>NC_090439.1:1022221918-1022846918 GCF_031143425.1 Pleurodeles waltl
TCAGAACTGGTTCGAAGGCGCCCTACCACATGTACTACAAAGAGTGAGGTTAGGTCCATTAAGCAATGACGGACCAACATGGCCTATGTTTGCCACATACACACCTCACCCAGGCATACAAAACATGCTGATAGCAGATCTGCAAGATTTATATAATGAATTGGTGGCATTATATAGACGATTAGTTCAGTTCGTAATGCGTACTTTGAACACAACACCAGCTCGTCCAGCACAGCCAGCACCTGGTGGTTATCAATTGGCTACTGGGATTAATCCACAAACAGTACATACTATTATGGGTAAAGTACCCGCGGAACGGGAAAAAATTACGTTCTGGATTGCCCAGAAAACTAATCAGCTGGAAGCTGTGTTTCCCCATACGGGACCACAGGAAAAACATAGATTGCTCACTATGTGCTTGCCTTTTGGAATGGTTCCCTTGGTGGATGACTGTGCCACATGGGGTACAGTCTTCTCTGCCATGTATACTACCACACATGGTACCCCAACACTTGCCAATTTACCGAAAGTGCTAAAACAAATACAAAATGAGCATGGGGCTGCACCAGCCGTCGATTTGGGGATGAAATTAATGAGTAACTTTGACGCGGTTTCCTCAACAATACTCAGTAACATTAAAGGGGAAGCGGTAGCACTGGCCATTTGCCAGCGTCTCCGGGAACTTCCACACCAGGAACAAGAGAGACAGCTACCGAAAATTATTTCCAATACCTATACTAGTATAGGAGGGGATAGTTTGGGAGCCAAACCAAAGAAATTGGAGTTACAAAGTACCGCCCATAAGGAGGGTACAAAGCAGGCACAAGAAGGCTCTAAGAAGCGCTGGGACAAACAACAAGATTTCAAAGAAAGAAGAAATAGAAGAGCTGATTCTCCACACCCGGAGAACTCTGAAAGGAGATATAGGCGGTCATTCTGACTTTGGCGGGTGGCAGAGGCCGCCCGCCAAAGTCCCGCCGTCAGAATACCGCTGCGCGGTCAAAAGACCGCCGCGGTAATTCTGAGTTTCCCGCTGGGCTGGCGGGCGACCGCCAGAAGGCCGCCCGCCAGCCCAGCGGGAAACCCCCTTCCATGAGGATGCCGGCTCCGAATGGAGCCGGCAGAGTGGAAGGGGTGCGACGGGTGCAGTTGCACCCGTCGCGATTTTCAGTGTCTTCTTGGCAGACACTGAAAATCTTGGTGGGGCCCCCAGGGGCCCCACGACACCCGTTACCGCCAGCCAGGTTCTGGCGGAACCAGGCTGGCGGTAAGGGGGTCGGAATCCCCATGGCGGCGCTGCCTGCAGCGCCACCATGGAGGATTCCCAAGGGCAGCGGGAAACCGTGGGGACACCGCCGGTTTCCCGTTTCTGACCGCGGCTGTACCGCCACGGTCAGAATGCCCATGGATGCACCGCCAGCCTGTTGGCGGTGCATCCGCGGTCCCCGGCCCTGGCGGTAGTCAACCGCCAGGGTCAGAATGACCGCCATAATCCCAGAAATAGGGAAAAAATTAAAACTGAAGACAGATATACTGATTCACGTCCCTCTCATTCCTTTCAGGATGCACCGGATAGACGTAGCAAGAGAGGGGGCCGTCAAGATCGACGTCCTGAATACGTGAATGAAAAGAAAGACTCGCCGTAGTCTACTGTTAAAAAGAAGAAAAGACTCCTCAGCAAAAGCCACAGTTTAAAAAGAAGAAGGTGGCAGCACTGACAGCTAAAAATGCCAATACACTTGAGAACACTGTTGAGGAACAAGACGTGGGCAGTGACTCTGTCAGACTGCGCGGCAGAGGTCATGATATGTCGCAAGAGTCTGAAAGATCATCTGGATCCGACAGCAACTAGCGATTACATCGAGGTTGAAACAGCGGATGGCCGTGTTCTCCCCCGATAGGGTTTATGATTTAAAGATTCAGATAGAGGGAGACGTGGAACGCACTATTAGTGTGATATTTTGGGATGAACTTACTAGTGATATCCTATTGGCCGAAAGAGACTGGCCAACTGAACACGTCCACAAGCTCCCACATGGGGAAGATGTAATTTTGCCTTCTTTCTCCGATCTTGGTCCGGAAGCAGTCAAAGAAACCTGTGCTTCTGAATGGGCTTTAGCTCAGGCACCTGCGTTATATCGCAATCATGTAGGTTGGGACAAGTCATGTTATTCCCGTTAGGTCTACACCCCAACCGCAGCCACAATATCCTGTTAAACATGAAGCAAAAGCTCCAGTGAGGGAGATCCTCACCCAGCTTGAGTACCAGGGAGTGATTGAGCCCTGTACATCTGGAATGAATGATCCGTTATTCTCTGTTGCAAAGCCGGACCATTCATATAAATAGTCATTGATTATAGACACTTAAATAGTCATACATGCACATATGCCATACAAAATTCAAACAAAACAACATTAGATATATCTAATGGATTCTTCTGCCAGAATTTAGCACATGAAAGTCGGGACCTGAGTGCATTCTCATTTGGCTCTCAGAAACGCTTTTGTCGTTTACCTCAAGGCTATAAAAATAGCCCAGGGCTATTTTCAGCCTGTGTAACATCAATATTACATGATATTGATTCCGAGGTGTTATCCTACGTGGATGACATATATCTCACAGACTACGTCCTCGACATCCATCTTGCGAGGGTCGATCGGATCATTTTGGGATTTGCAGACCTCGGTTATAAATTACATTTTAAGAAAAGCAAGATAGCCTTTCTTAGCGTATTATTCCTGGGATATGAGCTATCAAATGAGGGAAAGAGTCTGGCCCCGCACTTTCTAGAAAAATGCGCTCAACTGCACCCTCCTAACACACTTAAGAAACTCCAGTCATTACTAGGTTTCTTTAACTTTGGCAGAACATACATTCCAGATTATGCACAACGGATCAAGCCACTTTATGACTTGGTTCAGACCAATTTTTCTAGCAGACACTGGACAATTGAACACACATGCATCCTTAGGGAAATGCAACAGGACATGCTAGAAGCTAAACACCTGCACACACGTGACAATAAAGCAAATTTGGTCATCAGAATAATTGCTGGTGCCATTGGACTTACTTATGTCACCTTCAATGAGGATGACACAGTACCCATAGCATATAAATCACATTTATACTCCAATGCTGAGCAGCGTTTTGCACATACAGAATAGATTCTGACGGCAGTTCAGATGGCCGTCATAAAAGAGAGGCCACTTGCCCAGGGGAAACGTATTATTGTTGTCTCCCCGGTGCCAGCCTTAGAGGCTGTCACCAAAGCAAGCGTTCCTAACGCTAAAGCATTACATCCACGTTGGATTCAATGGGCAACGTCTCTGACCGTTCCAAAACTTCAGACACAAGAGTTTCTCCAGTACGAACAAGAGTACCCTGCTCCTCTAAATATCTTGCCACTAGACAACTACCATACTGTCATATACACTGATGGTTGAGCACAACCGGCTGTAGGTACTAAACATCAATACTCGGCAGCCTGCGCAGCCGTGAGCGGAGTGATGGAAGATGGAGTCTTCCACCCTCACAATACCTACATGCAGACCTTAGGGGACTGCACAGCCCAGTTGGCTGAGCGTAAAGCTCTTATAATAGCGATCGAACATACTGAGCCAGGATGCTGGACTTTAATAGTCTGTGACTCTTATTACTGCGTCCAGTCATACAATGACTATCTCAATCATTGGAAACTGAATGGGTTTAGAGATTCTAAGGGGAACACCATTAAACGCAAAATATTGTGGGGGAGGGTGGGTGATCTTAAGGATAAGCTGCCGTGTGTCCATGTAGTACATACATTGGGCCACCAACGTGTAAGAGTACACGTTACTGGCAATACATTGGCTGATGAAGCGGCCAAGCAGCAGTAGCTACGGCTTCTGTGGCTGCAGTGACTCGTTCTCAGACGAGATTGGATAATGAAATATTGTCTGCCGTTAAAGCCTCGGCTGCAGGCAAGCCCCTTCCAGAATTATATCCTACAAACTATACTTACCATATCAGTGTGCAGAATGTTGCTTACACAACAATTCCTGGGGTTGGAGATCGAGTGATCCCCAATGAAGACCAGAGATTAGATCTAATTAAAGCAGCGCATGAGGGTGTCGCTTCTGCACATGATGATATATCGGCCACGATAACACTCCTACAGAAACACTTCTGGTGGCCTGGTCTATGCAGACGAACAAAGCAGTATGTCCTTTGCTGTGGCATTTGCCAGCATACCAAGGGCTCTAATATCAAACGCCCACCGCAGACATCCCTCTTAGTGTCCAACAGGCCACTACAGTGTGTGTACCTGGTCCATTGTGGTCCCTTACAGCCAGATGGTGCATACAAATACATTTTAGTCGCTGTAGATTCTTGTTCTAGATTCCTGTGGGTATGGCCACAGCGGTCGGCTGACACGCGGACTGTTATAAAAGACATGCTGATCTTTATCGGTACATATGCGGTTGCAGCATTCCATTCGGGCCAGGGCCCTGCATTTGCCTCTAAGGCATTCAGGGACACCATGGGGACGATGGGTGTTGAACTCCATTACTCCTCACCATACCATGCCGAGGGAAATTCGGTCGTGGAGAGGCAGATTCGTGATCTAAAGCAGTCCTTAACAGCTCGACAGTACAGATGATGCACCTGCTCCAGTGTTTGCAGAGACTGCCTCTGGCTATTTCATTGACATTGATGATTTTTCTTTGGATTCATCCACTACTGTGATTGACACTGTTTCAAAAAGAAGTAAGCTGTATCAATGGCTTAAAAAAACCTATTTGAAATACCCATGGAACTATTTATGGTTCTGTTTGACATTTTTTGCATTATTTTTATGGATTGGTTTTGTGACTGTTTTCTTTTTGCTTATAAATGGTCACTATATTCCTGATCGCTCCTCTGTGGAGCCTGTTGATGAAGTTTTAACTCCACATCATTCTTCACATAAGGTCCAAAGAGACTTGTCCCCTGTAAATGTTACAGCAATACCGATTTCTGATGGGATTGTGTGGGACAAAGTTCCATTTGATATATATACGGGACTACAGAAATTATTCAAATACCATACGTGTTCAAAATTTCAATGACTGATGTAATTACACCTGATGTTGTCTCTGATGATTGGGATGTCCGAACAGTTGATTCCATGCTAACTGAAATGAAGGACTATTCCGCCTTTGAAAGTGATGATGTAGATAAATATACAATTAATTATGGGGAAATGTTCTGCTATAACAATTGGGGACATTACTACCCACACCGTGCCACTAGATACAGGCCAGTATTAAACTACACACAGTGGGATCACTGTTCTTCACCACCGGTGGGGAGTCCAAAGTACTATAGTGATAAATTTACATACTTTTCTGGGTATGACACAAGAAAAGCAGAGTCGTATTATTTTAAAATACCTCTGGCACAACTTAGGAAACTTTTGCTAACTGATACAAAACTGATTTATTCAGATCCCTTTGTTTCCCGGCTCGCAGTTGAAGGTTACGAATACTGGAAGAGCACTATTGATTTGAAAAGTGTATGGGGAACACAAGATTGGCAGATACAAAGTAGGGAGGCTTTATTTCGAGCATGCCTGATTCCTGTGCAAATGATTTTCTTAAATGGCACTATTCAGCAGACATCCTGTCTGGGGTTAGCAAAAATTAAAGACTTGAACACGCCCAGTATCCCCACTCCGGCAAGGTTTAAAGATTGGCAATACTTCCTTAATATCACAGAGGACAGGCTAGATGCACTGGTCAAGGCTGGTACCTACAATTCTTCACTTTCCAGTCCGGGTGGGTGGTTAATATGGCCCACTGACACTAATGAGTGTCAAGCAAGTTTTTTTAACTCTTCAGGGTTTTTTTCAATTAACAGGCCAGACCCTCGCTTTGTATCAGGTCAACATACCAAGTATTGTTCTGACATACAGTGTGGGTAAGCTGTGCCAGCAATGGGTACAGACCAACACATTAGCCGCAGTTAAGAAACACCTGAACACTCTTTCTGAAGATGTAGACTTGCAGGATTTTCTGCTGGGTCCTAGGAAAAAGTGCTCGAAAAGGTTTTTATATGCTATGTACAATGAAATTTGGAAACTTTCCCAGATTGAGGCTGTGTGCGTTTAAGGCAATCGGATACAGAAAATTTAGAAAAGGCGTTAGCTGTTGTCGACAACGGCATGAATACACTGTCCAACAGGATTTATTCACTATCAAATATAGTGTCGTCTGCTATTGATATCACTCAGACAGACCTGTCCCAGTTATATCATGGGCAAACACAGCTACGTTCCATCATGCAGCTGGGTTGGACATTACAGACACTGAAAAGTGGCCGCATTCCATGGAAGTATATTAATGGGAGTGGATTCTTTACTGCTTTTAATTTTTCCAAGGAACAACAGACAATGACTAAAAGGGAGGCTAGTTTCACCATGGTTCACGTAGAAAAGTTAGATAAGGTGCCCTTCACGGTAGCAGAGAGTCCTTCAACTATCTGGCTCTTACATGGCATAATTAATTTCCCGATTTCGACCTTTCATTTCTCGAGCTGCCTGAAACATCTTGCAGTGGGAAGGTACGAGCAACTAGGAAATAGCTATATTAAGGAAGAGTGAGAGTTGCCCTTTGACAATAAATGTCTGAACGGCGAAACAGAGGTCTTTCTTAGCGGAAGCGAATGTGAGACTGCTGTTCGTCATTCCATGATTTGCAAGCAGGTGTCTCTTCAAGGTCTTTGTAACGCGGGGGTCGCAAATTTTGCCTGCTTGCTGAAGGGTACTCCCGTCCCTTTGATTCGCCCGGTATTTCATGAACTTTCCAATGGAAGTTATGTGGTACTGAACGATCAAAGCTGTTGCGGCATGCGACCAGGAATTGCCTATGTAATCTCGGTCTCAAAGGTCGTTACGTGTTGTGGACATGTTTTGTTTCCCCCACAAGAGAGATAAAAGTATCTGACATGTGGCCCCACATAGATACTTTTAATGTGAACTATGGCAAGCTGAGCAGGCTAAAGGCGCTATTGTTTCAAATATAGGTTGCCTTGAGATCCGCAAAGGAGACGTATGTTCTCCAGATTGCAAGACCATCAGCCGAGATATAATCACTATTAAATACCAACTTCCCCAAGCACTTTGTAGAACTGGTATCCAGAATATTCAATGCTTCAAGCACCACTGGGCTTGTTCATTTCTTTAAGGCTGTCGGGCCTGGTTTTGTGTCCATCTTCCAGACTGTCTTCGGAGTAATTCTGTCAGCCATCCATTTGCTCTTTTCAAGTGTGTTTGGTGGCTTTCCAATTATTTTGGCTTTGATTGGCGGACTACTACTGCTATTTCTTCTGATTCGCAGTGGTTGATTCTTTCCAGCAACACAGAGCAATGGAGCCGCTCCCACCAACTCTACTGTGCCATGAGCGCATGGTTCGGATCTTCGGTGCACCCTTGCTGGTGGAATTGGAGCATGACTGGTCGTTGTCATTTCGGCCCCTTCTCTGGTGCATACAACGAGTCTTCCGCTGCATATGTTGCCTCTTTGAACATCTGCCCATGGTCTGTCTTGCTGTTGCACCGACATCTCCTGTGGATCACAAACTGATGATGTCCCCGATGAGGGTTCATACACGGTCATGCCCCTTGAGACTGAGGTTGTTCCGCGAGGCCACCTATGAGCCTTCCGTTTTGAGATCTACTGTGGAGGAGGACACTGCAACGGATAACGTTACACCAGGAAATACTGATCACTACTGCTCTGTGGATCCGTTTGTCCACCCAGCACTCAATTTGACATCAGATGATGTTGACTCATTTTTGAGGTCCTTGGTTGGTGACTTCGATGACACTCTTCAAGATCATGCATACAGCAAATAATTTGATGAATTGACTTGCCATTCCCGATTCAAAATGATGCATTTAAATTAACATTACTTTGGCACGCTGTCCTTGTCATGGTTGATATTAACATTTCTGTATGTGTTTTAGCGGAACTGTTTCTATTATATTTTTAACACATTTTAAAGATTTTTTTGCTGATTTTATGCTTTTAGCTGTTTAGTTCAGAGCAATTTTAGCATTTGGGTTCCTTTACCTTCGTCATACCTGTTACGGCAATGGGGAGGGTGTAGTGAATCCTAGTTCGTTTTAATGGGATAACAGGAGTTAGCTTAGCCTCTGGCTTGCAGACTCGTGCCCCCATCACCTAGTAACTTCTAACCTACTTAGCTTGCTCTGTCTTAGCCCATTTAATAACTTAATTCTTCTAAGATGGCTGCCTTGTTTATAGTTAGGCCACTTGTTATGAGTTACATTATCAGTGTCACTGCGCTAAGGCGTCAAGATCAAGCAACAAAGACAAACAAACAGTAGGTGTTCACACTTAGGGATTTTCCCTCTCTATACTTTCGAGGGATTGTTTATATTAATTGCCTTCCCAAGCATGTCTGTTATCTATTGTTTGGGAGCACACCTACGTCAGGGGTCCTTGTAGATCTGTATAAATACATCGCACTTTAGACAGATAATCAGAGGTATTCTGACCAGAGGGCATCGCTGATATCGATGCTGCACGTCGTCTTGATGCTGACCCTGTCTTCGTGTCCCTGCGGAGTCTAAGATAGAGACCTCATTCCAAGGTAACGAGGGTTGGGGGCTCCTCTCATGGACATGGCATTGGCAGATTAGGTTTAGCAAAACCAGCTCTCTTTTAGCTAGGAGGTTAGGCCTTTCACATTAGGGTATTAGGGCATATTACATCTTGTATGTCCTTTCTATGCATTGCAAGATGGTGGGGGTCTTTGTAATAATGACTCTCGTCTTCACAATTCTGTTTCTTGCATTATTCATTATCCTAATCATTGCAGCCCATGCAACTTATCGCAAATTGCAGTTATGTTAAATAAAAACGATTGAAACTCTACTGCATCTTTGTATTGCCTGTGTTTGTATGAGACATGATATATCTGTGAGAAAGGTGTAATCTCCGTTTGACCACAACACTCCCTGAGGTGTCTTATTCTTGAGTCCATGCATAAAGGCTGCCACAAATCACCTTTTACTATTGTGTTTCTGGTGAGGTGCTGCTAGTGAGCCAGTAAAGTTGGGACAACGGTTGCGACTTGTAGGATAGGCACAGTCGCCTACAAGCAAAAATACTGTCATCCTTTAACCAGCAGTCTTGCCCAGAGCAAGGGCCCAAACTATGACAGGCCTGCAGCACTGGTTGTGCCATCCACTAAGATTGCCTTTTAAACATGTCTCTGGCCTGCCATTGCAGAGTCCGTGTGTGCAGTTTAATCTGCCATTTCAATCTAGCTAGTGTATCCACTTATCAGGCCCAAACATTCCTTCGGTAGGACCTGGTTAGCCCCAAGGGCAGGGTGCAGTGTATTTAAAAGGTTGGACATGTACTATTAAGTTTAACATGTCCAGGTAGTGAAAAACTTTTAAATTCCTTTTTCATGACTGCAAGGACTAACTCTCCCATAGTCTAATATTGGGGTTACCTTGGAACATCTTCTAAGTATAATTTCCAACTGGGAAAAGATAGAAAAACAGAGTTTGGTGTCTCAGGACTCACAATGTAAAAATAAATATTTTGGTAAAGTTGTTTTTTAAATTGCAGGTCTGAAAATGCCACTTTTAGAAAGTTGGCATTTTATTATTTTAACAATTTTGTGCCTTAGCCTGTCTTGGAATACACGTCTGGATTTAGGTGACAGCTACATTTGTGCATTCTCTCCAGACAGCCACAAACAGGAAAGGATGGGTGTGACAAGGGATACTTATGCATTCATCTGCATAATGATAGTTGTCCTGGTCAGAGATAGGATGAGGCAGTTCAGATTTACATCTGAATGAGATGTGTGCTATCCTAACACAAAGGGCTGATTACTCCCTATTGGTAGTCAGGAGACCAGGCTGGGTTGAAAGGGATACTTGTGCACTTCACAGAATTCTTTTGAAGTTACCCCTACATCAAAGGCCTTTCTGGGTATTAGTACTGGGACTCTGACACTACATACTTCTGGACTGAGGACATTCTACCAAGAAGAAGGACTACTGCGCTGTCAGGAGGGTTACAGTTTATGCCACCATGTAGCCTGTATCTGTTGATTCTGCCACTTTGTCAGTTGTATAGTATTATGCCTAGAGCATTCCTCTAGGTCCTCAGCCATGTTCATCATTGCTTATCATATTATTTTTTGCATTTCAGCAATCTTTTTTGTCAGGGCTGATGCTGTGCCTTCCCAATTGGATAGTCGCTATTCTGCTTGGTCCACTCTCGTAACCTGCATATCTTGCCTTTTGCTCACCTGGTCCATTCTTTTTGACAGGTTATGAATTTTGTCTGTACCTTAAAAGATACTTTTTACATCAGCCTCTTTATTAGACTTTCGCATCTCGGTATCAGTATCCTTGTTCATTACCATGTCATTGTTTGTGCTACAGCTCAACATCCTAATCTCAATCTCAAGATATTTACGTTTATCTACTGCCTGCTTTGCTAATTTTGCTAATTTTTATTTTTGTGTGACAGTCACATGTAAGATATGGTATTGTGTAAAGTGATCTTATACTGATTTATTAGCATTTGGGCCTTCCTGAGAGCTCTCCACTTGCTCTGTAGCACCACTCTCTGATTTTCCCTTGCCAGTAGCTCAGTACCCCCAAGCAGCTACAGCCAATCTCACCCTCCCAACAATGGGCCAACTCCATGTCTAGATGGTAGCCTCATGTTCATCCGCTTATGCCCTTCTCCAATTGAACCTTCCACCCTTTAATGGTCTAAGGCCCTGTTACAGACTGCAGCCACCTGGCAAAAAAACCCGGCAAGGGTTCTATAATGAGGAAACTCCACCTTTCATGTGTGAGCTCACTTTGCATCTTGCCAGGCCTTGCAGATCTGCATTGCTCCTTTCAGGCACCATCTCTCCATGCCACAGAAGCTCTTTTACAGACTTGCAACCCTAGTTCAAGAGATGTCTTCACCAGCATGGTCTCTACAGTCTCCACAGCTGCCAGCCACCCTCGGCGCTCTCCCCTCCTCTGCACACCAGCATTCAGGTGCACAGACCGCAGCATCTGCTCCAATGTCAGGAAGAAGCCCCCACAGTAGATCAAAGCTTAATCTGGGTGAGGTGAAGTTCAGAACATTATGTTATTGATATTTCTACAAATGTCTCCTTGGTATTATGTAAAATGTTGTTGAAGGCCGACGGAGCTCCTTCAGAGCGCAGCCACCTTGTCGAGTAGTGTCTAGGGCCCCTAAATAGCTTTGAGATCTTCAGTAAGGGTGAGAGCAAATCTCTAAATATTTAGGGCCAGATGTAGCAAAACGCCAATTTGCGAGGTGCAAAGTGCGAGTCCATGCGACTCGCAATTTGCACCTCGCAAATTGGTATGCAGTATGGTTGTCTCAGACACCGACTGCAACTCGCTATGGGGTCGCAATGACCCACCTCATGAATATTCATGAGGTGGGTCGCAAATTGCGGCCCCATAGCGAGTATAGGCACTCTCAAACATGGAGGCCTGCTGTAGTCAGCAGACCTCCATGTTCGTGACTGCTTTTAAATAAAGCAGTTTTTTTTTCTCATTGCAGCCCGTTTTCCTTAAAGGAAAACGAGCTGCAAATAGAAAAAAATACCGAAACCTTTTGTTTCGGTTTTTTTCAGAGTAGGCCACTGCCTGCTCTGAAAAAAAAAAATTGTGAGCATTCACAAAGGGGAAGGGGTCCCGTGGGGACCCCTTCCCCTTTGCGAATGAGTTACCATCCACTTCAAGTGGATGGTAACTGCGAGTTGATTTGCGACCGCTTTCGCGGTCACAAATCAACTTAAATCGCGGTGCGAGTCGCAAATAGGAAGGGAACACCCCTTCCTATTTGCGAGTCGGAAACACATTTTGCGAGTCGGTTCCGACTCGCAAAATGTGTTTCTGCATCGCTTGAGGGCTTTTGCACCTCGCAAACGGCGTTTTTCGCCGTTTGCGAGGTGCAAAAGCCTACCTACATCTGGCCCTTAGAGCCTATTCACAAACTGCATTATGTAATATGTGTAGTAGTACAAATGCACTACAAAATGTTACTCACAAACCTACAAATGTAAATCTCCACTTCCACCTCTCCTATCTTTTCTATGGAGAGATCCCCACACAAATACATTTACTACTTAGTAAAAACATGTGGTGGGGGCATGGGAGAGGCTGGAAAAAGAGCCATACTTACTACTAAATGGTAATAGTTTCAAGGAAGAGTAAGGAGGGTTGAGCCCACCCACAAAAGAGTAGTCCCATTACTATTCACAACTGCCCTTCTAAAGTTACCGCAGCTCAAAAGAGACCCCAACAGTGGTGAATTACTCGTGCTTAGAGTCCAGCACCACACGTAGCCAACCACTGGTACTGCAACACCCTCCCACAGAAAATAATGGTGGTACAGACTTAAAATAAAACCCCATTGGAGATAATGTTTAATTAAATTAAAACATTTATAAGTATAAATAAATATAATTTAAAGGTAACAAATATCTAAAAATAATTCAGAATTAATCAAAAAAACAATTTAACACCCTTTTATGGATTTATAAATTTATACATTAACTTTTATCAAAAGATAATTTAATTACCTTTCTACACATCACTTTTTTTGTAAACAATTTTATTGAGATTTTAAAAAAACAACAACCACAAGCATGTTCCAAAAATATGTGCATAACAGGCATGAAACAGTTAATTCCATTACAAGGATCCAAACCACAGTTCCCATTCCCAGCCTCACAAGGACCAACCATAATATTTGCACCATTTACCCCATATTTTCTCATATTTCTTGGGGCAGCCTCTGGCCGTGTACATAGGTCACTCCTGTCATGCTCATCAGTCAACTCTACGCCACTTAGCGATGGTGGGAGTTCTAGAGTCTCTCTAATTTTGTGCTAGGTCACTCTTAGCAATTAGACAGGCCACTCCTAGAAATATCCACTCAGTGCGGGAGCCTCCCACGCCCTGCAGTCCCACGTGCAATTCACACACTTCTTTATGACTTATTTCGGTCTGATGCCCCAATACCGCTGACAATTTGCAGGTTATCTCATTCCAAAAGGGCTGGGAAGCTGGACAAGACCACATCATATGAAAGAAGTCCGCTGCACTGGAGGAGCACCACAGACAGGTGGGCTGGCGCGACTGGCTCATATGTTGGATACGCTGGGGGGATAAGGATGTTGCATGTAGGTAGTTACATTGTATCATTCGCAGACATGAGGAGATTGACAGCTCCCGGAATGCCACACAGGCCTCCCACCACTCTCCGTCATCTAATTCTCCCACTCAGTTTTCCCATTCGCTCCAGAGGGGGAGGAGCAAGTCTAGGGCATTAATCACCGAGATTGCCCCTTTCCCCAGATGACCCATAAACAGTTTTGCTTCCAGAGGACTGTATTCAGGGATGAGCTCCATTGCTGGAAGGTGTGCAAGGCGGGAATGATGCAGTTGAAGATATTGAAAGAACTGGGTGAGAGGCATGTCATAATGGTCCTGCAAATCTTGGAAGGACATTAAGACCCTTCCCTGTTGCACATCGCCCAGGTATGTGATTCGCAGTCGATCCCAGCCCAAGAAGCCCCGTAGCTGCGACACCACGCCATACCAAAGCACCTCACCACAGGGGTGTCATTTCCATCCGCTGATGAGACCATTAGATATAGCGCAGTGCCGCCCTCCAACACAACAGGGACACTTTAGCACTTCAGGGTGTTGCAGAAGGTAAGGGAGTTCCGTAGAGTACATCCAGAAGCGCATCTAACCCCAGTTGATAGATTTCCAGCCTATAGCCTGGATCATCCCACTCTCCTGTAAGCCACTTGTGTATCAGGACCAGATGGGCTGCCAGACAATAACCGTAAAGACCAAGGACACCCAAGCCTCCATCAAAAGTCGACTTGCAGGCCGAGATGAACGCCACCCGTCGGCGCCCTGCTGCCCAAATGAAGGATCTTAATTTGGACATAAAGGTTCTAAACCACATGTGTGGAATATAATAGGGGTAATTGCTAGTATATAAAGGTGTTGAGGAAGGCAGATAATTTGATTTTTTTAATGTAAACTTAAAAAATATATTTTTTATTTAATTTAGTAAATTGTAATTAATTGACAGTTTCATTCAAATTAACTTAAAAGTGCTGTAGCATTTGTATTTTTGTATTTTTGTATTTGTTCTACATTTAAAATATATGTATATAGCATTATTTCACATTAATATTCAACATAACAAATATTTTTACTAGTTGTTTTTCGAGTTAAATACACAATTTTTTACTTTTGCCTATACTATACTTTAGGGAGGAACTACTGTTGAAGTGAAGGTTGCTCTATAGTAAAGTTTAGGAAATATTATATTTAATTATTAAGATGTCTACTGGATTGCTGACTTTCGTAGACCATGAAAAGGGCAGACTCTGCAGGTAGATGTTTGAAAGATCTCTTGTGTTCAACCAGCTATACGGGCTTCTAATATGAGTTAACGCAGGGTATTTTGTTATGAATAATAAATATGTAAAGCGCTCCACTAAATATTGGTTGAATTCAATTATGGCAAAAATAAATGGGGCAATTCTTAGTTTCCCTTATATAAAGGTAAAAGCGCAGGCAGGCAAAAGTGAATCTTTGCTCCCAGCTGATAAAGTTGGAAATCTCACGAGCCTTTCGGCTTGCTTTGTCACACTTCCTAATGCAGCATCTGGGCATATAACTGCCTTGCTGTGTGAACGCTGTCCTTTACAGGTAAGCTATGGATAAAGTTGCAGCAGACATTAGGAAGCATAAGACGAGCATATTGTGCTGCAATTAAAATATGGGCATGAAATTGTGTCTGTCAGACCTGACAGCCTTAGGGTGGTCACCCCTAATTTTTTGCCTGCCTGCCTCCACTTTTGAGATACTGTTTTTGCTGGTTTTTAGACTCTGCGCACTTTACCACTGCTAGCCAGTGCTAAAGTGCATATGCTCTCTCCCTTTAAACATGGTAACATTGGATCACACCCAGTTGGGCTACTTAATTTATTTATAGGTCCCTAGTCGAGTGCACTATATGTGCCCAGGGCCTGTAGATTAAAAGCTACTAGTAGGCCTGCAGCACTGATGGTGCCACCCACTTCAGTAGCCCATTAACCTTGTCTCAGGCCTGCCATTGAAACGTCTTTGTCTTGGCCATTCAACTTGGCATTTAAAAGTACTTGCCAAGCCTAAAACTCCCCTTTTTCTACATATAAGTCACCCCTAAGGTGTGCCCTAGGTAACCCCTAGGGCAGGGTGCTGTGTAGGTAAAAGGCAGGACATGTACCTGTGTAGTTTACATGTCCTGGTAGTGTAAAACTCCTAAATTAGTTTTTACACTACTGTGAGGCCTGCTCCGTTCATGGGCTAACATTGGGGCTGCCCTCATACATTGTTTGAGTGGTAGCTGCTGATCTGAAAGGAGTAGGAAGGTCATATTTAGTATGGCCAGAATGGTAATACAAAATCCTGCTGACTGGTGAAGTTGGATTTATTATTACTATTCTAGAAATGCCACTTTTAGAAAGTGAGCATTTCTCTGCGCTTAAATCTTTCTGTGCCTTACATTCCACGTCTGGCTGGGTTTAGTTGACAGCTCCTTGTGCATTCACTCAGACACACCACAAACACAGGATACTCAGCCCCACTTGCATACATCTGCATTTTGAATAGGTCTTGCTGGGCTGGGAGGGTGGAGGGCCTGCTCTCACACAAAGGACTGCCACACCCCCTACTGGGACCCTCGCAGACAGGATTGAACTGAAAGGGGACCTGGTGCACTTCTAAGCCACTCTTTGAATTCTCCCCCACTTCAAAGGCACATTTGGGTATAAAATAGGGCCTCTGCCCTACCACCTCAGACACTTCCTGGAGAAGATACCTGAACCAGAACCTGCACCCTCACAAGAAGAACTGCCTGGCTGCCCAAAGGATTCACTTGACTGCTTTCTGAAGAGGACTGCTGCCTTGCTGTTGCCCTGCTGTCTTGCTGCTCTCTGCTTGCACAAATTCGATGCACCGCCTGCCAAGAATGACGCACAGCCTGCTCGCGGTGACAAATTCACCGCACGCCAAGTCCAGAATGACGCAGCATGACTTTGTGACAGAAGATCCACGCAGCGCCAGCGACGCAGCGCGACCGTAACTTCAATGCACAGCCCTACTGGATCAACCAAGCCAACTCAGAATGACACCACCCGACTTCCTGAGAGGAATCGACGCAGTGCCTGCCGTACAGAAGAAAATTCCACGCATCGCCTATCGAAATCAATGCAGCCACTGTGACTTCGCTCTGCAAGCCCAGGATTCCACGCATTGTCCCCGGGGTGTCTGAAAACCCCGCAACCCGAAGAGGATCCAAGTCAGCGCACCAGAGACCGATGCCACGTGTTCCCCGCATGGAAAATAACGTCGCAAGTCCGTGTGCAAAGGGGTAGAATAAAAACGCACACTCAACGTTTTCCACGGACCTCCTCCTCTGCGGTCCCTTGCGAGGATTTTTCAACGCAAACCAGGTACTTTGCCCTGCAAAAGACACTTGTTGTTTCTAGGAGAGTTTAAGACACCCTTTATTGCTTCTACAGTATTCTTTTACCTCTAAAGACACTTGATATCATTTTCATTGATATCCCTACATTTGCTTATTTTATCTTTGATCGTTTTGACCTGCATTTATTCCGATAAATATTTTATCTTTTTCTAAACACTGTGGTGGTCATTACAACCTCGGCGGTCTTTTTACAAGACCGCCGAGGGACCGCCGTGCTGAAGACCGCCAGTGCAGGCGGTTTTCCGCTCGGTGCATTATGACTGCTGGCAGCCCTCCGTCCTTTCCCGGACAGAGAGCCGCCAGCGGCCGTACTGGCGGACGGTGGGGAAGTGGAGGTAGCTCCACCTCCACCGCCCCATCAACAGAACACTGCCCACCGAATCACGTCCTGTGATTCGGCGTGGCGGTGTTCTGTTGACGGGGTTCTGGCGGCAGAGGTGCCCCTATGGATCCTGTCCCCTCCCGGAGGATCAACGGACCAGGTAAGTTGATCGTCCGTTAGGGGAGGATGGTGGGGAGGTGTTGTGTGATGTGTGGGTGCATGGGGGTGTGCATGTGTGTATGTAGAGGGGGTATGTGAGTGCGTGTATGCATGCAGGGGTGTTGTGTGTTTGGAAATGAGTGCGTGTCTGTCTGTATGTATGTCTGTATGGATGTGTGCGTTTATGTCTGAATGTGTGTGTTGCTGGTGGCATGTATGTTGGTGTGTGTGCGGGTATGTGTGTTGGTGGTGCCTGCGTGCGTGTCGGGTGTGAATGTGTAATGTAATGTTGGGGGTAGCGGTGGGGTGGGGGGTCCTGGCACTGATAGTGCTCACTGCCATGGATTTCATGGCGGTTCCAAACCCCATGAAATCCATGGCGGTTAGCCGGGTCATGATACCGCCGGCGGTATTGTGACGACCGCCGGGCTGGAGACCCAGGTCTCCAGCCCAGCGGTCGGATCGGAGAAGTGGCGGATGACCATGGCGGTAACCGCCATGGTCATCATTGTAAAACTTTTACCGCCAGACTGTTGGCGGTAAGACCGCCACTTCTCCGCCGACCGCCAGGGTTGTAATGAGGGCCTGTGTATCGTATTTTGGTGATATTATATTGTGGTATTGTATGGTTTATTGCACAAATACTTTACACAATGCCTTCTAAGTTAAGACTGACTGCTCAGTGCCAAGCTAACAGAGGGTGGGCACAGGAGAATTTGGATTGTGTGTGACTTACCCTGACTAGAGTGAGGGTCCTTGCTTGGAAAGGGGGTAACCTGAATGCCAACCAAAGACCCCTTTTCTAACACTGTCTTTATCTAAAAAAAAAAACGATGCGCAAAGACACATTGCAGGTACGTATACAAAGGAAGGTACTGAGGGTAAGTAATCGGAAAAGATGGTGGCAGTAGTTAGTGAATATTATTCTCACTTGTACTGTTATTCCCCAGAAAGCCCTAAACTATTCTCTCAAGCTGCCACCTCTTTACAACTTCCCAAATCTCCAGAAGAGATTCAGAGAGGTGTCAAGGGCTTGCAATTAAGAAGGCTGCAGGTAGTAATTCTATACCCCAATAATTTTACTAGATTTTTTTGTTGAGTTTTCTCGGCTCGTTTTGGGTCTTTTTAATTAGGGTTAGTGGTAATTTAATAATTCCTGTATTGAGTTGCTCATTGACATCTTTTTGAAGAAAGACCACGATCCCAATCAATGTGGGTTATATACACTCATATCACTTATAAATGAGATGCCACCATTTTCACCAAAATATTTGCTCTACGTATTGCTAGGATGATGTTCTTGCCCAGGTCACCTGCCTAACATTTTCTCATATCTGTCAGTAGTACTGTCACAATCACCTTCACAATTGTACCTACTGAAGTGATGGGATGATCCTGTTGATTGTGTTGGGCGTGGAAAGTCTTTTAACAGTGTCCTGACCCTTCACCTGGTATGTTCTGAAATTATTTTTCTTTGGACCAAATGCATTAAACGGATATGCTCCCTACATTAGGAGCCAATTTCCTGTCTAATATGCATGTGCCATTTCCTGGTTAGCTAGGGCACAAGGCTGAGGTGTCTATTGTCACCATGTTATCGATTTGTTTGTTTTTTGCGTTTTTGCATTTTTCCTACTTTTCAGCCCTATATCATTCACCTGTTATGGTATGTTGATTTATAAGGTGAAGCTTATCACCCGTGAGGTTATCCAGGCACTGGAGCAGGAACATAAGCCAGGTGGAGCTCCTTGTTGAACAGCCAGCTCTTCAGCTTCTTGCAGAAGTTGAGAAGTAAAGGAGCTGTCCTGGTGTGTTGAGTACATTTATCCCAGTTCTTGGTTTTGATAAAGAACCTAGTGTGCCCTCCTGACTTGCTTCTGCGGATGCGGGAACCCGCACAAGGGTTAGCGAGGTAGCGCGTAGCTGTCTGGATGGTTGGCAGAGTTGAAGTTGGTCATAGAGGTATGCTGGTCCGGTGTTGTGGAGGACTTATAGGCATGGACAAGCTTATGAACTGACAACTTTTCTGGATGGTTTGCCAGTAACTTACATATTCATTATAAATACATTATTGTATTTTTTTAAATCATTACTTGTTTTGACATAGGTTGAAAATGGTTCAAAAGCTCACATGTTATATATTGAATAGCATGATTTATAAAGCACAGTACACTATGGCAAATGTGAGAACAAATTCACATGTTTCATTTTTACACCATACATTACAGACTACAAAGCCAGTTTTGCTCATAATAATTGTGAATAAGGGGGATACACAGGTGTTTTAGGGCAGAGAGAATCCCCAGACATCAGAGGGAGCATCAAAGCTGCAAGCAGTCGGCTTGAAGATCACACAATGGTGCGAGCTGGTCAGTTTCTAAGTTTCTCAGCCAGCCCACAATAAAACAATGGCCGAAAATGCCCTCACTTCTGGATGCAAGGCTACAGTCTGAAAAACAATGTTTAAGTGGAGAGTGGAAGGTGTAGGAGCCCATTGAAAAACTTGTTTCAAGAACTTTTCTTGCTACCTGAGACATCAGCCAGTGGGTAGGAAGGGAGAGATTCTCATAAAGAATGCTTCTATCAATGATTTGATCTAATGATCATCATCTGATATATTAGCATTTTTCTCATATTAACCTTTTTTTGCATGTTTGGGTCTCACCATTATTTCTATTACACTCATTTATATAAACTTAACTAGAACCTTGTGTATGTATATTGAGTGGATTTCTTGTGTTTGCCCATCTTTTGAGGAAAGGGATTTCAGATCTGACTAACTGATAAACACAAACCTAGCTGTCTGTGACACAAAGGATTATTATGCGATATGCATTATCTCCAGATACAATTTGGGAAGTATGTGAACCACATCTGTTTTATTAGTAATATGGTTTATACCTGTGCTTGCCAGGGGGCGCTGAAAGTCTAATCTTAGAAAATTTTACAAGGGAGCTTGTAAAATGCATGAACCACTGCATTTAACCTTGTATTTAGAATCATTTTCAAACTTGTTTTCCTACACATGCAATACATACATAGAAACAAGGGCATTGTAACTATTGCACTGCATGGACAAAAAAGAAAACTTCTACTCATGGAGGCGACATCAACATCTTACCATCTTCTCCTGTAATAGCATTCAATAATATTGAAAAATATGCTTTTCGTTTTAGGTTGGTCTCAGGCTACTCCTTTATTAGCTGTAAAATGAAAATCCTAGAGATTGACCTCAGACTCTCCTTGTTACTTGGGTTGTAGGATAGGAGTTCGTACTTCCCCAATGGTGGAATCAGTGATTTCTGTGTTGGAAAGTGGATTATTGGTAAGGGAAGGTAAGTACCTACACCTAGCAATAGGCCACTAACCCCCACTTAGGTTCAGTTAGGTCTCAATAAATTAAACCCAGCTCAACTCTTGGTAGCTTGGCAATGAGTTACAAGGCTTAATTTAGGAGACAAGGCTGTAGAGCATTTAAAAATCACAAAACAGTGAATGAGTAAAACACAAAACACAATACAAATCCAACACCAATTCATACAAATAGATTATATTTTTATCTTTAGAATGAAACAAAAATGATTAAAATCAGATATGGTGAAATTAATGTTTTCAAATGCATAGAAGCAACTAGCGCTCAAAGGGTTAAAAAAGGTCACACTGGACAAGGACAAAATCCACAGTTCAGGCCACCCACCACTTACTTTCAGAAGTGTTTCTTGATTCAGGAAAATGGTCCACAGCTCCAGCCAAGAGTTCAGAGACTCTGGTTTGCCTCATGGGGTCTGGGACTACAACTCCCACAATGCACCTCTTCAACTTACAAAGTTTCTCCAAATGTCTCCAAACCTCTGGATCTTCTTCCAGAAGAGGTTGTGTTTGGGTCCTTGAAGTACCCCCAACTTGAATTAAGGTTCCAGAAGCTGTGAGGTGCTCCTTGGGAGTTGGGACTACGATTCCCAGAATGCACCTGGTCAGAATCCTCAAATGACCACTGGATGCTGGTCAGCTGGGCTCTGCTTGCAGGGCTTGATGCAGGGGACTCTGGGCAGCTCCTTTGTACCTATAGCAAACAGGGAGTCCCTTCTTCAAGCAGCAGAAGACAGGCAAAGTCCTTCTAGTGGTGAAGGCCAAGTGTGCAGCTGATGTAGTCCTTCAGAGTGCAGATGCAGGTCAGGGGTCCAGCAGGGCAGTCCTTCTTCTTCTTTGTCTTGTTCTTTGTAGGGATCTGAGGTGTGGGTGCAGCTCAGCCATATATATCATTGCACCTGGGGTGGAAAGCAGGAGGCTCCTCGTTGTCCAATCACAGGCAGATTCCTTCCCCCTTTGATGACCAATTCCTGGGTAGTGTGGCAAAAATCAATCCCAGGGATCAACATTCTATAAAAATCCAACATGGCTGAAAGTGATATTTGGAGGTTAGATCTGGCTGAGCTCACCCATTGTTGTGGCTAAAAATCCTAAACACACCCCTCTCCTGCTTTTCCTAATCTAATCAAGAGGGCACCTAATTGTCTGGGGTTGCAGGAAGTGAAGGAGGTCCTGAGCTGCTCCAAATTTCCTGCCCTGCCTTTGAAGACCGGTTTGGCTGCTCTCCCCATCCTGTTTCACCATCTGCTGAGGCAGATCTCCTCCCCAAGGCACATTCTATGTGTTCAGCGCAGGTCAATTCACACCTCAGCAGCCTGGCCAGGCAGACAGAGGCTGGCCAATCAGAGCTGAAGTTGGCAACTTTCAGATAGAGTTTAAAAACTCTTTACCTGAACTAGTTATATTAAATCCAGCAATTGCAGGTTGTGGGATTTATTATAACAATTAATTTGATACCAAACTCAAGGTATCCAGCACTTATGGGTCTTTGTTAATTAAAATAAAGGGGGGCCGAAGTTCCCCCACCAAAATACCGCTCCGAGGTCGAAAGACCGCTGAGGGTATTTTGGGATTTGCCCTGGGCTGGCGGGCGGCTGCCAAAAGGCCGCCCGCCAGCCCAGGGCAAATCAACCTTCCCACTAAGATGCCGGCTCAGAATTGAGCCGGCGGAGTGGGAAGGTGCGACGGGTGCAGTTGCACCCGTCGCGTATTTCAGTGTCTGCTAGGCAGACACTGAAATACTTTGTGGGGCCCTCTTACGGGGGCCCCTGCCGT
Source organism: Pleurodeles waltl (assembly GCF_031143425.1). Taxonomy (NCBI): domain Eukaryota; kingdom Metazoa; phylum Chordata; class Amphibia; order Caudata; family Salamandridae; genus Pleurodeles; species Pleurodeles waltl. Next base: position 1,022,244,150 of record NC_090439.1, read on the forward strand.
GCCCATGCCATTGGCATGGGCACGGCAGGGGCCCCCAGGGGCCCCGTGGCACCCCCTACCGCCATCCTGTTCCTGGCGGGCGAACCGCCAGGAACAGGATGGCGGTAGGGGGTGTCAGAATCCCCCATGGCGGCGCAGCAAGCTGCGCCGCCATGGGGGATTCTAAGGGCAGCGGTAAACCGGCGGGAGACCGCCGGTTTACCCTTTCTGACCGCGGCCAAACCGCCGCGGTCAGAATGCCCTGCGGGGCACCGCCGGTCTGTCGGCGGTGCTCCCGCCGACCCTGGCCCCGGCGGTCTGAGACCGCCGGGGTTAGAATGAGGGCCAAAGTCTCCCCATTTTAGCCAATGGAGGCCATTCACTACAGTGAAGGAAAACACATTTGGCTATTTTACCTCGCCAGGGCTTATAAAGCAATTTTTATAATGTCCCTGCTTATAGTTACATTGCCCCCAACCCGAGGGGCACATGGGCACACATTAAGGGTGAGATATATGACAAATAAGGTAGTTTAAGACTTTGGAAGTACTTTTAATTCCAAAATGGCACTGGGCACCTCAGCAGTGTGCACCTATGAGGGCACTACCTATGCTGGGGTCCCTAAACCTACATGCCCTACCATATACTAGGGACTTATAGGTAGGTTGACATAGCCAATTATAATTATCCTAATTTGCATACTGCTTCTACACAGAGCACAGGCCCTGGGACTGGTTAGCAGTACCCAGGGCACCATCAGAGTCAGGAAAACACCAACAAAAAGTGAAAAATGGGGGCAAAAAGTTAGGGGGCCTCTGCAATCAGCCCTGTTTTCTCACAATTTGAACTATGGGCAACTATTTAAAACACCTTGTGAGTCAATTAGCTGATGGTACAATTTCTCTATTGCTTCATGGGTCACTGCAATATCATGACAATGTCAATATTGCCAGGACTTCTTTATTATTTAGAGTAATCCTGGTATTTGTTAGAGCCAGCCTTTTCAAAAGCAGTTTTGAATGGGCACATAAGAAGCCTAGGCGTGCTATACGCAATTTAAAAGTACCAGTTGATCATAGGGGCTGGGCAGTTTTTGACTGAATGTTTAATTTTAGGCAGCAATAAGTACTCAATTAACTGTCTTTATATGGATGCAGGCCCTCACAGATCTATTGTTACACTTTTTCACAGGTTTGCAACTTGAGGGTGTTGTACCTCACTTCTTAGAACTAACTATTTACAGGAAAGTTTGCTTAAAGACACTTGCTACTTTTCTAAATGCATAAAAATCTTTGTCTAAGTATTTTAGTTTCTCTAGTATTAACCAGTTTCTGCCTCTGGGGATAATCCATTCTTTCGGAGATCATCATTGTTGAATGTTGCATATCATGGGTCAGCTGTTTGACAAAGATGTATAATGTAGGTTTGTTGAATCAAATATAGCACCGAAAGAAATGGCTTTTACAAATATATCCAAATACGCAAATGTATTTAATACAATGCCTTTGGCAACTATTTCAAATCGTCACTCTTCTGTCTGTGCTGAAATGGATTTGTGAACTTTTGCACCTTGGAATTCGGAATTCTGGAAAGTATGGAAAAGAAGCTCAAATTGAGACAGATCTGTGCCCCTGTCCATCAATGGTTAAACAGTACTGAATATGATCAACTGTGAGTTAGGCTGATTTTATTCTTTCTCTTTTAGGTTATTTTTAGTCTTTTTACTCTTCTTTATGTCTCTGATGCACTTTAACAAATATAATGGTATATATCTGAATGGAATTGAAAGATAACACTGTTATTTCTGTACTGTTCTTTACAAAAAACGTTGATGAGTGCTTCTGACTGTAACCAGTGGAGGTGTTTTAGAAACGGAGTGATGCAATTGGATATTTATGCTCCAGAATCCTAATGTGCTGCAATGTGCAATGTGCAGGATGGATTTAAGAAGCCCTATTGTTATTTTTGGAAGGCCAACTAATATAGGGTTACCACCATCGCGATGAGGCAAAAAGCCCTTATTTCTAACTTGATTCCATGATGGGGACATTGATTTCAAGAAGGTTTTAATGAAACGTTGAAGAGAATTGGCAAACTCAAAGATGCTTTTGACCTTTTGTATCTATTTCGGACTCAACTAGGATATTACAATTCTGTGCAAGCCAGAGTTGCAAAAAATGTATTCATTCACCCCAAAAATTATTTCCATTCAGTAAACAACCCCACGTCACAGAGTTCATTGGCCTCTATACAGTTTACAAAAAAGACTCCTAGCACATTACACTGCACTGAAGAAGAAAGTTAATCTACTTGGAAGTTCCTGTACATTCCGCATTATTCCGAGGCTCAAGACCACAAACAAGGGCAATTTTCAAAGTGAAAATGTGTCCTCAATTAATTCTAAACAAGTAGCTTGACCAGTATTTAGACCAATAGGCTACATAAGTTGAAGTACCATGGATCTCAATGTTCAAGACCAGGGTAACATACCATACGGCTGATCAAAATTCTCCCAAACACTAACATGAAGTTATTGTTGTGAAACAGAAGATCACCTTTTTGAACCAATACTGTGAGCTACAAACCCATTCTAATTAGGTCAAAAGATTACTTTATTCTGGTCGCCCAGAGATGAAGATGGCCTACATGGAATGCATGGATACATCTTGGCTAATGTGATGGAATATTAGTGGAATCGCCATGCTACTTCTCTGTATCATCCACCAAAGGGGCAGCCCTGCCACTACTTGATCTGCCCCCATTGGGGACCAGGATATACTATAACTACTGCTGTCCATTGTATATCATTAGGAGTATGGTTGTATTCTGTGTGGTGACTAACCAAAGGGGCACCTGCTGTATCATATCTCGATAACTAATTCATTATGGGCCATACCAAACTGAGACATGTTAGTTTTATCAGGGATGCTACCAAATTAATAGTTGACTGCTATAAATTGCCTGCTATGAAAATGCATGCAATACTACTTACCTTGCTAGACAAAACTGCCCCTTCTGAAAAGGTAGGTTGCATTACCATGAAAACAAGTGACAAATGGGTGGGCTCCATGACATGGATATCTTTTAGTACTCACAGAGGCTGCAACTCTAATCTTTGACTTTCCCTTTAAAAATTCTGGTGCTTTCCTTGTGACTCATGCATTAAGAGATCACATGAACAATGCAAGTGGCAAAAAGGCAACACACCTTTTAATTAGCAGTAAAGTCTACCAAGCAAATATCATGTTTAGAGTGGCTGCTCAGCAGACCTTTGAGTACAAAGAAACAAGTACCTAAAGCAGAAGGTTGTTGTCTCTGAAAAAAAGTAAATGGTCTAACATGGTGGGAGATTGTTCTTGCACGTAGGGGCATTGAACATTTTTCCTTCCTGTGTCTGCATGCCTTACAGGAAAACTTCCACTGTGATTCAGTGATCTAACAAAACAATCTATGAGGTGATGCCCAAAACATATGACATGCTAGCTGCGGCCCTCAAAGCCAAGTTTGCACCCATGGCCTATCAAGACTATGAGTGATTCATATTCCAGCAGCAGAGGAGTCACTAGAGTCACTAGACAGATTTTATAGCAGGTAACGGGAATTAGCCAGCACCTGTTGGTTTGCTAACGAACAAGAGGAGATACAGGGGCAGATCCTACAAGGATGTGCCTCCACTAAACTCACAGAAAAGATTCTCCAAGAGCTTGGAAAATCCCTTCAAGACAACCTTACTATTGGGAGGTCAAAAGAGCTCTCGAAGATGAGAGCATAGCACATGGAAAGACACCTACAACGAACAATTTAAAAAGTAAGCCTGTCCTTTGACCCTGTCACCAGGCAGGTCGCTCCCCCCATCTGCCACGCAGCCCTCCGTTGCCGCTTTTGCCGCCTGACTACTCGCTCCCTTTTTTCTGTACCCCTACGCTTGACCTCTGTGCCACTTCGTTTTTTCATTCTGTGCCCCTGTGATTTGCTTTCTGTACCCCTGTGCTCTGTTGTCCCTCTCCCGCCGTCTTTTCCTGCCGTTTTTCCCCAGGTTTTCCCCTGGGTTTTTCCCCGGGTTTTTCCCTTGCTGCTGAGCCCCTGCTGCCCCGCCCCCTTCACTCCCATTGGCCGCCCAGCTCCCACCTCCCAACTGCTCCTCCCTCCCTCTGCCCTCATATGGAGGCTGCAAAGCGGGCGCGCAGCGGACGCGCGCAGCGGGTGTGCCGAAGGCGTGCCTAAGGCAAGCCCGTCTGCGCCCGTCCGCGCCTGGACCGCACCCAGCACCAGAACCCCTGGAACCCGCACCCCCCGCAACGCCAGACTGCACTACGACGCAAGCACCCTCCACGCACTCAACACCAGACGAGGCCACCCCGGCTACTGGGCCACCCCGAAACGCACCCAGGGTCCTTTCACCTGCCGGAACTGCAGATTCACCAGCATCCAACCCTCCACACCACCAGCCAGAGAACCCAACCACCTCCGCTGCATCCTCCTCAACACCCGCTACGCTCGCAAGCACGCCATCGAACTTTGGGACCTCCTAGACTCCACCGCCCCGACGTTGCCTTCCTGACGGAGACCTGGCTGATCGCCACCTCAGCACCAGACATCGCCATAGCCATCCCACAGGGCTGCAAGATCTCCCGCAGAGACCGCACCAACGGAGTGGGAGGAGAAATCGCCATCATCCACAAAGACTCCATCAAAATCTCACCGAACATCGATGACACCCTCACCACCGCCGAGCACATGCACTTCCAGATCCACACCGACCCCAACACCACCCTCAGAGGAACTCTCATCTACAGACCTCCCAGACCCCGCCCACAGTTCAGTGACACCATCGCCGACCTCATCAGCACCCACGCCCTCGCTTCCACGGACTACATCCTCCTCGGGGACCTGAAATTCCACCTCGAGAACAACAACGACGCCAACTCCACCGCCCTGATCGACAACCTCGCCAACCTCGGACTCAAACAGCTCGTAACAACACCCACTCACGCCGCTGGACACACGCTCGACCCCATCTTCTCCGCAAGCCCCCACGTCTCCTTCAACCACACCACCGAACCACACTGGACCGACCACAGATGCGTCCACTTCACCTTCAGAAAACCCACCACACGCCACCGCACCCAACAGCTACCACGCCGCTGCTGGAGCAAGGTCACCGAGGACCAACTGATTACCGCCCTCGCCCTGAGACCACCCACCGACCCCACCGACCCAGACACCGCCACGACCAACCTCACACAGTGGATCAACGACTGCACCAACACCCTCGCCCCTCTCAAGACCTTTACAACCAACCACACCAACAAGAAAGCCACCTGGTTCACCGAGGACCTCCGGATCTCCAAGCACACCTGTCGAAGCTGGAGAAGAAATGGCTCCACGACCGAACACCAGACAACCACACAGCCCTCAAGAGCGCCATCCGCAGACATCACCAACTCATCAGTACCGCCAAGAAGACCGCCTTCAAGGACCGCCTAGACAACAACGCACACAACACCAAAGAGCTCTTCAGCATCGTGAAAGAACCCTCCAACCCCAGCTCCATCACCAACGACATTCAGCCATCTCAAGACCTGGGCGACTCCCTGGCCACCTTCTTCCCCCGCAAGATCACCGACATCCACGACAGCTTCAACCCCGACCCCCCCGCACCCACCACCGAGTCCACCACCCCTGCGACTACCACTCGCACCAGTCGCCTGACCGTCTGGTCCAGCGTCAGCGACGAAGACACCATCAAAACCATGAACTCCATCCACTCCGGATCCCCATCGGACCTCTGCCCTCACCACGTCTTCAACAAAGCCAGCGCAGCCATCGCGCCCCATCTCCGGAAAACAATCAACTGTTCCTTCGAGACAGCAACCTTCCCAGAAAGCTGGAAGCACGCCAAGATCAACGCCCTTCTGAAGAAGCCCAAGGCGGACCCCAAGGACCTCAAGAACTTCCGGCCCATCTCCCTGCTCCCTTTCCCGGCAAAAGTGACAGAGAAGATTGTCAACAAACAGCTGACCCGCTACCTCGAAGTCAACAACATCCTGGACCCTTCCCAATCTGGTTTTCGCAGTAACCACAGCACCGAGACCGCCCTCATCGCCGCCACTGACGACATCCGGACCCTGATGGACAAAGGAGAAACAGCCGCCCTCATCCTCCTGGACCTATCAGCAGCCTTTGACACGGCCTGCCACCGCACCCTATCAGCACGCCTCCATGACGCCGGTATCCAAGAGAAGGCCCTGGCCTGGACCACATCCTTCCACTCCGGCAGAACCCAGAGCGTCCGCCTCCCACCCTTCCGCTCCAAAACCACCGAGATCATCTGCGGCGTACCACAGGGATCCTCCCTCAGCCCGACACTGTTCAACATCTACATGGCCCCCCTCGCCCACGTCGCACGACAACACAACCTCAACATCATCTCCTACGCCGACGACACCCAGCTGATCATATCCCTCACCGAAGATCCCCACACCGCCAAAGCTAACCTCCACCGAGGAATGAAGGCCGTAGCCGACTGGATGAAGGACAGCAGACTGAAGCTGAACTCAGACAAGACGGAGGTCCTCATTCTCGGACCCACCCCATCAGCCTGGGACGACTCTTGGTGGCCCATGTCACTAGGCACAGCCCCGGAACCCACGGACCACGCACGCAACCTGGGGGTCATCCTCGACTCCACTCTCTCCATGACCAGGCAAGTCAACGCCGTCTCCGCGTCCTGCTTCAACACCCTCCGTATGCTCCGCAGGATCTTCAAATGGATCCCCCTCGACACAAGAAAAAACGTTACCCAGGCCCTCATCACCAACAGACTCGACTACGGGAACGCCCTCTACTCAGTAACTACAAACAAGCTCCTGAGACGACTCCAACGCATCCAGAATGTATCGGCCCGACTCATCCTCGATGTCCCACGCCGCAGCCACATCACACTCCACCTGAGAGGCCTGCACTGGCTCCCCGTCAACAAAAGGATCACCTTCAAGCTCCTGATCCACGCACACAAAGCACTGCACAACACCAGACCCACCTACCTCAACAACCGACTCAGCTTCCACACCCCCACCCGAAGCCTCAGCTCAGCCAACCTCTCCCTCGCCACAGTCCCCCACATCCGAAAAACCACAACCGGCGGCAGATCTTTCTCCTACCTCGCCGCCAAGACCTGGAACACTCTCCCCACCATCCTACGACAGACCCAGGACCTGCTGGCCTTCAGAAGACTCCTCAAGACCTGGCTCTTTGACCAGTAGCACCCCCCCTCCCCACCGCCTTGAGACCCTCGCGGGTATGTAGCGCGCTTTACAAATGCAGTGATTGATTGATTGATTGAATGCAGTTCAACTTTGGAAAACACTCACAGGTCAATAGACGGGGTGAGGAGAATGAAATGCACAGCATGCGGAAAGTATAATCACTTTGCAAAAATGTGTAGGCCTCAAAAGAAGGAAAGGCAAAAGAAGATATGAACACAGTCATGGGAAAGGAGACTGAAGATGAAGACATGGATGATGATGTCACAGAATACACACTACACTCAGCGTTCACTGTCAACAACAAAGTCGGGGCTCAACGGCCTCTCCTTCAATGTAATTTGCAAGTCAGAACTTACACAGTTACCGTCACATTACATACTGGTGCCTCCATATGCATAAAGGCACAGGCTTTTACCCAACCATGCCTAGATCACCCCCAACTGACCCACACCAAAATCAGACTTTTTGCATGTGGACAAGCTCAACCCCTGCCTCTGCTAGCCAGCTTCTAGTTCCAGACCTTGCAAGGAGACTTCCAGGTTGACAAACAGTCTATGTCGCCCAAAGGTGGTCAAGGCATGCTCCTCAGCAGCAGCATGGCAAAGGCACTAGAGTTAGTCAACTTTGCCTTCAGAGTACACATAGAGTAATTAGCCCAAATCCTTGTGGAATGCTCAAGCTTAGAGAAAGTTGGTATCATTGAAAAGGTCAATAGCTGTATCCCATGGGTATCCCCAATTATTGTGATTAAAAAAATAAAGCAACCCAGAGAACTCTAGATATGCTAGATCTGAGGCTGCCCAATGTCTCATTTTGCATGTAGCACTACCTCTCCCCCACCATTGATCACTTAATTGGAGAGCTGAGTGTCACCTGCTGAGTTTCAAATTTGTTTTTCAATACTTTGACGCCTACCCCTCCCATAGGATTACATTGGGAATTCCGTATTACATTTAATTAGCTGAAATTCCTAAATGAGAGGAAGTGGATATTTCATATTTGGTATCTATGAACTTGTAATGATACTCTTTAATGGTAAAGTCAAATTTATCATTACAAGTTTGAAAATGCCACTTTCAGAAAGGTAACAACAACAATGATACACCTTGTACGAAATTATTCAAACACAAAATGTTATTAAGAAATGATCAAGAAATTTAATTAGCATGACCAAATTCTTTATTTCTAGTGTGCTTTAAACCCTTTTTTAAATTATTTTGTGTATCAAATCATGTACATTGGAAAACATAACCAACAGTCAAAGATCAAAATAGGCTTAAATGCCCCACAACTTAGTTCATTATTGTGACCCAAATCATAAACATTAATTGTTAATTTTCCCAAATAGGTGACAATTTGTGACAGATTTAAAATGTACCAATTCACTACTTTATAATCATAAGGAGTAGCATATATATCTTGATTGTTCACACTCCTAGAATGAGGCATCAAAAAGGGTTGTACCAACTTATTTCGTTGAACCTAAGCAAGGCACCTATATTTGCAAAAAGGTTGCCTGCAGACAGTGAATCCTACAACTCCCTAATGGATAGTTGTCAATGCATTTCGAACCCCGTAGTTTTGGGTTCTTCTCAGGACAGAAAACTGGGTAGAACTTTTTCAATTATTTCTGGACTCAGTAGCCAGTGATTCAATTGGACTGTGAAATCAAAGACAAAAAATGATTTACTGGTGCATTGGCTGAAATATTAGGCTACATTTTCCAACTACGCGACAAGGCTGCAATAATTTCATATAAATCGCCTGATGTCAGGGTGCACAGTCGATGTATGAAATTATTGCAATGCACACCGACATCAGGTGTTACATGACATTATCCCAGCCTTGTTGCATTATTTGAATAAGGCAAGGTGAAAAAGAAACACTTCTGCTGGTTAATAAAATCCTGCCAATACATCAATTGCGAAACAAAATCAAAAGTGTCCTTGGCAAGCCACAGTGATGAAAAAGAAAATGTGGCCTAACGTTTAATATTTCAAGGTTTTGTGTTTGTTAAATGATTTCAGACAAGCTATCTTATTGTTGTTGTTGATTTTTAAGTAGTGCAACCTTGCTGATTAGAATGACCCAACCCTCTGGTATATACTGTTAGAAAGTTGCCATTTTCCTGCCCTTTGCCCTCTGTGCCTGCAGCCTGTCTCAGGTCACATGATTGGGTATAACTGACAATTGGGATTCTATGAATTCGCTCCAGACAGTCACACAATAGTGGGATTATCATAGCCTGAATGGCTCTTCAACTGGCAGGATGTGGAGGCCGGGCTGAGCAGAGCCCCATCTGCACCTGAAAAGACTGTGGCCCTCATTCCGAGCCGCGGGCAACGGAAGCACCGCCAACAGGCTGCCGGTGCTTCATTGCCCATTCTGACCGCGGCGTTAAAGCCACGGTCAGAAAAGGGGATCCGGCGGTTTCCCGCCGGATTTCCCCTGGCCATGGGGATTCCCACCCCCTTCCCGCCAGCCTGTTTCTGGCGGTTTTTACAGCCAGGAACAGGATGGCGGGAACGGGTGTCGTGGGGCCCCTGGAGGCCCCTGCAATGCCCATGCCACTGGCATGGGCCCCCTAACAGGGCCCCAGCATGATTTTCACTGTCTGCATAGCAGACAGTGAAAATCGCGACGGGTGCTACTGCACCCGTCGCACACCTGCAACACCGCCGGCTCCATTCGGAGCCGGCTTCTGTGTTGCAGGCCCTTTCCCGCTGGGCCGGCGGGCGCTCCCTTGGCGGGCGCCCGCCGGCCCAGCGGGAAAGTCAGAATGGCCCCCGCGGTCTTTTGACCGCGGGGCGGCCATTTGGCGGTTCCCGCCAGTCGGGCGGCGACCGCCGCCCGCCCGGGTCAGAATGACCCTCTGTGTCCTGTCTCCTCACAATAGGCATAACAGCCCTGTATTTTCAGTGCAGCCAGCTGGGAACCAGGGCAGGGCAAGCAGGAAACTCCCAGAACTTCAAAGAACCTTTCTGGAAACTTCTTCCACCTTCTGACCTTCTAGGAGCAGAGTACCATGGTATAAATATAGGGCTGTCAGACCTACTCTTCAGTTCACTATTGGACCTGCAGAAGGACTCTCAGAGGACTGCCTGCTGCTGTGACCTGCTGTGCACTCTACCATGCTGCTATTGTACTTGGAAATACTGCTTTGCTGCCTGGAGCCTGCCTTAAACCTTCAGAGGCCAGCCCTGCTATTGAGCCCTGCATCTTCACCTGCACCCTGGACTTCAAGAAGTGACTCAAAGGGCTAGTTTGCTGGCCTCCTATTCAAAGCCACAGGGACATAACTGACCCCCACTATTTTGAACCAGCTTCTGGATCCAGCCTAAGTGAGCCCCGAACCCCCAAGAGGTCTCCATCCATTCCTAGACCCTTGGTTGTGGTGCTAAAGGTGTCAGAATGTTGGCCAAAAAGTGCTCTGAGAAGAGGAGACCGGGACCAAGCTGCTCACCCGAGATGCATCGCTGGTCAGATTGACTTTGCAGCTTCTCCCACTACGTTCTTCTCCGCAGCAGCAAATCCAATTCAGTGGTCCTTTGCAAAAGGGGTATCCAACCTTGTGGAACTTTCTTGAGCTACAGCCTTCTACTTTCTCCTGCTGGAGGTTTTCGACTTCCATTTTAATGATTAAGTCCAAAGGTAAAAATCTTCACTGCGGCTCTGCTCCATGGCTATCAGGCAATGATGCCCCCTCCTCAGACACTCCTGCAGCCTTGACCTAGCTGAACATCTAACTTCTCAGATGTATTTTCTTCAAACCTTTTTTAAGACCCGAAGGTAAGCACCAAACGGGCCCAGTCCACTTTGTGTATCCGAACCTTACTCCCTCATGGTCAGCTTTAACTTTTGACCTTGTTCTAGTCTAATTCAACCAGATCTCAGCAGCTGGCGCTTTTCACTTTTCAGCGCTATTTTGAACCTAACACATTAAACATTCATAACTTCGGTGCTACTGCTTGGATTTTTGTCATCTTGGTGTCAACAAATTTATTAAAAGTTACTCTATTTGTCAAATTTTTATTGTGCTGTATTTTCACCTTATTACTGTTTGTTTGCTGTATGAATGCTTTACACTTTGCCTCTAAGTCACGCCTGACTGCTTTTTGTGCCAGGCTATCGAGGGTTAAGCAAAGGTTAATTTAATGACTTTTTTTGGTTCACCCTGCAAAGGATTGTGGCTGCTGCTTGACTAGTGCTAACACCCCAGTCCTCACACCCTAGTCAACCAGCAACACAACTTCTCACAGCAGTGGAGTATGGTTCAGATTGCGAAGTGGATTGTGAGTGCTCTCTGCTTACCTTCGAAATTAAAAACAAGTGAAGAAAAATTTCTGAGAAGGTATAGTTCAGCGGGGCAAGGAAGCCGGTGGTGTCTGAAGAGATGGTGTTGTCATTGGGGAGCCGCTGGACAAAATTCCAACGAAGATTTCTACATTTAGACTTAATCTCTTTTTTGAAAGTTGGGAATCTCCACCGGGAAGAAGCTGCATTCTGTACCCAACAAGGGCTCCAGGAGGTCGGACACCCTTCCAGAGAGGAGTTGCTCAACAGGATTTGCTGCTGTTCAGTAAGAAGAACATAGCAGGAGATACCACAAACTCAGGCTGGCCAGCGATATACCTTGGGCAGATCAGCAAGCAAGTAGGCCTCGTTCTCTTCTCAATTCTCAGAGCACTTTGTGGCTGAAAATTCTGGTTGGGGATCTTTAGCACTACTTCCAAGGGTCTAGGACTGCAGGGCACCACTTAGCTGAGCAGGACTCACTTCAGGCTGCGTCAAGGTGCACTTTGAAAGTTGTTGGGGCTTTTGGTGTCCCTGTAGCTCTGAACAGGAGACCAGCAAAGTAGCCCTCAGAGTCCCTTTGGTGGTCCAGGGTTCAAGCAGAAAGCACGTCTCAAGCAACAGGGCGATCCTCTGCGGTAATAGGGTTGGCTTCAGACAGCAGTGCATTCCTGTTGGGGAAGCATGGCAGTCCTTTTAAGTACACAGCAGGACTTAAACAGCAGGGCAGTCCTTGATGGGTAATTCACAGGTCCAGATGTGAACTGAAGAGTTAGGGGGTCATTCTGACTCCCGCCGGGCGCGTTCACCGCGCGCCCGGCGGGAGCCGCCAAAATACCGTACCGCGGTCAGAAGACCGCGGTGGGTATTTTGAGGTTTCCCCTGGGCTGGCGGGCGGCCTCCAAAAGGCCGCCCGCCAGCCCAGGGGAAAACGTCCTTCCCACGATGAAGCCGGCTCGTAATCGAGCCGGCGGAGTAGGAAGGTGCGACGGGTGCTACTGCACCCGTCGCATATTTCACTGTCTGCTAAGCAGACAGTGAAATACAAGCGGGCCCTCTTACAGGGGCCCCTGCAGTGCCCATGCCATTGGCATGGGCACTGCAGGGGCCCCCAGGGGCCCGCAACACCCCCTACCGCCATCCTGTTCCTGGCGGGCGAACCGCCAGGAACAGGATGGCGGTAGGGGGTGTCAGAATCCCCTCGGCGGCGCAGCAAGCTGCGCCGCCTTGGAGGATTCTGAAGGGCAGTGGTAAACCGGCGGGAGACCACCAGTTTACCCTTTCTGACCGCGGCTGAACCGCCGCGGTCAGAATGCCCTCGGGAGCACCGCCAGCCTGTTGGCGGTGCTCCCGTGGTCGGTGGCCCTGGCGGCCACCGGCCGCCAGGGTCAGAGTGACCCCCTTAGTCTGAGGGCCCAATCTTTATACCAGATGCCAGCTTTGAAGTGGAAGAAATTTCTGTAGTTTTCCCTACACAGATTGTTCTGGAATTTCCTGTCTCTGTCCAGGCTCCAAAGGGTCACAAAAGACTATTATGAGGCATTGTGTGTGTGCTGAGGCAGCTCCTTTGAAATGTAAGTGGGGCTGTGCACATCCTGTCAACATTCGGGCCTTTGTGTTACTGTCTAGGAGGACTACACAAAAGCCAATTGCCAGTTACACCTAGTCATGTGACCCAGGCTCCAGGCATCAAATGGTTAAAGCAAGAAAATGACAAATTTCTAAAAGTTGAACTTTCAGAAATGTGACTTAAAATCTGACTTTACCATTAAAGAGGATTTCAAATTACAATTCTTTAGACACCGAACATGAGACCTATTAAATGTAATAAGGTAACCAAATGTTATCCTATGGGAGAGGGAGGCCTCACAGTTGTGAAAAATGAATATGTGTTTTTTTCACTACTAGGACATATACAACTTAAAATTACATGTCCAGCTTTTTAAATACAATGCACCCTGCATAAAGGGTGTCCAGGACTTACCAAATGAGCGACCTATATGTATTAGAAAGGGAGTTTTAGGCTTGGCAAAAGGGTTATTTTGCCAAGTCGAATTGGAAGTTTAAAACTGCACAAAGGATGAAATGGCAAGCCTGAGACAAGCTTTAAAGGACTACTCAATTGGGTGGCATGTAGGCCCACTAATAGCATTTAATTTACTGACCCTAAGTTTATGGTATTCCACATTACTTGGGACTCATAAGTAAATTAAATATGTCAGTCAGGTGTAAGCCAATTTTCCCATGTGTTAGGGAGTATACACAAGAACTTTAGCACAGGGATAAAGTGCAGAGTCCTAAGGCCAACAAAAGTCAATTCAGCAAAACAGAGGGGGGAAGGCAACATGTCTGGGGGATGACTACACTAAAGCGGGTAAGTCTAACAATCTGGTTATTGATAATGTAGCACTACTGGACCTTTGCCCTTCTTGTAGGGTCACTGGAGACAATTTTTGTTTGCTGTAGATCTCTGTTCACTTTTCCCCTGCTAACAAGGGTTAAAGTGCTTGGGCTCTCCTTTATATGCAGAGTAAAACTGGCATACACGTAATTGGCACATTTCATTTATTCATAAGTGCCTAATACATGGTACTACCTATACCCGGGGCCAGTAAGTTAAATGCTACTAGGGGACCAGAACACTCATTGTGGCACCCACTGCAGTAGCCCCGGAATAACTGCCTCAAGGCCCTCCAGTGCAGGACTGAGTGTACAGTTTTAAACAGCCATTTCCTAAGGCAAAATATACTTTTTATCAGACTAAAAAAAGTCCTCTTTATTACTAATAGGTCACCCCTAAGTTAGGCCTTAAGAGTCAATAGGGTAGGGTGATGGTATTTAAAAGTAGGACATGTATATTTAATGTTTTACATGTCCTGTAGTGAAAAACCTCCAGGGTAATTTTGCACTGTGACGTGGCTGGCTCACCAATAGGTTAACTCTGATTTGCACTATTATATTTAATATGTGCTATATTCTGTTTGGGAATGACTAGAACATATTTCAAAGACTCATTTTAATACTAATTTTAAAATCCAACTTAGTGATCCATTCAGATTTTATATCACTATTTTGGAAATTACACTTTTAGAAAGTTGTCACTTTGCCGAAAACCAAAAGGTTTCCCTGTCAGTATCCAGGTGCCATCCGTCCCCTAATGGTTTCCCTATGTTGATATGTGCATTGCACCCATACAGTGAACACAAGGTTCTGGGTGTGGGGAGTTGATCTCGTTCTTTGACAAGATGACCTAGGGAGTGTGCCTAGGCCCTCAGGATGTATTTTGTTACTGGCAGATTAAGATCCGACCTAGGGCTGCCTCCCTTTTGTCTTGCTAGTCAGGCTGGCTCAAAACCCAATAGAAGGGGAGGAACTTAACAGAAGTGGTTTAGGGAGTAGACAACGGATTGTGCTGCACCCACAGACTGGCACTAGGCATAGATGCAGAACTTACAAAACTCTCCTTAGAACACTCTTGGACGGGAGAAGAATCAGAAAAAGGTCTTCCCCACTGTCCAAAGAACCTGAAGGAAGAATGGACCGGCTTGTCTTGAACCCAGGTCCCCAGAAGTGACGCCAGGGGTCAGTCGGCTGACCTTTTGTTTGAGCTACAGCGAAAAAATAGCTTCCAAAGACCTCTCTCCTTGCAACTGCTCAACTGACCAGTTCCAATTGGACCCTTCCTGGACTCTGCAGCTGGACTCTGCTGGAGTGAGTCATAAACCTCAAGCGATGCCCCCCAGGACCTTTGGCTGGTGTATTCCTCCTGTCCCTAAACTGCAAGAAGTAGGATTTAGAAATGTTCTGACTGGAGAAACGGCAGAGACCGGGTCACTGTTGAAGCTTCAGCCATGGACATTGAATCAACTGTCAGCTTCAACTTGCCAGTTTCCCCAGCTGAAGGGAATCCAAATTCAAAAAAAGTTTCTAATTTCAAATGTAAAGGGCGTCACTGGGACCACCGCTTAGCAGAATCGAATTGACATTGAGGCCTTCCTGGGCATGGACTTCGAACATCTCCAGCTCAGAGTTTTCCAGCTTTCATCAATGACCACACCTGGAGCCAGCTCTTTGGCAGCCTCTAAGTTAAGTCTAACTGATTTGTGCCATGATACCAGAGAGTTAAGTATAGGTTTATTTAGCAGTGGTTCACCTTGATGAAAATTTTGATTATTATTTGAAGTGGGTTCTCATTCCCTTCAACTGATACTCAGTGCCTTACAATTACTCTAGTGAAAATCGGTAAATGGTGATTTAAAAAAAAAAAAACACTTCCACAAAAAAATGTATGCAAATCTCCTCTGCGTAGTTTTCCAAGATTTTGGCCCTCATTACAACCCTAGCAGTCGGTGATAAAGCGGTGGTAATACCGCCAAAAGGTCGGCGGTAAAAAAATTGGAATCATGACCACGGCGCCCACACAAACAGTCACTTTAACACACTGACCGCCACGGCGGAAGCAACAAACACCGCAGCGGTAACCGCCAACAGCCAGGCGGAAGACAATGTACCGCCCACTGCATTACAACACGCCTATCCGCCACCTTTTCTGGGGCGGTACCAACGACATCAAAAGCACAGCGGAAACACGAGTCTGAAGGGAAACTACTCACCTCTCGACACTTAAGGAAGAACCACAATGCCATGGAGCCCGAACTGCAGGTGTTCTCCATGCTGGTCTACCTTCTCATACACCAGGAACACCAATGCCGGCGAAGACGACCACGGTGAGTACTGGACCTAGAACACAAGGGGGGGGAAGAGAGTGACACACACACGCAACACGCAACACGCAACAGCCCCAACCCTACTCCCAACACCATACACACAAACACATGCAACAACATTACATATACACCCCATAACCCTCAGGAAAAACGCAAAGCAAAAGGAATGGAGTAAAATGAGTGTAATATTAGTAATTTTGAGAAATACGTTCATAAAGCAATAAACACTATGTACAATATATAGGATATATACAAAAGGAGGGACAATGGCCACTCCAAAATGTCCATGGCCCACTGGGCCAAAACACATAGGCCAAGGCCACACTTTACCCCTGCCTCAATACGGAGCGAACACTGCAGAGGCTCAGGTCGAAAACACACAGGCACCTCAGGGGAATGAGGAATGGGGGGACACCTCAGCCGGAAGATGGTACTACGCCACTGGCCTGGAGGGGGCCCCATGCCCACTGCTTGGTCCTGGGGACTGAAAAGCCACAGTCTCTCAAGTGGGTGGTTTGCCCACTGCTTGGTCCTGGGGAGTGCAAGGCCACAGTCCCTCAAGTGGGTGGTTTGCCCACTGCTTGGTCCTGGGGAGTGCAAGGCCACAGTCTCTCTAGTGGCTGGTTTGCCCACTACTTGGTCCTGGGAGAGCAAAGCCACAGTCTATCTAGTGGGTGATTTGCCCACTGCTTAGTCCTGGAAAGTGCTAGGCCACATTCTCTCACCTGGGTGTCACTCTGAGAGGAGTTGCAGGGCCAGGACTCACTGCAGCCCATGTAATCACCACTACACACTGCTCGCCGGTGGTGACGGCTGCTCAGTGGATGCCAGCCTTTCTCCACTGGTTCTGGAGGGGGCATAGTGCCCAGTGTGCTTCATCCTGGCAAGGAGGGGCTGAGTGGATGGCTTCTTCCACTGGTTCTGGGGGGGGGGCTTGTGCCCAGTGTGCTTCATCCTGGCAAGGAGGAGCTGAGTGGATGGCTTCTTCCACTGGTTCTGGAGGGGGCCTTGTGCCCAGTGAGGGACTGAGTGGATGGCTTCTTCCACTGGTTCTGGAGGGGGCCTTGTACCCAGTGTGCTTAATCCTGGTAAGGATGCGGAGAGTGGATGGCTTCTTCTAGTGGTTCTGGAGGGGGCATTGTGCCCAGTTTGCTTCATCCTGGATGGGGCAAGGTCACAGTCTCTCACCTGGGTGTCACTCTGAGAGGAGTTGCAGGGGCCAGGACTCACTGCAACCCATGTAATCACCACTACACACTGCTCGCCGGTGGTGACGGCTGCTCAGTGGATGCCAGTTGCGCTGCAGGTGGCGGTGCAGGCAGTGGTGGAGGCGTTCACCTGCAGCATCGGACGGCTGCCCACTGGGGCTGCTGCTGCTGGCAGTGGTGCATGTGGCGGTGCTGGCCACAGTGCAGGTGGCGGTGCTGGGCGCGGTGCAGGTGGTGGTGCTGCCAGTTGTGGTGGTAGCCCCCAGGCCTTCACCTGTAACCTCGGACAGCTGCCCAATGGGGCTGCTGCTGCTGGCAGTGTGCTGCTGGCGGCGGGGATTTGTCGGTGCTGTCCGCAGTGCAGGTGGCGATGCTGGGCACGGTGCAGGTGGCGGTGCTGCCAGTGGTGGTGGTTGCCTCCACTGGGGCAGCTGCTGCTGGCAGTGGTGCTGCTAGCGGCGGTGCAGGTGGCGGTGCTGGCCGCAGTGCAGGTGGCGATGCTGGGCACGATGCAGGTGGCAGTGCTGCCAGTGGTGGTGGTGGTAGCCTCCAGGCCTTCACCTGCAGCCTCAGACAGCTGAAGTGCCATGGCTGGTGTTCTGTGCCCCTTTTCTGCCCTTGGCAGATGGTGGTGCCTCCTTGCTTCTGCTAGCTGATGTCTTTGTCTTGACCTTGCTGGCTGGTTGTGCCTCCTTTCCCTTGTTGGCTGGTGTCCCCTTCTTGCCCTTGCTATGTGGCGGACCCTTCTTGGCCTGCGCAGGTGTTGCTGGCACAGTGGCTGGTCTGACAGGTGCCTCCTTGGACCTCTCACACCTGCAGTAGCTGCAGAAACAACAGTGGCCATGGACTGGGTGGCTGAGGTGCTGGGCTGGGTTCTGGTCACCCTGGCCTGGGGTGAAGGTCAGGGGGAGGGGTAGGCAATAGGTCAATGTTGGTGAGGAAAAGCTTCTTAGGGACACTGGGGCGGGAAGAGGGTGAAGGTTTCGGAGTGGAGGAAGAGGAAGTGGTTGTAGGAGGTGTCAGTCTGCTGTGTTTGGGTGCAGGTGCATGGGCTGGATGCTGTTGTGATGTGGATGGCTATTGGGTGTGTGTGTGCTTGCGTTTGTGTACTTTGGGAGGAGGGGGTCACAAACACAGTGGGAGAGGACACAGGATGTGGGGATGGTGACTGCCAGTGAGGGGTGTGTAGTGATAGGAGTGATGGTGATGAAGGTAGTGGAAGAGGATGTAGTGCATGCAGGTGTGAGTGGAGACGCTACTGGGAGGGAGGTGGATGATGAGGAGGAGGGGTACACAGTGGAGGCAGTGGATGTTGGTGTGTCTGCATGTGTATAGTGCTTGTGTGAGTGCCTGTGAGATGAATTGTGGTGCTTGTGTTTGCCTGAACCACTTCTGTGTGTTGATTTGGGTGATTGATGGTGGTAAGGTGTGCTTGGGATAGGCTGGGGTTGAGGGGATTGGGACTGGGTAGAGGAAGTTGGAGGGGAGGCTGGTGACAGGGACAATGGCTGCCATCAGTGCAGAGGCCAGAGCATGGAATGCTCTCTGTTGGGCTGCCACGCCGTAGTGAATGCCCTCCAGGTATGCATTTGTTTGTTGCAAATGCCCTGCTACACCCTGGATGGCATTTATTATGGTTGACAGCCCAACAGAGAGGGATCTCAAGAGGTCAATAGCTTCCTCACTGATTGCATCAGGGCTGACTGGGGCAGGGCCTGAGGTGTCTGGGGTGAAGGAGATGCCCACCCTCCTGGGTGAACTGGCACAGGAAACACACTGAGGGGCTGCTGGGAGGGCGGTGCTGGTACGGGGTGACGGCTGTACCTGTAGTTGGGGTGGGCACAGAGGTGTCCGCCACCGCCAGGGAGCTTCCATCGGAGGAGGAGTCGCTGTCGGTAGTGTCCCCTCCTGTCTCCATCGTGGTGCTCTCCTCGCCCTCCTTCTCACTGGTGCCCTCACCGTCGGTGCATTCGGCCTCTAGGCCCATGTGGGATGCAGCTCCCTCCGTTGTCGGTGCCTCTGCTCCTCCGCCAGACGATGCTAATGCACACAAGGACAGGGTGACAAAACAAAAAGGGGGGGAGAGACAGAGGATACACTTGGTCAATGCCAGCAACAACACTACCGTTGGCGTACACAACACACAGGGAACAGCCCTATGCATTGGGCCATGCACTACCAGTTACACTGCTAGTCACTAGCCCATGGGGTAAAATGCCTAACACCATTAGCTTCACACCTGCAATCCACAGGACCCTGCCCAGTAGTAGATGCCCACTGACACTTTTGGGGTTGGAGTGCATCTGATCTTAACCATCATTGAATATACCCTGCCATGTTCGCCCTGGCCTAGGGGCACCCACAGCGCACATCCTGCACCCAGGTAATACCTTAACACGCGCGAAGTAATGATTCTGAATCTGTACTCACCCCCTTGTGGCTGCTGCGATGCCTTCAAGCACCCATCCAACTCTGGATAGGTCACCGCCAGGATGCAGAACATCAAGGGGGTCAGGGTACGATGAGCACCACTTCCTCGTTGGGAGGCCAGCCCCAGCTGGGCCTCTGCCATCTTCCTTGCCCAGCGGCGCAGGTCCTCCCACCGTTTGGGGCAGTGGGTGCTCCGCCTGTCAAAGACCTTCAGGGTCCGCACCTCTTTGGCGATGGCACGCCAAAAATCCTTTTCCTAATGGGCGCTGACCTGCAGAAAAAATACAGCAGAAAAGGTATTAGTCATACCGTCCGGACTGTTATACTCATGGCCCACCATATCCCCCCATCCACCTACGCACATACGTTGCCCAACATATATGCAGCACTCTGCCCAGGACCCCTCAGTCTCCCCCCACACGGGGCTTACACACACAGAAATCCATACATTCATGGCCCACGCATCATGCTCACAGTGTTTGTCTGGAGGACCATAGAGTAAAGTGTACTGGGGTAAGACTCCGTCCACTAGTCTCTCCAACTCCGCGGAAGTGAAGGCAGGGGCCCTTTCCCCAGACACTCGAGCCATTGTCGCTTCCAGACACAGGTCACAGCAGCACTTGCAGCACTTGAAGGTCAGGTAGCAAGTGAGTGCACAGATAGAAAATGGCGGTCACGTCCGTGGCGGGGCGTACCGTCACCGCCGGTGTACATCGCCATTGGCTCCTGGAATCCATAGGGCCCAATGATAACCAATGCGATGTTGCGCGGCGGTCATCGCCCGTAACGGCGCCCAATGCCAGCGGAATTACCTCATTTCCACTTGCCTCTCCTCACAGGTCAGGCAGCCGCCATTTCAGGAGGGCACAGGCCATGGCACCTAACTGCGTCACAGCAGACATTACCACATCAACTGACTTACGAGTTCACATACTGTTTCTGTGAAGGAAGAATTGAATATTAATCATGACATATGTGTGAATAGGACCTTCTGCTCACTGTTTTTCACCCTAGAGTTCAACCGCTGCAGATTTATAGAAGATGGAGACATCCCCCGTGTACAGACCCCTGGTGGACCTGGCAACAATGGAGGACAGGCACATCATCCTGACCTGCAGACTTGATAGGGCCACAATCCAAGAACTGTGTGCCTAATTGGAGCCAGACCTGATTTTAGCTATCCGCCACCCCACAGGTATCCCCCCTCTAGTGCAGGTCCTGTCACGATTCACCCTGGGCTTACCGTCTGTATCAGAGAGGGATGATGTGCGGCCTCGGTTCCTGCAAGTCCTGCTCTGGCCAAGGTAGGGGCGACCCCTTCCGGTAGCCAAGGTGCTGTTGACAATAGTACGCCACCACAGTCCGTGCCCTCCAGAAGGAGTCCTAAAGGAAAAACCCCAAGGGGAAAAAACCTCCAACAGGAACTCCCTGGAACAGAAGGAGGACACAAGGAATTAGCACTCAGGAGTCTGGAAATACTGGAAAGCTGAAGAAAAAACAGGAACAACTAGCGTCTAAGAGAAGACCAGCCGGATCGTGACCACCACAGCAGAAGTGTTGCAACGCAATGAGAAGAAGAAATTATTCCCCTTATATACCCCTAGACAGGAAGTGATAGACAGGAAATAGTAACACCACCATTTTGGATTGGGAAGGGGCTATAGCAAGAAATAGGAAAATACACCATAGTAAAAAGGGCACAGATGCATGCAGGGAAAAGGGAGGTGCAAGGTGTGCTGGGAAGGAGAAGGCATGGCTCCAGGAATCATGCAGGAGGAAAGGAAAGTCCAGAAACGGGGCACCCAGTAAGTGGACACTAGGGGGGGGGGGCGCAGACACCCCATGACAACACTCACGTCGCGTGGCCGGAGAAAAGGGCCGCCGCGGGCCCCGCGACCTCAAACACGGGCTGCGGCTTACCCCGCGGCCCGGCCGGGAGACGCCGCGGACCGCCGCAGCGCGACAGTAGGTCCCCCCCGAGGCCCCAGGTTTGTGAGGGAAAAGACGGAAAAAATGACAGATCAGAAGTGGGCATGAACCGAAGATGCGTCTTCCCAGGAGCATTCACTCATAGGGTAGCCCTTCCAATGAATGAGGTATTGGAGACGACCATGGAAGACTCGAGAGTCACAGATTTCCTGGACCTCATATTCAGGCACGTTGTCAACCAGTTGAGGAGGAACACAGGTGAATTGTCTGCGAAAAGGATCAGGGACATAGGGTTTAAGCTGAGATACATGGAACACAGGATGTATTTTCCAAGTCTGAGGCAAACGAAGACGAACAGAAACGGGATTGATCTTATGAAGAATCAGGAATGGACCATAATACAGAGGTTTGAATTTATTATGGGTTAATCGAAGAGGTAAGAATTTAGAGGAAAGCCAGACTTTATCGTTGATCTGATAATGTGGGGCCTCACAACGTTTCTTGTCAGCCATTCTTTCATGCGTGTTTTTGTGGCTAAAAGATTCAATTGTATGACACGTTGGATACCACGTAGTTGCCGGACATATGAGGTAATGGCAGGGAGAGTAGATGTTTCTTTCAGAGAAATAGGAAAGGCTTTCGGATGGAATCCATAAGAACAATAAAAAGGAGAGACTTTCGAGGCACTGTGTACCGAATTGTTGTATGAGAATTCAGCAAGTGGTAGGTACGTAGACCAATTGCTTTGCGTAGCATTGCAAAAACTACATAGGTATTGTTCAAGGCCTTGATTCAGCCGTTTTGTCTGTCCATTAGTTTGGGGATGGAAACCAGATGATAAAGCTACCTCTATTCTTAGTGTCTTACAAAATTGTCTCCAAAAACGGGAGATGTATTGGGGACCCCGGTCTGAGATAATGACTTGCGGCAGGCCATGAAGCCGAAAGATCTCCTGAATAAAGATCTGACTTAGTTCTTTCGCCGTAGGTAGTTTCCTTAATGCCGTGAAATGTGCCATTTTAGTGAAGGAGTCAATCGTTACCATTATTACCTGATTCCCAACTGAAGGAGGCAAAGAGCACATAAAATCAGTGG
The DNA here is from genome assembly GCF_031143425.1 of Pleurodeles waltl. Classification (NCBI taxonomy): domain Eukaryota; kingdom Metazoa; phylum Chordata; class Amphibia; order Caudata; family Salamandridae; genus Pleurodeles; species Pleurodeles waltl. The sequence continues at coordinate 1,022,267,079 of NC_090439.1, forward strand.
ATATAGTGTGCCACGGACCTGGTGGAACAGGTAAAGGACGGAGTAATCCTACTGGTTTATTACAAGGTGTTTTGACTTGTGCACAGATGGGACAAGAAGTCACATAGTGTTCAGTGTCTGTTTTAAGTGTGGGCCACCAGAAAGAGCGAAGCAGGAGCTCTTGGGTAGCCTTCATACCACGATGACCTGCGATGGGGGAATCGTGGCACATTCGCTGGGCCTCTGTTTGGACTATTTTAGTAGATAGGAACAAAGCCTTTTTGTGATAGTAGTAATCCTGATCCTTTTGGAGCTGTGGTCGTAAATTGTTCATCTCAGTTGTTTCAAGGTTGGAATATTAAGTTTTCACTTTGTCAAGGAATGATTGTACCAACCCAATGTTCCTATTATTTTCATATAGGTTTTGCACAGGAGAATCACTACACTCAGGGTAGCGGCGTGACAGGGCATCTGCCAAAATATTTTGGGAACCAGGGATATATGCGTTGTAAAAATCGTACTGACTACAAAAGAAAGCCCATCGAGCCTGTCGACTATTTTGGCATTGAAAGTTTCTCAACCACTGTAAATTCCGATGATCTGTCCGTGCCTCAAAAGGTTCTTTCGATCCCATAAGAAAGTGTCTCCATTCAGTACAAGCTGTCTCCATGGCGAGTAGTTCTCGTTCTAAAACTGAATAGTTACATTCGGAGTCGGATAATACGTGTGAAAGGTAGAATACAGGGTGTTCTAACCCATCATCATCTTGTCTTTGTAGCAAAGCAGCCTCGATTGCTCTTTCTGAGGCGTCTGTAACGACAATAAACTGTTTGGTGGTGTCTGGATGCCGTAGAATGGGAGCTTGAATGAGGGCATGTTTTAACTCTTGAAATGCGGATTCTGCGTCTTTGGTCCAACAAAAACCGTTCCGTAGACTTTCTTTCTTAAGGGTTTGTGTAATGTAACTGGTTTGCTGGGCAAAGTCGGCTATAAACTGATGATAGAAATTGGCCAATCCTAAAAAACACTGAGTTTCCTTGATGGAGGAGGGGGATGGCCAATCCAGAATGGCTTGGATCTTGTCTGAATCCATGGCAACACCTACTTGATTGATGCAATACCCCAAGTATTTTACTTCAGTTTGATCAAATTCACATTTTTCTGGCTTGGAGGATAGATGATGTTGTCTAAGCCTTTCTAATACTTGGAGTACATGTTTAGTGTGTTGTTCTGGGTGAACAGAGAATATCAGAATGTCATCCAGATAGACGACCACTGTCTGGTGTAGGAGATCAGAAAAAATAGCGTCCATAAATCTCTGAAAGATGGAGGGAGCATTGGTTAGTCCAAAGGGCATCACCCGATATTCATAATGGCCGAAAGGTGTTCTGAAAGCGGTCTTCCATTCATCACCTTCTTTTATCCTTAAAAGATGGTATGTTCCCCTAAGATCTAACTTGGTGAATTTCTTAGCCCCTCTGACAGCTTCTAAGATATCCTTAATAGGAGGCAGAGGGTAGCGGTCCTTAATTGTGATCTTATTCAATCCGCGAAAGTCTATACAAGGACGTAAATCTTTCGTCTTCTTTGGTACGAAAAAGAGGGGAGCCCCTGCAGGTGAAGAGGAAGGGGCAATCAGACCACTTTGTACATTTTCTTCTAGATATTCCTTGAGGATCTTTTTCTCAGGCTCAGTTAAAGAATACATTCGCCCAAAAGGAACCACGTCGTCTGATTCCAGATGAATGGCGCAATCGTATTCCCTATGAGGTGGTAGTACAGGCTTTTCTGGTTTCTGGAATACATCGGCATATTCCAGATAATGTCTGGGTACTTCTTGTAGAACGTTGTTGGAACATCCCACTTTAGGTGGTATTAGTAGGATACTCTTCGGGGACCAATAGGTTCCTGCCAAATAACAATGCTGTTGGCAAAAATGGGAGGAAAGAGAAATGGTTCTAGTTTCCCAATTAATGTAGGGATTATGCCGGGTTAGCCAAGGAATCCACAGAATCATTACGTGATGTGGTGAGGATATCAAGTCGAAGGAAATGTTTTCTTGATGTTTCCCGAAATACAGACATAACGTAGGAGTGGTATGCCTGACAGGTCCCGAGGCTAGGAGAGAACCATCCACTGTGTGGACTTGCTCTGGTACGTCCTTGGGTATCCGAGGAATCTGTCTTTCCATGGCCCATGTTTCGTCTAGGTAGATACCACTGGCTCCACAATCTAACAAGGCCAGTGCTCTTTCTTCACAGCCATCTGCTAATTGTAAGGTGACGGGTAAGAGGAAAAGAGCGGTTATTTCTTCTCTGGAGGAACAGATGGAAGGTATCTCGGAGTATCCCGTCCTCACCCTTCTCACAGAGGACGGGAGCTGGCATTTCCCAAGGGCTTGGCTGGACGGATGGGACAGGTACGGAGTACATGACCAGAAGCACCACAGTAAAGGCAAAGTCCTTTCCGTCGCCTGTTTTCACGCTCACTAGTTGATAACGGCCCACGCGCCATATCGATTTGCATAGGTTCCTCATCAGTAGGACCGTTAGGTTGAGAACGAGTCTCCTCGGAATGATGAAGAATGGCGCAGGAGGTCATTGAGTGTGATGGTATACGATTCTTTTTCTTCTCCACTCTTCGCTCATTTAAACGATATTCTATCGCAAGTGTCAAATTCATTAAACCCTTGAGATTCTCCACTCTGGCGGAGTGCACTAGTTCATCTTTAATGTCATCCCGAAGACCCATTCGAAAAAGGGTCACCAAGGTACGCTCCACCCAAGAGGTCTCAGCTGCCAATTGTCTAAACCGTGTGATGTATTGCAGAACATCCTGACCTCCTTGTTGAATATCGCATAGAGCTTCATCTGCCGAAGATTCAAGTCCAGGATGCTCAAACATTTGTTTAAAGGCAGCGATAAAGGCTGAATAGTTAGACAGGCTGGAATCATTGCCTGTCACCAAGGGTGTTGCCCAGGCTAAGGCCAGACCAGATAGAGCACTGACCAAATATCCGACCTTAGTTTTATCTTGCATGAACTGTGAAGGACGGAATGTGAAATAGACTGTCAAAGCATCTAGGAATTCTCACAGTTTGTTAGGATCCCCAGAAAAGCGAGGTGTGGTTGCAGAGATAGTAGGGACATCAGTGGCCCTAGAGGCTAGGGCTTGTCGGAAAGCCGTATTTTTGGTTCGTAGCTGTTGGAGTTCTTGGGCTTGTTGTTGGATAGTCAAGAGCAACGTTTGACTTGATGGTTCCGTACTCATCATGGGATTCTCCATGGTTTCGGTCAACGACTGAAGTTTTGGGCATTGCAATCTGTCACGATTCACCCTGGGCTTACCGTCTGTATCGGAGAGGGATGATGTGCGGCCTCGGTTCCTGCAAGTCCTGCTCTGACCGAGGTAGGGGCGACCCCTTCCGATAGCCACGGTGCTGTTGACAATAGTACGCCACCACAGTCCGTGCCCTCCAGAAGGAGTCCCAGAGGAAAAACCCCAAGGGGAAAAAACCTCCAACAGGAACTCCCTGGAACAGAAGGAGGACACAAGGAATTAGCACTCAGGAGTCTGGAAATACTGGAAAGCCGAAGAAAAAACAGGAACAACTGGCGTCTAAGAGAAGACCAGCCGGAGCGTGACCACCACAGCAGAAGTGTTGCAACGCAATGAGAAGAAGAAATGATTCCCCTTATATACCCCTAGACAGGAAGTGATAGACAGGAAGTAGTAACACCACCATTTTGGATTGGGAAGGGGCTATAGCAAGAAATAGGAAAAGACACCATATTAAAAAGGGCACAGATGCATGCAGGGAAAAGGGAGGTGCAAGGTGTGCTGGGAAGGAGAAGGCATGGCTCCAGGAATCATGCAGGAGGAAAGCCCAGAAACGGCGCACCCGGTAAGTGGACGCTGGGGGGGGGGGGGGGGGGCGAGACACCCCATGACAACACTCAGGTCACGCGCTGTGTGCGGCGAGGACCGACACCCAACCCTGGGCCTCAGGCCTCGCCGCAATCAGGAGAACAGCGCGCGTCCGGGCACGACAGGTCCTGTCAGTGCTCCATTTCCTGGCAAGTGGTTCTTTCCAAGCGACAGTGGCCATGGCATCTGTCGCTTGTCACAGCCTATGTTCTCAAACGTGCTGACCAGAGTATTGTCTGTCCTGCTGAAACACATGTGCAGCTACATCATATTCCCCCAGGTGGAGGATTTGGCCACAGTGAAGGCTGACTTCTATGCACTGGGACATATCTCCAACATCATTGGTGCCATTGATGGTAAACATATTGCATTCCCCCCCCCCCCCGGAGAAATGAACAAGTGTTCAGAAATAGGAAAAGCTTTCACTCTCTGAATGTGCAGATGGTGTGTTTGGCGGACCAGTACATTTCCCATGTCAATGCCAAGTATCCTGGCTATGTGATGTCTCAACTCCAGAGGCACCGGGTGTGGCTAATAGGTGAGCCCATGGTCCCCACCCAGTTGATGTAGGTATATGGGTGTGGGGTTGGCCCTAAGGGTGAGTGTGTGGCTAACAGGTATCCCTCAAATATTTGCAGGTGACTCTGGTTACCCAACCTCTCATGGCTACTGACCCCAGTGAGGAATGCCATTACAAGGGCAGAGGAACATTACAATAAGGCACATGGGCGAACAAGGAGGATCATTGAGATAACCTTTGGCCTCCTGAAGGCCAGATTCCGGTGCCTCCATCTGACAGGTGGATTCCTGTACTACTCACCCAAGAAGGTGTGCCAGATCATCGTTGCATGTTGCATGTTGCACAACCTGGCCTTGAGATCCCAGGTGCCTTTTCTGCAGGAGGATGAGCCTGGGGATGGTCGTGTGGCAGTGGTGGAGCCTGTGGACAGTGACGAAGAGGAAGCAGAGGAAGAAGATGTGGGCAACAGAAGTACACTAATTCAACAGTACTTCCAGTGACACACAGGTAGGACACTGTAACTTCACCTTCCATTGCAGTTTTGTGTTTGACATTGAACATGGCAGCCTGATTTCCCTATTTCTATGGCCACTTACTGTACCCTTTGGCATCTCTATTTTCAGATCTCTGTGCCCCACTCTGGCTCCTGGTGTGTTTACTGCTGCCCACTACAGGTCATACTTATAAAAATATTAAAGAACTTTTGAATTGCAATGTTTGTGAAACCAAAACATTTGTCAAAGAACTGACAGACTTCATATTTGATTTTGTTCCAAGGGTGTTTATTTCTGTGATAATGAGTGGAGGGGGTATTCCGATGGGCTGGGTTGCTGATGGAGAATAGTCCAGGGTAGAGTCCAGTCTATTTGTATCACATGTGCATTGTCCAAGGGGGCATCGGAAGGGGAGCAATAGCAGTTCAAGGTGGACAGAGTGACAGAGTGGGACAGAAGGGTAACAATCAGGAGAGTCTTATTTCCTGGCGGGGGTCTTGGCAATGTTATCTGGCTTCTGGCTGGGTCACAGGTACTGTTTGTGGGGTGGTTCTCCTTCTGCAGGGGGTGGGGTGCTGGTGGCCTGTTGCTCCTGTGGTAGGGCCTCCTGTCCACTAGCGCCAGCGGAGGTGGAGGGCTGTTCTTCGGTTTGGCTAGTGTTAGGGGCCTGTTGGTGTGCCACTGCCTCCCTCATGGTGTTGGCCATGTCTGCCAGCACCCCTGCAATGGTGACCAGGGTGGTGTGGATGTCCCTCAGGTCCTCCCTGATCCCCATGTACTGTCCCTCCTGCAGCCGCTGGGTCTCCTGCAGCTTGGCCAGTACCTGGCCCATGGTCTCCTGGGAATGGTGGTATGCTTCAAGGATGTTGGTGAGTGCCTCGTGGAGAGTCGGTTCCCTGGGCCTGTCCTCCCCCTGTCACACAGCAGTCCTCCCAGCTTCCCTGTTGTCCTGTCCCCGGAACCGTGTACCCACTGACCCCATGTCCCTGATCGTCCTGTGTTTGTGGGGTTGCCTGGGGTCCCTGTAGTGGTGGACCCACTGCTGATTGATGTGTCCTGGGGACAGAGGGATGGGCCCGCTGGGTGGGTGCTTTGCTGGTGTTTCCTGAGGGGGGAGGCTCTGTGGTGGGTTGGGACTGTGGCTGGGTCACCGAATATCCAGAGGTCCCTGATGGGCCAGGTTGGTCATCAAGATCCAGGCGTGCAGAGCTGCTGTCATCACTGTGGGCCTCTTCAGGTGGGGGACTGGATGTGGCTGGCACCTCCTCTCCAGTGACGTTGAGTGGGGGTACTGTTGGGATGTAAATGCAGTGTTATTGTATCTGCGTGTGCCATCTTGTGCATGGATTTGTTTCCCTCTATGGTTGTTATTAACAAGACAGCTTTGGCTTGTGTGAGTTGTGCTTGGTTTGGCTAAGTGATTGTCACTAGTGTGCATGCTGTGGTGATGGGTGTCCATGCATGTCTGTGATGGGGGTCCATGCATTGGTGTTGCATGCAGGGCTTGGTATTGGGATGGGTGGGTTGTGATGGTGGGGTATATGTGAGGTGGTGGGGTGATGGGGGTGAAGGTAGGGGTTGTTGTTTGTGATGGCATGCAGGTAGGGTGGGAGATAAAGTAGTGAAGATTTGACTTACCAGAGTCCAGTCCTCCTACTACTCCTGCGAGGCCCTCTGGGTGCATGATCGCCAAGACTTGCTCCTCCCATTTTGTTAGTTGTGGGGGAGGAGTGGGGGTCCACCACCAGTCCTCTGTACTGCTATCTGGTGTCTTGCTACCACAGAACGTACCTACCCCTGTAGGTTGTTCCACCTTTTCCTGGTGTCATCCCTTGTTCTTGGGTGTTGTCCCACGGCGGTGACCCTGTCTACGACTCTCCGCCATAGCTCCATCTTCCTTGCAATAGATGTCTGCTGCACCTGTGATCCGAATAACTGTGGCTCTACCCGGATGATTTCCTCCACCATTACCCTTAGCTCCTCCTCTGAGAACCTGGGGTGTCTTTGTGATGCCATGGGTGTAGTGTGAGTGGTATGTGTGAAGGTGTGTGGGGTGATGTGTTGGGGTGTGCTGTGAGGTGCGTGGATAGTGTATGGGTGATGATGTTTTGTGGCTCAGATTCAGTGGGTGCTCCTGGCTTGTCTCTTTCTCACTTGCCTAAATCTTTGGGTTGTAAAGGGTATTGTGGGTGTGTGTTTTATAGTGTTGTAGGTGTGTGGATGTGGTGTGTGTATGTGTGTCAGGTGTGTGCAGTTTGAATTGTCCAATGTGGTGTTGTTTTGTTAGTGTGTGTGTATTTTGAGCACAGCGGTCTGTATCGCCAATGGTTTACCGTGGGTGAATGACTACCGCAGTGATTTGTGGTTCATGATGCTGTGGATGTATTTCTGTTGGCGTAACGGTGTGGGTTTTGGTACCGCCATTTTATCACTGACCTTTGGACTGGCGGACTTGTGTGGGTGTCTGTATAGTGGCGGATTTCTATGTGTGGGTCATAATACCCATAGCAGTATACTGCCACGGTCACAGTATGTTGGCGGCAGTCAGCATGGCGGTAAACGGCACTTACCGCCAATGTTGTAATGAGGGCCTTTGTCTGGAAAGTCTAAGTCTAGGCCACCATGGAATATCTTTTTGTTTATTGTTATTGTCATTTGATAGTTTTTCCATTTTCTCTACTGTGTGTACCTGCAAAGTCAACATTCTAAATCTGCATTCACTTCGCCACGCTCTAACATGTACGTTACAGTTTATGGAGCCCATCAGGAGACAAAAAGGTTCTGTCATTAATAACTCACACAACACTACATCTTCCGCTCTATTAAATAAAAAAATACAATTTTTTAACGAATATATACAATATCATAATTCTTCACTGAGACTTCGTGGCACTCTGATTACTCGCCCAATCGTGTCTTCAGAAACTGGGAACCATTAATAGAAGTGCCCATGATCTGCATTGGCAATGCAAGAGCAACAGCAGGCAGGAGTTTTTCAAATGTCCCTTCAAAACAGGTCTCTACGGGGACATCTGTATCTGACGAGTGGTGAGTTGCATGTTGGAAATGTGAGGAATCTCATTTAATGGGCTTCCCAAGATCTGGGAAGTCACCAAGTATCCTTTGCTGGCTACGGCATGGAATGGCTCAGCATCAAATGGAGCATCACACTTATGTTTTCTCGACTGACTGACAAGCACTTGATTTCCTCTAGTGAAAACAATGTCTTTTGCATGTCATCGCTTGTCTGCGTAGGTCTTCATTTTCCTTTTACAATCCTAGTCTCTGGTATGGGTTTCTTCCTCAGTGCTTGATCTTCTGATGGTCATGTGGGGTAACTTGGTCATCACTTCATGGCTATCCTGAACATCAAAGTTGCTTTTACCCATGTTCATGTAAGAGTCGAACAGTAAGCCTTCAGGGTAAAATTCAAGACAGTTTTAAGGTAGAGCTTTTCCAACACAGCATGCTGAACAACTTTCTACAATGTACTAATGAAACATTCATCAAGGCCATTAGCCTATGGCCAAAGAGGTGTGATCTTCTGATGTTTCACATTAAAATCACTGAGAGACTCTCTGAATTCTTGGCTTTTGAAAGGTAGGCCATTGAAAAATTTTAAGATCGCAGGAAGACCCAATGTCGCAAAGATGCTGTCTTATCTGTCGATAATCCCTCTCTTGAGTGATAGATGCAAGCTCTTCTATAAATGGAAAACAGAAGTCTTTATCAACAATCACCATCAGGTGATGTCCGTTGTCAAGAGGACAGAAAAAGTCAACAGCAATTCTTTCCCATACATGACATACTTAAGGTATGTTGGATGGTTTTCAATGACAGGCAGTTGCATAGATGACAGGCCTTGAACTCTTTTTCAACTCTCTCATCAAGATGAGGAAACCGTACATGGTCTTGGAGATCTTGTTTTGAAGCAAAAAATCCATGATGGCCTTCATGGGCCACTTCAATTGTCTGTTGTTGCAGACTCTCTGGAATAACAATTCTTGAACCCCTCAGTATAATGCCTTCTTGAGTCATGGTCAGTTCATCTTTGACATTTTAAAACTTCTTATATTTACTGTCACTGGAAAGAGGTTGAGTGTGCTGGTTCCTAGACTGTTCTGTAAAAATGTCTTTCAGTTTTAACATGACACTATCTTGACTCATGGCATGGGCAGTGCAGGGGCCCCTGGGCAGTGCCCCATTGCGCAGGTCACTGCCCGATTTTCGGGCAGTGATCTGCGCGGTGGGTGCAGCTGCACCCGCCGCACAGAGGCACTGGCGGCAATGTTTCCGCCCACCGGCCCACAGGAATCTTAATTATACGGCCGACGGGGATCCAGGGATGCTGGCGGTCAGTAGTTTGACCACCAGCATGAACACAGCGGTTTCAACCTCCGTGTTCATAATGAGGGTCTAAATATTATACTCTTGGATCTAAATTATTTCATACAAAGCATTATGCAGGTTCCCCTATCCCACACTGAACCAAGGGTTTGTGCGATTTTAAAATGGCTGTGTTTAAATCACATAAAGCCACATGACAATGTACCTAGAGTCTTAGGTCACCCATCAGAGGGACTTATGTGGTATGTACTGTGATGCCTTCAGAGAATCATGCTGGTCCCTGGAATGGCTATACGCAAACCAGTGCAAAAGTTAAAATAAAGTGCAAGTTCTTCTAGTGCCCACATGTGGACCCAAGGTGTTAGGTGTTTTGGACCCAAAAGAATCTGAAAAATAGCATTGGACCACTAAGCATTAAAGTACAATTTTCCATTTGGGCCCTTCGCAAGACAAAGTACCAGTAAATTGGGGTTAAAACACATCAAAAAAGTTGTAAAAATTAGAATCCAATGCTAAAAATACAGTCACGAAAGCATGGCTAAGTGCAGGAAATTAACATTTGTGATATATCGTCTACAAAGGGACCAGGCAGAGTTAGATATGAATAAGAAAAGAGCTAATCCGAGCCTTCCCACATGATTATCAGAAGAGTTCCTTTTCACATGCACGGATCCACTTTAAATGCCTGATCCAAGCAGCCATAAGGTATCTTATCTTGGAACTGTGAATACCACCAACCTGGAGCTATCAGGTCTTAAACTCCTGAGTTCCTGAGTACCTCCAGGTGCCTTCTAGTGCCTAGGTTCCCGCAGAGTGGCAATAACCATTTTTTCCCCTGGAGGCCATAAGCAGGGCAAAAAAATAAAATGCGAGGTATGGTCTCTGAAGGCCCTCTGCATGCTGGCCACTCATCACCTATGCATTGCACATTTACCCACTTAGCACAAAAGCTTTAGTAGGGAGAGACTGATACCTAAATTGTAAAAACAATTTCCGAGCCAAAGGGGTGGTGATTTCATCTATTGTCTTTTCCTAAGCAGGGAGCAATTTGAAGTTGGTTAACTCTGTAGTTAAAGTGCCTTGACTACTGCAATTGGTTTCTACAGATATATAGTCCCAATGGGGCAATTTGATGTTCATTTTAGAGCTGGAATTCAATTCTTCTGGCCTTGGCCAGAACTTCTCCAACCCCAGGTTCCTGAGTGTAGTACTAACATGCCCTAGCTACGGTCTGTTATAGGCACCAGCTGAGGCCAAAAGATCCCTTAAGGGTTTCCTATACACCCCTAAAAAAAGATGAAATCCAAAGTCTATGCCAAGAAAGCAACTCAGATTTTCAGGAGATCTTTCTAAATGCCATATTGAATTACAATGGGGTTTGGGGCATACACTTTGGGAGGACAAAGAGGGACCTAATAAATCTATTTTCTGCTAACGTTAGAATGTTATAATTAGCGTGACCCCCAAATCTCGGAGCCATGCAAGACAGCTTCCAGTGCCTTCACATTGTAAATCTCAAAGGTCCGGACAGCTCTCTTTGCAGTCATTTTATTGAAAATCTTTAACAATCTTGAGGTATAGTGTATCAAAGAGCAGAATGCATTTTGTACCTGCATGGACCAGTCCAGGTTTTGATGTTACTATCATCCCTAGATAATACAAAGTAAAAACTTATTCCATAGGGTCAGTGTTGGCGTATAACCTACATTTATAGTTTTTGCTTTATGCAAAAGTAGGTATCAAAAATGTTTTAGAGCTATTAATCTCTCACCCATGCTCTTTGCAAACATTATTAAAACATTTAGGAGCTGTTGTAGAACTTAGGGGCATATTTACGTTGAACTGGCTGCGCCAAAATTGGCAGCACTGTGCTGCATTCGTTCTGAAATGCAGGGATGCCCATACTTTAAAAAATATGGTGCACCCCTGTGTTTCCCCTAGCACTGGCGCTAAATTTACCTGCCAACGCAGCCATCCTTGCATTATAGTGCAAGGGTGTCTGTGTTGAAGGGAAGGAATTTTATGTGCAGAAAGGTGTCCCTTCCTGCACATAAACGATCTACAATGGTGATCTGGCACTACTATGTGTGCTGCATTCAGCAGCCACATAGAAGCACAAAATCGTCATTATCTAATGATTGTTTATGTGCAGGAAGGAACACCTGGCAGTTTTGCTCTTTCTACGTGTGTTGCAGAATGCAGCACACATAGAAAAAGCAATAATGAGGAGAAATTAAAGCATTTCTCCTCGTTGCGTCATGCTAACGCCATCCCTGCGGTGGAGTTAGTTTTTAGCGCTGCCACAGATGTACAGATTCATGTAAATCTGGGGCAGTGTCAAAAGCAATAGGTGTTACGGTGGCACACCCACAGCAGCACCCATTGCACACTCCTCTGCCGCGGAAAACTGCCTTGGGGGGCATATTTACAAGGCGGTGTTAAGCTGCAAAAAGTGTCTTAGCGCCACCTTGCAAATATGCGTAATGCAAAGCACCAACGGAGCTTCACACAAATTGAAGCTCCGATGGCACTATAGAGTGTCTGAAAAAGTAGAGCAGGCACTCCCCTACCTGCCACTTTGGGTGAATCACAACCATCTCTATCCAGTCATTCCACTACGTGATTTATATAGAGTGGGAACAGTATGGGGGCCACGACACATCCCTGCCTAAGCCCCTGCAAAATTCTTATAGGTTCGGTAAGTTGCTCCCGCCCCCTCCACCTGACCCTTTCGTAGATGTCTTTGTGCAGCTGGACAAGGATAGCCAGTAAGATGGGCAGAATGCCCATCTTATCTAAGGTTGACAAGAGCATTGCCTGGGACTAAATTGAATGTTGCAGACAAGTCAACAAAGGTGACAAAATGTCAACCCTGTTGACTGCTACGCCTTTCCAAAAAAAATAGTTATCTCGAAAATCTGATTGACCGTGCTGGTACCACTTCTGAACCCCATCTGAAATTCAGATAATACATTGTTCACCTCAATCCAATTTAAGAGGTGTGCTAGAACTTGCTTACAAAATATCTGTGATGCATCAATTAAACCAATCTGCTGATAGTTGCTCAGAACACTGTGTTGGCCCTTACTGTAGATTGGAATGATCTCTGCAGTGAGCCAGACAGCAGGGATCTTAATGCCCTTTAAAATAGAGTTTGAAAGATAATTCACATAAGGGCCCAAACCTCCAGGTGTGAATTAAAAAGCTCATTTGGGATCTATCAGGGCCTGGTGCTTTTGCTGGAGGGCTGTACCTAACTGCCTCTACCATCTCCCTGTGCTCAAACTCCAAAATGTTTTGGTTCTTTAGCTTGGCTGCCAACAAAGAATCAGTACCCACCCATGCTGTGTCCTCGCTACATGAATACAAATTGCTAAAATGGGATACCCAGTCCTGGGGTTGCACAAAATATTATACTGCCTTATTTCTGCCGTTGTCTCTCAGGGCCAAAACCTTCCATTGTCCTTAATGCTCATAGCAAGGGGCAGCTTGTACCGAAGTGCATTTTCCCAGTCCCTCTTGCAATTTTCCAAATCCTATTTATACTTTGCCCTACCTAGCACAAGCTGTTCCCTATTTTTGTTTTTTGCTGCCAGCAGAAGCCCTGTTTTGGCCACCCTACAGGCTTTGGTGTACCAAGGAGCTTCCTTCTGGATGAAATTAGCATACTGAATGGCCTGCGCCAAGAGATCCTATTAGTAAACAGTGCTTCATGGGTCTTTTCCATAATCCTGCCCCTCTCCCTTAAGGGACAGGCTATCTAATACCTCTACCTGCACCTTAACCATATTAACCACTAGCCCAAGGACATCCGCATGCTTTTCAACACATGCCAATCTAATAGCTTTCCCATTATTCGAAAGTGCTACATACCCGACTTGTACACAGCCCTGAGTTCGGGGGCATTAGCTAGAGTATCCAGCAGCAACAGACTAAGGGTGTCATGGTCTCTGTCAGCTCTTTCAATAACCACCATATCCATTCAGTTTGGGACAAAGTTTTGCTTCCATATTCTACAATATGTCTTCAAGCATTTGGGTGTCTGCTGTGCTGTGCAAGGATTGCACCAAACCCGACTTCGCTAGTGTCAACAACTTCTGTAGGAAGCTTTGGATTAAAATATGCCATTTCAGTAGTGTTCATGATAGATTATTTGATTCTCTTAAAGCTTTGATCCATTCATGTGACTAATGAAATTCTTTTTTGTTAAATCTCTAAATGGAGCACTCACCGTGGCAAAGTCTTGTATGTATCTACTGTAGAAGAGTATGTGGCCTTGCCATGGAATGAACGTAATATGGAAACATTTTGTGAGAGACTCACAGTTGTGATTACATTTTAGTTGGATCGGGTGACATGCCCCTATCAGAAAAGTTATGGCTAAAGAATGTTAGCTTTGTCTTATGAAATTCACATATCTTAGCATTCAAAGTTAAACCTGCATCAACAAGTAAATGACACACATGCTGGAGAGTTTTATTGTGCTCCTTCTGTGTAGCTCCGAAAATTAATATGTCACCACTATAGGTGAAAGCATTTATGGCAGGCTGTATAATACGTTGAATGACATCTTGAAAAAGCTCTGCAGCTGATGCTACACCAAAAATTTACTTTTTTGCATCTAAATAGACCAATATGTGTTGAAAAGGTTGTAATGTACCTGAATTCTCCTCGGGTTCCAACTGATATTATATATTTAAATTAAGGTGAGAGAAGACTTTTGCACTGTTCAATTGTGTCATCATGTCATCAATGTGCAAACCTGGATATCGTTCTTTTTTGATTGCCTTGTTTGCTTTACCCATACCCACACAGATGTGTACAGCTCCTTCACTGTCCTTTTTGAGTACCACCACTATGGGAGAGACCCATAGGGCTAGACCTGTAGAATGCTCAATGATATAATGCTTAATTAATAATTTGAGTTCCTTTTCAACAGCTTCTTGTAAATGAAATGCATTTTTTCTGTGTCTTTGAGCAACAGGATGGATGTCTCAATATGCAATTGTACTTTCATACTCTTAAGTTTTCCCAACCCATGAAACAATGAAGGGAACTGACTTACTATTTTGTGATAAGCTTTCATGATGTAGTTCACTAAGATTAGTCCCATATCAGTGCTGAACCTGAATAAACAGGCATTTGACACTGTACCTGGACGCACATGAATGGGTGCTTGCACTTTTGACTACTTGTCTTTCATTGTAACTACGAATGAACTTTGACTTTTCAATAGCATTGATGCAGCCAATGTATATATTTTAGTTTTCAATGGTGTCAATCATGGCAATGGAGATAGTTAATTATATATCTCCTCAGGCATAACGTTTATCGACGCACCACTGCTGATAATGAAAGTAGTTGAATAACCGTTTACTTTCGGTGTAATCCTTAGACAATGTTTGTATGACGTTGGTGCTTTTTCATGTCGACTTTTCTTTGACTGGTATTTTTCTTCATATGCAACCAGTCCAACACGTGCTCATTTTTCTGAGGTAAACATCAACATTGCACAACCATCTTCTTTACTTTCACTTGATACTGAAGAACTTTTTGATGATGATTTAGATGATGGTCGACTTTGTTTGCTATTGATTTGTCTCAAGTGGTGTTGTCACTTGGCACTCTGGGCGTGCGTTGAATGTCGTCTCTGAAACATTCAGGCAGCCATTTTGTCTTCTCACCGTGATGCACTTACTTTTTCCTTCACCTTGCAAACCATTCCAAAGTGGTTCTGCTTCCCACAGCCTTTGCACAACTGTCCAATTGCGGGACATTTACCTTCATATGGAAACAAAAATCCACACCTGAAAAACAACTTCTTTATTTCAATAGAGACATCACTTTGGCGGTGATTCTAACCGCGGCGGGCGGCGGTCGCCGCCCGCCATGCGGTTACCGCAAAATGACGGCACCGCGGTCTTGCGGCCATTCTGGCTTTCCCGCTGTGCTGGCGGGCGACCGCCAAAAGGCCGCCCGCCAGCACAGCGGGAAAGACCCAGCAACGATGAAGCCGGCTCCGAATGGAGCCGACGGAGTTGCTGGAGTGCGACGGGTGCAGTAGCACCCGTCGCGAATTTCAGTGTCTGCTAGGCAGACACTGAAATTCTTTTTGGGGCCCTCTTACGGGGACACCTGCAGTGCCCATGCCATTGGCATGGGCACTGCAGGGGCCCCCAGGGGCCCCGCGGCACCCCCTACCGCCATCCTGTTCCTGGCGGGAGACCCGCCAGGAACAGGATGGCGGTAGGGGGTGTCAGAATCCCCATGGCGGCGGAGCGCGCTCCGCCGCCATGGAGGATTCTCAAGGGCAGCGGAAAGTCGGCGGTACACCGCCGACTTTCCGTTTCTGGCCGCGGCTGAACCGCCGCGGTCAGAATGTCCAGCGGTGCACCGCCAGCCTGTTGGCGGTGCTACCGCGGTCATTCGCCCTGGCGGTTTTTACCGCCAGGGTTAGAATGACCACCTTTGTGTCTTTCAGCCTTACACTTCTGCTTGCTTCCCATGTTCATGACTGATTCATATTGGGCACCTCTGGCCTTCATGTCAGGAGCTTATCGATCTGCACACTCTTCAGCTCTGGCAGCCATGAGAACTCGCTCCAGATAAGAGTTTTTCTCAGCATTCCTCATCTGAATGAATCTGACAGGTATCCGTCAATACCTCTTAGACATATTGCTTCCTCATCATTAAATTCAATTAACTTACAGTGTTTGATGAGCGTATCCAGTGTCTCAACAAATTTGTCTATGGTTTCACCAACTCTCTGTTGTTCTTGACTAAAAATCTACCTTTCGATTCAAGGCTTCTTTAACTTGATGATATGTAACTTTATCAGCTTAAGACATTTTCTTTCTGACTTCTTTTACAGCCTTATCAGCAAGACTCTTAAGGTATTTGATAATCTTCTTGTTATCTGTTTCTTCAAGTGCATCAATGAAATCATCAAATGTCTCTATCCAAGCAATCCATCTTTCGCCAATGTTCTGCCTTTTGGCAGTACTGAATGGTGGTGATCGTTTCAGGAAGCGGCAGAATTATAACCGTTTGTGGAATTCAGTGATGTAGAAAATAGTGTTTTCTTCTAATCTGCCTGGTGGTCTTTGTGAATTTGCTTATGCAAACCATCTCTGAGGCCTTGCAACGTGCTGGCCTCTGGGTTGTCTTTGATAACTGTGGGAAAAGTGACCTCTTCCTTGGTCTTCTTTGGTAAAACAGCATTTCACTATTCGGATCACCGCTCTAGGCCTTTCAGTCTTCGAAAACTTGTGGAATTGTTCTGAGCAACATTCATTAGCTTTGGTGGCGTGCTGTTTCAGGTGTGGACAGCTGCGTAAGCACAACCCTTGGCACTCCTCCTTGGGCCACATTCTCAGTGCTATGGTATGAAAACTCTCTTTAATCAGTTCTAGTAAGCAGATGACCGTTTCTTTTAACTGTATTGCCTTGTTTTCAGGTGTCATTTGGTGCTTTTTGACACCTGTTGCTCTATGCCTCGCAGTGCTTCTGATTGCAGTGCTGTCTTACAATTTGCTGTCGCTATTTTGCTGCACTTTCAAAACCTTGCTGTATCTGCCTTCAGCATTATCCCTCCCACATGATGTGTGGCTTTCTGCTGCATAGTAACGCAGTACCTCTCTTTACGGTCTCACCAGCTATTTCGTGGCCAAAGATGTGTAGATTTCTCAGTGAAGCTTTCATTATCTTCAAGTGTTTCACACTGGCTGGAGTTGCGCTGGAGTTGCGATTTGACTCAAAATACACCAAACATTAATCTCACACTTCAACGGAGGCACACATGGCATGCATGAGCAGTTTGCTTAGACCACAGCAAACTCTCTGGGAGAGCACTGCCAATCTTTGGGTTAGTTATCCCCTGGTTGTAGCATCTTCCCCAGCGTGGGTACCCACCAATGACTATGCCACACACAAAGCTGGGTATTATGTCTTTATTCGTCTGTGTGTAATCACAAACTCAGTATTCTAAATCTGCATTCACTTCACCATGCTTTAACACTTATGTCACAGTTCAACTGAGTCTACCAGGAACCAAAATGATTCTGTCATTATTAACTCATATAACACTACATGTAAGGTGGACAATGCCTCGTCCATAGGTACATTAAGTTATCATGCTTCTTTAAAACAGGGTGTCAAACTGGAATTGGAAATTCCAGGTTTATGATTTTGGGTGACAGCTTCAGGCATGAAAACATTGGAGGGGTGCAAAGTTGTAAAGTTTTCCTCATGAGAACTTCCCATAAATAAGGTAAATCTAAGACCCTTAAATTGCAATGTCTCTAACATCTGGGTTTTCATTTAAATACAATATTTTGCATCCTTTTAATGTTGTTACAAGGAAAAAAGATTGCATGCATTTGTTCAATTTAAATTGTTAAAAATAAAGTGCGAGAATGTGGTGTTGGAGGCTGGCTCTCTATATAGTGTGCAAAAACGATATACAGTCTGCATAGATTCTGGGCAACCACCTTGGCATCTCAAGGCAAAAATAGATCACCTAATGCTCTATTTTTTGTGGTAATTTGGTGGGAGCAGGTAGACTAATCCAGGAGATGTGCTAAGCATTTGTTGTACTCAAAGTATGAATAGATGTGGACACACATTCAAAAGAATAATTTGAAACCAATTTACAAAAATACTTCAGATTTTTATAATTTTTTAAGACCAAGATCATCAAAAGTGGGTAAGTACTTTTTGAGTTATGAGTTTTCAAAGTTTAGAAAATGTTCTGTTTCTATGTGCAACTACGCACAATAGGAATCAATGGGAGAAGCCAGCCAGAGAAGTTCAGGCAGCTCCCGGTTCTGGTGGGAGAAGCGGCTGAAAGTCTTGAAGCTGGTGTGCCACAGGGAAGGGAACCACTTGGCAATGCACTGCACAGGGGATCTAGGGGTAAGTCCAATGGGTCCCCTTGGAGGGTGGTGTTCGCAAGGGGTTAAGGACCCCTAGAGCGCAGCTGGTTCTGCAATGCAGGGACCAGGGAGGCCGGGTGCAGAGCAGAGAGGTCAGCCAAGGGTTGTGCATCAGGAAGCCTTTTGAGCCACATGTAGGTCACTTGAAGGGTGGTTTACAGGTCAACAGGGCCACTCTGAGGGTTGAGTTTTGGGTGTCCTGAAGTCCCTCAACTAGTGCTTGCTCCTTGTCTTGGAGAGTCTGGAGTGGACTTTTCTTCTGGGTGTTCAATGTTGGTACCCCTGGCTATTGCACAGTTCAGCCACTGGAGGCCGCAGTGCCCCCAATCTTGGCACACTTGCAGGGTTTGTCCTCCGAGTCCATCAGGTGAAATTTGTCCATTTCATTGGGCAGTGGTTGCAGTTCACTGGGTTTTGCCTGCTGGGTGCAGGAAGTGATACCTTCACTCTAGAGGGAGGTTCTTTGCAATTTCTGGAAGGAGGGAGGTCCTCTGGGGTTCCTTGGAGTCTGTCTGATGTCCAGTCAACCCCTCAGCTGCAGTTGTCAAGACCCGGGTGCGGCACGCAGGATTTGGCATCTTTTTTCTTGGTGCATCAGGTCTTCTGTTCTCGAGCCTTGGGTCCTCTTTGTTGCTGGCCTTCTTGTGTCCATCAAATCTGATCCGCAGGTCAAGGGATGCCCACTAAATATTGCATTTAGTGGGTGTTTAGGGGAGTACGTGGTAGTGGCCAATGGGCCACTTATCTTAGGGTGGCTACACCAACTATGTGACCACTTCCTGTGGGAAGGGGGTCACATCCCTATCCCTGATAGGCTATTTTACTGCCATCCAAGATGGAGGAAAATGAAATGGAGTGGTCACCTCGTCTGCCACACCAGAGTGGTGGTGCAGGCTGGGGGTGGCCACTCCTCTTAGTCTTTGTGCATTTTCCTGCCATTTCTCTGCAAAAATCGGGGGTTTGACACAGAGGTGGCTATCTTCTGCTAGCAGCGGGCTGGGGGTCAAGTTTCAAGGGAGGCAAGCCCTTTGAAGCTCGCTGGCTGGGCAGTGCATAATCCTAGTGGAGGAGGTGTAAAACCTCTGCCCAGGAAGGGCTTTGTTTTCTGGTCTCAGAGAGCACAGGCTCTCTCCCCAGGGATCTAGACTCCTGTCTGGTGGTGGCAGGCTGATCTGAACTAGTAGCAACTGTGCCATGTTCAGAGTAGCCATTGTGTTGCTGAGAAACTCATATTGACCAGTGTACAGCACATTTACTTGCTTTGGCTCCCCTGTACACTTACTATGCCTTAAGGTTTTATAAAGACACAGTAGGGGCATATGTGCTCATTAAACTATATGCCCTCAAATACATATAGTTCACCCTGCCTTAGGGCTGTAAGGACTGCCAGAGGGTGACTTACCTATAGTGCATGCAATGTAAGTGGACAGGGCACTCTTGGTGAGTGCCATGTCGAGTTTGCAACTCTTAAACACAGCTTGACATGCACATGTGATGGCAGTCTGCATGAGGCTGGTGTGGGGCCACTCATAGTGGCAGAATTGGTGCTGCAACTTTGGGGAGTCCTCTTAATCAACCATATCCTCGGTACCAGCGGTATCATTTACTAGGGACTCACTGGTGTGACTGAAGTGCCAATACATAGTATGATTTTGGGGAAAGATGTCTGGCCCTGGGAACCTGTTTAGCAGTGGCCCAGGGCACTTGCAATTTTGAAACCACATCATTTTCCAGGCACAAAGTGGGGGGCTAACCATACAAAAAGAGGCCCTTTCTTACATGTGGCACATCCATTTTCAGCTCCAACTAGTACTCACAAAGAAATATTGCCAGTTCGTGAGAAATAGCTGCATGACTGCGTAGTGCATACCGAAAGGAAAAGTGAGAAACTATGAAATAGTATTAGGCCAGTTATCGTGGACTATGATAGACAACATTTATGAATCTGGCCCTAGGAAGAATGGTTGGAATTGGATGTCTGTGCAGCTGGTAAAAAGAGAATATTTTAATTGTCAGCTAAACCACCCAGGTATACTGTTTACATTTAGAACACCACATGTAACTTTATTGAATTAGAGAATGAAATAGAAAAGGAGCCTTCATTGGCTATGGCAAAATGACCCTGACACTAAGGGGGTGATTGTAACTTCGGCGGGCGGCGGAGGCCGCCCGCCAAAGTTCCCCCACCAAAATACCGCTCCGCGGTCGAAAGACCGCTGAGGGTATTTTGGGATTTGCCCTGGGCTGGCGGGCGGCCGCCAAAAGGCCGCCCGCCAGCCCAGGGCAAATCAACCTTCCCACGAGGACGCCGGCTGAGAATTGAGCCGGCGTAGTGGGAAGGTGCGACGGGTGCAGTGGCACCCATCGCGTATTTCAGTGTCTGCATAGCAGACACTGAAATACTTTGTGGGGCCCTCTTACGGGGGCCCCTGCAGTGCCCATGCCATTGGCATGGGCACTGCAGGGGCCACCAGGGGCCCCGCGGCACCCCCTACCGTCATCCTGTTCCTGGCGGGAGACCCGCCAGGAACAGGATGGCGGTAGGGGGTGTCAGAATCCCCATGGCGGCTGAGCGCGCTCCGCCGCCATGGAGGATTCTGCAGGGCAGCGGGAAACAGGCGGGAGACCGCCGGTTTCCCGCATCTGACCGCGGCCGAACCGCCGCGGTCAGAATGCCCTGCGGGGCACCGCCGGTCTGTCGGCGGTGCTCCCGAGACCGCCGGGGTCAGAATGACCCCCTAAGTTAGGAACAATAGCAAGAAACTTTAGTTTAACTATTTACAAGTGTGTGTGGGAGTTATGGGTCCCAGGAGCACTGCTGACAAGAGTGTTGCTTGTGTGATCTGTAGTGCAGTCATTACAGCTCTGGTGAGGCTCCGTATGAGACTTTTATCCCCGCACTCCTGCAAGTGCAGGCAGCGGAACCCAGGTGTTGCCACATCACTGCAAATGTGGGTAGCGGAACCAAAACATTAGTCCAATAACACATCACTTGATGCATCAATTGGACAGCGCAATAGATGATACTTCATTCCTGGAGACGTATTACAGAATGCGGCCTGAGGGCGCAACAGGCATGTGCACCTGCTTTTTGCACCCATTCTGCTTTTAGTATTATAGAAGGGGCCGCAGATGCTTGTGCAGTCACAAGTGTTATATGGATCACATCTCTGATAAATGTACACCAGCGCAGTCTCAAAGCATGGCTCCGTCATTTGCTTAGGGTGCGGTCCCTTGCAATGAGGGAATCCTTTGACGTTTTGTTCGCTCTATATCACAGAGGCAAGAGCAGAGACAAACAGGTCACCAGCAGACACACTGACTGTGCACCACACAGAGGTTGTGGGCACACAGTGCACCCCCTGAGGTTGGCCCTTGGAAGGGGAATCCTAGGGACTCCCAGGCATCACTCTGTAAGTGGGTGAAATCACTCATTGCACTGGCCTGCATGAGGATCCAAAAGTGAAGCCAGGTCACCACCTGCAGTGAAAGAGAGACCGGTGACTTCAAACAGCAGTTCTGCCTTTTGCTAATTCCCTGTTCACGGTGGCGGTGGAAGTTTGAACCTACACTGCACACAGTGCATGTTTTGTCACAAATTGCACTCTCCACATATGTGCCTGACACACGCCCTTAGGGGCAGGACAAAGTGTCTTTTACGTGGCCCCAGGTATCTGTCAATTTTCAAAGTTTGTATTAAAGATTTACTTGCAATCATCATTTTCAGACAGTGAATCGTGCTTTTAAGGTATCGAAGATGTAATCTACTTCATATGGAAACTGTTTTCTCCTAAAATGTATAACGATAAAGCTACAACAATTGAATGGGTTTCTAGAACTGTCTCTCTGCAGCACAATTCAAAGCAAGCCTTCGTATTCCCCTTGGGTGTTTCTATGTAAACATATTTTTGGAATGCCTATTTTGAAAAATCGAAATAACATTAGGTTTCCAATTTACGACACATATCTCCAAAAAAGTTGATTTGTTTCTGTTTTGCATTAGAAGGCAATCCATTAGCAGCCTCACGGTGCGTTGGTTAAGATGGCTCATTAAGAGTTTCCATATTTTGTTGGCAAGAGCGTGCTGTTGGTGTTGCTATAGCAACTTCTTTTTATTGCACAGCAGCGAGGGAAATTGATGAGCTGAGGAAAGATCAAACACAAATGTAATGCCTTCCCATCAATACCTGCGGATCAAGCACCACATTATGCAGCCTTAAAAACGAAAATCGAGCAAATGTAGCAGGCAGCAGACATTGCAAAGAAATCAATCCCTAACAAACTGCAGCCTTCTTTTAAATGGTCTCTACTAATGCAACTTTAGCCACGGTGATAACTTTTGCCGGAGTGATCTTTTAAAAGTAAGTTATGTGACTGAGAGAGTAGGGTGGAGGTGGATTTGGCACCCTTTGCAATCCTGATGTAATAAAGCCTCCAAAAAGCAAAAAGAAAAAACGCAAAGAGTAGGCTTTAGAGCAAAAACGTATCATGTGTAAACCTGTGCGACCAAGTAGTATATCAATGCGTGAAATGCATCATTCTTAAAATAACTTAAAATTAGCAATGAGTTGAAGCATTATATTGGCTAGAGTGTAGAACTACTGCATACATTTCTATCTCGCACAACAATTTCAGCCAGCGCCAAATATGTGTGTCCAGGAGGTGGCATTCGAAAATGTCTGGTGGTGTCAGCGGTTACACTGGTAATTCCTCAGTTTCTCCGCACATCTTGTAAAGTGGACATTAATTCTGATAATGTTAACCCTGACCAAAATACGGCCATAAATTACAGGATATTCTGAATAGGCTATACACTTTTAAAACTTTCTAAATACTTGGAATGTTTGCAATAATTGTGTGTAATGTATAGCTTGTTAGGTTATGGTATGAAATTACATTTCAATAAAAACATAGAACCATGAAATTGGCTTTTGTTTATTTTTACTCAATGCTGGAGTCGTTCTACCTATTAAAAAGCAGAGGTACTTCTTAGCTGTGAAGTATTTGTTAGTTGTTTTTTTCTACTTGCGCTTACAGAGCAAAATGTGTCTAGTTCCTTGTTGTAAGTAAGGGTGTAACCTTGGCCAGCAACCAATCATTTCATTTTTCACTACGATGCCTTTGATCTATGCATCGAGGCATAGTGGTTGATTTGGGTTCCATTCTATAGGTAGGCATGGCACATTTGTAGACCATAGCCTGTCTCCAGCCTTAACTCAGAAGGGCTTGGAAGACTACAGTCTCACCGGTTAAGTCAGCTAGTCAAGTATGATCTCTCTTGCCCAGAGCTTTAACCTATTTGCACCTTATGCTTAAAATCTACACAGCATGTCCTGTGAGTGCCTTCAGGTATCAAGAAAACACACCTTAAGAAAGTGAAGGATGCAAATGCACCTTTGTAAATGTGTACTGAATGCTGAATTTAATCCCTGGTGGAAATTCCATGTGAAGAACCTTTGCAGATTGAATTGTTTCTAGAAATCTATGTCCAGGGCCATGCATGTAGGTGTGGAGTTAGCTGCAAAGCAACATAGGTTGAAGCCTGGTGGAAAGATTCATGGTTGGTCAGAGGAGGGAGGGAAGATCAAGAGAGAAGTATTAAGATGAGGTTGGGCAGATATTGGAAGGGAGGGGAGGACATGGTATAGTGTGAAGCATCATTAGGCGAACAGCCAGGGCTGGCAGAGAGAAGCAGTTCAAATGATGAAAATCAGAGGATGCCATACTGCAGGCTGGACAGATGAAGAAGGCAGGGAACAGTTTTCATGAGAGAAGGAATACAGCATTGGCAGGGTCTGAGTAGGTGGGGTGCATGTCGAGGAGAGAGGAACAGCATATGGAGCAGGGGTGGGTGTCTGTGATGAGGAATGTGAAAGCAGGCAGAGGGGTCCTGTGAAAGATAAAGTTCAGATATGAAATCGAACTAAGGACCTAAAATAGATATTAGCGGACGGGATATCCGCCACCGTTGTGACAGAGTGACCCCTCTGCAAATACCTAAATCAAGCCCTAAGACTTTATTGTGCCAAAAGGTTTGCTTGAAATTTAGCGTCTTTAGTTCTTTTAGAATTCCACACAATCAGCACATAACACGCATTTGGTCTTCTTTCTCCTGAGAGTCTCTTTTCTGCAGTTCTTGGTTTCTAGTCTGGTGATGATGCTACTGCATATCTTTTGTGACCTTCTGTATGTCTTGCTTGTGGACACCAGGTAGAGTGTGGTGCCCTCAACTCTTATGATTCCGTGGCCCCGCCAGTTGCATTCCAAAGGGATTCCTCAGGCAAGTTGGTCTACAGCTACCCATGCACCAGTTTATCTGGTTGCCTTTTTGTTCAGCCAGCTTTGGCCCACAAATGTTTATGCCTTACATAATATATTGCCACATTCTCCCCTCCTTCTGAACCCCGTAAGCACTGTGGTTTCGGTATCACTTACTTTCAAAGTACCCTCTCAAACACCCAGCATTATTGCTGTCAAAGCCTCCGAACTTAAGTCACTTAACCATCGCTTGCTGCCCGAACATTAACTTGAAACGGTCAAACGTTTCTCCGATTCACATTCATCAATTTCGTTAAGAACAGAAACATAGATCAGGGATTTTTTGTCCCAGACATTGCTTTACAGCTCTGGCTGAATATAAAGTATTTGTCTTCGAAGTCCTCACATAACCGGAAGCAACCTTGGAATAATGTATACGGATGAAATTATTCTCTATTGAGCTTCACTTGCACCCTTCACGTTAGATGGATTTTTATGTTTTCCTATCTCTCCCTCTATCCCACTGCTGCACTAAATGGCACACTCGCCCTTCAACCCCCAGGACTTTCCGTCAGCTTCAGCCTCCACCTTGCCAAGCATCTATCTGTGTTATCAAATAATGTTGCTAACCTCGACTTCAAGGTGACTCTAACATTTGGGCTGAATTTCTTGAGCATCCAGAGGTGAGGTGCCTGAGCGATTCCTGATGTTTACACAGCTTGATACAAAGAATCATTGAGCACACTTCTCAGTTGGTTCCAAATTTGACCTTATATTCATTTCAATCTGCCCTAAATCTTAACCTCTCATATGAACAGATTATAGGGACTTGACTTTCAATCACTGGGATTCTTAAACTTATGTGCACCCCAGTCTTAAAATGAGTATGATCAAAAACCAGCCAGAATAAGATGAGCTCACTCTACCACTAAACAAACATGTTGTCCCTATGTGAAGGATCTCCTTTGTCAAGTCCAAGACCAAGCCATTGAATTACAACTGCCTGGGATATTGTTGCCCCACTTGAATCTTTTAGATTGGATCACTCTCTTCCACCGTGTCCCTGTTTCACGAACGCCTCTAGCAAACATCTTTGTAAAAGGTTTGAGTGGGCCCGGGTATGGACTGCATTACCTCCCAGAAAGAAAGATTATCAAGGCTAAAGCAATTAGTCACATCACCTCGATCTTAATAACATGCGCCCCTTCACCAGTGCTAAAACCTCTACTAAGGAAATCGTTGATATAGTCAAAAATGTAATAAATCATTCTTCCGGCCCTTGTGGTTCAAACTTCTGAAGAGTTATAAAATCTACCTTTACTTCACTAATATTTTGTTTGTGTCTGGTGTTCACCTACTACTCCCCCAAATTATGTGTTAAAGTTCTTCCATAAGGCTTTCTCCGCCACCCCACTGGAAACAGTTGAAATCCCAGGAATTGGGGTTGACAATAAAAGTAAGGCATTCTAACTGATCTTAAGAGATGCTCTTGATGATGTCTCTCCGAATACCCTTAATGAAAAAAATCGTTGTTGAAAACTGTATATTCCTTTAGCTCAGGGAAAAAAATGCAACTCAGGCAACTGACAGAAATGTTATGAAAAAAATATACCGTCATCAGCTAACAGAATCCTTGGTTGGGTTAGCAAAAAAGCTCTATTCTTAAAAAAATAACAACTATTATTCAAATATTATTATTTAAGCCAGTTATTAAAACAAATTAAATCTTGCTGCTATCAGTCATTCCACTGTCCCCTGCAAACCTTAGTAAATCAAATACAAAATTGGAGAAGAATTGCATCTGAACATGCCATCTCTAACACTGAAGCTGAGTCTCTCTTCATGGCAAATTCATGAGTTTTACTCCAATATCTATCTTTGACAGGATAGACCTAATTAGTCAGAGTTAGGCATCACCTTTAGATATTAATAATGTATTCTCTAAGAACAGGATAATGCCTTTTTACAGAGCACTGAATATGCTCTACTGGATGAACCCATACTGGCTGGATGAAGGAGGTGTAGTAGACTTGACCCTTTCACAGCCCTCAGCAGTTCTGAACACTGTGGCCCACCGATCCTGCCTTGACAACTATAACAGGTTGAATTTGTGCAATTATTATTAATTGTCTTGAATACTAGCTCCATAAGTAGTGCATCCACTGCCGTTCTGCTCATCAGTTAAAACTTTGGCCCTCATTTTGACTTTGGCGGTCTTTTTAAAAGACCGCCAAAGCCACTGCAGCCAGCAGACCATCGGTGCTGGCAGTCTGCTGACCACTATATTAGGAGTCATTGGAGGACGCGGGAGTCCAACAATGGGCAGAAGTCCAACTCCGAAGAGGCGGTTGCATCGACAGCAAGACTCCGTCCGCCGTATTACCAGCCCTAATACGACTTGACAGAGTCTTGATGGCGTGGTGGTGCTGACACTGCAGGACAGCTAGGACCCATCCCCTCCTGGATGACCTCCTCGACAGAGAAGGTAAATGATTGTCCAAAAGGGGGGAGTAGTGTTGGGTGCATGTGTGTGTTGTGTGCGTGTATGTGTGCGAATGGGGGTGTATAAGTACATGTATGTGTGCAAATGGGGGTGTATGAGTGCATGTCTGTGAGTGAGTGAATGGGGGCTGTCTGCATGTATGCAAGTGAGTGGGGGTGTCTGTGTGAATATATGCAAGTGATTGGGGGTGTGTGTCTGCATGTATGTGAGTGAGTGGGGGTGTCTGTGTGAATGTATGCGTATGCCAAGAAGTGTGTATGTGAATGCATGCGTGCATGAAGGCGTGGGGGGTGTATGTAAGTGTGTGGACGGGTGGGGGATGTGTGCATGTGTGTGGACATGTGAATGGGGATTCCTGTTGCCAGGTGTGTTTCTGCCAGGGTTTACATGGCTGAGTGACCGCCATGAAAGCCTGGCGGTCTGCAGCCTTGTAATCTGACCGGGAGGCTGAGGCCTGCCACCAGGTTGGAGGTGCTCACCGCCGGCCAGGCGGCATTGTGGAAATTTGGCGTCTGCCAAACCTCACAGCTTGTGATGTGGCGATCTTTACCACCGGGTCCGCGGCGGTAAAACTGCCACAGCGAGGCTGGTAGTCAGATGACCGCCAGCCTCAAAATGAGGGCCTTTATCTCATGGCGTACGGGGCTCCTCATATTGCCTAGCATTATTTATTGTCTGTGTAGCACCCCTGACACACTTTCTACACTACTTTAACCTCAGTCTTATGACCTACATCAAAGACATTCAGATCATTATGTGGCTTAGTTACAAGCATGGTTAACCCAAGACTAGTTTCAACAATTGACTTACTTCAGTAACCATTTGGATGAATAAGAACTCCTTAAAATTTAACACTGACAAGGCTGAGGTTCTTCTAGTCGTAGGAATTAATTAAATGTGGGTATCCAACTGGTGGGCTTGGGATCTTTGTTTCTCTTCTACAGTTGTTCACTAAGTGTATAATCTGGGATCACTTTCTGATTAATCCTTATCCCTGAGTCCACAAATCAACAAAATGATCTTGAACTGTTTTAATTATAAAAATTCTTCACAAACTCATCCCACTTCTCCCTCATATTTACCGCAAGACAATGTTTCAAGCCTGGATGGTGGTTAACTCAATTTCAACTCCTGTCACTAAATCACTTCTAGAATGCAGGTAGTGCTAAATGCAGTTGCATGCCTCACTATCATATTTAATAGCCATTCTCTTATTTCTCCCATATTACTGACCTGCACTGGCCCGGCAGTCTTTAGACACACCCCTTTAAGTACTCCTGGTTGTGTTATAGAGTGCTGTGTTAGAAAGGTTGTTTATATCTTCACAGCAGATTTCACCTGTGCATTCTTCGTGGTCACTTACATGCTGCTCCAATGGTGTGCATCTCAGTCTTCCTTCCATAATACATTTCTGATACCCTGGGATACTGTTTCTATTACTCTTCCACACAAAACAGTACTTCCATCTAATGTAGCCCTTTTAATGTTGTGATTCATCCCATGTCTGTCAGGAATCTCCAAGGTGCCTCCTGCATTATCTGTCAGCATCCCCAGGGATTAGGGTTAAATCATGTCTCTGTTCTTGGTTAAACCTTCATGTTTCTAAGTAAACATGATGTGCTGTGTTGCACAATTTGTTTTACCAATGCTTGTTTTACCAATGCTTGTTTGCTAATGTGAGCAGGTGTAGACATGTGCTTCTAAGTGGGTGTGGTGACTCATCCACATGTGGAAACTCAACTGCTTTCCTGATTGGCTATAAATAGCAGAGTGAAGCATGCCTCCATGATTGGTTTTGTTTTGCTTCCTGATCTCAGCATCTGATTTGGCAGTCCAGCCCCCGCTGTCATCCTCGTATTCAGGACTTTTGAGGCAACTCTTTTCTTCATTCCTGTACCAGCTGACAACAGGCATTCCTCCAGCACTCCAGAAAAGACTGCAGATAACTGACTAGTATTCTCCAGGGAATGTGTTCTTTGAGCACCCGCTTTCCTAGAACAGCTGTTGTATTTCAGACCTCGTATTATGGCAGAGTACTTATCTTGAAGAGACAAATACATTTCTGAACATTCTACATTATTATTGTAATTACTTGCCTAAATGTGCGTCAGGAAATCTGCTTGAGCTCAAGTACTACAAAAAGTGACAGTGCAATTTTAAAAGAGCAATTACGTGACTTTTCTTTCTCTAATAGCATAACTGTTGGATTTAAATTGTGTCATTCATGCCTGTGTTTCAGGTTTGAGGAATTTGCTTATGAAGGGTTTTTCACACACACAGTGAAACCAAACCAAACCGTGCCACCCTAACCGTTTAAACCCAGGGTGGGCATTTGTCTTTCTTGGATTGTTTTTGTTCCTTTTAGTTTAACCCTATGCATGCAGGAAAGTTATATGTGATATAATTAATGCCCTTGTTTGTCTTTCTTGTGCATGATAAGTGCAACCACAGTTCTAATTGTAGTGTGCAACAGTGAATCTCTGTGAAGCCAGCCCTAGTGTCACAGTACTTCTTGTTATGGTACTTAGTTTGGGTTTTTGGTAATGCAGTGTTAGTAATTGTGCCAACAGTTATTATTATCCAAGAAAAGTGCTGGAGCATCCCAGTGTTCTTCTACCACTCCTGTGCCCACATCAGAAAGAGAGATTCAGTTTCAAGGAAGTTGAGTGCACTAACTCTACTATCACTCTGTCAACAACGACCTGGCCCCCGAAGATACAGCATGCCTGGCTGGACCGGCAAGACGTGGCAGTGTTTTGTCTCTTTCTCTTCCACTCCCCCTTTCCTTTTGTGAAACCTGCCGCGGTTTCTGTGTCCACCAGGAAGTGTCAAGAGGTGTTCCAGGAGGTCGGATGCATACCAACACCACTTGACGTATTTGCAATCAATCATTTGTTGGCAGCTTTGTGCATGATGCAGCAGGTTTTCAAGATGATGAGATCAAGAAAAGGCAGCCACTGATCTCTGAATGTTAAAGTTATCTAATTGAACTTCAAAGACCTTTGCTAAGGCATTTTGTAGCTTGAAGAATACTTTTCAAGGGGGTGTCAGTTGGGCCTCTTTGATGCCTGTTAATATGGTACTGTCTCCATTCAGATTAAACAAGACAAGTGCCTGGACAGTCAGTATGTCATTTGTCACCTGGAAGAAATGACTTGAGCCAGGCATACTAGGTCTTGAGTGGGATGCACACTTTGGTAAAGCTATGAAAACCCAGCGACTTGGTGCTTTTGATGTGTCAAGAAACCAAGATGTTCAGATTTATGTCATCTATTCTTGGACCTGATGTTACTTGATGGCATTAACAATATCAATAAATTCCATCCTGGCCCAGTTCAGGTTTAGATAGGAATCCAACATCCAGGCTTAGAAAATAGTGAGACAATGCTTCTGCTACACAGAGTAGTGGCTCTATTTAGCCTTCTGGGTATCATAAAAATATTAATGGATGCTGGTGTATTTGCAGACCAGTAACACGCTAGGGGCTCCATGTACAAACTGAAAATCACAGGTGAGAGGATTGAGGCTTAGCGGCATAGCATGTTATGTGTGAAGTGGAATAATACATGAAGGAGCTCCTCTGTAACACGTGGAGTCTGGGTTTCAGGTACAGCTCAAACCACTATACAGTTAAAGCCTTAAAGAGCTTACGTAAAAATAATGCAATGAAAATTTGGAAAATCACCATAATGTTCAGGTTGGAACCAAGACACCTAAAGTCATGAACCTCAAGTGCCTTTGGCCAGATTGATGTTGATTGTTAGCTGAGGGCAACGTTTCCATCTTTGCAGTTAGATATATTTTTAGGCCAATAAATTGTCTGGTGGGATGTGGATCCTATATCCGGACAAAGCTCCAGTCGGTGGGGGCCACCAGCACTTATTTTTAGGGACCACCATTTATCTTTCAACATCAAACATTTAGAGAGCAAGAGAGAGAAAACCACACACAACTGAAAGATGGAGGAAGACAATGGCCGAAAACCTGTCTCAAAGAGAGAAAGCAAAAACCTGCAAGATCAATATAAATGGGCAGGGAATGTGTGGAAGTGGATTAAAGAGGCATGAGGTGGATTTAGGGCTGCGCAACCTTGGTATTTTTTGAGCTGATATTCAATTGCATCAGCCGCACACTTCTGAGCAGAGCTTTGGGCTCTAGCACTCATTCTTTTACAAGTTAAGCACTTCACCAGGGAAGTCCGATGCAAGGTTGCAAAGCATGTGCTTGTTAAAAGTTTGTAGCGGTTTGCTTTGGTGAAGAATATTATGTTTAGACTGCCACATTTTGTAAGCTTGAAGATGTCAAGTCGGATTAATGAGCAGGAAGTAAGTGATCAAGGACCTACCAGGTTGACGAAGATTGACGGAAAATGTATTTAAAGATAGTAACACCTGATGAAGTCTAAATTTAGTAGTGTCCCTCATGTCACAAAATTCACCAATAGGAGACAGTTTATGCCATATGTTAATCACAGCACTAATGGTTTGAATGTAGAAATTGCACTGACACATTTAATTAATGTGCATTCGTAGAATTCAACATAGGTGGTATTTGAATTAAATCAAATGTTATAAGGATTAAACTGATATTTTTATGTAATTTAGACTGTAGACTAATAGAATGTATTAAAATAATATTGAATTTCTAATGATTAATGAATTAAAAATACATGCAAAAATGAAAGAAATGTACTTCCCTGTTATACCTAATGAAATGCATTAACAACGTTTTTCCGTTTAAAGTGAATGTAACACACATATCAGTGAAGTATTATTGCTGTTGAATTCATAAGTGTATATTAAATGTGCTTTATTAAAACATATTAATTACATTTATTGTTATAATTCTCTTGCGTCAGCTTAAGTGAGGCCTGCTAAGCTTGTATTTCGTGACTGTGCAGGAAATGTTGATTCATTCCTTAACATGAGTTTTCTTTCAGACTTTGTTCCCATGAGAAGACTAGCTTTTGGCAGTAGGACCCTATCGTTTAGACATATAGAGAAAGTGTAAAGTGTCCTTGAGTGCAGAACATGGATTGCCTTTGTATATAATTGTTTCAAACTTATGTGGAGTCACATGGATGGAAGATGTTCCCATGACAGAACTGGCAAAGATGTGAATGTTTTGGTTTGGAGTCTTGTGATCGATTTCTATTGGATCATGCCCCCTTCAACATAATCTGGACTGCTGTCTTTGGCAAATCAGAATGCTTTATGAACGTTGATATATCGATGATCAGTTGGACTTTCATCAGATGTTTTCCAGATTTCCCACTCTGATGCTGTCAGAGATCTTTAGATGCTTTGCCGATAAAGAACCCTGTATACTGTGTCCCTTGGAGAGGTATCTACCTCTCTGCCTTTGCCCCTTTGAGATGCCCTTTTGAGACTTAAAAACCTTTCTTCCAAATCCCCTTCAGAAGACTCTTGATCAAGCTTCTGATATGCTGACGCCTTCCCTTTACACCAATACTTTGCCTATCTTAGCTAGTAACTTGCAGTCTGAAATTACCTTTATCCAAATTAATGTGCTTTTTGTTTTTTGCCCGCATGTTTTCCGCACCACACATGATTTGGCCAACTGTAGGGTTTTCCCAGTGCCTTGCTAAATTATCACTATGCTAAATTGAATTGACTGATGATTTCTAATCCTGGGCAACTCTTGATTTCTGTATCTTAGATATTTCTTTTGATGTTAAGTAGTGTGCTTCTTGACTGCCTCCTTCAGTTAATGTTCATCCTCCTGAACTTATTTTGTCGCGTTGGTGATTATTTATCTTTATAACCTGGTCTTGCAACCTGTTTACATTACTTTGAGCTCGAGTTTGTAATAAATCCCTTAACTCTATTTCTGACTGGAGACTTCCTCCTGTGGTCACATTAGTCATGGGGTGTGTAAATTAATTGGGTATGTATTGAAATTGTGTTAGTGGTTCTACCACCCCCTGTCGCACGGCCCAAAGATCCATCCACCTCGAACGCCACTGAATCCTGCAAAGGATAAAAATGCCCCACCACACCCGTCAACCTGATTCTCACAATATCAATATTATTAATCTAATAATTGTAAAAAGGATCAAGTGGGACATGACATTGGAATCAGACACACTTCCCTCTATCTGTAACATAGTGATTCTTGCTCTGGAAGTAGCCTCCTTAATTTCCTTAAATGACCCACATTCCAGTGTTTACACCAATCACTTCTTCAGAAACTATCTGGGTTTTTCACTAAAGTTGGAGGATCTGGAAGTAGGTAGGATTTGTTCCCTCACTGGCAGATAGGACTTGTACAGAAGCTTATAGAGTCTTATTAATAGCACTTCAATGAGCAATTAAAGAAAGCATATTTAAAGTAAGAAAAGCTTGTAATTTGATTTAGAGAGTGGAAAAAGGAGAGTGTGGGAAAGGAAACAATGGACTGGCTTATTATTTGCAATAAGAACTAAGGACGCACAACTTTTCTGACCTTTCTCACTTTGTCATGCATGCAAGACATCCCATCACTCTCAAGGTGCATATTTGCCCATATATATGATTTGAGAATTTGCCACTACTGAATGACGGTTGTATTTAAGGTCGGTGCCTACTGAAAATGACAAACTCAAGGCCATAACTGAGCCTGCCCTTATAACTGAAACCTTTAAGCTTTCTCTTGATAATAGAAGCTGTCCTCTCCCAGAAATCTTGTAAAGCCCCCAATCCTAGGCATGGATGGGGGTAAAAAATATACAGATGTATAAAAAGGAAAATCATAGTGATCCAAAAATTCTAGCCTGATTGATCATTTGTAAAAGATTTCCAACATGGTGCTGGCAAAACTAAAAGATTGGATTAATGCAGACAATGTGATTTCAGCTTATTAGGCAGTTTTAACAAGAACATGAGCACCCATATACAGTGGTGGACGTGGCATCCTTGGCTTGGGTTCCCCTAACATTTTGCCCCCTGACTTCCTGTGCTGCTGATCTTGTTTTTGCTGGCTTTAGGACTCAGGGCACTTTACCACTGCTAACCAGTGCTAAAGTACAGGTGCTCTCTGCTTAAAACATGGCAACATTGTCTTATCCACAATTGGCATATTTAATTTACTTATAAGTCCCACGTAAGGTGTACTACTTGTGCCCGAGGCCTGTAAATTAATGCTACTGGTGGGCATGCAACATTGATTGTGCCACCCACTTCAGTGACCCTGCACACATGACTCAAGCCTGTCATTGCAGAGCCTGTGTGTGCAGTTTTAAACTGCCATGTTGACCTGGCAAGTTAAACCTCTTGCTAGGCCCAAACCTTCCTTTTTATACATATGTCACCACTAAGTTAGACCCTGGACAGCCCAAAGGGCAGGGTGCAACACATTTAAAAAGGTGGACATGTACATTAAGTTTTACATGTCCAGGTAGTGAAAAACTCTGAAGTGTGTTTTTCACTACTGCAAGGCCTTTCTCTCCCATAGGTTAACATCAGGATTGTCTTATTATATTTTCTAAGTGTAATTTCCAATTGGGAAGAGAAGGAACCCCCAAGTTGGGTGTCTCTGGAATCACAATTTAAAATCACAACTGATGGCGAAGTCAGATTCTTTATCACAATTCTGAAATTGCAGCTGTTAGGAAGTTGGCATTCTCTTAACTTGAATCATCTAGTGCCTTCTGCCTGTCTCTGAGTACATGTCTGGGTGAGGGACAGCTGGCCTCTTGTGCATTCCCTTGAGACAGCCACATACAAATGTAGCTGAAGTGTGACTGATGGGCTATCAACATTCTGATGGCTCATCCTGAGCAGGATGGGAGAGTGGCGCTGAAACACCTGAATGAGCTTAGTCCTGACAGAACACAAACGGCTGCATAACCCCCTGTAGCAAGTCCGGAGCCAGGGCAGGAAGGGCAGGGACTCTGTGCACTTCAAAGGCATTTCTTTGAAGCTCCCTGACTTGAAAGGCACCACCAAATCAGTAAACGTCTGGATCTGAAGACATTTCGCCGGGGAGACGGACTGCTATGCTGCTGAAGGGACTGTCACTCTGCTGGACTCTGCTGGATCTTTCTGGACTCCTGCTGTACTGCACCTGCCTTACTGCCTGCTGCCCTCCTTACATGGGAGTGAGAAGGATTCGACCTGCATCTCTACATCCCCAAAACCAAAGTGACTCCAAGTGCTTGATGGCTTGCCTCCTGTTCTGAAGTCTCAGGGACATCAAAGTCTTCACTTCATCAGGCAAAGGCACCTGGACTTTGCTTGCTGCACATCTTGCCTTGCCAACTGGTGCCAATCCAGTCCTTGGCCCTTGGAAGTTAACATAAATTGCTGCAATTGCAAAATCCATACATAGCAGTCGATGCACCGGTCGGAACGGATCTCCTCTGGATGCCAACGTATAAGCAATGAGGACAAAAACATTGCATCACTAGCTGAATGGCTCAAAGACGATGCATTGCCTACATCGCTAAGGAACCGCCAATGACGCATCTTGGATTGCACGGCTTAGAACCTATGCATTGCCCACATCCAGCAGGATTGATGCAGATGCATCATCTCCTCTGCTCCACGCATATGGCCCTGTCGACGGCGCAGCAAGGTACTTTTTCAGCTGGACATGGTTGGTATTTGTATGTGATGTCACTCCATTGCGGTCAGCCTGACTTTTCAGATTTCACCTGGTCTAGCGCAACCAGACAGCCCAATTGCCTCTTTATGCTTTTAAGCACTGGATTGCATTTTAATCTCTACAAATGCATATAGTAACTTCTACTTATTGGATTTTTGTCATTTTTGTCTTGTTTTGTTAATTAAATTAAGCTCTATTTTACTAACCCGGTGTGGTATTTTTTTGTTTGGTGGCATCACTGTGTTACTGTTTCAGGTGCTGCACAAATACTTTACACAGTGCTTCTTAAATTAAGCCTACCTGCTCTGTGCCAAGCTACCAGAGGAAGAGCACAGGTTAATTTATGGTGTGTATATGCCTTACCCTGACTAGGACTGTGGTTCCTACTTGGACAGGGTGCATACCTCTGCCAATCAAAAACCCATTTTCTATCATTTGTGATCAGCGGTGCAGACAGGACTTGTGTGTTTCCAGTGCCTTACAATAATTTGATATACAGTACCACTCCATACCTAAGACCAATTTGTATTTGAATAAATTCTTCTTGATTTGCATTTTTTCCACCCTTCCTAATTGGCATGTTTAATTGTTTTCTCCATTATTGGCATTTTTGCCTTTTCCTAAAATCATGTCTCTGACTAGAGGTTCTACATCTGCAACTACAAAAACTTGAGAGTTACACTGTGGCCCAGCTCTAGGTTTTCTGCAAGGGGTTTGAGCTTTCTGCAAAAGGCTTCACCAGATGGTGGAGCTGCAAAAGGCGTTGAGGGTCTGGATAGAAGCTCAGGATGCCACACCTGTAACCCCAGAGGGAAATGATGAGAACTGGATGATGATGAGGAGCTGGGGCAGAATTCACTGGATAATCTGGCACTGCCTATGGGACAAAGGGCTAATGTCCTGTAAGGAGCAGCAATTGCCATCATAGCAGGGAGCAGTGTATCATCATAAAGCTTGTCCCAAAAAGAGAAACAGAATTGCCCTAGAAAAGAGAATCAACTTGGAGCATTTGACTCATCAAAGGAGCCTAAAGGAACTGGACCGAAAAGCTAAACAAATATAATCCAGTGGTAGCAGCAATTCTTCAGTGCCCTCTGACAAGAAGGTCCACATCCAAAAGGGTTTGGTGTCTGACTTTCTGGTGGGACACGACATAGATAGATGGTTTGAGGCCTCTGAAATTGCCTTACGGATACACAAGCTCCCTGAGCTAGTATGTGGAGGCATATCATAAATGAGGGAAAGTGGAGTGACAGGATGAGGTACCCCCTCTGCCCCCCAAGGAAGGAAGCCCTAATTAGGAAATCTGGTTTGACCTCCGAGAAGTACAGGCAGAAGTTCAGGGACAGTCAGAAGCTATCCCAACAGTCCTGGGTGGATTGTGTTGGCACCCAAGGTTGCCCCTCTAGGTGTCACACCCGAACTTCGGGTTCTGTTTGGACTACTGTGGGCTCAATGGGACCACCAAGACTGATGCTACTCCACCCCTTGAGCTGATGAAGTCTTAGAACGGCTTGGAGCTGCCATGTTCCTCAGCACGTTTGACTTCATTTATGAATACTGGTAGATTGCCTTGACTGAGGGGTCCAAAGATAGGTTTGCATTTACTACCACTGAAGGGCACTTCCACTTCTGGGCGATGCACTTTGGGCTACAAAACACCTCTGCCACAATCCAGAGGTTGGTCAACCAGGTCCTAGCTGGACTGGAGAACTTCAGTGGTGCATACCTAGACAATATTTTGATCTTCAGTTCTAGCTGGGAGGACCACCTGTGCCACCTTAAGGAAATGCTAAAGGCTCAGCGGAGTACAGGCTTGACTATCAAGGCAAGTAAGATCCAGATAGGGAAGGGTTCAGTGGTCTACTTGGATCACCAAGTGGGAGGTGGCAAGGTGTGGCCTCTCCAGGCCACAATTGAAACTTGTCTGACTTGGGAACCCCTCAAGACCCAGACAGAAGTGACAGCCTTCCTAGGCCTCAATGGCTATTACAGAAGATTTGTCATTGGATAGGGCACCAATGTTACCCCTTGACAGAGCTGACAGGAACAGCTTCGGCACATGATCTGGACAGAGGCATGCCAGAAAGCTTTTGACACCCTGAAGGAGGCCATGTGCACAGCACCCATGCTCAAGGCCCCTGACTTCTCAAAATAATTCATTGTGTAGACAGATGCCTCACAGCATGGTGTAGGGGCTGTGCTCTCACAGCTAAACGAAGAGGTCCTGGATCAGCCTGTAGCCTTTCTCAGTAGGAGGTTACTTCCCAGAGAGCAGAGGTGTAGCGCAAAAGAAAGGGAAGGACATGTAAAGCTTAAAGGTACATGTCCAACTTTTTTAAATGCACTGCACCCTGCCCCCCTGGGCTGCCAAGGGCCTCCCCTACGGGTGAATTATATGGTTTAAAAGGGAGGCATTGGGACTGGTAAAACGTTTATTTTGATATATAAATGATAGAATGTGCACCACAATTTATGTAAATCATCAATACTTTTTAGTAAATGCTCAAAGGCATAGTTTTAGTGTGCGACCTTAGTGCATGCTCTGTCCAAAACATGCTAAAAAATTGACATAAGCTGATGCGCAAATGGGACATTAGTCCCAAGGTGTGCTACTTATATGTCCATAAGCAAAGTCAGTCCAGTTTAATCAATTTAATCAATACTTACTCAAGTTTTAAACGTCAAAATTTTATTAGAAACTTGATGATTCCATTTTTTCACATACATGTAGACCATGGCAAATGTTTCTTTGACATATGTTGTTTTCAAGATCCATAAAAGCCATTTCATCATCAACCAAGTGCATTTCTGGGCAACTGTAATGGGAGAAATGGAAAAATATCATAACAGAATCAGCAATAAACAACATGGTATCAATAAGCAAAAAAATAATAATGTAATTTTGTTTGTTTCAATGCCAAGTGCAACTTGGAAACAGAGTCATTCACCAGGCTGATCTATGAACATAGTTTCCTGAAACAAATTTAAAGTGAATGTTTATATAACATGACATACACGAAGAACCTTGGTTAAGTGATTAGCCCCAATTAGTCCTAAAAGAAAAGCCTAAGTGACTCCTACTCAGTGTATAAAATTGAATACACATTGCTGTCAATATAAAATATCTCCTATGGTTATCCATGATTAAAAAAAAATGTGCTCTACATATAGTGAAGACCACAACACAAGCCCGATGTAAACAAACAGTTTACTCATGTAATAATAATCATTGAAAAAAATCCACTATTATATCTGGAGATCATTTCCATAGTATACATATTGCAAATGCAACACAGAGCTCACGCAGCCCATATGTACGACTGTGCTATGAAAAAATGTGACAGTTAAACTATGGCTTTAAGTAAAAAGACATTAACCAGCATATCAAAAAAAGTATTCAGTTTACCTCCAGCGGAACTGACTGACCAGTTGCGGCCTGACCATCCATAAGTCCTCTATCAATGCGAAACAATAAGTCAATCAGATGAAAAGCAGCACCCAAAACACCACGCTCACCAGTTTTAAAGAATCAAAGGCTGCTCTAATAGAACAAGTTTGGCAACTATAAACAACCTTGGCATTAAGCCTTACAAAACTAAATCATGTCCTCATTAATACATTAAATACCTCCTAACACAAACCCCACCCTCTAATAAAATTCAATGCCCCTTCACAACCCCCCCTTGCAACCAAAAATCCAGTACCCCTCTGCCTTGATCTCCACTTCATGTTGTTACCCTTGCCCCTCCATCCCTTTGGTCCTTCTCAATATCCCTGCCCTCTCCTTGTTCTGGTTTCCGTAAAACCCATAAGTGTTTTCCTGCCCCACCCAATTCTACTATTTCCTGACAAGAAAAAAAGTGAACGTAAGTATCCATCCGAGAACTGCTCACCTAATAAATCAGCAATCCTCAGTTGTAATTCAAGGAGACAAAATTAATTACCCAAGAAAGATAAATGGACTCCATCCTGCCTATAAAGGGACACATCATTCGGAACAATTTCTAAATTCTGCAAAACTGAAATCCCTTGCTTCCAACAAAAACCCTCATTTCCATGTTTATCTTTTTCTGCTGTTTCTTAATATCAGAAAAATTCCTCGCACCTCTCTAAATCCACCTAGGCACCAGTTCTGTCCACACGATGTGTGTCCCAGACTATCTTTCTTGCAACCTAAGTAAATCAAATTTCATAGCTTTCAATGGGCCAACACCTGAAAGTGAAACTAAATTGTTCTCCCCTAAATGTAATACTAATAAATCAGGAAAGAAACCCCTAGCCATTTTTCTTGAGAGCACTCCCAATATTTCACCCCATCTCATCCCAATTTTACCACCCCACCAAATTTTTCCTCTGGCACCGTCAAGTCCCAACTGACAACCGAAAAATAGTCGCTCGTGCTGCTTTGCTGCCCAGCACACAAAAGAGTGCCCCACAATCCAAACTGATGAACTGGAACTGTCAGGACCCACCACACAAACTGAAAAGAAAAAGAAAGTTACCCTAAGAAAACAACAAACAAAAAAGGAAAAGATAAGCACGTTAAATTGCTGAAGGACTCGGTCTGATATATTGTTTAAAGCAATGTGACCTCCAATGCCCAAGATTTATAATTGCTTTATCGCCTTTACCTGCCCTTATGGTATCCGTAGCAGCTCCGATACGAAAGGAATGCATCCCATATACTTTAGGAGATGTCCCCAACTTACCATTGTCACCCTCAAAACAGCGAAGAGCGAAAAGAAGTTAGGCAGGAACCATTCTCATGCATAAACACATATTTACCAATATGAGATAAAAGGAAGTAGAAAACAAAACCCAACAATTTAAGGGGCAATCTGAATGAAAATTCGCCCTCAAAAGAACTTCATGACCCCTTCCCAACTGATCAGTTTTTGAGGTGACCAACCTGAATTTGACTCCATCTTCCATGATTCTTGCGTGATAACGTTGCAAGTCATTGCTAACTTTTGCCCCAGCAACTCTGAAATTCTGAAGGCACCATGATACAAACAAGACATACGTAAGAACAGAGCCACCTCCCAAGAAGAAAAGCATATTGTGTGTGGAATTGCCAAAATGTCCCTTAACAACTTAACAGTAACGGGACACCTATCAACCCTTGCTCAACCCTTCCCCCTAGCCCAACCGGAAACAATTCTTCTGCAGATTTTACCCTCCATTGGATCGTAACCCCAATAATATTTACCATAAAATGAAATACCTGACATCTTCCCAGATATTGTAACACCAGCCAATCTCAGATCAGTCTGTTTCATATGAATCAAACAGCATCATCACACCTGTGCAATAGCACATAAGGGCCTTCCCACCTCCTAACAGCACCTGATTTAAGGAATTCAAATCAAGCCTTATTATAACTCTTCTGAGTAGATGGAGCTATGGTTTGAATAATCAACTGTAACATCCTCAGATTCCCATCTCCCAAAGATCATGTGGCAGAGCCATCTTCTGAACATCCACTCCTGGTGCCAGTCCACGGAATATCCACCACTGTGAACGAGATAGTGCATCAGCGATATCATTAATTACCCCTGGAACATATCTGGCCTTAAATAAATGTTGAACTTCAAGCAGTTTAGCAGAAAGAGCCTCAACAACTTCAAAACTTTTTAATCACGAGCTTTTTGCAAATTTTCCAAACCACTGTTTGAATATCAAAATTAAACAACACATGCCTATTGGCAAATTTGTCAACCCATAGTACCAGAGTGACCAGCAGAGGAAAAAACTCCAAGAAAGCAATACTGTGTTGTGCTGCCCACCAAGATTCAGGCCAAGTTTCAGCAGCCCATTGGCCATCCCAAAACACACCAAAACCATGTGCTCTAGCTGCATCAGAAACAAATTGCACTTGCCACGACCAATCCTCGTCATCTGCGAACATCGTCACTCCATTGAATTGTTTCAGGAAAGAAATCCACATTGCAAATCTGCTTTAATGCTGGCCTTACGCCGAATACAGTGGTGTGGCAAAACTTCACCTTTTACTGCAAAGCCAAGTTGCCTGCAAGAGGCTCTTCCCACTCTCACCACTCGACAGGCAAAATTCAAATGTCCCAACAAAGCTTGCACCTGCCATAACTCAAGCATAAGTTTGCTCCCTGCCTCTTCCAGCAGGGAAATCTACTTATTCACTTTATCAAGTAGCAACATTACTTCCATTTTGACAGAGTCCAATTCTATACCCAAAAATGTAATGCAAGTAGATGGATCTTCTGTTTTATCCAGTGCCAGTGGAACTCCCAACTCTTCCATGGCCATCTGAAAATTCTCTACAGCTCTCTGACACTCGTTGGACCCAGCCCGCCTAACCATAAAAAAGTTATCCAATTAATGTGTCACTTGAGGAAAACCACTCCAGTGCTGAAAAAACACTGCAAAAACCAACTGAAGGTTTCAAAAGGAGAACAAGAAACTGAGCACCCCATTGGCAACATCCTAGCAACAAAATAACATCATCAAACTGTAAACCTATAAGAGAGGAATCATCAGGATGAACAGGCAATAATCTAAATGCAGACTGAATACTAGACTTCACCATTTCTGCCCCTATTCCACAGGCCCTTACCAGAGCAATAGCATCCTCAACTGAAGCATAATGAACTATGGAATTTTCCTCTGCAATGAAATCATTTATATATTCCCCAAAAGTCTAAGACAAATGGTGAATAAGCCTAAATTCTCCGTGTTGCTTTTTTGGGACAACCCCCAGTGGTGAGATGGTTAAACCAGGAAAAGGCCAAAAATCAAAGGGGCCAACAATTCTGCCACATTCCAGTTCCTTCTTATGCTTACCTCTCACTACATCTTGGTTTTCAACAGCAGATCTCACATTATTTGCCCATCTGCGTACACTGGGACCTTGATAACACAACCGAAAAGCTTTTCCAAACCCCCAATACAATACCTTAGCCTCCTCCTGTAGTGGATAAAACTGTAACCAGTAGCTCAAAATATCAAATTTAATAGGAGTAGGGCCCACCGGTGACCCCTTCCCCTGTCCCCACCTCTACCTAAATTGCTCTACCCATTGCACCCTCCCCAAAGCACTACAACAATGGGTATCTTCTCCCACAGTTTGTGCAATCATGCCTGAATTTACACTGGAGGCGCGTGCATGAGCCTCTGTTAAAGAACCAACAAAATCAATTTTGGGGAACTGACCTCTGGCAAATACACCCTCCCTTAATTAGGTGGAACGTTCCTGAAAGGGTTTGTATTGTAATGGAAGACCACTGGCTGTGTGTACAACTGTAGCATTCTTGGAATTACGTAGCCACTGCATCCATAATCTGTTATTGATTTCCACCT
Source organism: Pleurodeles waltl (assembly GCF_031143425.1). NCBI lineage: Eukaryota > Metazoa > Chordata > Amphibia > Caudata > Salamandridae > Pleurodeles > Pleurodeles waltl. The sequence goes on from NC_090439.1 coordinate 1,022,309,982, forward strand.
TTTCATTCTCTGGAAATGAGGCCATCTGAGCTCTAAATTCCTCATCCTGCCTTAACCAACCAAACCCTCCTTAGTCCATTTGAGCCTGTGGAACAAAGCAACACATCACTCAGGATGCTGCTCACAATATACACTTGCAAATATAAGGAAAGCAGACGTCCAGTTCTCTATAGTAGTAGGTATTTTGAGCCTCTTAGCTAATTCCTAGTCTTTCTCTTTGGATCCCTCTTTGGCCTGAACCTCTCTATGTAACAACTTAGGCCCTCATTACAACCCTGGCGGTCAGTGTTAAAGCGGCGGTAATACCGCCAACAGGCCGGCGGGAAAAAAAATGGAATCACGACCATGGCGGAAACCGCCAACATAGACAGCCACTTTAACACTCCGACCGCCACGGCAGTAGAAACAAACACTGCGGAGGTCACCGCCAACAGACAGGTGGAAGACAAAGTATCGCCCACTGTATTTCAAGATGCCTATCCGCCACCTTTTCTGGGGCGGAACCAACGCGATCAAAAGCACGGCGGAAACAGTACACAGAAGGGAAAACACTTACCTCTCGACACTCAACGAGGAACCAGGACACCATGGAGCCCGAACTACACGTCCTGCCCCTGCTGGTGTATCTTCTCATCTACCAGGAGTACGAACAGCGGCGACGACCACGGTGAGTACTGCACCTACAACACAGGGGAGGGGGGGAAGAGAGTGACACACACACGCAACACGCAATACCCCCATCCCCACCCTCACCCACAACAACATGCACACAAATATATGCAGCAACATTACATATACACCCCCTCACCCCCTGGAAAAATGCAAGGACAAAAGGAAATGATTGTAAAGAGTGTAATCATGAAAAATCAGATAGTCAAAAATAAAAATTCAGTATATACAATTATGTACATCAACTACACAGGTCCGGATAGTGTACCAATCATTGTCCGTGGACCACTGAGCCCAAAATGCATGGGCGAAGCCCACACTAGATACCTGGTTTGAAATGGAGAGAACACTGCTGGGGCATCAGACCAAAAATATACAGGCACCTCAGGGGGAGGGGGGCACCTCAGCCAGATGAACGTACACTGCCACTGCTGCACGAAGGGGCTCCATGCCCATTGCTGTATCCTGGGGAGTGCAAAGCCACAGTCTCTCAAATCTTTCCAGTGGGTGGTTTGCCCACTGCTTTATCCAGGGGAGTGCAAAGCCACAGTCTCTCAAGTCTTTCCAGTGGGTGGTTTGCCCACTGCTTTATCCTGGGGAGTGCAAAGCCACAGTCTCTCAAGTCTTTCCAGTGGGTGGTTTGCCCACTGCTTTATCCTGGGGAGTGCAAAGCAAAAGTCTCTCAAGTCTTTTCAGTGGGTGGTTTGCCCACTGGTTCATCCTGGGGAGTGCAAACCCACAGTCTCTCAAGTCTCTCTAGTGCAGGGGTCTTCAAACTGGGGGGCGGGCCCCCCTAGGGGGGCATCAAATGATCCCAGGGGGGGCGCCAGGCTCTGGCCAAAAGAAAGATTATGCATATAATAGTGCTTTGTTTAAAGAAGAAACATGTATATTGCACTTGTAAAAAGGTAACAGAACTTAACTGCAATGTTTAAATAAGTCTAGACTTATTTAAACACTGCCAACTTAATAGAAAAGTTTTGAAAAATTCTGAGGGGGGCCCGATGATGTATTTTTTTCCACTGGAGGGGGCGCGGCATTAGCAAGTTTGAAGACCACTGCTCTAGTGGGTGGTTTGCCCACTGCTTTATCCTGGGGAGTGCAAAGCCACAGTCTTTCAAGTGGATAACAGTCTCCACTGGTCCTAGAGGGGGCTTTGTACCCAGTTTGCTTCATCCTGCCAAGGACCGAGGTAGTGGATGTGATTCTCCACTGGTTCTGGAGGGAGCTTTGTGCCCAGAGTTCTTCATCCTGCCATGGACTGAGGTAGTGGATGCCTTTCTCCACTGGTTCTGGAGGGGGCTTGGTGACCCAGAGTGCTTCATCCTACCAAGGACTGAGATAGTGGATGCCTTTCTCCACTGGTTCTGGAGGGGGCTTTGTGCCCAGAGTGCTTCATCCTGCCAGGGACTGAGGTAATGAATGCCTTTCTCCACTGGTTCTGGAGGGGGCTTTGTGCCAAGAGCGCTTCATCCTGCCAAGGACTGAGGTAGTGGATGCCTTCTCCACTGGTTCTGGAGGGGGCTTTGTGATCAGAGTGCTTCATCCTGCCAAGGACTGCGGTAGTGGATGTATCTCTCCACTGGTTCTTGAGGGGGCCTGGTGCCCAGAGTGCTCCACGTGCTGTGTGGCCGGTACAATTCCCTCACCTGGGTGTGTGTGCTACGAGATTGGCGAGGTGCAGGTAGCATGATATGCCATGGAGGCAGAGACATACCCCACACTGCTGCGGCTTCGCCTTCCACCTGCAGGTGAAAACAGTGATGGAAGTCATGCCTCATGGAAGCTGCCCAGGGTCGATGAACTCTCCTCCAGCCTCGGACGACTGGGGATGGTAGACATGTCAGCAGTAGTGCCACTGTCCGAGTACGTCACGGGCCGGTGGCGGTGCTTGCGGCAGTGTCTGTGGCGGTGGTGCTTGCGGCGGTGTCTGTGGCGGCAGTGCATGGGTCAGCACCTTCAGAGGGACACAGCAGGATGTCTCCTGCAGCCTTGGATGGCTGCCCACTGGGAAAGAGGCTGGGGACTGTCGCTGAGGCGTGCCAGTGGTGGTGCAGGTGGCGTGCAGGTGGCGGTCGTGGTGGCGGGGCAGCTAGCGGTGTTCGCCACCATACAGGTTGGTGTGGTCATGGACAGAAGTTGTGACACTGGTCCCTCAGTCGGTGCCACCAGGCCCTCTCCTGACCTGCTCGTCTGCTTTTGGCCCTTCCCCACCTTTGATGGTGCCGCAGTTGTCTTGCCACTATCCCCTTTTATTTTTGCTGAGCCCTTGGTGGCTGGTAGTTCCGACTTCTCCCTTTGGGATGTGGGCACCTTTTTCACCTTGGCAGGTGGCAGAATGTCTTTGCCCTCACTACGTGGCACACTGGCAGCTCTTATGGGTGGTGTACTTGATGACCCCGCAGTTGCTGGCACCACTGTGCCTGGGGATTTGGTGGCTGAGGTGCTGGGCTGGGACCTGGAAAGCCTGGCCCTAGGAGAAGGACGGGGGTAAGGTGAAGGGAAGAGGTCAAAGTTTGCCATGAAAAGTTTTTTAGACACACTGGGACGGGGAGATGGAGGAGGTTTGGAGTGGAGGAAGAGGTAGTGGAGGTGTACGTCTGCTGAATCTGGGTGAAGGTGCATGAGCTGGAGGATGTTGTGATGTGGATGGCTGTTGGGTGGGTGTGTGCCTGCGTTTGTGTACTTTGGGAGGAGGGCTCACAGACACACTGGGAGAGGACACAGGGGATTTGTGAATGGTAGTCGGGGTGGTGAGTGCACATGATCGGTGTGTGGTGATGGGCGTGCTGGTGATGGAGGTAGTGGCTGAGGATGTAGTGCATGCAGGTGTGAGTGGAGACGAGACAGGGAGGGAAGAGGAGGACGTGGAGGGGGGGACACAGTGGAGACAGTGGATGTTGGTGTGTCTGCATGGGGATGGTGCTTGTGTGAGTACCTGTGGGATGTGTGGTGCTTATGTTTGCATGAGCCACTCTTGTGTGTTGATGTGTGTGCATGCTGGTCTGATGGTGTGCTTGGGATAGGCTGAGGTACAGGGGATTGGGTCTGGGTGGAGGAAGTTGGAGGGGGGAGTCTGGACACAGGGACAATGACTGCCATCAGTGCTGAGGCCAGAGCCTGAAATGCTCTCTGTTGGGCCGCCTGCCCAGAATGAATGCCCTCCAGGTATGCATTTGTTTGTTGCAAATGCCTCTCAACACCCGGGATGGCATTCACAATGGTAGATTGCCCAACAGTGAGGGATCTCAGGAGGTCAATAGCCTCCTCACTGAGGGCAGCAGGGCTGACTGGGGCAGGGGCTGAGGTGCCTGGGGCGAAGGAGATGCCCACCCTCCTGGGTGAGCGGGCACGGGACACACGCTGAGGGGCTGCTGGGGGGGCGGTGCTGGTAGGGGGGGTGGCGGCTGTACCTGTTGATGCGGTGGGCACAGAGGTGCCCACCACCGCAAGGGAGCTCCCATTAGAGGAGGAGTTGCTGTCACTGGTGTATGGTCCTGTCCCCGTCGTGGAGCTCCCCTCGCCCTCCGTCCCACTGGTGGCTTCAGACTCCGTTGCTTCACCCTCCAGGGCCAAGTGGGTTGCAGCTCCCTCCTGCTCCGGTGCCAAAGCTCCTCTGCCTGATGATGCTATTGCACACAAGAACAGAGAGACCACAAAAAGGGGGGGGAAGACAGAAGAAAAACATGTTCAGTGCATGCAACACCACTACCGTTGGCGGATACAACACACAGGGAGCAGCCCTCTGCACTACGCCATGCACTAACAGTTCCTAGAAATTTCACCTGACCATGGGGTACGAAGCCTAAGCCCAATTGCTGCACACCTGGAAGTCACAGGAGCCTGACTAGGTGTAGATGGTTCTTACAACTAGTGGGGTTCCACATAGCCTGCCTCACAAAGGACCTTGCCTACCAACTTCGCCCTGGCCTAGGGGAACCCACTGCCCACCTCCCCCACCCAGACACCTCGTTATGCGCGCAGAGTCAGCTGAATGTGAGTGTACTCACCCCCTTCTGGCTGCTGTGATGCCCTCAAGCTCCCATCCAACTCCGGATACGCCACCGCCAGGATCCGGGACATCAGGGGGGTCATGGTGCAACGGGCACCCCTTCCACGTTGGGAGGCCATCCCCAGCTGGGCCTCCGCCGTCTTCTTGCTCCAGCGGTGCAGGTCCTCCCATCTTTTAAGGCAGTGGGTGCTCCGTCTGTGGTAGACCCCGAAGGGTCCGAATGTCCTTGGCGATGGCACGCCAAATACCCTTCTTCTGGTGGGCGCTGACCTAGAGGAATGGTACAGGGGGAAAGGAAATTACTCACTCGTCCGGCCCATCATAGTCATTGCCCACCAGTTCCCACCCATGCCCTGACACACATACACTCACCATCCGCACATGCAGGCTTCAGCCCCTCCCCCATGTATCTTCCATGCACACCACTCAAAGCAGGCATTGCCCATGCAGCATGCTCACAGTGTACTCACCTGTTTGTCTGGAGGACCGTACAGTTGCGTGTACTAGGGGAGGACACCATCCACTAGTTTCTCCAACTCCTCCGAAGTGAAGGCAGGGGCCCTTTCCCGAGACACTGTAGCCATCATCGCTTCCAGACACAGGTCACAGCAGCAGTTGCAGTGTAGGTCCTCTCCTGTTTAAGGTCAGGTATCAAGTGAGTGAACAGACAGAAAATGGCGGTCACTTCCGCGGCGGTGCGTACCGTCACCACCGGCGTTCATCGTCATTGGCTCCTGGGACCCATAGGGCCCAATGTCAACCAATGCAGAATTGCGCCGCGGTCTTCGACAGCCCACTGCGACAGTGTAGAACGCCAGCGCAGTTACCTCATATCCCCTTGTCCCACCTTACAGGTCAGGCAGCCGCCATTTCAGGGGGCCACATGGGATGGAAAAAAACTGCGTCACACCTATCTAGGCCGGGAATACAGACAGATACCGTTACATTGTGGATTAATAACGTTTCTGCAAATAACACATTGTGATACCTCAGTGCTGGATGACTCTCTGCTCGCTGTTTTCCTCCATAGGGCACATCCGCTGGGGCAGGTGATGAGAAGGCGGCATCCTCCGGTGTACAGACCCCTGGTGGACCTGTTGACAATGGAAGAGAGACACATCATAATCACATGCATACTTGATCGTGCAACAATCCTATAACTGTGTGCCCAGTTGGAACCAGACCTGATGTCAGCTAACCGCCATCCCACAGGGATACCCCCTCTAGTGCAGGTCCTGTCTGTACTCCATTTCCTGGCCAGTGGGTCCTTTCAAACAACAGTGGCCATGGCATCAGGGATGTCCTAGCCAATGTTCTCTAACGTGTTGTCCAGAGTGTTGTCTGCCCTGCTGAAACACATGCGCAGCTACATCGTTTTCCCTCAAGTGGAGGATTTGCCCTCAGTGAAAGGTGACTTCTATGCCCTGGGACATATCCTCAACATCATTGGTGCCATTGATGGTACACATGTGGCATTTGTACCCCCCCGCAGGAATGAACGGGTGTACAGAAACCGGAAGAGCTACCATTCGATGAATGTGCAGATGGTGTGTTTGACAGACCAGTACATCTCCCATGTCAATGCCAAGTATCCAGGCTCTGTGCATGACGCTTACATTTTGAGAAATAGCAGCATCCCTTATGTGATGGGACAACTCCTGAGGCACTGTGTGTTGCTAATAGGTGAGGCTAAGGTCCCAATACAGTTGACATAGGTGTCAGGGTATGGGGTTGTCCCTAAGGGTTAGTGTGTGTCTAACTGTTGTCCCTCGACATTTGCAGGTGACTCTGGTTACCCCAACCTGTCATGGCTACTGACCCCAGTGAGGAATCCCAGGACAAGGGCAGAGAAACCCTACAATGAGGCACATGGGTGAACTAGGAGGATAATCGAACGCACCTTCGGGCTCCTGAATGCCAGACTCCGGTGCCTCCATCTGACAGGTGATTCCCTATACTGCTCACCGAAGAAGGTGTGCCAGATCATCGTGGCCTGTTGTATTCTGCACAACCTGGCTTTACGATGCCAGGTGCCTTTTCTGCAGGAGGATGGGCCAGATGGTGGTCTTGTGGCAGCTGTGGAGTCTGTGGACAGTAAAGAAGAGGAGGCAGAAGAAGAGGATATCGACAACCGAAACAACATCATCATGCAATATTTCCAGTGAGACACAGGTAAGAAGATGTAACTGCTTCCCACATCTCTATTGTTGGAGCTAGCATAAGTATGTCATTTTCAGTCAGTGTATGGACCCTGACTTGACACTTTGGCTTTCCATTTCACATATCTGGGTCCCACTTTGTGCCCTCTACTATGTTTACTCCTGGCCTACAGCTGTGTTACATTGGTATGTGAACAAGTAAATTGACATTGCTATGTTCCATAGATATTGCAATTACACATTTGTGAAAGCACAGACTGACTCCAGACTGTTTTGTGATTGAAGTGTATTTATTCCTGTGCAAATAAGTGGAGGGGTTGTAAAATGGGCTGGGGTAATGGTGGAGGTATGACCATGGCAGAATCCAGTCCATCTGTTTCACAGGTGCATTGTCCAAAGGGGCATAGGAAGTGGAGCAATGGCAGTTTAAGGATGGACAGAGTGACATAGTGGGACAGAAGGGTGACTTTCAGGGGGTTCTTATTTCCTGGCGGGGGTCTTGGCAATGTTCTCTGTCTTGTTCCTGGATCTCAGGGACCGTTTGTGGGGTGGTTCTCCATCTGCAGGGGGTGGGGTGCTGGTGTCCTGTTGTTCCTGTGGCGGTGCCTCCTGTCCACTAGCACCGGCGGAGGTGGAGGGCTGTTCATCGTCAAGGCTAGTGTCAGGGGCCCGTTGGTGTTGGTGTTGGTGTTGAGAAGGTCTGCCAGCACTCCTGCAATGGTGACCAGGGTGGTGTTGATGGACTTCAAGTCCTCCCTGATCCCAAGGTAGTGTTCCTCCTGCAGCCGCTGGGTCTCCTGAAACTTGCCCAGTACTGTGCCCATGGTCTCCTGGGAATGGTGGTAAGCTCCCATGATGTTGGAGAGTGCCTCGTGGAGAGTGGGTTCCCTGGGCCTCTTCTACCCTTGTCGCACAGCAGTCCTCCAAGCTTCCCTGTTGTCCTGTGCCTCTGTCCCCTGAACCGTGTGTTCACTGACACTGCCCCCAGGTCTCTGATCGTCCTGTGTTAGTGGGGTTGCCTGGGTTCCCTGTAGTGGTGGACACACTACTGATTGGCGTGCCCTGGGGGTAGAGGGATGGGCCCGCTGGGTGGGTGCTGTGCTGGTGTTTCCTGAGGAGGGAGGCTCTGTGGTGGTTTGTGACTGTGTCAGGGGAACCGACTGTCCAGAGGTCCCTGATGGGCCGGGCTGGTCATCTTGATCCAGGCGTGCAGAGCTGCTGTGGGTCTCTTCTGTGGGGGGACTGGATATGTCTGACACCTCCTGTCCGGTGACGTTAGGTATGGGTCCTGCTGGGGTGTAAATGCTTAGTTATTGTATCTGTGTGTGCCATCTTGTGCAATGGGTGAGTGACCCTCTACTCCTGTGCTTGCATTATTGGCTTGGTCCTTGTGTGATTGGTGATTTTGGGGCATGAGTGAGTTTCTGTACTGGACATGCTTTGGTGATGGGTGTCCATGCATTGGTTTTACATGCAGGGCTTGATTTTGGGATGTGTGGGTTGTGTTAGTGGGGTATCTGTGGGTTGTTGGGGTGATGGGTGTGAGGGTAAGGGTGGTGGTATGTGATCGCATGCAGGTGGGGTGACGGGGATTAAGTAGTAAAGATTTGACTTACCAGAGTCTAGTCCTCCTGCGAGGCCCTCAGGAAGCATAATTGCCAAGACTTGCTCCTCCCATGTTGTTTGTTGTGGGGGAGGAGGTAGGGGTCCACCGCCAGTCCTCTGTACAGCAATCTGGAGTCTGGATGCCACGGAACGTACCTTCCCCCGTAGGTCATTCCACCTCTTCCTGATGTCATCCCGTGTTCTTGGATGCTGTTCCACTGCATTAACCCTGTCGACAATTCTGCACCATAGCTCCATCTTCCTTGCAATGGATGTCTGCTGCACCTGTGATCTGAATAACTGTGGCTCTACCCGGACGAATTCCTCCACCATGACCCTGAGCTCCTCCTCAGAGAACCTGGGGTGTCTTTGAGGTGCCATGATGTGTTGTTGGTGCTGTGTGAGGTGGTGTCTGTTGTGATGTGTGAGGGGATGTGTTGGTGTGTGTTGTTTGAGGTGTGTGGATGTTGTGTAAGTGATGGTGTTGTGTGTCTGTGGATGCTGGTGTTGTTTTAGGTAGTCTCTCTCTCTGGCCTTCTTTCAAAATTTTGGTTGCAAGGGTTTGTGGGTGATGTGGGTGTGTGCTTTATATTGGACTGGGTGTGTGGGAGTGGTGTGTGTATGTGTATCAGGTGTGTGTATTTCGAATTGTCCAATGTGGTTGTGTTTTGTAAATGTGTGTGTATTTTAAGCGCGGCGGTGTGTACCGCCAATGGAATACCGCGGTTGAAAGACCGCTGCATTGATTCGTGGGTCGTGTTAGTGGGGGCGTATTCCTGTTGGCGTGATGGTGTCGGTTTTGGTATCGCCAGTTTATCACTGACCTTTGGTGTGGCGGACTTGTGTGGGTGTCTGTATTGTGGCGGATTCCGAGCTGTGGGTCGTAATACCTGTAGCGTAATTCCGCAGCCACAGCGGTATGTTGGTGGTCTTCTGCACGGCTGAAATCGGGATTTACTGCCAGGGTTGTAATGAGGGCCTTAAACACATCCATGAATTCCCCATTACAGACTTTATCCTTCGTTGACTGAGTGAGATGTGCCCCCAAAGACATTGGCACCCCCATATAAGGTCATTTTTTGTTCTTTATACTGCCGCCAGCTGAAATCCTTTCTGTATTACCTGCCACCTCTGCGCTAGAACTTCCAGTGCTTCATCAAACCAATGTACCAATCAAGGGTGAGGTTTTGGTATTCTCCAAACCCAAGCTATCACTGGCCGCTTTATTGCCCCTTCAGCATTTGTTTGAATGGAGATATCCTTACCTCCCAAAATACCCTAGCCTTTTACAAATGACCAGCCTGGGCTATTCCCAACTGCAACAGAAACTAAACTCTCGACCAACCCTTTTTCTCACCTCTGGGAATGAATCTGCCTGCAGGTAATCGCATTTCTCTTCTACGTCCCAGATCGCGCTTGGTAACCACCATCTGCAAGATACCAATGCTCCTTTCCTCATTAGTCATCAACCCACTTTTCTCATTTACTTCATGCTCCACCTTATTACCCACTAATTCATCCACAATTTCACCCTTCTCAATCTCTTGGTCATCTTTATAATCCAGCATCTCCCCCTTCCTCTTAGTAAAGCCTTCAAAAATAGCAGCTTCCCAGTTGGTAGATGGTTGCTCATCAATGACCTCTCTGTTCTCCGATTCTAGCACCACTCCTGCCAACTCACTCAAAGTAAGGCCATTCACTCCTGAATTAGCCCTCACTTCTGACTGGTGTTTTAAGGGTGCCCCAACCCTCACCAGCACCTCCACTGTTGCAGTGGTCACCATTGGTTGACTTGTTGAGGTCTGCTCCCTTGAGCCGCTCATCCCAAAGGAGTTGCCACACATGGCATTTTCCTCAGCCACCCTGTGCTGTGCCTGCCACCAAAGTAACTATAACTAATACCCTTCAACCTGAAAAAAAGCCTTCACAAAATCCTAACCTACATAATCCCCTATATTCCCCCACAATTCCTGTTCATACTATGTTGTAACATGTTGTGCTGGCAACATAGCATTATTATCTACCTCCCATCTCTACAACTTATAAATCATAGGGCTGTATTATCTGTGCACATCTGAATAATCATGCATGGCTAAATCTAAGCTTGTGTGCTGAAATACCCCTTGTTCCTCCATGCCACCTCTCTACTGCATCTCCGATACCTCATCTGAGTCAATTACAATGATCAGCCATTTTCTTAAGCGCACCACATGTACTTTCCTCTAATAGGTGAGGCCGCTTTCGAGCATGCTCTGAAGTCTGCTTACTTCATTGTTCATGCTTTTCTTTTTCTATTTGCAAAGTACTGGCACCGTGCGCATGCGCTCTCACAATATCAGCCCCCAAGCGGTGCACCTGCATCACTGCACTTCTTTCTTGAACACCTCTGCCAAGACCACCCACCCGTTGCCTGCTAGACGTTCCACAGAGGCGAACTAAACGCACCCCCCCCCACGCAGCACAGTTCAACTTGTCTTGAAAACAGGGACAACCACTCCTGTCACTACTGCGCCTCCCAGAAACACCGGCTCAGGTGAGGAACATGCCCGTCTACTCTACAGTCTCTTTTGTTGGTATTTTTTGGATTTCTGAACCAGCGAAGCGCAGGCTAAAACAGCAGCAGCAAACCCCTCAGTCGATGCTCTTTTAGGGCATTTAAGACCTATCCAGTCCGGCTCTAACACACCTGCCTGCAACAAATCCTCACCATCCTCCTCCTGCAACATTTGTAATGCCTGGAATACCCTACTGGGTTGAGCCATATTATTTGACTAAAAGTTAACAAAATTCTCTTCAAACCGACTCACAACCAGACTTTGGGCTACCTTCACTACAATGACATCTAAGACCATGACCTGACTACCTGTGTGTGACAGTGGCCAAAGAGGCACCCACAACCCACCTACCTCTTATATCCCTCTGACTAACACCACCCCAAAGGACCACCCATCACCAACTCACACAAGCCTTTGCGTTGTGGATGGCACCACCGATAAGCCCAGTGGGAGACCGGGCAAGCCTGACCCCCCTCTAAGCCCCCAATGTCTTTTAAACTCTTGGTGGGGTTAATGAAAAACATGTGAGCCAGAAACAAATCAGTAAACTCAAAAAAAGTAAAAATAAACAAAATAATAATGTCCTGCCGTGCACTGCATGCTATGAGGTTGGTAAAATAAATCCTAGTGATTGTAATTCAACAGAATCCCAAGAACACAAGGACAGTCAAGTTAACAATTATCTAAAAATATTAAAACATGACAACCTTGGGTGTGCGCAGGTAATACATAAATCAAGTAAACGCTCATTATATACCATATTGGTGTTTACAACAGATGGCATTGGTCACGAAAAGCTGTGATAACCAAATGTAAAACACAATTATACTAAGTAATGCTGAACAACTGAGTGACCTCAAATCGAAACAATATATGACTCTCCACTGTTCTTCCCAATTATAATCAAAAACATTTCTTTGCTTTACACATTCTTCAAACATTACCAAACATGATTATAGAGTGCACACTAATGGAAGGACAGAAATGTAAATATTGATATATAAATGATAGAACACACACCACAATTTCTGTAAATTGTAGGAAAGTCACTCTTTTGGCATGGTTACCCCACTTTTTGCCTGCTATCAGTATGCTTTGCCTGTTTTCCCTGAGATCCTGCTAACCAGGACCACAGTGATTGTGCTCTCTCCCTCTAAATTTGGTTGCTTAGGATTTTGCACATCCCACACTTGGCATACTGGTCCCCCCAGATAAGTCCATACTATATGGTACTTAGGTACCCAGGGCATTGGGGCACCAGGGGTTCCCCATGGGCTGCAGCATGTATTATGCCACCCATAGGAACCCATGCAAAATGTGTCTGCAGGCCTGCCATTGCAGCCTGCATGAAAAGGTGCATACACCCTTTCACTACAAGTCATTAGACCAGGTCACTGTAAGTCACCCGTAGTAGGTAGGCCCTCCTAGCCCAGAGCGCAGGGTGCAGGTCCCTGTGTGTGAGGACATCCATGCATGAGCAGAGATGCCCCTATGAACTCTAGCTCAATTACATTAAACTTTGTAAGTGCAGGGAAGCCATTTTACCTGTGTAATGGACACAGGTCTCCTGTGTCCAGCTACATAATGGGAAACTCCGAACCTGGGCATCTTTGGTATCAAACATGTCGGAATCATACCTCAATACTGTTGCCAGTATTGGTTGTATGCTTCCATGCACTCTGAGGGCTCTTTAGAGGACCCCCAGCATTGCTCCTCTCAGTCTTCTGGGGTTTTCCAGGCAGCCCAGGCTGCTGCCACCCCTCAGACAGGTTTCTACCCTCCTGCTGCTTGATCAACTCCCCACCAGATTCAAGCTACCCTGGCTAATGAAAGGAGACACCCTGAAAAAGGTCCCAAGATGCTTGTTTCTGGTCCAGGGAGGACCTGACCTGGCAGGTCGTGCTGGACTGTTCTCATGGGGAACAGGGTCAAAACTGCTTTGCATATGGATGGGGTCCAAACTGGAATGGCATGTCAAGCAAAACAACTGATGGATTAAACCCTGATCTGTAACTGTGGGTGAATGTTTGATTTGCTCTGCATTCCGTCCGTCATCTGTTGTTTTAGTATTTGTCGCCCCAAGTGGGAGGGGTATGCCCAGACGTGGGCCCAATGCTTGCTATGCCACCAGATTCAAGCTAGCCTGGCTGATGAAGGGTGATATCCTGAAACCGGTCCCAGGATGCTTGTTTCTGGTTCAGGGAGGACCTGGCCCGGCAGTTCAGGCTGGACTGTTCCCAAGGGGCACAGGGTCAAGACTGATTTGCATACGGCTGGTTTCAAACTGAAATGGCATGGCAAGCAAAATAAATGATGGATTAAACCCAGATCTGTGACTGGGAGTGAATATTTGATTTGCTCTGCATTCCGTCCACCATCTGTTGTTTTTGTGCTTGATCAGCTCAAGCAGAGGAAGGGGGAACAAAGGATGTCCTGTGGAAGAGGGAGGTAATACCCTCTCCCTTGGAAATTGGTGTGAGAATGCTTAGGAGGGGTAGCCTCCCCAAGTCACTGGTATGATTGAAGGGCACATTTGGAGCCCTCCCTGCATAAACTGGTTTGCACCAGTCCAGGGACCCCCGCTCCCTGCTCTGGTGCAAAACTGGACAATGGAAATGGGAGTGACCACTCCTGTGTCCATCACCATCCCAGGGGTGGTGCCCAGAGCTCCTCCAGGTGGCCACTTGATTCTGCCATCTTGAATCCAAGGTGGGCAGAGGCCCCTGGGAGCATCTGAGTGGCCAGGTCTGGCAGGTGACATCACAGCTCCCATCTGATAGGTGGTCTCCTTACAAGTGACCAAACCCCCTTAGTGGGATATTTAGGGTCTCCCTTTTGGGTGGGTCCTCAGATTCGACATGCAAGATTCCAGCAGGATTCCTCTTCATCGTTTACTTTATCTTCTGGCCACCGGAACTGCAACTAGACTCTTCAGGAACCAAAAATTTGCAACTTCAGCAACAGCTCCGCTTTGCAAGATTGTTTCTCCGGCTCCTTCCAGCAACTGCAACATTTCCCTGGCTGTGCATCCTCTGAGGTTGATGAGACTCCAGCCTGCACCAAGAAGTAAAAAGGAATCTCCTTTGGAGTGAAGGAGTCACTCTCCTGCATCTGCAGGCACAAATTGCAACAATGACTGGCTGCATGGAACTTCTCTCCTCTGGAGTTGCGTGGATCCTGCATCACAAGTCATGGTCTGGAGTGGTCCCCTTGGTCCTCTCTGCCAACTATCCAACCTGGGAGGCGGTAAGCCCTTGTCTCTCCTTAAAGGATAGTACCCCAGTGCACCGCGATTCTTGCAGCTACCAAGGCTTGGTTGCTCCTGCTCTAAGGGATCTTCAAGCTTCATGTAACCCTGGCTCCCACCACTTCTTCATGCCAAGCATAGTCTCCTCTCTGCTGGTCCAGCAACCCCTGTTAGGGTGTACTGAGAGGGCCTCACTGCGAATGCTGTGCCTGCTGCCAGTGGGTTGCCTGTGGAGGCTGCCTTCTCTTCTTGTGACTTTTCCAACTGCTGAGGTTCACCCCAGACTCCCCTCCTTTGGGTCGGGTCCCCTGGGTTGTGCTGGTCCTCTCCAGCCTAGCAACTTGTCTCCTTCCTCTCTTGCATTTGCCAAGACTTGTTGGTGGTTCTTCAGCACCACAGACCCACTGCAACCAGACAGCCGACATGGGACACCATTTGCATCACTTCAGGGACTCATCTTGGGCTCCGGTGCTGCACAGATGGCCTTTTGTGTCTACCATTGACCTAGTCCTGCATCCACAGAAGGGTGGGTAGTGGCTCCTGCCACCACTGGATACTCCTACATGAACTGGACTTGGTCCCCTTCCTTTGCAGGTCCTCTTCTGCCAGAATCCACCTTTGTTTTTTTTTAGTCTTGTCTGGGTCTTGCAATCCTTTTCCCAAGTCCTCCTGTTGGTTTTGGGGAAAACCAGGTACTTACCTCTGCTCACCTGGTCGCTGGGGGTCACTCTGGTACTCACGTCTTGGGGTTCCTAGTTCCTCCAGCTCCCCTCTAATGATTCCACATTCTTGGTTGGGGGGCTTTTTTTCGCATTCCACCATCTTAAGATAATGGTTTGGCCCTCCACTAGGGCCTACACTATTTTCTATTGCCTTTGCCAATGCCTATTGCTTTTTATGCTCCTTACTGATTACTGATGTGTATATAATAGTGTGTTTGCTTACCTCCAGTTGGGGAGACTGGCTAATAGTATTCTGTTGTTTGTGTTACCTAACAATGTACCCTTCTTTTTGTAACACTGTATGGTTCTTTTATCTGTGATTGTGCTGGGTGACTATAGTGGTATTGCATAACTTTGCATGGCTCCTAGATAAGTCTAGGCTGCTCATCCACAGCTACCTTACCTCTAGACACTGTCTACACTTCACTAATAGGGGATACCTGGACCTGGTATAAGGTGATAACACCATAGGTGCTCACCACAAAGCAGGCCAGCTTCCTACATAAATCATCAATACTTTTTAGCAAATGCTCAAAAGCAGAGTTATAGTGTGTATCCAAAATAATGCTAAAATTGACATCAACTGATGCTCAAATGGTACATCAGCCCCAAGGTGCACTACTATTATATCTATAAGAGAAATCAGTCCAGTTTCATCAATTTAATACATACTTATCCAAGTTTTGAACATCAACATTTTATTAGAAACATGATTCAAGTTTTACACATGTAAACCATGTCAAATGTTTCTTCGAGTATGTTGCTTTCAAGATTCTTAACGAGCATTTGCAATGCATTTTCTTGGGTTAGAGCTATTGGCATTGTAAATATAACTGGACTTTTTTTCCACATAAATTGGCCAACCCTGCCTCATAATTTTGTCTTTTCCTGCCATATAATTCCAGTGACCCAGCATTTATCTAAAGCACTTCCATTTACCTTATTCCTCTATCTTAAAACATACACAATTATCATATAAACCTTTTTCTCAGAAATAAACTTTTGACATTAGATTGTAATGCTCAAAACACCATAGCAAAATTATAATTTCAGATGAATTGGAGGGTGGAAGGAAAGAGGGAGCTGAGAGTAAAGATGGAGAGGACAAGTGGCATAGTAACAGTTTCATGGGCCCTGGGGTAAGAAAGGAAAATTGCTGACCTCAATTCTGGTAGGAAAGTACACCAGTAATTAGAGTTGAGGGAGGTCCATAGGTCTCCGGGCGCTGTTGCCACTGCACCTGTTGCTCCATTGATAAGTAGGCCTCAGGAGAGAAAGCGGAAGGGGCAGAAAAAGAGAAGCAACAACAACAACAGACAAAAGGAAGAAAGAGAAGGGGTTTCAAAGAAATAAAAGAAAGAAAGAAAAGAAAGAACGAGAAAATGAAAACACAACTAAGAGAAGAAATAGAGCAAACATGCGAGGCAAAACAAAAAGGCAAGGAAGCTAGGGAAAACGAAATATAAAGAGGAAAACATAGTGAAAGTGTTTAAAAGAAAGAACAAATGAACATAAGAGAAAAAAAGAGAGATGGTGAGAGAAACAAGCAGCGAAAGAACCAGGGCATGTATGTACTGACACATTTCCTACAGACACAGAATGGGAAAACCACTTTGACACTTCGGGTCCCAACATGTAACTTGTTGCTTCCACATACAGATGGGAAAATGAGGGATTTCTAGTAAAACATGAATTGACAGATAAAGATAAGAAAAACACCAGAGAAAGGAAGGAAAAAGATCTAACAAAAAAGTGAAAGGACACATACTGAGTCAAAGAAAAGAGCAAATAAAAAGAGAAAGAAAGAATGAAGGGAAGAGAAAAAATAGTGAAAGAATAGATGAGTGATGAAAAAATAGAGGAACGAAACAAGAAAAGAAGTAACTACGTTTTTGCAAGTTTGAAAGAGGAGGTAGCAAGAGGTAAAGAAATAAAAAGGAGAGGAGTAGAAATAAACAGTTGAAAGACAGAGTGAAACTGTTAACATGTGGATTTTAAGAGCTGGAAAGAGAAAAGTGGGGAAGAAAGAAAACATTGAGCGTAAACAGAGTAAAGGAAAGAACAGGAGTGAGGTGAAACAGAACCTCTGAAATAAAGATGGCAGTTAAGAATAGATTGAATTGGCTCCCCCACATCATAGACAGAGCTGTGTCCCGGCCCAGTGCTGCAATAACAGGAAGGCAGCGGGAGAGAAATGAGAAATGGAGCACCGTGTAATTCCTGGTAATGGAATAATGGTATGCTGCAGGCTAGGGTTGAGGTGCACTGACAGATTTGTATGTGGGCTGCAGTACTGTAATAGAAACGGACACACAAAGTCAGAAGTGAGGTATATTAATGGAGCTATGTGTGTAACCTAATACTGGTGTGCCAGTGTTGCCAAGTGTTAGCCTGGAGGTGCCCTGATGAAGCTGCGAGTGGGGTCCAGTATGGGAGTGGCATTGGCTCTGAACCACAGAAGCGAGGAGTCCTGAAGGGCGTGTGTGTGAGCCTTAGTACTGAGATGAAATGTGCACTGAATGTTAGAACTGATGGATTCTGGTGGAGCTGTGGTGGTTCCCGTCAACAGGGGAGTTGGACTTTAGACTCGAGGTGCACAGGCTGAAATGTGTTTTGCTCTTTTGGGTCCAGTATTGGCTTGGCAGTGAGACTGAATATGAGAATCGAGCAGCTGTAATGGAACTGTATGTGAGCGGGTACAGTATAGGAGAGGAAGTGACCTCAACGGGGTAGAACTGAGGTTCACTGATAGAGCTGCCCCCGAGCTCCTAGTACTGGAACAGCTGAGTGTACTGCCTGCAAGAACAGATGTGCTTTGGCAGACGGTGTGTGTGGGGTTTATGGCACTGGAACGGCTGAGGGCTTGGAGTGTGTGAACTGCAGTCCACTGATAGAGCTACACATGAGGTCCCAGTACTGGAGCACCAGAGTGTACTGAATGCAAGAACTGAGGTGCTCTGGCAGACAGCCTGTGTGGGGTTTCTGGCACCGGCACTGCTGAGGGCTTGGAGTGTGTGAACTGCAGTGCACTGATGGAGCTGCGCTCAAGGTCCAGGTACTGGTGCAGCAGAGTGTACTGACTGCAAGAACTGAGGTGCTCTGGCAGACAGGATGTTTGGGGTTTGTGGCACTGCCACGGCTGAGGGCTTGGAGTGTGTGAACTGAGGTTCAGTGATGGAGCCACACTTGAGGTCCCAGTACTGGAGCAGCAGAGTTTACTGAATGCAAGAACTGAGGTGCTCTGGCAGACAGCATGTGTGGGGTTTGTGGCACAGGCACGGCTGAGGGCTTGGAGTGTGTGAACTGCAGTCCACTGATAGAGCTACGCATGAGGTCCCAGTACTGGAGCACCAGAGTGTACTGAATGCAAGAACTGAGGTGCGTTGGCAGACAGAGTGTGTGGGGTTCATGGCACTGGCAGGGCTGAGGGTTTGGAGTGTGTGAACTGCAGTGCACTGATGGACCTGCGCTCAAGGTCCCGGTACTGGTGCAGCAGAGTGTACTGACTGCAAGAATTGAGGTGCTCTGGCAGACAGCGTGCGTGGGGCTCCTGGCACTAGCATGGATGAGGGCTTGGAGTGTGTGAACAATGGTGCACTGATGGAGCTGAGCCCAAGGTCCCCGTACTGGAGCAGCAGAGTGTACTTACTGCAAAAACTAAGGTGCTATGTCAGACAGTGTGTGGAGTTCCTGGCACGGCTGAGGGCTTGGAGTCTGTGAACTGCGGTGGATTGATGGAGCTGAGCCCGAGGTCTCATTACTGGAGCAGCAGAGTTTACTGATTGCAACAACTGAAGTGCTCTGGCAGAGAGTGTGTATGGGGTTCCTGGCACTGGCACGACTGAGGACTTTAAGTATGTGAACTGTGGTGCACTTATGGAGCTGCAGCCAAGGTCCCAGTACTGGAGCAGCAGAGTGTAGTGACTGCAAGAACTGAGGTCCTCTGGCAGACAGCACTTGTGGGGTTTCTGGCAGTGGCACAGCTGAGGGCTTGGAGTGACTGAACTGTAGTGCAATGATGGAGCTGCGCTCGAGGTCACAGTACTAGAGCAGCAGAGTGTACTGACTGCAAGACCTCAGATGCTCTCGCAGACAACATGTGTGGGGTTCATGGCACTGACAGGGCTGAGGGCTTGGAGTGTGTGAACTGAGGTGCACTGATGGAGCTGAGCCTGGGGTCCCAGTACTAGAGCAGCAGAGTATACTGACTGTAAGAAATGAGGTGCTCTGGCAGACAGCATGTATGGGGTTGATGGCACTGGCAGGGCTGAGTGATTGGAGTGTGTGAACTGAGGTGCACGGATGGAGCTAAACCTGTGGTCCCAGTACTGGAGCAGGAGAGTGACCTGAGGTGCTCTGGAAGACAGCGTGTGTGGGGTTCCTGTCACTGGCACGGCTTAGGGCTTGGAGTGTGTGACCTGAGGTGCACTCATGGAGCCATGCCCGAAATTCCATGACTTGAGCAGCAGCGTGTACTGACTGCAAGAACTGAGGTGCTCTGGCAGACAGGATGTGTGGGGTTTGTGGCACTGGCATGGCTGAGGGCTTGGATTGTATGAACTGAGGTTCAGTGATGGAGCCACACTTGAGGTCCCAGTACTGGAGCAGCAGAGTTTACTGAATGCAAGAACTGAGGTGCTCTGGCAAACAGCATGTGTGGGGTTTGTGGCACAGGCATGGCTGATGGCTTGGAGTGTGTTAACTGTGGTGCACTGATGGAGCTGCGCCCGAGGTCCCAGTACTAGCGCAGCAGAGTATACTGACTGCAAGAAATAAGGTGCTCTGGCAGACAGCATGTGTGGGGATAATGGCACTAGCAGGGCTGAGGGCTTGGAGTGTGTAAACTGAGGTGCACTGATGGAGCTGCACCCGAGGTCCCAGTACTAGAGCAGGAGAGTGAACTGAGGTGCTCTGGAAGACAGTGTGTGTGGGGTTCCTGGGACGGCTGAGGGCTTGGAGTGTGTGAACTGAGGTGTACTGATGGAGCCACACCCGAGGTCCCAGTACTGGAGCAGCAGAGTGTACTGACTGCAAGAACTGAGGTACTCTGGCAGACTGGATGTGTGGGGTTTCTGGCACTGGCACTGCTGAGGGCTTGGAGTGTGTGAACTGCTGTCCACTGATGGAGCTGCGCTCAAGGTCCCGGTACTGGTGCAGCAGAGTGTACTGACTGCAAGAATTGAAGTGCTCTGGCAGACAGCATGTTTGGGGTTCATGGTACTGGCAGGGCTGAGGGCTAGGAGTGTGTCAACTGAGGTGCACTGATGGAGCTGTGCCCGAGGCCGCAGTACTGGAGCAGCAGAGTGTACTGACTGCAACAATTGAGGTGCTCTGGCAGACAGCGTGTGTGGGGCTCCTGGCACTAGCAAGGATGAGGGCTTGGAGTGTGTGAACAATGGTGCACTGATGGAGCTGAGCCCAAGGTCCCAGTACTGGAGCAGCAGAGTGTACTGAATGCAAGAACTGAGGTGCTCTGGCAGACAGCCTCTGTGGGGTTTCTGGCACTGGCACTGCTGAGGGCTTGGAGTGTGTGAACTGCAGTGCACTGATGGAGCTGCGCTCAAGGTCCCGGTACTGGTGCAGCAGAGTGTACTGACTGCAAGAATTGAAGTGCTCTGGCAGACAGCATGTGTGGGGTTCATGGTACTGGCAGGGCTGAGGGCTAGGAGTGTGTCAACTGAGGTGCACTGATGAAGCTGTGCCCGAGGCCGCAGTACTGGAGCAGCAGAGTGTACTGACTGCAACAATTGAGGTGCACTGGCAGACAGAGTGTGTGGGGTTCCTGGCACTGGCACGGCTGAGGGCTTGGAGTGTGTGAACTGAGGTGCACTGATGGATCTGCAAGCGGGATCCCAATACGGATCAGAAGTGGGCCCTGCCTCTAAGGATTGCAGAACCCTGGTAGAGCTGGGTAGCCCAGGCTTTAAGCAAATCTAGCCTGATATATAGCCTTGTTTACAGTTAAGCACAGAGGAAGAATGCTCTGCAAACGAAAAGGAAACCTTCCCTGGACAGGAGCAGGAAACAAAGTAAAAAAAAGTCTCTTATAGACCAGATAAACAAGACAAAGGCCCTCATTTCAACCCTGGCGGTCGGTGATAAAGTGGTGGTGATACCGCCAACAAGCACCGCGGCGGTACTGCCAACAGCCAGGCAGAAGACAATGTACAGCCAACTCTATTATGACCGGCCTATCCGCAACCTTTTCCGGGGCGGTACAAACGACAACAAAAGCATGGCGGAAACAGTAAACAGAAGGCAAAGGACTCACCTCTGGAGACTCAAGGAAGAACCACAACGCCATGAAGCCCGAACTGCAGATCTTCCCCATGCTGGTCTACCTCCTCCTACACCAGGAATACAAACGCCGGCGACGATGACCACAGTGAGTACTGGTGCCTAGCACACAGGGGAGTGGGGAGGAAAAAGAGAGTGACACACACACACGCAACACCCCCACCCCAACACCATATCCACAAACAGATGCAACAACATTACACATCCACCCCCTACCCCTCAGGAATAATGCAAGGACAAAAGGAAGTGATTGAAGTGAGTGTAATAAGATAAAAAACTAGAAATACGTCCTCAAAATTCAAAACAGTATTTACAGATATACAAATGGAGGGACACTGCCCAGTCCATAATGTCCGTGAGCCACATCACATAGGTCAAGGCCCCACTTGACTCCTGCATCAACAAGGAGAGAACACTGCTGGGGCATCAGGTCGAAAATACACAGGCACCTCAAGGGGAAGGCGAATGGGGAGGCACCTCAGCCAGAAGATGGTACAACACCTCTGGTCCTGGAGGGGGCTACATTCCCTGTGCAATGTCCTGGGGAGTGCAAGGCCACAGTCTCTCTAGAGGATGGTTTGCCCACTGCTTGGTCCTGGGGAGTGCAAGGCCACTGTCTCTCTAGTGGGTGGTTTGCCCACTGCTTGGTCCTGGGGAGTACAAAGCCACAGTCTCTCTAGTGGGTAGTTTGCCCACTGCTTGGTCCTGGGGAGTGCAAGGCCACATTCTCTCAAGTAGATGCCTTCTTCCACAGGTTCTGGAGGGGGACTTGTGCCCAGTGTGCTTCATCCTGGCAAGGAGAGGGTGAGTGGATGCCTTCTTCCACTGGTTCTGGAAGGGACGTTGTGCCTAGTGTGCTTCATCCTGGCAAGGAGGTGGTGAATGGATGCCTTCTTCCACTGGTCCTGGAGGGGGCCTTGTGCCCAGTGTGCTTCATCCTGGCAAGGAGGGGGTGAGTGGATGCCTTCTTCCACTGGTTCTGGAGGGGGCTTTGTGCCCTGTGATGCAGCACTTGGGGAGTGCAAGGTCACAGTCTCTCACCTGGGTGCATACCCACACCATTTGCAGTGGGCAGGATGCATAACACTCCATGGAGGCAGGACTACAGCCCATCTGCCAGCAGCGACGGCTGCACAGTGGTGGCAGTGCCGGTACTGGTGTCGGTGTTGCCAGTGGTGCGGGGAGGCTCCAGCCCTTTCCCAGTAGCCTCGGATAGCTGCCCAGTGGGACTGCTGCCAGTGGTGCTGGTGCATTTGGCCGTGCCGATGGCGGTACAGGTGGCGGTGCTGCCAGTGGTGGGGGGAGGCTCCAGCCCTTCTCCTGCAGCCTTGGACGGCTGAAGCAACATAGTTGGTGGTGGGGGTTCAGATATTGTCACAGCACCAGGCCTCCTGTCCCTCCTGCCTGCAGGGGCAGGCTCTTTGTCCTTGCCCTTGGCAGCTGGTGGTGCCTCCTTGCCCTTGCCGTGTGGTGGTGCCTCCCTGCCCTTGCCGTGTAGTGGTGCCTCCTTGCCCTTGCTGTGTGGTGGTGTCTCCTTGCCCTTGGCAGCTGGTGGTACATCCTTGCCCTTGGCAGCTGGTGCAGCCACACTGCCAGTGCTGGTGGGTGTCTCCTTGGAGCCTCTCACACCTGCAGTAGCTGCCGAAACTACAGTGGCCGTGGACTGGGTGGCTGAGGTGCTGGTCTGGGATCTGCCCATCCTGGCCCAAAGTGAAGGACGGGGGAGGGGTAGGGAAGAGGTCAAGTTTGGAGAGGAAAACCTTCTTAGGGACACTGGGGTGAGAAGAGGCTGAAGGTTTGGGAGTGGGGGGAGAGGGAGTGGTTGTAGGAGGTGTCTGCTGTGTTTGGGTGCAGGTGCATGGGCTGGATGCTGTTGTGAGGTGGATGGCTGTTGGGTGTCTGAGTGCTTGCGTTTGGGTACTTTGGGAGGAGGGGACACAGACACAGTGGGAGAGGACACAGGGGATGTGTGCATGGATGTGGGGGTGGTGACTGCCAGTGAAGAGCGTGTACTGATAGGCCTGATGGTGATGGAGGCAGTGGGTGTGGATGTAGTGCATTCAGTAGTGAGTGTAGATGCTACTGGGAGGGAGGTGGACGAGGAGGAGGAGGGGGACACAGTAGAGGCAGTGGATGTTGTTATATCTGCATCTGGATGGTGTTTGTGTGACTGCCTGTGGGATGATGTTTTGCTTGTGTTTGCCTGAGCCGCCCCTGTGTGTTGTCTTGCGTGCATGTTGGTCTGAATGTGTGCTTGGGATAGGTTGGGGCTCAGGGGAATGGGACTGGGTAGAGGAAGTTGGAGGG
Source organism: Pleurodeles waltl (assembly GCF_031143425.1). NCBI lineage: Eukaryota > Metazoa > Chordata > Amphibia > Caudata > Salamandridae > Pleurodeles > Pleurodeles waltl. The sequence continues at coordinate 1,022,333,555 of NC_090439.1, forward strand.
GGGAGGGTATAGACAGGGACAATGACTGCCATCAGGGAGGAGGCCAGAGCCGGGTATGATCTCTGTTGGGCCGCCACGCCAGAGTGAATGTCCTCCAGGAATGCATTTGTATATTGCAAATGCCCTGCCAGGCCCTGGATGGCATTCACAATGTTTGACTGCCCAATAGAGATGGATCACAGGAGGTCAATAGCCTCCTCACTCAGGGCAGCAGGGCTAACTGGGGCAGGGCCTGAGGTGCCTGGGGCGAAGGAGATTCCCACCCTCCTGGGTGTGCGGGCACAGGAAACACGCTGAGGGGCTGCTGGGAGGACAGTGCTGGTACAAGGAGTGGCGGCTGTACCTGTAGTTGAGGTGGCCACAGAGGTGTCCACCACCACCAGGGAACTTCCATCGGGAGGAGGTATCACTTTCAAAACTGTCCCCTCCAGTCTCCGCCGTTGTGCTCCCCTCACCCCTGTCCCACTGCTGCTCTCACCATCAGTGGATTTGGCCTACTGGGCCCTGTGGAATGCAGCTCCCTCCGTCGCAGGTGCCTCTGCTCCTCTGCCAGATGATGCTAATTCACAGAAGGACAGGGTGACAAAACAAAAAGGGGAGGTAAGAGACGTAGGATATACTTGATCAATGCCAGCAACAACACCACCATTGGCATACAAAACACATAGGGGACAGCCCTACGCACTAGGCGATGCACTACCAGTCACAATGCTAGTCACCAGGCCATGGACAGTAGTACCTAACGCCAATTGCAGCATACCTGAGACCCACATAGCCCTGGTCAGTAGTGGATGCCCACTAGCTTGTTTGGGCGTGGAGTTCATCAGCCCCCCCATGGAACCTACCCTGCAATGTTGGCCCTGGCCTAGGGGCACCAGCAGACGCACATCCCCCACCCAGAGACCCCCTCTCCACGCGCAAGTAGTAAATTGGGAACTGTACTCACCCCCTAGTGGCTGTTGTGATGCCCTCAAGCGCCCATCCAGCTCCGGATAGGCCACTGCCAGTATGTGGAACAGCAGGGGGTTCAGGGATCGACAGGCACTCCTTCCACGTTGGGAGGCCATCCCCAGCTGGGCCTCCGCCGTCTTCCTTGCCCAGCGTCTCAGGTCCTCCCACCGTTTGCGACAGTGGGTGCTCCGCCTGCTGTGGACCCCCAGGGTCCGCACGTCCTTGGCGATGGCACGCCATATACCCTTTTTCTGATGGGCACTGACCTGCAGAAAAATACAAATAGAAAATGGTATCAGTCATACCGTCCGGCTTGTTACACTCATGGCCCACCATATTCCTCCCATCCCCTTACGCACATACATTGCTCACCATACATGCAGCACGCTGCCCAGGACCCCTCAGCCTCCCCCCTTACACGAGGCCTTCACACACAGAACTCCATGCATTCATGCCCCATGCATCATGCTCACAGTGTACTCACCTGTTGGTCTGGAGGCCCATACAGCATTTGGTACTGGGATAGGACCCCATCCACCAGTCTCTCCAACACCCCGGCGGTGTAGGTAGGGGCCCTTTCCCCAGTGACTCGGTCACAGCAGCACTTGCAGTGTAGGTCCTCTCCTGTTGAAGGTCAGGTAGCAAGTGAGTGAACAGATAGAAAATGGCGGTCATGTCCGGGGTGGTGTGTACCTTCACCGCCGGCGTGCATCACCACTGGCTACTGTAACCCAAAGGGCCCAATGATAACCGTTGAGGAGTTGCACAGCGGTACTCGACCACCTCCCGCAACAGCACAAAACATCAGTGGCTTTACCTCATTTCCACATGTCCATCCACACAGGACAGGCGTCCGCCATTTCAGGGGGTGCAGGCCATGGCACCTAACTGCGTCACAGCAGACATAAGCACATTTTGGGGCTAAACATCAACATACTGTTTCTGTCACAACATGCAATGCATTGTACATTGAGGAAATGTCAAAAACTGACCAGATGCTCATCATTTTGCCCCCTAGATTACAACCGCTGTGGATGAATAGGAGATGGAGACATCCCCCTCCCCGTGTACAGGCCCCTGGTGGACTTGGCAACAATGGAGGACAGGCACATTATCCTCACCTACAGACTTGATAGGGCCACAATCCAAGAGCTGTGTGCCCAATTGGAGCCAGACCTGATCTCAGCTATCCGTCAGCCCACTGGGATCCGCCCTCTTGTGCAAGTCCTATCTGTGCTCCATTTCTTAGCAACTTGCCTTGCCAGCAGGAATGTCACAGCCAACATTCTCAAACGTGCTGACCAGAGTGTTGTCTGCCCTGTTGAAACACATGCGCAGCTAAATCGTATTCTCCCAGGTGGAGGATTTGGCCACAGTGAAAGCTGACTTCTATGCAATGGGACATATCCCCAACATTGTTGGGGCTACTGATGGTACACAAATTGCCTTTGCGCCCCCCTCCCCCGGAGAAATGAACAGGTGTTCAGAAATTGAAAGAGCTTTCACTCTATGAATGTGCAGATAGTGACCAGTACATCTCCCATGTGAATGCAAAGTATCCTGGCTCTGTGCATGATGCCTTTATCCTGAGGAATAGCAGCCTCCCATATAAGATGGCTCAACTCCAGAGGCACTGGGTGTGGCTAAAAGGTGAGCCCATGGTCCCCACCCAGTGTATGTTGGTATATGGGTGTGGGGTTGGCCCAAGGGTTAGTGTCTGGCTAACAGGTACCCCTTGATATTTGCAGGTGACTCTGGTTACCCCCAACCTCTCATGGTACTGACCCCAGTGAGGAATCCCAGGACAAGGGCAGAGGAATGGTACAATGAGGCACATGGGCGAAGAAGAAGAATTATAGAGCGAACCTTTTGCCTCCTGAAGGCCAGGTTTCAGTGCCTCCATCTAACAGGTGGTTTCCTGTGCTACTCACTCAAGAAGGTGTACCAGATCATTGTGGCATGTTGCACAACCTTGCCTTACATCGGCAGGTGCCTTTTCTGCAGGACGATGAGACTGGAGATGGGCGTGTGGCAGCGGTGGAGCCTGTGGATAGTGACAAAGAGGAGGCAGAAGATGAGGATGTGGACAACAGAACATCAATCATTCAACAGTACTTCAAGTGACACACAGGTAAGACACTGTAACTTCACCTTCCATTGCAGCTTTGTGTTGTAAATTTCCACTGGCAGGCTGCTGTTCCCACTACTATGGCCACTTGCTGTACCCTTTGACATGTCTAATCACAGATATCTGTGCCCTACTCTGGCTCCTGGTGTATTGACTGCAGCACAATACAGGTCATACCTATGTATACATTACTGTAGAGTCTAATTGCAATGTCTACAGATTGTTAAACAAATACATACTTAAATCATTTGTCATACTACATACTTGTATTTTTTCAAAGCGTGTTTATTTAATTGCTGAGAAGTAAATGGGGATGTGCAATGGGCTTGGGTGATGGTGGAGGAAAGTCCAGGATAGAGTCCATTGTATTTGTATCACAGGTGCATTGTCCAATGGGGCATAGGAAGGGGAGCAATGGCAGTTCAGGGTGGACAGGGGGACGGAGTGGGACACAAGGGTGACAATCAGGAGAGTTATTTCCTGGGGTCTTGGCAATGTTCTCTGGCTTCTGCCTGGATCGCAGGGACCGTTTGCGGGGTGGTTCTCCTTCTGCAGGGGGAGGGGTGCAGGTGGCCTGTTGTTCCTGTGGCAGGGCCTCCTGTCCACTAGCGTCAGCAGAGGTGGAGGGCTGTTCATCAGTGTGGCTAGTGTCAGGGGCCCGTTGGTGTGCCACTGCCTCCCTCATGGTGTTCACAATGTCTGCCAGCACCCCTGCACTGGTGACCATGGTGATGTGAATGTCCCTCAGGTCCTCCCTGATCCCCAAGTACTGTCCCTCCTGCAGCCGCTGGGTCCCCTGCAACTTGGCCAGTATCTGGCCCAACGTCTCCTGGGAATGGTGGTATGCTTCCAGGATGTTGGTGAGTGCCTCGTGGAGAGTCGGTTCCCTGGGCCTGTCCTCCCCCTGTCGCACAGCAGTCCTCCCAGTTTCCCTGTTGTCCTGTGCCTCGGTCCCCTGAACAGTGTGCCCACTGCCACTGACCCCAGGTCCCTGATCGTCATGTGTTTATGGGGTGTCCTGGGGTCCCTGTAGTGGTGGACACACTGCTGATTGACGTATCCTGGGGACAGAGGTATGGGGCCACTGGGGGGGTGCTGTGGTGGTGTTTCCTGATGGGGGAGGCTCTGTGGTAGTATGGGACTGTGGCTGGGTAACCGACTGTCTGGAGGTCGCTGATGGGCCAGGTTGGTCATCCAGATCCAGGTGAGCAGAGCTGCTGTCATCACTGTGGGCCTCTTCTGGGGGGGGAGGACTGGTTGTTGCTGGCACCTCCTCTCCAGTGACGTTGGGTGTGGGACTTATGGGGGTGTAAATGCAGTGTTATTGTTTCTGTGTGTGACATTTTGTGCATGGGTGTGTTGGCCTTTATGGTTGTGAGGTCCCTGTCAGCTTTGCCTTGTGTGAGTAGTTATTTTGTGGGCTAGGTGATTCTCTCTAGTGTGCATGCTGTGGTGATAGGTGTTCATGCAGGGCTGTAAGTGGTGTCCATGCATTATTGTTGCATGCAGTGCTGGGTATTGGGATGGGTGGGTTGTGATGGTGGGTTGTGATGGTGGGGTGTGTGGGAGGTGGTGGAGTGATGGAGGTGAGGGTGGGGGTATGTGATGGCATGCAGGTAGGGGGGTGATAGAAATAGTGAGTTGACTTACCAGAGTCTAGTCCTCCAGCTACTCCTGCCAGGCCCTCAGGATGCTGTATTGCCAAGACTTGCTCCTCCCATGTTGTTAGTTGTGGGGGAGGAGACGAGTCCTCTGTACAGCTATCTGGTGTATTGCAACCACGGAACGCATCTTCCCCCATAGGTCGTTCCACCTCTTCCTGATGTCATCCCTTGTTCTGGGGTGCTGTCCCACGGTGTTGACCCTGTCCACGATTCTCCACCTTAGCTCCATCTTTCTTGCATGGATGTCTGCTGCACCTGTGGCTCTACCCGGATGATTTCCTCCACCATGACCCTTAGCTCCTCCTCTGAGAACCTGGGGTGTCTTTGTGGTGCCATGGATGTAGTGTGAGTCATGTGTGTGACGGTGTGAGGGGTGATGTGTTGGGGTGTGTGCTGTGAGGTGCGTGGATGGTGTATGGGTTATGGTGTTCTGCGGCTCTGGTTCTGTGGGTGGTCTTGGTGTGTCTCTCTCTCAGTTGTCAATTTTTGTTAGTCGTAAATGGTTGTGGGTAATGTGGGTGGGTGTTTTATAATGGTGTGATGTGTGTATGTGTGTCAGGTTTGTGTAGTTTGAATTGTCCAATATAGTGTTGTTTTGTATGTGTGTGTGTATTTTGAGCGCAGCGGTATGTACCGCAAATGGTTTACCATGGTTGAATGTCCGCAGCAGTGATTCGTGGGTCATAATGTTGTGGACGCAGTTCTGTCGGCGTAATGGTGTGGGTTTTGCTACCGCCATTTTATCACTGACCTATGGGCTGGCGGACTTGTGTGTGTGTCTGTAAAGTGACGGATTGCTATGTGTGGGTCAAAATATTGGTAGCGGTATAGCGCTGCGGTCGCAGTATGTTGGCAGCAGTCGGCATGGCGGTAAGCGGGACTTACCGCCAATGTCATAATGAGGGCCAAAGTGTAATTATAAAAAGTTGGTCCCTGCTACCACACAGAAGAAGGAGGAACAAAGAGGCCTGACTAACCACTATGAACCACGGATTTTTAAATAACACCAAAACGAACAAATGAAATAGCTGGAAGCCCACAGAAGCGGTATACTTAAAAGTATACAAGATGTCGGGCGCTTAAGCTCGATCTAAGAACCATTATATCATAAACCAATGTATTTTGGGGGGAACCGTACGTCGGGGGTAACTGTAATGTGAGGCATGGAAAAAGATCATAACAGAGTCAGCAGTAAACAACATGTTATCAAAAAGCAAAAAATAATAATCTAATGGTGTCTGTTTTAATTCCACTTGCAACTCTGAAACAGTCTCAGTAGCCAAGGTGATCTGTGAACATGGTGTCCCAAACAAATTCAAGCAAATGTTCATATAACATGACATACATGAAGAACCACCGCTAAGTGATAAACCCCAATGAGTCCTAAAAAAAAACCAAGTGATTCATACTCATTGTATATACTTGAATACACCTTGCCGTCTTGATAAAATATCCCCAATGGTTATCTATGATTAAAGAAAACATGCTCTACATGTAGTGAGGACAGAAGCATGTTCCCTGATGTAAACAGATAGTTCACTCATATAATATTCATTAGTGGAAAAAATCCACTGTTACATCTGGAGATCAATTCGGTGCCGTTAAAAAGTGTGACAGTTAAACTATTGCTTTAATTGAAAAAAGGCATTAACCATCGCATCAAAAACAGTATTCAGTATGGACTGTCCAGAAGTCCTCCATCAATGCGAGCAAGTGAGTTAAATGTCTTTTAAATTCTTGGTGGGGTTAATTAAAAACATGTGACCTGGAAACAAACCAGTGAATCAAAAATACAATGACTAGGATTTATTTTACTAATTTTATTTCATGCCAAGCACGGTACGACTTAGTATTTCGCTTCTGTTTTACTTTTTTCACTGGTTTGTTTCCGGGTCACATGCTTTTAATTAACCCCACTGGCCCTGGGCATGCATAGTGCAACTTTATTACAGACTTACAGGTACATTAAATATGCCAATTGGATATAAGTCAATCTTACATTGTTTTAAGCAGAGAGCACAAGCACTTTAGCACTGGTTAACAGTGGTAAATTGTGCAGAGTCCTAAAACCAGCAGGAAGGAGTGTTGAAGGTAAAATGTTAAGGGGAAAACCGCGCCAAGGATGCCAGGTCTAGCACTCCAACACCGAGCTGGAGTACACTTACAACTGACTTGGGTCCATTTTAGCTATAATAACTATAGAAGGGCAGTCTGTGAACAGAAGGGGCTCACTCTTTTGTGGGTGCATACGCGTCCCTCCTTAAACTGTACTCAACCCTCCTGTAACCCCTCATTACTCCTCCTTTAACCCCATCCAGTTTAGTAGTAAGAATTCTGCATTGTCCATCCACCTTCTCTAGTTCCCCATGTTTATTACTAAATGTAATTTTATGTGTGCTGTGACTGCACAGAAAAAGACAGAAGAGGCAGTGGCGGAATCTCTTCATATAGGTTTGTGAATATCATTTTGTGGTCTGTTAGTAGTCATATTGTAGCAGTACAAGCATGATACAAAATGCAGCTTGCGACTAGGTCCCAGAAATTTTTCATTCTGTACTAAGCACCACACCTCCTATATTACATACACAGCCTATGATTCTTGTGAAATTCCTACCACAGATCTTATCCCTAGATTATTAAAATGGCATCCCAAGCTGAACCAAGAGAGAGGAATAGACTGTGTAGCACACAATGAGACATCCTGTCCTGTTTGGATTATTTCCTTACATTACTTGATCTGAAGGATTATATTACCCAGGCTATTCATGGCCCTGTTGTTTGAGGGTCCTGGAAAGGTGTGTGATCTGCATCTTTGTGGTGACTGGTATTTGTGCTATAAGCCTGCAAACCACTCAGTTAGTAAAACTTTGGTTTCATTTAGGCATACTAATGCCTTGACAATTACTTGACACATGATAGAGAGAAGTGCTCGGAATTACTCTCCATGCCCTTGTAACATATGGTCTGACTATTCACAGGACACCAATAATTTGACAACTATATGTTATATAAAAATTATTTAGGAGTTCGACCAGGTGTCTCCAACCAGTCACAAACTACCAGTAGCTCCCTGCCACCTTCAAAGTAACTCACAGTCTTGAGTTCATTTTTAAATAAGCACAGGGTCACATTTTCCTTTTAAACTTAAGGGAAGGCTGTGTTTATTTTACATTATTATCTTCAGGCTGCAGATAGCTGGGCCTGATAATGAGCAGTGCTGGAGCCAGGGTCATGGCCCAGGGCACAGTGTGAGAAGGTAGCCTCTTTCTAGCCTTGTTACCCCCACTTTTGGCCTGTTTGTGAGTGTATGTCAGGGTGTTTGTCACTGTTTTCACTGTCTCACTGGGATCCTGATAGCCAGGCCTCAGTGCTCATAGTGAAAACACTATGTTTTCAGTATGTTTGTTATGTGTCACTGGGATCCTGCTGGTCAGGACCCCAGTGCTCATAGGTTTGTGGCCTATATGTATGTGTCACTGGGACCCTGTCACACAGGGCCCCAGTGCTCATAGGTGTGCATGTATATGTTCCCTGTGTGGTGCCTAACTGTCTCACTGAGGCTCTGCTAACCAGAACCTCAGTGGTTATGCTCTCTCATTACTTTCAAATTGTCACTAACAGGCTAGTGACCAATTTTACCAATTTACATTGGCTTACTGGAACACCCTTATAATTCCCTAGTATATGGTACTGAGGTACCCAGGGTATTGGGGTTCCAGGAGATCCCTATGGGCTGCAGCATTTCTTTTGCCACCCATAGGGAGCTCTGACAATTCTTACACAGGCCTGCCACTGCAGCCTGAGTGAAATAACATCCACGTTATTTCACAGCCATTTTACACTGCACTTAAGTAACTTATAAGTCACCTATATGTCTAACCTTTACCTGGTAAAGGTTAGGTGCAAAGTTACTTAGTGTGAGGGCACCCTGGCACTAGCCAAGGTGCCCCCACATTGTTCAGAGCCAATTCCCTGAACTTTGTGAGTGCGGGGACACCATTACACGCGTGCACTACATATAGGTCACTACCTATATGTAGCTTCACAATGGTAACTCCGAATATGGCCCTGTAACATGTCTATGATCATGGAATTGCCCCCTCTATGCCATCCTGGCATAGTTGGCACAATCCCATGATCCCAGTGGTCTGTAGCACAGACCCTGGTACTGCCAAACTGCCCTTCCTGGGGTTTCACTGCAGCTGCTGCTGCTGCCAACCCCTCAGACAGGCAGCTGCCCTCCTGGGGTCCAGCCAGGCCTGGCCCAGGATGGCAGAACAAAGAACTTCCTCTGAGAGAGGGTGTGACACCCTCTCCCTTTGGAAAATGGTGTGAAGGCAGGGGAGGAGTAGCCTCCCCCAGCCTCTGGAAATGCTTTGTTGGGCACAGATGTGCCCAATTCTGCATAAGCCAGTGTACACCGGTTCAGGGACCCCTTAGCCCCTGCTCTGGCGCGAAACTGGACAAAGGAAAGGGGAGTGACCACTCCCCTGACCTGCACCTCCCCTGGGAGGTGTCCAGAGCTCCTCCAGTGTGCTCCAGACCTCTGCCATCTTGGAAACAGAGGTGCTGCTGGCACACTGGACTGCTCTGAGTGGCCAGTGCCACCAGGTGACGTCAGAGACTCCTGCTGATAGGCTCCTTCAGGTGTTAGTAGCCTTTCCTCTCTCCTAGGTAGCCAAACCCTCTTTTCTGGCTATTTAGGGTCTCTGTCTCTGGGGAAACTGGAGATAACGAATGCATGAGCTCAGCCGAGTTCCTCTGCATCTCTCTCTTCACCGCTTCAGGAATCGACCGCTGACCGCGCTGGAAGCCTGCAAACCTGCAACATAGTAGCAAAGACGACTACTGCAACTCTGTAACGCTGATCCTGCCGCCTTCTCGACTGTTTTCCTGCTTGTGCATGCTGTGGGGGTAGCCTGCCTCCTCTCTGCACCAGAAGCTCCGAAGAAATCTCCCGTGGGTCGACGGAATCTTCCCCCTGCAACCGCAGGCACCAAAAAGCTGCATTACCGGTCCCTTGGGTCTCCTCTCAGCACGACGAGCGAGGTCCCTCGAATCCAGCGACGCTGTCCAAGTGACCCCCACAGTCCAGTGACTCTTCAGCCCAAGTTTGGTGGAGGTAAGTCCTTGCCTCACCTCGCTGGGCTGCATTGCTGGGAACCGCGACTTTGCAGCTACTCCGGCCCCTGTGCACTTCCGGCGGAAATCCTTCGTGCACAGCCAAGCCTGGGTCCACGGCACTCTAACCTGCATTGCACGACTTTCTAAGTTGGTCTCCGGCGACGTGGGACTCCTTTGTGCAACTTCGGCGAGCACCGTTTCACGCATCCTCTTAGTGCCTGTTTCTGGCACTTCTCCGGGTGCTACCTGCTTTAGTGAGGGCTCTTTGTCTTGCTCGACGTCCCCTCTCTCTGCAGGTCCAATTTGCGACCTCCTGGTCCCTCCTGGGCCCCAGCAGCGTCCAAAAACGCCAAACGCACAATTTGCGTGTAGCAAGGCTTGTTGGCGTCTTTCCGGCGGGAAAACACTTCTGCACGACTCTCCAAGGCGAGAGAGATCCGTCCACCAAAGGGGAAGTCTCTAGCCCTTTTTGTTCCTGCAGAAACCTCAGCTTCTTCTGTCCAGTCGAAGCTTCTTTGCACCCGCAGCTGGCATTTCCTGGGCATCTGCCCATCTCCGACTTGCTTGTGACTTTTGGACTTGGTCCCCTTGTTCCACAGGTACCCTAGATTGGAAATCCACAGTTGTTGCATTGCTGGTTTGTGTCTTTCCTGCATTATTCCTCTAACACGACTATTTTGTCCTTAGGGGAACTTTAGTGCACTTTGCACTCACTTTTCAGGGTCTTGGGGAGGGTTATTTTTCTAACTCTCACTATTTTCTAATAGTCCCAGCGACCCTCTACAAGGTCACATAGGTTTGGGGTCCATTCGTGGTTCGCATTCCACTTTTGGAGTATATGGTTTGTGTTGCCCCTATCCCTATGTTTCCCCATTGCATCCTATTGTAACTATACATTGTTTGCACTGTTTTCTAAGACTATACTGCAGATTTTTGCTAGTGTGTATATATATCTTGTGTATATTTCCTATCCTCTCACTGAGGGTACACTCTAAGATACTTTGGCATATTGTCATAAAAATAAAGTACCTTTATTTTTAGTATAACTGTGTATTGTGTTTTCTTATGATATTGTGCATATGACACTAAGTGGTACTGTAGTAGCTTCACACGTCTCCTAGTTCAGCCTAAGCTGCTCTGCTAAGCTACCATTATCTATCAGCCTAAGCTGCTAGACACCCTATTCACTAATAAGGGATAACTGGGCCTGGTGCAAGGTGCAAGTACCCCTTGGTACTCACTACAAGCCAGTCCAGCCTCCTACACACAGAGGCCAGGAACTGAAGCACAGAGGCATTTAACTCTTTAAAAAAGTCCTTGCCAACTAAGTACTGGAATGTGAGAACAAAATGATGTTCTGGAATGCTTTTAAATGGGGCAAAATTAAAATGAAAATCTACCTTAATTCATAACTCTTCATTTTATTTTTTTCCCATTTCAAAGTGTTGCATTTACAAACAGCAGGCCTTTTGCGTCAAGTGGCCAGTAGACATTGTGCCATATTTATAACTGAAAACTACAGTCTATTTAGTGGGAGAAATTTAAAGTGGAGAAAGGTATTTCTATGAAACATTAAGTAAAACATGTTTCTTCACTTAAAATTCCTCCCACTGAAACAAATGGCTGTATTTTCTGTTATAAATATGACACCCTGCCTGCAGACTACTGGGAGCAAGATGACTGGTGTTTGTAACTGTGACACTTGGAAATGGGAGAAAACTTAAAAGATGAGTTTTATGGAATCCATATAAACATAAAGTTAACTCTTCAGTTTAATTTTATCCCATTTTAAAGTGTCGCCTTTGCACACAGAGGCATCTTTCTCCCAGTGTCCGGTAGACACAGTGCCATACTTATAACTGAAAAATACAGACAATATTTTAAATGGGAGAACTTTAAGGTGCAGAAAAATGTTCCATATTATGAACACTTTTCTGCATTTTTAAGTTCTCCCATTTAAAAAATGGTTGTATGTTTGTGTTAAACATGTAACACTACCACATATGGAAAAAGGCTTATCCTGTGCCACAAATACATACAAAACAGGCTCTTAGTCACCCATGCATATATATCCCATTTATATGCACACATGTTCAGACATTCCCAAAGACCACGCTCTCACTGACACACATGGCAGCCCTGTCATAGCACCCCTAGTCAAAGTAGTTTGTTCAAACCACAGTATCTGGTTCTATGGATATTATGTTTAAAGTTAATTAAGTTGGGGGTGGGCCTGGGCTGTCTAGTAACAATGTGAGTTGCTTAGCCTTCGGTATCTCACGTTGACTTTCACCGATCATAAGTAGCTCCCACTACAGATAAAGCTGGAGTCCCCTGAGACTCTATTTTAGGTAAACTGGATTTTATCTATTCAGCAACGTGCCTCCTAAGATATCTGTCCCATTAGCGTTAACAGTTATCATTGAAAATCGCATTACGCGGGGTACCCTACATGTTCACAGTTATCCTACATGGGACTGTTATTAATATTTTAGCATTATCTTCTCCACTGAGTAGCTCGTGAGCTACTTATATCTCTCCAGCTGCTTGTAAATAGCTCTCCTGTGTGCAGCATAACCTACTAAATAAGATGGTTTTGCTTGGTTGAAAATATATATCTGCACCAAATTTGAAAAGTATGTATGTGAGGTGAAAAGTTTTGTATGTTCTGAGCCCATTAGCTGATGCTTGGAGAAAAATGTTTGACTTTGTAAAATATATTTAAATCCGATAGTTGAGCGATAAATCAGGCAGCAACAGCGAGACCTATTACTCATATTATCACCTTGATACCAGGGGTATTACAGTTATGGCTGTTATGGATTAACCATGTAGAGGAAATAGAGTTTGATAAAGCCCTTTTTGCATTGCTGATGGCAACCCTGTCTGTAGCACTGGGGTGATCACTGCTGGTGATATTGTATATGAAGGCCACTAATGTAATCTAATCTGATATGCTGACTATTACAACAGTAATAACAGTAGCTCTGGATGATAGTCATTAAACATATGTAGCTCTTAATACAGAACAGATGGGATATCCCTGCACGAGGAACATAGGCCCTCATTAGGACCTTGGTGGTCAGTGCTATAGTGGCGGTAGTACCGCCAACTGGCTGGCAGTACATAACGCCATATTATGACATTGGCGGTTTGGCAAAAACCAAACCGCCAAAATGTACCACACTGACCCCCACGCTGGTAATGACCGCCAGGCTGGAGACTACAGTCTCCAACCCGGGGGCCGTCACTAGGCCGCCCACGGTAATATGACTCCGCCCATTGCCATGGTTTCCGTGGCTTTTTTACCACCACGAAAACATGGCGGTATTCCTACCCTGACACTGATAGGGTTCTCCCCCCTCCCCCTCCCCAGAGTCCTTTCTCACTCTTCCCCTCCCACTTCTGTCCCCCCAACATACACACACATACACACACAGACATACACACGCATAAACACACGCATACCCACATTCACCCATGCATGCATACATCCATGCACACACGCTGACATACATACAAGCACACACGCATTCTCACATCACAACATACACGTACACTCACATTCATTCATGCGCACACGCACTACACACGCCCCACACCCGCATGCACGCACACAGACACATACACACACACCCCCACACACATACACACAACCCCCCCACACCCCTCTCCTGTTGGAGCACCCGACTTACTTGCATGCAGTGGGGTCCTCAGGCAGGAGACAGGACGAAGCGCTGCTGCCAGCAGCAGCGTCTGCCAGCGGAACACTGCCAGGCCGTATCATGTGTCATGATACGGTCGGCGGCGTTCTACTGGCGTGGCACTACTGCTGGCAGCAGTGCCACCTTACCGCCGTCAGCCACCATGACCGTAGCCAGAATTACGCCAACCTTCTGGCAGAATTCCAGCTAAGGTCATTATATGGTGGACGGTAGGTAGCCACGGCGATGGTCTTTTGGCGGCTGTCGCTGTGGCGATAGGCGGCATTTACCGCCATTATCATAATGAGGGCCATAGTATTAATGGCTGTGTTGGTAGAACAAAGAAGCACCATTTTAGCAGGCTATATTTACAGAGGTATACCAGGCCACTGTCCATAGCAGAGGCCCAAAATCAAGAGATTAAAATGACGGGGAGAACACAGTAGGCAGATGAATTTTGTACACCTTCAAACCAAAAGGGCAGCAATTCTCAGCTTCCCTAACCAGCCTATATCGCAATGCCTGATGTTACAGAATTATACAGCCAGCTATCTAAACTATCCGTACTGAAATACACCAGTATTTTGCCATTTTCCATCCATACAGGGAGACACAGAAAGCTCAATAGAAGCTTTAAAATGTTTAATGTGTCCTGTAAGGAGACAGAAACGCAGAATGAGACTTGTTAGAAATGGGGTCTTTGGTTGGCAGTCAGGTTACCCCCTGTCCAAGCAAGGACCCTCACTCTAGTCAGGGTAAAGAAGAATCACGCTCAGTTAACCCCGCTGACCCCCTTGGTAGCTTGGCACAAGCAGGCAGGCTTAACTTCAGAAGCAATGTGTAAAGTATTTGTACCAACACACACAGAAACAAAACAAGACCAAAATGACAAAAATCCAACATACACAAGTCAAGTTATGAATTTAAAAAGAATAAGAGTCTTCGGCCCTCATTATGACTCTGGCAGTAAATCCTGCTTTCCTCCACATTGATGGCTGCCAACTTACCGCCGCGGTGGCGTATATCCATTCACCATATTATGACACACACACACACACCAATCAGAAAGAATACAGCCACATACACAAATCTGCCAGACCAAAGGTCAGTGATAAACTGGCGGTACCAAAACACACACCGTTACGCCAACAGAACAACACCCATCACATTATGACCCACGAATCACAACGGCGGACTTTCAATGGCGGTAAACCATTGGCAGTACATACCGCTGCGCACACAATGGACACCAACATACAAAACAACACTACATTGGACAATTCAAACAACACACACCTGACACCCATACACACTGCACACTCGCACACCCACACCACTTTAAAACACACACCCACATTACCCATAACCCCTTACGAATACAAATCATTGCACGAGACTGACATCAAGACCACTGAAACAACTAGACACACACACCACTCACACCCATACACTCCTCAAGCACTCCACTTTACCCAACACACCCTCACCAATACACATAACACAACACTCATGGCACCACAAAGGCACCCCGGTTTCACTGAGGAGGAGTTAAGGGTCATGGTGGAGGAAATCGTCAGGTTAGAGCCACAGCTCTTTGGAGCAGAGGTGCAGCAAATATCAATAGCCAGGAAGATGGAGCTATTGCAGAGAATCATGGACAAGGTAAATGCTGTGGGACAGCACCCAAGAACAAGGGACGACATCAGGAAGAGGTGGAACGACCTACGGGGGATGGTGCGTTCCATGTACAATATGTCACACACATGGAGCATAGTACATCATTTACATCCCCACAGGTACCCCAGCCAATGTCACTGGAGAGGAGGTGCCAGCACTATCCAGTCCCCCAAGAGAAAAGGCCCACAGTGATGACAGTAACTCTGGTCTTCAGGATCTGGACGATCTACCTGGCCTTTCGGGGACCACTTTACAGCTGGTTACCTAAGCCCAGTCACAGACCACCACAGAGCCTCCCCCATCAGGAAACAACACCACAGCATCCACCCAGAGCACCCAAACCTCTGTCCCCAGGACACATCAATCAGCAGTGTGCCCACCTCTACAGAGACCTCAGGCCACACCTTGCCCCCAAGACAATCAGGGACCTGGGGTCAGTGGCAGTGGGCACACCGTTCAGGGGACAGGGGCACATGCCAACAGGGACACTGGGAGGACTGCTGTGCACCAGGGGGAGGACAGGAGCAGGGAACCGATTCTCCAGGAGGTGCTCTCTGAGATCCTGGGAGCCTATCAACATTCCCAGGACACGATGGGCCAGATCCTAGACAACGTGCAGGAGAACAGGGGGCTGTAGGAGGGACAGTATCAGGGGATCAGAGAGGACTTGCAGGCCATCAACAACATCCTGATCTCCATAGCAGGGGTGCTGGCAGACATGGACAAAATTATGAGGGAGGCAGTGTCACACCAGTGGGTCCCTGCAACTAGCCAGTCATCTGAACAGCCTTCCACTTCTGCTGCCGCTAGTGGCCAGGAGGCCCCGCCACAGGACCCACAGACCACCAGCACCCCTCCCCCTTCAGAAGGTGAACCACCCCGCAAGCGTTTCCTGTGATCCAGACAGAAGCCAGAGACACTTGCCAAGACCCAGACCAGGAAATGAGACTCTCCTGATTGTCCCCCTTGTGTCCCACTCAGTTACCCTGTCCACCTTGAACTGCCATTGCTGCCCTTCCTATGTCCCTTGGACAATGCACCTGTGCTACGAACATACTGGAACAATATTGACTTTCCTCCGTCATCACCCCATCCCACTGCACTTTCCCCTCTATATGTTAGTAGTACAATAAACACCCTTTGGTATAAATCGACTTCGAGTATGTCATGTATTTCAAAGATGTATCGTTTGAAACAGGTACAACCATTGCAAATGAACTGTACATAGAATTAGCATAGAATCAATGACCTGTAGCTGGCTGTTGTGATCACACCAGGAGTTTCTGTCAAATCACCAGCATCTGCAAAATGAATAGCCAGAGGGAACAGTAAGTGGGAATAGAAGTGGGAAATGCCAGCATGCCAATGCCACACAGAACACAACCAAAGTCATTGAAATGTAAAGTTGCACTGTCTCACCTGTGTGTCATTGGAAGTATTGACAGATCACAGATGTTATGTTGTCCACATCCTCAACCTCTGCTGCCTCAACCTCACTGTCCACAGGGTCCTCTGCTGCCACAGGGGCATCTCCACTCTCCTCCCCCTGCAGAAAAGGTACATGGCGCCTGAGGACCAGGTTGTGAAACATGCAGCATGCCACGACTATCTGGCAGACCTTCTTGGGTGCGTAGCACAGGGATTCACCTGTCAGATGGAGGCACCAGAACCTGTCCTTCAGGAGGCCAAAGGTCCTTTCAATGATCCTTCTGTTTCGTCCATGTGCCTCATCATAACATTCTTCTGCACTTGTCCTGGCATTCCTCACACGGGTCAGCAGCCATGATAGGTTTGGGTAACCAGAGTCACCTGCAAATATTGAGGGAGAACACTTAGCCACACACTATCCTATTTGGCTAACACCATAGGCATACACCAACATATACTGGGTGGGAACCAGGTCTCACCTATTAGCCACACCCTGTGCCTCTGTAGTTAGGACATCCCATTTGGGATGCTGCTATTCCTCAGGACAAAGGCATCATGCACCGATCCAGGATACTAAGCATTGACGTGGTCCTCCAAGCACACCATCTGCACATTCGTGGAGTGGAAACTCTTATGATTCTTGAACACCTGTTCATTCTGGCGGGGGCACAAATGCAATATGTGTACCGTCAATCGCACCAATTATATTGGGGATATCTCCCATTGCATAGATTCCGGCCTTCACAGTGGCCAAATCCTCACCCTGGGGGAGTGCAATGTAGCTGCACATTTGTTTTATCAGGGCAGACAACACTCTTGTCAGCACTATTGAGAACATTGGATGTGACATTCCTGCTGCCAAGCCCACTGTCACTTGGAAAGAACCAGTTGCCAGGAAATGGAGAACTGATAGCACTTGCACAAGAGGGGGGATCCCAGTGGGCTGATGGATAGCAGATATCAGGTCAGGTTCCAATTGGGCACACAGCTCTGTGATTGTGGCCCTGTCCAGTCTATAGGTGAGGATAATGTGCCTGTCCTCCAGTGTACCCAAATCCACCAGGGGTCTGTACACAGGGTTATATCTCCATCTCCTATTCATCCGCAGCTGTAGGTATTTAAGGGACAAAAGAGTGAGGAGACTGTCACAAACTGAACAATGGAGCCACAACAGCAGTGGTGGTATCTGGGTGGTGGTTGTGTGTCAGTGGGTGCCCCTAGGCCAGGCCAGATATAGCAGCGTAGGTCCTCTGGTGGCTAAGGGTCTGAAGAGGAAATTCTGCCTACCTAGCTTGTTAACATCCTCCACTGGTCAGGGCTGGGTGGGTCCCAGGTGTACTGTAGTTGGCGGTGTGTGCTCCTCCTCATGCCTGGCTAGCAATATCACTGGTGATGCAATGCATAGTGCGTAGCCCTGTTCTCTGTGTGTGAGGGTGCTGTGAACGCCAACAGTGGTGCAGTCATTGACCAGGTGTATCCTTTGTCTGTCCCCCCTCTTTCTTGTTGTGTCATCCTGTCCTTATGTGCATTAGCATCATCTGGCGGAGGAGCAGAGGCACCAGCAACAGAGGGAGCTGCATCCCACAAGACTCTGGAGGCAGAGTCCACAGACTCTGAGGGAACCAGTGGGACGGAGGGCGAGGGGAGAACTACAGCGAAGCCTGGAGGGGATAACACAGACTCAGATACCTCCTCCGATGGGAGCTCCCTGGTGGTGGTGGACACCTCTGTGACCACCAAAGCTGCAGGTACAGCACCGCCCTCCCAGCAGCCCCTCAGCGAGTTGCTGTGACCCCTCACCCAAGAGGGTGGGCATCTGCTTCGCCCCAGACACCTCAGGCCCTGCCCCAGTGAGCCCTGGTGCCCTGAGTGAGGAGGCTATTGACCTCCTGAGATCCATCTCTGTAGGGCAGCCAACCATTGTGAATGCCATCCAGGGGCTGGCATCCCAGATGCAGCAATCTAATGCATTCCCGGAGGGCATTCACAGTGGATTGGTGACCCAACAGAGATCGATCCAGGCTCTGGCCTCCTCTCTGATGGCAGCCATAGTTCCTGTTTCAACCGTCCCCCCTCCAACTTCCACTTCCCAGTCCCATTCTCCTCAACCCAACCCATCCCAAGCACACAGCCAGACGAGCATGCACACAAGAGAACACCCAAGAGTGTCACAGGAAAACACAAGCACCACACTTCATCCCACAGGCACAAACACCATCCAGTTGCAGACACAACAACATCCACTATTTCCACAGTCTCCCCCTCCTCCTCCTCCTCCAACTCCCACCCAGTTACGTCCACACTCACACCTGCATCCACTACCAGCATCATCACCACACCAAGCAGAACACACACCTCACTGGCAGACACCTCCACAATATCCATGCACACGTCCCCTGTGTCCTCGCCATGCACACGTCCCCTGTGTCCTCTCCCACCGTGTCTGTTCCCCCCTCCTAAAGCACACACATGCAAGCACTCAGACACCCAACAGCCATCCACCTCACAACAGCATACAGCCCATGCACCTGCACCCAAATCCAGCAGACAAACACCTCCAACAACCACTCCCTCATCCTCCACTCCAATTACTTCTCCCTCCTCCCACCCCAATGTCCCTAAAAAGCTTTTCCTTTCCCAGATTGACCTCTTACCTACCCCTCCCTCATCCTGCACGTTGGCCAGGGTATCAAGGACCCAGCCAAGCACCTCAGCCATACAGTCCACGGGCCCAGTGTTAGCAGCACCTACTTGTGGTGGAAAGAATTCCAGGCCACAAATACTGAAGGGGAAGGAGCCTGCACCAGCCACAAAGAAGGGGAAGGAGCCTGCACCAGCCACAAAGAAGGGGAAGGAGCCTTCACCAGCCACAAAGAAGGGGAAGGAGCCCCTATGGGCTTCTGTGTGGCCTGCCCCCACCATACCCAGTGAGGTATTCACCCGCTCGAGAGACTGTGGCCTTGCACTCCCCAGGACCAAGCACAGGGCATGTTGCCCCCTCCAGAACCAATGGGCAAGTCACCCACTCGAGAGAACGTGGCCTTGCACTACCCAGGACAGAGCACTGGGCATGTTGCCCCTCCAGAACCAGTGGTTTTGTTTCCGTATCCAGCTGAGGTGCCTGCCTATTTGCCAACTGATGCCCCTGCAGTGTTCTCTCCGTATTGGTGCAGGAATCGAGTGGGGCTTTCGACTTTGCCCTGTGGCCATGTGGGCCCTGTGAACTATGGACTGGGCAGTGTCCCTTTTTAGTACATTTGTACATATCTGTTGCATTGTCACATTGACTTATTATTTTTGATGTTGATCTTAATACAATCACTTTAGTCAATTCCTGTTGTCCTTGCATTATTCTGCCGATTATCGGGGACAAATTGATTTCCTTGTGCATCTGCTTGCGTGTATGGTGTGTATGTGTGTGTGTGTGGGGGCTGTGTGTTGTGCATGTGTGTGTCACTCTCCTTTTCCTCCCACCCTCCCTTGTGTGCTAGGCTAGTACTCACAGTCGTCGTCTTCGCCGGCGCTGGTGTTCGTGGTGGAGCATGACGTAGAACATCATCGGGAAAACATGCAGTTCGGGTTCCATGCCGGCCTGGTCCTTCCCTGTGACTCCAATGGTGAGTCCTTTGACTTCTGTGCTCTGTTTCCACCAGGCTTTTGATGGTGTTGGTACCGACCCGGAAAAGGTGGCGGATTAAAGGGTCTTAATATGGTAAGCGGAACTTTGTCTTCTGCATGGCTGTAGGTGGCTACCGCCGTGGTGACTGTTGTTTCCCCCCTGGCGGTTGATGTAGTACATTGGCTGTCTTTCGGAGATATCACCGTCATGGTCATAATTTGGCAGTAGTTACCGCCAGCCTGTTGGCGGTATTACCCCCATTTTATCACCCACCGCCTGGGTCGTAATGAGGGCAATAATCCTTAAAAAACAGTGAGAATGCTGTTATTGCACAAAAGTACCTGGGTAGTTTCAAAATAACGCCGCACAGGCGAGTGTGCGTCAAAAAAGGCCATTGATGCGTCGATTCCTCACTTGCAAGCGAGACCGTGCATCATTCCTCCTCCGGTCGTGTCGGCGTGCGTTGTTTCTTCTCTCCCGCACGAGAGCGATGCGTCCATCCAGACAGGCACCTCGGGTCCAGGCAGGCTTTGCGTTGGTTTTCCACGCCCTGCGATGCTGCGTTGAAGTACGGTCACATGGTCAAGAAACCGTGCTACGTGGGTGTAGGAAGTTGGCTCTGTATATACTATCTCAAAGTGAGAGATAGTGTGCACAGAGTCCAAGGATTCCCCTTAGAGGTTGATAGTGGCAATAAGAGATAATACTAATGCTCTATTTTGTGGTAGCGTGGTCGAGCAGTAGGCTTATCAGAGGGTAGTGCTAAGCATTTGTTGTACACACACAGGCAATAAATGAGAACACATACTCAAAGACTTAACACCAGGTCAATAGGTTTTTATATAGAAAAGTATTCATTTTCTTAATTTATTTTAGAAGCACAAGATTCAGAATTCAAGTAAGTACATAAATTGTAGGGTACTTGGCAAAGGTAAGTATGGAACTTTGAATTCAATCAATCAATCAATCAGTGAATTTGTAGAGCGCACTACCACCCGTGAGGGTCTCAAGGCGCTGAGGGGGGGTGCTGCTGCTACTGCCCAAATAGCCAGGTTTTGAGCTGCTTCCTGAAAGTCAGCAGGTCTTCGGTCTGTCGTAGGGGCAAGGGAAGGGTGTTCCAGGTCTTGGCGGCGAGGTGGGAGAAGGATTTGACTCCGGTAGTCGCTCTTCAGATGCGGGGGACGGTGGCGAGGGCGAAGTCGGCTGAGCGGAGTTGGCGGGATGGGGTGAAGAAGGTGAGTCGTCTGTTGAGGTAGGCTGGATGGGTGTTGTGGAGTGCTTTGTGTGCGTGGGTGAGCAGCTTGAAGGTTATCCTTTTGTTGACGGGGAGCAAGTGTAGGTCTCTCAGAAGGGGAGTGATGTGGCTGTGGCGGTGGGCATCGAGGATCAGGTGTGGGGAGGCGTTTTGTATGCGTTGCAGTCGTTTGAGGAGTTTGGCCGGGGCTCCTGCATAGAGGGTGTTTCCGTGGTCAAGTTTGCTGCTGACGAGGGCTTGGGTGACTGTTCTTCTTGTATCTGTGGGGATCCATCTGTAGATCTTGCGGAGCATGCAGAGGGTGTTGAAGCAGGATGAGGAGACAGCGCTGACTTGCTTGGTCATTAAAACACTAATGTTCATTGTAGGAAGTTGGCTCTGTATGTACTATTTCAAAGTAAGAAATAGTGTGCACAGAGTCCAAGTGTTCCCCTTAGAGGTAAGATGGCGGCAAAAGAGATAATTCTAATGCTCTATTTTGTGGTAGTGTGGTCGAGCAGTAGGCTTATCAGAGGGTAGTGTTAAGCATTTGTTATACACACACAGGCAATAAATGAGGAACGCACACGCAAAGACGATTCCAGGCCAATAGTTTTTTATATAGAAAAATATATTTTCTTAGTTTATTTTAAGAACCACAGGTTCAAGATTTACAAACAATGCTTTAAATGAAAGGTATTTCACTCAGGTATTCTAGGAACTTTGAATTATCACAATAGCATGTACAGTTTTGGCAACAATGGCAATAAGCTATTTTCAAAGTGGACACTGCAAAAATCAACAGTTCCTGGGGGAGGTAAGTAAATGTTAAGTTCACAGGTAAGTAAAACACTTGCAGGGTTCAAAGTTGGGTCCAAGGTAGGCCACTGTTGGGGGTTCAAGGCAACCCCAAAGTTACCACACCAGCAGCTCAGGGCCGGTCAGGTGCAGAGGTCAAAGTGGTGCCCAAAACACATAGGCTTCAATGGAAATAGGGGTGCCCCGGTTCCCGTCTGCCAGCAGGTAAGTACCCCCGACTTCGGAGGGCAGACCAGGGGGGTTTTGTAGGGCACCGGGGGGACACACAAGGAGGCACAGAAAGTACACCCTCAGCGGCGCAGGGGCGGCCGGGTGCAGAGTGCAAACAGGCATCGGGTTTTCAATAGGAATCAGTGGGGAGACCCGGGGGTCTCTTCAACGATGCAGGCATGCACAGGGAGGGGGCTCCTATGGGTAGCCACCAGTGTGGTTTCCAGGCGTCGGGTTCCTTGAAGCAGGCAGTCGCGGTCAGGGGGAGCCTCTGGATTTCCTCTGCAGGCATAGCTGTGGGGGGTCAACTCTGGCTACTCACGGGCTCGCAGTCGCCGGGGAGTCCTCCCTGTAATGTTAGTTTTGCGCAGGTCGAGCCGGGGGCGTCGGGTGCAGAGTGGAAAGCCTCGCTTCCGGCGGGAAACGTGTGGTCTTTAAAAGTTGCTTCTTTGTTGCAAAGTTGCAGTTTTGTTGAACAGGGCTGCTGTTCTCTGGAGCTTCTTGGTCCTTTTAGATGCAGGGCAGTCCTCTGAGGCTTCAGAGGTCGCTGGTCCCTGTTGGATGCGTCGCTGTTGCAGTTTTTCTTGAAGTGGGGGAGACAGGCCGGTAGGGCTGGGGCCAAAGCAGTTGTTGTCTCCGTCTTCTCTGCAGGGCTTCAGGTCAGCAGTCCTTCTTCGTCTTCAGGTTGCAGGGAAACTATCTTCCTCGGTTGTGGGAGCCCCTAAATACTCAATTTAGGGGTGTGTTTAGGTCTAGGAGGTCAGTAGCCAATGGCTACTGGCCCTGAGGGTGGCTACACCCTCTTTGTGCCTCCTCCCTGTGGGGAGGGGGGCACATCCCTAATCCTATTGTGGAAATCCTCCATCTGCAAGATGGAGGATTTCTAAAAGTAAGTCACCTCAGCTCAGGACACCTTAGAGGCTGTCCTGACTGGGGAGTGACTCCTCCTCGTTTTTCTCATTATCTCCTCCAGCCTTGCCGCCAAAAGTGGGGGCAGTGGCCAGAGGGGCGGGCATCTCCACTAACTGGAAGTCGGGTATGTTTTCAGGGGGCATCTCTAAGATGCCCTCTGGGTGTATTTCACAATAAAATGTACACTGGCATCAGTGTGCATTTATTGTGCTGAGAAGTTTGATACCAAACTTCCCAGTTTTCAGTGTAGCCATTATGGTGCTGTGGAGTTTGTGTATGACAGACTCCCAGAACATATACTCTTATGGCTCCCCTGCACTTACAATGTCTAAGGTTTTGCTTAGACACTGTAGGGGCATAGTGCTCATGCACCAATGCCCTCACCTGTGGTATAGTGCACCCTGCCTTAGGGCTGTAAGGCCTGCTAGAGGGGTGACTTATCTATGCCATAGGCAGTGTGAAGTGGGCTTGGCACTCTGAGGGGAGTGCCATGTCGACTTAGTCATTTTCTCCCCACCAGCACACACAAGCTGGCAAGCAGTGTGCATGTGCTGAGTGAGGGTTCCCCCCAGTGGCATAAGACATGCTGCAGCCCTTAGAGACCTTCCCTGGCATCAGGGCCCTTGGTACCAGGGGTACCAGTTACAAGGGACTTATCTGGGTGCCAGGGTTGTGCCAATTGGGGAGACAAAGGTACAGTTTTAGGGAAAGAACCCTGGTGCTGGGGGCTGGTTAGCAGGCCTCAACACACTTTCAAATCATAACTTGGCATCAGCAAAGGCAAAAAGTCAGGGGGTAACCATGCCAAGGAGGCATTTCCTTACACACATAGTATTGGCAAAAATGGCAAATAGCTATTTTAAAAGTGGACACAGTGCAAAAAGCATTAGTTCCTGGGGGAGGTTATTTTTTCAGGTAAGTAAAGCACTTACTCTCCGGGGCATAGGCAGCCCACTGTTGGGGGTTAAAGGCAACCCCAAACACCCAGCACCAGCAACACAGAGCCGGTCAGTTGCAGAGGTCAAAGTAGGATCCAAATAGCATAGGCTCCTATGGAGAATAGGGGTGCTACGGTTCCAGTCTGCTAACAGGTAAGTACCTGCCTCCTCGAGGAGCAAACTGGGGGGGTTTGTAGAGCACCTGGGGGGTCACAAACAGGCACAAAAAATACACCCTGAGTGGCACAGGGGCGGCCGGGTACAGTGTGTGAAGGAGGTGTCAGGTTTGTAATACAAATCAATGGAGAGACCCGGGGGTCACTCTGGCGATGCAGGCAGGGCACCAGGGGGCTTCTCGGGCCAGCCACAGCCTGAGCAAGGATGAGGGCAGCCTGCTGGTCACTCCTGCACTGGCAGTTGGTTTCTCTCGGGCCTGGGGGCTGCGGGTGCAGTGCTTCTTCCAGGCATTGGGTTCCTTTGTTACCAGGCAGTCACGGTCAGGCGGAGCCTCTGGATCCTCCCTGCAGGCATCACTGTGGGGGTGCAGGGAGGTCGTCTCAGGGTGTCCATGTCGTTGGAGTCACCTGGAGGTCCTCTCTGCAGTGTTGGTTTTTCTAGACATGAGCCGGGGCGTCGGGTGCAGAGTGTTGGGGACTCACGCTTTCGGATTGAGGCTGCAGTCCCTTTAAAGATGGTTGTTTCTTGGACAGAGCCACCGTCCACAGGAGATTCTTATTCCTTTGGTTGCAGGGCAGTCCTCTGAGTCCTCAGAGGTCGCTGGTCCCGCTCGATTCGTCGCTGTGCAGATTCTTTGAGCCTGGAGACAGGCCGGTAGGGCTGGAGCCAAGTCAGTTGTCTCGGTCGTCTCTGCGGAGCTTTCAGGTCAGCAGTCCTTCTTTTTTCTTCAGGTTGCAGGAATCTAATTTCCTGGCTTCAGTGTTGACCCAAAATACTCAATTTAGGGGGGTGTTTAGGTCTGGGGGGGCAGTAGCCAATGGCTACTGTCCTAGATGGTGGCTACACCCTCTTTGTGCCTCCTCTCTGTGGGGAGTGGTGCACATCCCTAATCCTATTGGGGGGGGATCCTCCAAAACAAGATGGAGGATTACCTAAGGCAGGGGTCACCTCAGCTCAGGACACCTTAGGAGATATCCTGACTGGTGGGTGACTCCTCCTTGTTTTTCTCATTATCTCCTCCTGACTTGCCGCCAAAAGTAGGGGCTGTGTCTGGGGGACAGGCATCTCCACTAGCTGGAGTGCCTGGGGTTCTGTAATACTAGGCTTGAGACTTTGAGGCTCACCACCAGGTGTTAAAGTTCCTGCAGGGGGAGGTGTGAAGCACCCAGCACAGGCTTTGTTCCTGGCCACAGAGTGACAAAGGCACTCACCCCAGGTGTCCAGAAACCCGTCTGGATGTGGCAGGCTGGCACAAACTGGTCAGCCTAGCACTAGTAGTTGGACTGATATACAGAGGGCATCTCTAAGATGCCCTCTATGTGCATTTCTCAATAAATCTCACACTGGCATCAGTGTGGATTTATTGTGCTGAGAAGTTTGATACCAAACTTCCCAGTATTCAGTGTAGCCATTATGAAACTGTTAACGCAAAAGTCTTAATTAGAAATTATTAATAAATGTTTATTTCATCAAATAGTGTGTAATGTGTGCTATGATGTACTTTCCCAGGACTCGAGCAATGAAGACACTGGCTGGAGAATAAGGTGCAACATTTTATTATACCTGACGAGCCGGATGATAACATCCAAAAGCGGACCAATCAACAACATGTGAACTGTGAAATATTAGAATTCATAGATTTGATTTACGGACATTATTGGTTAGGGCAATAACGTAGGATTAATTGACCAATTGTAAATTGGGGGACATTTGGGAGACTTTGATATAACAACGTGACAGAGGGAAGAGAGCTCAGATGATGTTAGGGCAGCAGACCATACTTGAGATTCTTTCATTAGGCTCTTACTCTCTGAAGGAGAGCCTGATGTGATGCTGATTGACTGATGACCTGAGGACGAAGACTGACTCTGTTGCTGTCTCATACCGAAGATAGGTAGATATGACAATATGACTGAATTGTATTTTGTGCCTTTCCTTACTAAGTACTAACTGCACTGTCTAAATAGTATTCTTAGCTAGATGTTTTCGAAATTCCTGTTCCTAAATTGTTTTGCATGAAGTCCCACATGCTGATGTTAATCTGGGTTAGATGAGGGTTTCTTACATGACGATCGACAGATTACAGAGACAAATGGTTGACGGACTGTTTTGCTGAACTCCATGATTAAAAATGATCTATTGCCTTTTTTTCTTTTATTGACTTATGCTAATGCGCTGACGGCCGCCAACATAACGTGACAGCGGCGGTATACCATTATGACTATTAAGACCCACACAGAGAAATTCACCACTATACAGACACCCACACAAGTCTGCCACACCAAAGGTCAGTGATAAACTGGCAGTACCAAAACCCATGCCGTTACGCCAGCTGAAATACGCCCACAGCATCATGACCTACAAATCACTGCGGCAGACATTCAACCACGGTAAATCATTTGCGGTACACACAGCCACGTTCAAAATACACACACACTAACAAAACAGCACCACATTGGACAATTCAAACTATACACACCTGACACACATACACACACCACACCCACACACCCAATCCAATATAAAACACACACCCACAACCCTTTACGATAAAAAAATATATTGCCAACTGAGAGAGAGACAAGCCTGGAGTACCCACTTATTCTGAGCCACATAACACCATCACCCATACACCATCCACGCACCTAACAGCACACACCACAACACATCACCCCACACACCCTCACACACACCACACACACTACACCCATGGCACCACAAAGAAACCCCAGGTTTTCAGAGGGGGAGCGAAGGGTCATGGTGGAGGAAATCATCTGGGTAGAGCCGCAGCTATTCGGATCACAGGTGCAGCAGACGTCCATTGCAAGGAAGATGGAGCTATGACGGAGAGTCGTGGACAGGGCCAATGCCGTGGGACAGCAACCAAGAACAAGGGATGACATCAGGAAGAGGTGGAATGACCTATAGGGGAAGGCGCGTTCCGTGGTTGCAAGACACGAGGTAGCCCTACAGAGGACTGGGGGTGGACCCCCACCTCCTCCCCAACAACTAACAACATGGGAGGAGCAAGTCTAGGCAATCATGTATCCTGAGGGTCTCGCAGGAGTAGCAGGAGGACTGGACTCTGGTGAGTCAAATCTTCAATACTATATCCCCCACCCTACCTGCATACCATCACAAGCTCCAAACCCCTACCCCCACCCCATCACTCCACCACGTCACATATACCACACTATTACAACCCACCCATCCCAATACCAAGCCCTGCATGCAACAACAATGCATGGACACCCATCACAGACCTGCATGGACACCCATCACCACAGCATGCTCACTAGTGACAATCACTTAGCCAACCGAATCATAACTCACACAAGTCAAAGCTGCCTTGGTAATAACAACCATAGAGGAAAACATACTCATGCACGATATGGCACACGCAGATACAATAACACTGCTTTTCATCCCCACAGGACCCCCAACCAACGTCACCGGAGAGGAGATGCCACCAACATCCAGTCCCCCCACAGAAGAGGCCCACAGTGATGACAGCAGCTCTGCACGCCTGAATCAGGATGACCTACCTAGCCCATCAGGGACCTATGAACAGTCGGTTACCCTGCCACAGTCCCTACCCTCCACAGACCCTCCCCCCTCAGGAAACACCAGCACAGCACCCACCCAGCGGGCCCATCCCTCTGCCCCAGGACACGTCAATCAGAAGTGTTTCCACCACTACAGGGACCCCAGGCAACCCCACAAACCCAAGACAATCAGAGACCTGGAGTCAGTGGCAGTGGGCACACGGTTCAGGGGACAGAGGCACAGGACAACAGGGAAGCTGGGAGGACTGCTGTGCGACAGGGGGAGGACAGGCCCAGGGAACCCACTCTCCAGGAGGCACTTAAAGGGATCCTGGGAGCATAACACCTTTCCCAGGAGACCATGGGCCAGATGATGTACAAGTTGCAGGAGACCCAGCGGCTCCAGGAGGGACAGTATCTGGGGATCAGGGAGGACCTCAAAGACATCCACACCACCCTGGTCACCATTGCAGGGGTGTTGGCAGACATGACCAACACCATGAGGGAGGCAGTGGCACACCAACGGGCCCCTGACAGTAGCCAAACCGAAGAACAGCCCTCCACCTTCGCCGGAGCTAGTGGACAGGAGGCCCCGCCACAGGAACAACAGGCCACCAGCACCCCACTCCCTGCAGAAGGAGAACCACCACGCAAACAGTCCCTGTGATCCAACCAGAAGCCAGAGAGCATTGCCAAGACCCCCACCAGGAAACAAGACTCTCCTGATTGTCACCCTTGTGTCCCACTCTGTTCCCTGTCCACGTTGAACTGCTATTGCTCCCCTTCCTATGCCCCATTGGACAATGCACCTGTGATACCAATAGACTGGACTCTACCCTGGACTTTCCTCCATCAGTAACCCAGCCCATTGCAATACCCCCTCCACTTATTAGCATATAAATAAACACCCTTGGAACAAATACAAGTATGGAGTCTGTCAATTGATTAGAATATGTATTCGTTTAACAAGCTGTAAACATTGAAATTCAACTGTACAGTCATGGATACATAGGTATGACCTGTAGTGGGCAACAATAAACAAACCAGGAGCCAGAGTGGGGCACAGATATCTGAAAATAGACATGCCAAAGGGTACAGTAAGTATCCATGGAATATGGAAAATCAGGCTGCCATGTACAATGTCAAACACAAAACTGCAATGGAAAGTGAAGTTACAGGTGGTCATTACAACATTGGCGGTAAAAGCCGCTTACCGCCGTGCAGAACACTGCCAACACACCGCCGCGGCTGCGGAATTCCGTCACAGCTATTATGACCCACATCTCGAAATCCGACAAAATTCAGACACCCACACAAGTCCACCACATCAAAGGTCAGTGATAAACTGGCGAAAACAAAACCTCCACCGTCACGCCAACAGGAATACGCCCACGCTATCATGACCCACGAATCCACGTCTTTCAACTGCGGTATTCCATTGGCGCTACACACCGCCGTGCTCAAAATACACACACATCTCCAAAACACAGCCACATTTGACAATTCCAAATACACACACCTGATACACATACACACACCACTCCCACACACCAAATACAATATAAAACACACACCCACATCACCCACAAACCCCTAAGACAAAAAATTCAGAAAGAAGGCCAGAGAGAGACACCACCATCCACAAACTAGCAGCCACAGGCACTCAACACCATCACCCACACAACTTCCACGCATAAAACACCACACACCACTACATATCACAACACTTCAAATTCAAATTCAAAGAAGCTTTATTGCGGCTACAAGAGCCAAAAAAGCACGAGCAGTAATAAATACAAGTAAATGCACATAATAAAATAAAATTGCAGGTAAATATGGTGATAAAAGGGAGTAAAACATAAATAAAAATTAAAATGGAATAAAAATGAGATAGAATAAAATGGAATGAAATTAGATGAAATGAGATGAAATGAAATGCACTGTGCAGGATGTTGGGACAGTCTTATTTGGAGTCTTTGTCCAGGAGAGTTTTCCCTCTAATAAGCCAACTAGCTCCGAGGAATTTGGCGATAGCGATCACTAGCGTTGGCCTGGTGTCTGATCTAAGGATTCGCAGAGCTAGCGCAGAGCAGCGTGCTCCCAGTAGTCTGCATGCCGGGGCCAGCCATTTCCTACGGGGGGCAGTATACGCGGGGCATGCAAAAAGGAGGTGAGGGAGATTCTCGACGGGGGCTTTGCAAGCAGGGCATGCGGTGGATTCGTTGTGTGACCAGCTGCTGGTGAAAAGTCTTAATGGGAGTGTTCCAATGCGGAGCTGGAAGTACAGTTTCCTTTCCCTTGGGACCGTGATTAGGTCCCAAAAAGTTTCGTACTTGCATGACTCTTTTAGGTTGGCAAAGTCACAAGATAATGTAGTGTGGAGTGCAGCCCGAGTGTCTTCGTTGTTGGCCCTTTGCCAGTAAAGTTTCTTTAGTTCGCTTTTCGAGGGAAAGACTGACGTGGCTGGTGAGTTCCAGAGATCATCGAGCCCGATAGAGTGAAGTAAATCCTTGATGGATCGTAGCCAGGGGATTCTGTGCAGGTGGTCGGCTTTTCACAACACTTATCACCACACACATCACCCCACACATCACCCACACCACCCCATGGCACGGCAAAGACACCCCAGGTTCTCTGAGGAGGAGCTCAGGGTCATGGTGGAGGAAATCGTCCGGGGAGAGCCACAGCTATTTGGATCCCAGGTGCAGCACACCTCCATAGCTAGGAAGATGGAGCTATGGTGAAGAATAGTCGACAGGGTCAACGCAGTGGGACAGCACCCAAGAAATTGGGACGACATCAGGAAGAGGTGGAACGACCTACAGGGGAAGGTGCGTTCCGTGGTCTCAAGACACCACATCGCGGTACAGCGGACTGGCGGCGGACCCCCACCTCCTCCCCCACAACTATCAACATGGGGGAAGCAGGTCTTGGCGATTCTGCATCCTGAGGGCCTTGCAGGAGTCAGTGGAGGAATGGACTCTGGTAAGTCAAACCTTGAACTATCATATCCCCCACCCTACCTGCATGCTATCACAGACCCCCACCCTCGCCCCCTCCCCATCACTCCAACTCCTCACAAATGTACTAATAACACAAACCACACATCCCAACACCAAGCCCTGCATGACACAACAAAGCATGGACACCCATCACTAAAGCATGCCCACTGCACATACCCATAACACCACCCTCAACCATCATCACACAAGCCCCCACACAGGAATGCTAGCACTGGGGTACACGGTCACCCACCCATTGCACACCAAGACACACACAGATGCAATAATCATGCTTTTACACCCCTGCAGGACCACTACCCAACGTCACCAGACAGGAGGGTCCAGACATCTCCACCCCACCCACAGAAGAGGCCCACAGTGATGATAGCAGCTTTGTCCAACTGGATCTAGATGACCAGCCCGGACCATCTGGGACCTCGGGACAGTCGGTTCCCCTCACACAGGCACAGCCCACCACAGACCTTCCACCCTCTGGTAACACCAGCACAGCACCCACCCAGCGGGCCCATACGTCAATCAGCTGTGTGTCCACCACTACAGGGAACCCAGGATAACCCACCACCCCAACAACAACAGGGACCTGGGGGCAGTGGGCACACGGTCCAGGGGACGGAGACACAGGAACACAGGGGAACTGGGAGGGCTGCCGTGCAACAGGGGGCAGACAGGCCAAGGGAACCCACTCTCCACGAGGCCCTCTCCTCCATCATGGGAGCATACCACCACTCCCAGGAGACGATGGCAACGTTCCTGGCCAAGTTTCAGGAGACCCAGCGGCTGCAGGAGGAACAGTATTTGGGGTTCAGGGAGGAACTCAGAACCATCAGCTCTGCCCTGGGCACCATCATAGGGGTGCTGAAGGAAATACTTAACACCAGGAGGGACACTGTGGCACTACAAGGGGCCCCTGACACTAGCATGGACGATGAACTACCCACCACCTCTGCCGGCGCTAGTGGGCAGGAGGCACCGCCACAGGACCACCACACCAGCACCCCACCCCCTGCAGACGGAGAACCACCCCGCAAGCGGTCCCTGAGATCCAGGAACAAGACAGAGCACGATGCCAAGACCCCCGCCAAGAAATGAGACCACCCTGATTGTCAAACCACTGTCCCACTTTGTAACCCTGTCTATATTGGAACTGCCCCAGCTCCACTTCCTATGCCCACATGGGCAATGCACCTGTGAGACTAACAGACTGGACTCTGCCATGGCCATTCCTCCACCATCCCCCCTCACCATTTTACTACCCCCTCCAATTTTGAGCACTTCAATAAACACCCTTGAAGCACAAAACAATCTGAAGTCAGTCTGTGATTTCGAAATTGTGTATTAGCAATGACAGTGACAAAATGCTTTTTCAAATGTAATGTCAACATACCTATGTCACACATCTCAAGTCCATGAGGAATGTAAGCAGATGACACACGCTGGAAACCACACCTGTGAAACCGTAAGGGAAAATGACAACTCAGTGACCATACACTGGTTGAAATCGACAGACAGGATAGAGGTAGAAGTGTAAAAGTACTTGTAGTAGGCAGGAATGTTTTCTCACCTGTGTGTCACTGGAAATATTGCTGGATGACTGAGTCCCTGTTGTCAATGTCTTCTTCCTCTGCTTCCTCCTCATCACTGTCCACAGGCTCCACAGCTGCCACAACACCGCCATCTGGACCATCCTCCTGCAGAAAAGGCACCTGTCGTCGCAAAAAGCCAAGTTGTGAAGCATACAGCAGGCCACGATGATCTGGCACACCTTCTTTGGTGAGTAGAATAGGGATCCACCTGTCATATGGAGGCACCTGAACCTGGCCTTCAGGAGGCCGAAGGTGCGTTCGATCACCCTCCTACTTCGCCCATGGGCCTCATTGTAGCGTTCCTCTGCCCTGGTCCTGGGATTCCTCACTGGGGTCAGTAGCCATGACAGGTTGGGGTAACCAGAGTCCCCCAATAGCCACACCCGGTGCCTCTTGAGTTGACCCATCACATAAGGGATACTGCTATTCCGCAGGATGTAGGTGTCATGCACTGAGCCAGGGAACATAGCATTTACCTGGGAGATGTACTGGTCTGCCAAACATACCATCTGTACATTCATGGAATGATAACTCTTCCGGTTCCTGTACACCTGTTCACTCCTGTGGGGGGGGACCAAAGCTACATGGGTCCCATCAATGGCACCTATGACGTTGGCGATATGTCCAAGGGCATAGAAGTCACCTTTCACTATAGGCAAGTCCTCCACCTGAGGGAAAATGATATAGCTCTGCATGTGTTTCAGAAGGGCAGACAACACTCTGGACAACACGTTGGAAAACATAGGCTTGGACATCCCTGATGCCATGGCCACTGTTGTTTGAAATGACCCACTTGCAAGGAAATGGAGCACTTATAGCACCTGCACTTGAGGGGGGATTCCTGTGGGATGGCGGATTGCTGACATCAGGTCAGGCTCCAACTGGGTCCACAGTTCCTGGATTGTGGCACGGTCAAACCTGTAGGTGATGATCAAACTTCTTTCCTCCATTGTCGACAGGTCCACCAGCGGTCGGTACACCGGAGGATGCTGCCATCTCCTCACATGTCCCGGCGGACGGTGCCTATGAAGGGCAACAGCGACCACAGAGTCAAACAACTCAGAGGTATGTACCCACAGTCTACCCAGAACACCAATCATACACAAAATGTGGCCTGTATTTGTGTTGTGAGACAAGGCCTGTATGTGTGACGCAGTTGGTAATTAGGCCATGTGGGCCCCTGAAATGGCGGCTGCCTGACCTCTAAATGTGAGATGTGAGGTAACTGCGCTGGCTCTGTACACCGTCGCGGTAGGCGGTCGAAGATCGCGGCGCAATGCTGCATTGGTTAACATTGGACCCTATGGGTCCCAGGAGCCAATGATGATGTACGCCGGCGGTGATGGTACGCACCGCCGCGGACGTGACCACCGCGGACGTGACCGCCATTTTCTATCTGTTGAATCACTCGATACCTGATCTTCGACAGGAGAGGACCTACACTGCAAGTGCTGCTGTGACCTCGGTCTGGAAGAGACAATGGCTCGTGCGTCTGGGGAAAGGGCCCCTGCCTTCACTGCAGAGGAGTTGGAGAAGCTCGTCGACGGGGTCCTCCCCCAGTACACGCTACTCTACGGTCCTCCAGACCAACAGGTAAGTACACAGGGAGCATGTTGTATGGGCTATGCCTGTGTGGAGAGGGCTTGTTGTAAGAAGGAAGGGGGCACAGTTCTGCGTGCATGAAGGACTGTGAATGCATGTGCCACATGGCAAGGGTACGGATGTGGGCCACTCACTTTGACGGTGCAGTTGGTAATGACTTCTCTTCTTCCCCTCTACATGTCATGTAGGTCAGCGCCCACCAGAAGAAGGATATTTGGCGTGCCATCGCCAAGGACGTCCGGACCCTGGGAGTGCACCACAGACAGAGCACCCACTGCCGTAAAAGATGGGAGGACATTCACCGCTGGAGCAAGAAGACGTCGGAGGCTCAGCTGGGGATGGCCTCCCAACGTGGGAGGGGTGCCCGTCGAACCATGACCCCCCTGATGTTCCGGATCCTGGCGGTGGCCTACCCTGAGTTGGATGGGCACTTGAGGGCATCACAGCAGACACAAGGGGGTGAGTACACTATCATTTAGCGGACTTTGCGCGCAGTGAAGGTGTCTGGGTGGGGGAGGAGGGCTGTGGGTTTTTCCTAGGCCAGGGCAAGTTCCTTAGGCTAGGCCCCTCCGTAAGGCAGGCCATGTGGCACACCACCCCACCTCTGTAGAGTGCCAAGTACAGGTATTCATGTCCCTGTGTCATCTATGTGTGCAGATGTCGTCCACAGCCTTGTAGGCCATTTCCCAGGAATTGCATCTGTAGAGCCCAACAGCGCGACGTAGTGCAGGGGGCTGCTGTGTCTGTATTGTCCGCCAACGGTAGCGGTAAGCCATGCACTCAACCTGTCTTTCTTCTGTCGCCCCCCCCCTTTTTGTGGTCTCCCTGTTCTTGTGTGCATTAGCATCATCAGGCGGAGGTACAGTGGCACCGGAGCACGAGGGAGCTGCATCCCACATGGCCATGGAGGGCCACACTACGGACTCAGAATACACCAGTGGGACGGAGGGTGAGGGGAGCACCACAGTGGTCACAGGATCTGCAACCAGCGACACGGACTCATCCTCCGATGGGAGCTCCCTTGTGGTGGCGGCAACATCTGTGCCCCCCACTTCTACAGGTACAGCCGCCACCCCCCCTACCAGCACCGCCCTCCCAGCAGCCCCTCAGCCTTCGCCCGTGCCCGCTCACCCAGGAGGGTGGGCATCACCTTCGCCCCCGGCACCTCAGCCCCTGCCCTGTCACCTCTGCTGCCATCAGTGAGGAGGCTATTGACCTCCTCAGGTCCCTCACTGTTGGGCAGTCTACCATTTTGAATGCCATCCAGGGTGTAGACAGGGAGTTGCAACACACAAATGCATTCCTGGAGGGCATTCATTCTGGTCAGGCTGCCCTTCATCGAACCCTTCAAACTCTGGCCTCAGCACTGATGGCAGCCATTGTCCCTGTGTCTAGCCTCCCCCTCCAACTTCCTCCACCCAGACCCAATCCCCTGTACCTCTGCCTATCCCAAGCACACCATCAGACCAGCCTGCACACACCTCACCACACAAGGGAAGCTCTGGCAAACATAAGCACCACACATCCCACAGGCACTCACGCAAGCATCACACATATACAAACACACCAACATCCACTGCCTCCACTGTGTCCCCCTCCTCCTCGTCTCCCTCCTCCCTCCCAGTCTCGTCTACACTCATACCTGAATGCACTACCACTACAGCCACTATGTCCCGCACCAGCACACCCACCACCACACCCCGCTCACGTGCACTCACCACCCCCACTACCATTTCCACGTCCCCTGTGTCCTCTCCCAGTGTGTCTGTGATGCCCCCTCCAAAGATACACAAATGCAGGCACACACCCACCCAACAGCCATCCACCTCACGACAGCCTCCAGCCCATGCACCTGCACCCAAATCCACTAAAGTTACACCTCCTACAACCACCACCTCTTCCTCCACTCCCAAACCCCCCCAGGTACCCGTCCCAGTGTGTCCAAAAACTTTTCCTGTCTACCCTTAACCTATTTCCCACCACCCCCGTCGTCCAACTCATAGGTCCCGTACTAGCACCTCAGCCAAAAAATTTCCGGGACCAGTGGTGCCTGTTGTTACAGGTTTGTGAAGTGCACCGGCCACCAGGCCAGCCAGTGTATCAAGGAGCCACAGCACAGCCAGTTCCCCCCCTGTGAAGTACCAGAAGTTGGTTAGTGCCCGGCGGGAGAGGGGGAAGACTCCAGCCAGCAAAGCCGCTCACAGGGGGCCCAGGGGGAGTGTCGACTCAGCTGTGACTCCTCCCAAGGTGGGGAAGGGGCAGAAGAAATCTCCAAAGTCTGGGAGGAGCAGCACGGCGGAGGAGACCGCTATCATCCCCGCTGGCCAGGAGGCCTCCGCCAGCCCCATCGTCACTGCCCAGGAGGCCACCGCCAGAGTCACTGCCCAGGAGGCCTCCGCCAGCCCCATCGTCACTGCCCAGGAGGCCACTGCCAGAGTCACTGCCCAGGAGGCCAGCCCCATCCTCACTGCCCAGGAGGCCTCCGCCAGCCCCATCGTCACTGCCCAGGAGGCCACCGCCAGAGTCACTGCCCTGGAGGCCAGCCTCATCATCACTGCCCAGGAGGCCACCGCCAGAGTCACTGTCCAGGAGGCCTCCGCCAGCCCCATCGTCACTGCCCAGGAGGCCTCCGCCAGCCCCATCGTCACTGTCCAGGAGGCCACTGCCAGAGTCACTGCCCAGGAGGCCAGCCCCATCCTCACTGCCCAGGAGGCCTCCGCCAACCCCATCGTCACTGCCCAGGAGGCCTCCGCCAGCCTCATCGTCACTGCCCAG
Organism: Pleurodeles waltl; assembly: GCF_031143425.1. NCBI lineage: Eukaryota > Metazoa > Chordata > Amphibia > Caudata > Salamandridae > Pleurodeles > Pleurodeles waltl. The sequence goes on from NC_090439.1 coordinate 1,022,370,668, forward strand.
GAGGCCACCGCCAGAGTCACTGCCCTGGAGGCCAGCCTCATCATCACTGCCCAGGAGGCCACCGCCAGAGTCACTGTCCAGGAGGCCTCCGCCAGCCCCATCGTCACTGCCCAGGAGGCCTCCGCCAGCCCCATCCTCAGTGTCCAGGAGGCCACCGCCAGCCTCATCGTCACTGCCCAGGAGGCCACCGCCAGCCTCATCGTCACTGCCCAGGAGGCCTCCGCCAGCCCCATCCTCAGTGCCCAGGAGGCCACCGCCAGCCTCATCGTCACTGCCCAAGAGGCCACCGCCAGAGTCACTGCCCAGGAGGCCACCGTCAGCCACAGCCCATCTGGCCAGGAGGGCCCCGCAAGCCACAGCCCAGCTGACCCATGAAGGACCGCCAGCCACAGCCCTGCTGGGCAATGAAGGACCGCCTTTTTCAAGGACCGCTGAACAGGGCAAAGACCGCCATGGAAAGCACCGCTGAACAGGTCTGACACTGGCAACTCAAGCACCGCTGAACAGGGCAAGCACCGCTGAACAGGGCGAAGACCGCCATGGAAAGCACCGCTGAACAGGTCTGACACTGGCAACTCAAGCACCGCTGAACAGGGCAAGCACTGCTGAACAGGGCAAAGACCGCCATGGAAAGCACCGCTGAACAGGTCTGACACTGGCAACTCAAGCACCGCTGAACAGGGCAAGCACCGCTGAACAGGGCAAAGACCGCCATGAAAAGCACCGCTGAACAGGTCTGACACTGGCAACTCAAGCACCGCTGAACAGGGCAAGCACCGCTGAACAGGTCTGACACTGGCAACTCAAGCACCGCTGAACAGGGCAAGCACCGCTGAACAGGGCAAAGACCGCCATGGAAAGCACAGCTGAACAGGTCTGACACTGGCAACTCAAGCACCGCTGAACTGGGCAAGCACCGCCAAGTCAAGCACCGCTAGGCCATGAGCGGCAGGGGCAGTGACGCAACAGGGACCGTCACGGGGTGAGTGATGCACTCTGGGCACCAGTCCCCCTCCAGAACCAGTGGAGACGTGCATCCACTCCGTCTGTCCTGCACAGGATGAAGCACTCTGGGCACCAGTCCCCCTCCAGAACCAGTGGAGAACAGCATCCACTTGAGAGACTGTGGCTTAGCACTCCCCAGGATGGAACAGTGGGCAAGCTACCCACTGTAGGAACTTGAGAGACTGTGGCTTTGCACTCCCCAGGATGGAACAGTGGGCAAGCCACCCACTGTAGAGACTTGAGAGACTGTGGCTTTGCACTCCCAGGATGGAACAGTGGGCAAGCCACCCACTGTAGAGACTTGAGAGACTGTGGCTTTGCACTCCCCAGGATGGAACAGTGGGCAAGCCACCCACTGTAGAGACTTGGGAGACTGTGGCTTTGCACTCCCCAGGATACATCAATGGGCATGGAGCCCCCTCGTGGATCTGGCGTGGTGCACTCATCCGGCTGAGGTGCCCTCCCTTCCCTTCCCCCTGAGGTGCCTGTTGTATTTCGATCTGATGCCCCTGCAGTGTTCTCTCTGTTTGGATCGGGTATCTTGTGTGGGCCTCGCCCATGCATTTTGGGCCCAGTGGTCCACGGACTTTGAATGGTGCAATACCTGCACTACTAATCGTGGTGTATATTTTGTTTATTGTGTATATATACATATATATGTATATATTTGCTTACTGTATTTTGATATATTACAATGGTTCCACTCATTTCCTTTTGTCTTTGCATTCTTCCGGTGGGGTTGGGGGGTGTTACTGTAATGTATAGATATGCATTGGTGTGTGTGTTGTAGTGGGTGAGGGTCGGGGTGGGGGTTGGGGTGTTGAGTGTGTGTGTCCCTGTGTTTTTGCCTCCCACCTCTCCTATGTCGTAGGTGCAGTACTCACCATGGTCTTCGACACCGGCGTTGATGTTCCTCGTAGAGGAGCAGGAAGACTAGCGCTGGCAGGATATGGAGTTCCGGCTCCATGGTGCCCTCCTTCCTCGTGGAGTGTGTAGAGGTGAGCGTTTTCCCTTTGAAATGGCTGTTTCCGCCGTGTTTTTATCCGCGGTGAATCTGCCCCGGAAAAGGTGGCGGATTGGTAGGTTGTGATACTGTGGGCGGTACATTGTCTTCCGCCTGTCTGTTGGTGGTTACCGCCACGCTGTTTGTTTCTACCGCCATGGCGGTCGGAGTGTTAAAGTGGCTGTCTTTGTTGGCGGTTTCCGCCACGGTCATAATTGCAATTTTTTTACCGCCGACCTGTTGGCGGTCTTACCGCCACTTTAACACCGTCCGCCAGGGTTGTAATGACCACCACAGTGTCTTACCTATGTGTCACTGGAAGTACTGTTGTATGAGTGAACTTCTGTTGACCACATCTTCTTCCTCTGCCTCCTCTTCCTCACTATCCACAGGCTCCACCGCTGCCACAAGACCACCCCCAGGCTCATCTTCCTGCAGAAAAGGCACCTGGCGTCTCAAGGCCAGGTTGCGCAATATGAAGCGATGATCTGGCACACCTTCTTGGGTGAGTAGTACAGGGAACCACCTGTCAGATGGAGGCACCAGAATCTGGCCTTCAGAAGGCCAAAGGTTTGTTCAATTATCCTCCTTGTTCGCCCATGTGCCTCCTTGTAACGTTCCTCTGCCTTTGTCCTGGCATTCCTCAATGGGGTCAGTAGCCATGAGAGGTTGGGGTAACCAGAGTCACCTGCAAATATTCAAGGGATACCAGTTAGACAGACACTCACCTTTAGGGACAACCCCACACCCATATACCTACATCAACTGGGTGGGGACCATGGGCTCACCTATTAGCCACACCGAGTGCCTCTGGAATTGAGAAATCACATATGGAATGCTGCTATTCCTCAAGATAAAGGCATCATGCACAGATCCACGATACTTGGCATTCACATGGGAGATGTACTCATCCGCCAAACACACCATCTGCACATTCAGAGAGTGAAAGCTTTTCCTATTCCTGAACACTTGTTCATTCTCCCGGGGGGAGTGGGGGCAAATGCTATATGTGTACCATCAATGGAACCAATGATATTGGGGATATGTCCCAGGGCATAAAAGTCAGCCTTCACTGTGGCCAAATCCTCCACCTGGGGGAATACGATATAGCTGCGCATGTGTTTCAGCAGGGCAGACAACACTCTGGTCAACACATTTGATAACTTAGGCTGTGACATCCCTGATGCCATGGCCACTGTCGCTTGGAAGGAACCACCTGCCAGGAAATATAGAACTGACAGGACCTGCACAAGTGGGCTGGCGGATAGCTGAAATAAGGTCTGACACCAATTGGGCACACAGTTCTTGGATTGTGGCCCTATCAATTCTATAGGTCAGGTTAATGTGTCTGTCCTCCATTGTCGCCAGGTCCACCAGGGGTCTGTACACGGGGGATGTCTCCATCTCCTATTCATCCTCAGCGGTTGAAGTCTAGGGAGAAAAATGGTGAGCAGAGGGTCATATTCACACATATGTTACAACAAAAATGCATTTCTTCCTTTAGAGGAACAGTATGTGAATTTGAGAGTCAGTAGATGTGCCAATGTCTGCTGTGACGCAGTTAGGTGCCATGGCCTGCGCCCACCTGAAATGGCGGCTGCCTGACTTCTGAGGAAATACAAGTGGAAATGAGGTAATTCCGCTGGCGTTGTACGCCGTAGCGGTGGGCAATCAATGACCACTGCACAACTTCGCATTGGTTATCATTGGGCCCTATGGGTTCCAGGAACCAATGGCGATGTACACCGGCGGTGACGGTACGCACCGCCGCGGACGTGACCGCCATTTTCTATCTGTTCACTCACTTGCTACCTGACCTTCAATAGGAGAGGACCTACACTGCAAGTGCTGCTGTGACCTGTATCTGGAAGCGACAATGGCTCAAGTGTCTGGGGAAAGGGCCCCACCTTCACTTTGGAGGAGTTGGAGAGACTGGTGGATGCGGTCCTACCCCAGTACAGTTTACTCTATGGTCCTCCAGACAAACAGGTGAGTACACTGTGAGCATGATGCATGGGCCATGATTGTATGGAGTGCTGTGTGTGTAATGTGGGGGGGCCTGAGTGGTCCTGGGCAGATTGATGCATGCATGGTGGTCAATGTATGTGCATAAGGCGATGGGAGGGATATGGCGGGCCATGAGTATGACAGTCTATACGGTATGACTAATCCCTTTTCTGATGAATTTTTCCTGCAGGTCAGCGCCCATCAGAAAAAGGGTATTTGGCGTGCCAGTGCCAAGGAGGTGCGGACCCTGGGGGTCTTTGACAGGCGGAGCACCCACTGCCGCAAACGGTGGGAGGACCTGCAACGCTGGGCAAGGAAGACTGCGGAGGCCCAGCTGGGGCTGGCCTCCCAACAAGGAAGGGTTGCCCGTCGTACCCTGATCCCCCTGATGTTCCGCATCCTGGAGGTGGCCTATCCGGAGTTGGATGGGCGCTTGAAGGTATCACAGCAGCCACAAGGGGGTGAGTACAGATTCTGATGCATGACTTTGCGCGCGTTAATGTTTTACCTGGGTGGGGGATGTGGACTGTGGGTGCCCCTAGGCCAGGGTGAAATGGCATGGTAGGTCCCTTTTTGGTCAGGCTCTGAAGCACTCCTACCACAATAGTGTTAGTGGACATCTACTACTGGGCAGGGTCCTGTTGGTTTCAGGTGTGCAGCTAATGGCATTAGGCATTGTCCCCATGGGCTGGTGACTAGCTTTGTAACTGGTAGTGCATGGCCTAGTGCATAGGGCTGATCCCTGTGTGTTGTGTACGCCAACGGTAGTGTTGTTGCTGGCATTGACCAAGTGTATCCTCTGTCTCTCCCCCCCTTTTTGTTTTGTCATCCTGTCCTTGTGTGCATTAGCATCAACTAGCGGAGGAGCAGAGGCACCGGCGTTGGAGGGAGCTGCATCCCACATGGGCCTGGAGGCCGGATCCACCGACGGCGAGGGCACCAGTGGGACGGAGGGCGAGGGGAGCACCACAATGGAGACAGGAGGGGACACTACAGACAGCGACTCCTCCTCCGATGGAAGCTCCCTGGTGGTGGTGGAAACCTCTGTGCCCACCCCAACAACAGGTACAGCAGCCACTCCCGTACCATCACCGCCCTCCCAGCAGCCTCTCAGCATGTTTCCCGTGCCCGCTCACCCAGGAGGCTGAGCATCTCCTTGGGCCCAGGCACCTCAGGCCCTGCCCCAGTCAGCCTTGCTACCCTCAGTGAGGAGGCTATTGACCTCCTGAGATCCCTCACATTTGGGCAGGCAACCATACTGAATGCCATCCAGGGTGTAGAAAGGCATTTGCAACAAACAAATACATACCTGGAGGGCATTCACTCTGGCGTGGAGGCCCAACAGAGAGCATTTCAGGCTCTGGCCCATGCACTGATGTCAGTCATTGTCCCTGTCTCCAGCCTCCCCCCTCCAACTTCCTCCACCCAGTCCCAATTCCCTCAACCCCAACCTATCCGAAGCACACCTTCAGACCAGCAATCACCCAAATCAACACACACAAGAGGCTCAGGCAAACACAAGCACTACACTTCATCTTACTGGCACTCACACAAGTACCATCCCCATTCAGACACACCAACATCCACTGCCTCCACTGTGTCCCCCTCCTCCTCCTCCTAGTCCACCTCCCTCCCAGTTGCATCTCCACTCACACCTGAATGCACTAAATCCTCATACACTACCTCCATCACCAGCACGCCTATCACCACATGCCCCTCACTGGCAGTCACCACCCCCACATCCATGCACACGTCCCCTGTGTCCTCTCCCACTGTGTCTGTGACCCCTCCTCCCAAAGTACACAAACGCAAGCACACACCCACCCAACAGCCAGCCACCTCACAACAGCATCCAGCTCATGCACCTGCACCCAAACACATCAGACTGACACCTCCTACAACCACTCCCTCTTCCTCCACTTCAAAACCTTCACCGTCTTCACCGCCCCAATATCCCTAAGAAGCTTTTCCTAGCCAACACTGACCTCTTCCCTACCCCTCCCCACCCCCCCGTCCTCCAACTCGGGCCAGGGTGTCCAGAACCCAGCTCAGCACCTCAGTCACCAAGTGCACGTCTGCTGTGGTTTCTGCAGCTGTCAGAGGCTCTAAGGAGTCACGCGTCAGCCCAGCCAGTGTGCCACCAAGACCTGCCAAGGCCAGGAAAGGTTGCGCCACCTGGCAAGGGCAAGAAGGGGACAGCATTCTGCAAGGAGAAGGAGCCACAACCAGCCAGCAAGGCCAAGTCACAGACTCCAGCTGGCAGACCCAAGGAAGCACCACCATCTGCCAAGGGCAAGAATGGACACAGAACACCAGCCAGGGCACTTCAGCCATCCAAGACTGCAGGTGAAGGCCTGGTGGCTACCAGCACAACCGCCAGCACTGCGGCCGGCACCACCGCAAGTAGCACCACTGCCAGCAGCAGCAGCCCTAGTGGGCAGCCGTCCGAGGCTGCAGGGAAAGGGCTGGAGCCTCCCCCCACCACTGGCAGCACCACCACTTGCACCGCAGCCAGCACCACCACCTGCACCGCCGCAAGCACTGCCACCTGCACCGCTGCAAGTCGCACCACTGCCAGCAGCAGCAGCCTCAGTGGGCAGCTGTCCGATGCTGCAGGGGAAGGGCTAGAGCCTTCCCCCACCACTAGCAACACCGCCACCTGCACCGGCACTGCCACCACTGTACAGCTGTCCTTGCCGGCGGATGGACTGTAGTCCTGCCTCCATGGAGTGTCATGCATCCTGCCCACAGAAAATCATGTGGGTCTGACACCCAGGTGAGTGACTGTGACCTTGCACTCCCCAAGTTCTGCATCACAGGGCACAAAGCCCCCTCCAGAACCACTGGAAGAAGGCATCCACTCACCCCATCCTTGGCAGGATGAAGCACACTGGGCACAAAGCCCCCTCCAGAACAACTGGAAGAAGGCATCCACTCACCCTATCCGTGGCAGGTTTTAGCACACTGGGCACAAAGCTCCCTCCAGAACCACTGGAAGAAGGCATCCACTAGAGAGACTGTGGCTTTGCACTCCCCAGGACCAAGCAGTGGGCAAACCACCCACTAGAGAGACTGTAGCTTTGCACTCCCTAGGACCAAGCAGTGGGCAAACCACCAACTAGAGAGACTGTAGCTTTGCACTCCCCAGGACCAAGCAGTGGGCAAACTACCCACTTGAGAGACTGTGACTTTGCACTCCACAGGACCAAGCAGTGGGCAAACCACCCACTTGAGAGACTGTGACTTTGCACTCCCAGGACCAAGCAGTGGGCAACCCACCCACTTGAGAGACTGTAGCTTTGCACTCCCCAGCTTCAAGCAGTGGGAAACCCACCCACTTGAGAGACTGTGACTTTGCACTCCCCAGGATCAAGCAGTGGGCATGGAGCCCCCTCCAGGAGCAGTGACCTTGTCCCATCTTCAGGCTTAGGTGCCCCCCCCTTCCCCATCCTCCTGAGGTGCCTGTGTGTTTTCGACCTGATGCCCCCTGCAGTGTTCTCTCCGTATTGAGGCAGGAGTCAAGTGTGGGCTTGGCCTATGTGTTTTGGCCCAGTGGGCCACAGACAATTTTTGTGTGGACATTGTCCCGCCTTTTGTATATAGTATATATATTGTAAATACTGTTTTTGATTGCTGAACGTATTTCTAAGTATTTCTAATAATACACTCATTTGACTCCATTCCTTTTGTTATTCCAGAGGGTTACGGGGTGTATATGTAATGCTGTTTCATGTGTTTGTGTGTATGGTGTTGAGGGTGAGGGTGGGGGTGTTGCGTGTTGCGTGTGTGTGTGTCACTCTCTTTTTCCTTCCCCATCCCTTGTGTGCTAGGTGCAGTACTCACCGTGGTCCTTGTTGTCGGGGTTGGTGCTCCTGGTATATGAGCAGATACACCAGCATGGGGAGGACCTGCAGCTCAGGCTCCATGGCGTCCTGGTTCATCCTTGAGTGTTGAGAGGTGAGTGGTTTCCCTTCAGAGTACTGTTTCCGCCGTGCTTTTGATGACGTTGGTACTGCCCCGGAAAAGCTGGCGGATGGGCGGGTTGTAATGGAGTGGGTGGTACATTGTCTTCCGCCTGTCTGTTGGCGGTTACCGCCACGGTGTTTGTTGCTACCGCCGTGGCGGTCGGAGTGTTAAAGTGGCTGTCTGTGTTGGCGGTTTCCGCTGTGGTCATGATTCCATTTTTTTTACCGCCGGCCTGTTGGCGGTATGACTGCCGCTTTAACATCGACCAACAGGGTTGTGATGAGGGCCTTAGTATTGAAACTAATAGGGAAATAGAATTACTAAACGTATACTGAGGTGTGGTTACTCATGGCTGAAAGGCCATGGTGTGATGTTTATTGTTTTTATTTATATTGATTAATGATTTGTGTAATGGTTATTGAATTTTGTGCATTGATTACTGAGAAGCATTGGTCACATCATAGCTAGGATACTCCATGCGAATCAAAAGGTTCATCGACCTATACGTGTCACCTTGTAAGTTTACTTATTAAGGACCGACGCGCAAGCAGTTTTTGGTAGCAGCTTGATGGTTAGTGAACTGGTTATGTGGTGACCGATGGTTAATGGTGGTTGTTTAAGATTGATCAGTTATTCATCATTATTGAGATTTGGATTTTGTTTTTGAGATGGCAATTGTAACAAGAATGACGTTCCCTTAAGCCCAGAAATGACTTTCCCAGATCCTGCATCCTGCTAGTAGAGTTGGGTATGTTCTCGGCGTTCTAGTGATAGTGTGAGAGAGATAGGTTGCGCTTGCACAGCTTATGCAAATCGCAGGTGAATTGTGACATATGAGAGGGAAGTTAGGGAGTCTGCGTACTTCAAACGAAGTTTTAGTAGGAGTGTGCGTACTCCGCAGTATGAGAGTAGGGAAGTCGTCGAACTTCACATGTGTGTGGCACTTTGTGCTAAAAAATTGTCAACGTGGTTGTTGATGTACGGACCCTGCATGGTCTAAGACTCCGGAGTATATTGATAAGTGCAGGAGACACTTGGATATATGTTGTAATCTGTCTGGTTTAGTAGGTTGATCGGGCGTGGTCAACAAGTCAGTGAGAGTTAAAGTGGGTAAGAGAGAAATTTCGACTGAGATTTGGCGAGTCCTATGTTCACCAGGACAGACCCATTGAGCAGTTAGGAGTAAAATTTGCAGGTCGAATTTTGCTTGCGAATCTGGGAGACCAAGAAAGAGGAATAGGTGAATGAGCGAAAGGGCCATCAGTGAAAACCCATAAGGTTTCTGAAGTGATTGTGTTACCTTCCTGTAGTAAACCAACAGATTTGTTTTTGTTTTTTGGATTTTGGTCAGTGCTCGATATATTTTGCATTAGTTTTGTGAGGTTCAGAGTTTTAGGAGGATGAGTCGCAAGACTTTGGGGGTGATTCTAACCCTGGCGGTCGGTGATAAAGCGGCGGCCAACCCGCCAACAGGCCGGCGGTCCAAAAAATGGAATTCTGACCCTGGCGGGAACCGCCAACACAGGCCGCCACATTAACACTCCGCCCGCCACGGCGGGACCGACAAACAGCGCGGCGGTCACCGCCAACAGACAGGCGGCAGACAATGTACCGCCCACACTATCATAACCGGCCAATCCGCCACCTTTTCCGGGGCGGGAGCATCGCCGATAAAAACACGGCGGAAACAGACTACGAACGGGAAAACGCGCACCTCTACACACTCCACGAGGAAGGAGGACAGCATGGAACCCAAATTAAACATCCTACCTGTTCTCGTCTACCTGCTCATCTACCACGAGTACGAACGCCGGCGCAGACGACAACGGTGAGTACTGCACCTACGACACAGGGGAGGGGGGAGGACGAAAGGTTACGTGCACACACATACGCGATACACCCACCCCCCCAAACCATGTACACACCAATGCAGAGCAACAAGTCACAGTGAAACCACCCAAACCCCCGTAAAAAAAACAAGGACATAATAAAATTTTGACTCGAAATTTATGGGAAATAAAAACCACTGATAAGTTACGGTCAAATAGCAATAACAATTCAAAAATACCAATTCAATATCCAGTGCATACGATAAACCGAGGCAATAAGTCCTGCACATCTAACGAGATTCCAAGTGTCCGTGGGCCAAAGTGTAGCAACACAAGGGCAAAGCCCACACAGGAGACCTGAGTCCTTTGGAGAGAACACTGCAGGGGCATCTGATGAAAAAACCACAGGCACCTCAGGGGGAAGAGAAGGGGGGGGCACCACAGCCACATGATTCCACGACGCCAGATCCACGAAGGGGCCACCATGCCCACTGTGCCATCCTGGGGAGTGCAAAGCCACAGTCTCTCAAGTCTCTACAGTGGGTGGCTTGGCCACTCGGCCATCCTGGGGAGTGCAAAGCCACAGTCTCTCAAGTCTCTACAGTGGGTGGCTTGGCCACTCGGCCATCCTGGGGAGTGCAAAGCCACAGTCTCTCAAGTCTCTACAGTGGGTGGCTTGCCCACTCGGCCATCCTGGGGATTGCAAAGCCACAGTCCATCAGGTGGATAACAGTCTCCACCGGTCAAGGAGGAGGCATGGTGGGCACAGTGAACCGTGAACAGTAGCTCGAGACAGATCCGGCACTGTCATTGTGCCAGTGGTGCTTGAGACGGCAGGGCCCAGCGGAGCGGTGCATGAGACGGCGGGGCCCAGCGGAGCGGTGCATGAGATGAAGGGCCCAGCGGAGCGGTGCTTGAGACGGCGGGGCCCAGCGGAGCGGTGCTTGAGACGGCGGGGCCCAGCGGAGCGATGCTTGAGACGGCGGGGCCCATCGGAGCGGTGCTTGAGACGGCGGGGCCCAGCGGAGCGGTGCTTGAGATGAAGGGCCCAGCGGAGCGGTGCTTGAGATGGCGGGGCCCAGCGGAGCGGTGCTTGAGACGGCGGGGCCCAGCGGAGCGGTGCTTGAGATGAAGGGCCCAGCGGAGCGGTGCTTGAGACGGCGGGGCCCAGCGGAGCGGTGCTTGAGATGAAGGGCCCAGCGGAGCGGTGCTTGAGACGGCGGGGCCCAGCGGAGCGGTGCTTGAGACGGCGGGGCCCAGCGGAGCGGTGCTTGAGACGGCCGGGCCCAGCGGAGCGGTGCTTGAGATGAAGGGCCCAGCGGAGCGGTGCTTGAGACGGCGGGGCCCAGCGGAGCGGTGCTTGAGACGGCGGGGCCCAGCGTAGCAGTGCTTGAGACGGCGGGGCCCAGCGTAGCGGTGCTTGAGACGGCGGAGCCCAGCGGAGCGGTGCTTGAGACGGCGGGGCCCAGCGGGGCGGTGCTTGAGATGAAGGGCCCAGCGGAGCGGTGCTTGAGACGGCGGGGCCCAGCGGAGCGGTGCTTGAGACGGCGGGGCCCAGCGGAGCGGTGCTTGAGACAGCGGGGCCCAGCGGAGCGGTGCTTGAGATGAAGGGCCCAGCGGAGCGGTGCTTGAGACGGCGGGGCCCAGCGGAGCGGTGCTTGAGATTGCGGGGCCCAGCGGAGCGGTGTTTGAGATGAAGGGCCCAGCGGAGCGGTGCTTGAGACGGCGGGGCCCAGCGGAGCGGTGCTTGAGACGGCGGGGCCCAGCGGAGCGGTGCTTGAGACGGCGGGGCCCTGTTCAGCGGTGCTCTTCTGCACGGCGGGGCCCTGTTCAGCGGTGCTCTTCTGTACGGCGGGGCCCTGTTCAGCGGTGCTCCTCTCCACGGCGTGGCCCTGTTCAGCGGTGCTCCTCTCCACGGCGTGGCCCTGTTCAGCGGTGCTCCTCTCCACGGCGGGGCCCTGTTCAGCGGTGCTCTTCTGCACGGCGGGGCCCTGTTCAGCGGTGCTCTTCTGCACGGCGGGGCCCTGTTCAGCGGTGCTCTTCTGCACGGCGGGGCCCTGTTCAGCGGTGCTCCTCTCCACGGCGTGGCCCTGTTCAGCGGTGCTCCTCTCCACGGCGGGGCCCTGTTCAGCGGTGCTCTTCTGCACGGCGGGGCCCTGTTCAGCGGTGCTCTACTGCACGGCGGGGCCCTGTTCAGCGGTGCTCTTCTGCGCGGTGGGGCCCTGTTCAGCGGTGCTCTTCTGCACGGCGGGGCCCTGTTCAGCGGTGCTCCTCTCCACGGCGTGGCCCTGTTCAGCGGTGCTCCTCTCCACGGCGGGGCCCTGTTCAGCGGTGCTCTTCTGCACGGCGGGGCCCTGTTCAGCGGTGCTCGTCCAGTAGCTCAAGGGAGCCAGACCTGGCCTGGACTCCCTGCTCAGTCGCCCTCCGACCGTGCTGTTGCTGGACCCTTCGGTGACAGAGTCCTGGGCCCTTTGGTGTCCTTCCTAACACCCGGGATGGGGCTTGTGGGCCCCTCCTGCTCCGCGCTCCTGCTGGCTGACTTTTCCGCCCTGCTGCCCTTTCGCTCCTTAAATGGGGCTCTCGGGCCCTTGCCTCCCCTAGATGTTGTGGCTGGTGAAGTGGGCGAACTTTGCTCCTTGGGGGCAGCCGTGTCAGTCCTCTCACGGCGGCCCTTTAGCTTCCTGGTCTTCTTGCCTGGTGGGGGGCTGGCTGTCCCCTTGCTGCTGATTGAAGTGTCACTGCTGGCAAAGGGTGGGCTCCAGAACCCATGCACCACAGTGACACTCGAAGCTGGGCTGGTGGTGGCTGAGGTGCTCTTGGGACTCTTTGCAGATGGAGGGGGTGGGTCAGTGGAGGGAAAGAGGTCAAGATTAGCAAGGAAAACTTTCTTAGGACCAAGGTAAAAGGTAGGAGAAGTGGTGATGGAAGTGGAGGAAGAGGATGTGGTTGTAGGAGAGTCAGGTGTGCTGTCTTTGGGTGCAGGTGCTTGTGCTGGAGGCTGTCGTGAGGTGGATGGCTGTTGGGTGGGTGTCTGCCTGCGTTTGTGTGTCTTGGAAGAGGGGGTGACAGACACAGTGGGAGAGGACACAGGGGACGTGTAAATGGTAGTGGGGGTGGTGACTGCACGTGTGCGGACTGGACTGGAGGGTGTGCTGGTGATGGAAGCACTGGCTGATGGTGGTGTGCATGCAGGTGTGAGTGTAGACGTCACAGGGAGGGAGGAGGGAGACGAGGAGGAGGGGGACACAGAGGTGGTAGTGACTGTTGGAATGTCTGCATCTGGGTGTTGCTTGCGTGAATGCTTGTGGGTTCTGTGGTGCTTGTGTCTGGATGAGCTGCCCTTGGGTGTTGAGGTGTGTGCAGGCTGGTCTGATGGTGTGGATGGGATAGGCTGAGGAACAGGAGACAGAGACAGGCTGGAGGCAGTCAGAAGAGGGAGGCAGGAAACAGGGACAATGGCTGCCGTCAGTGCTGAGGCCAGAGCATTGAACGATCGTTGATGGGCAGCCTGACCCGAATGAATGCCCTCCAGGTAGGCATTGCTCCGATGCACCTCCCTTTCTACCCCCTGGATGGCATTCAAAAGGGTAGTCTGCCCAACAATGATGGTCCGCAGGAGGTCAATGACCTCCTCACTGAGGGCAGCAGGGGTAACAGGGGCAGGGGCTGAGGTGCCTGGGGTGAAGGAGACGCCCGCCTTCCTGGGCGAGCGGGCACGGAGCGTAGGCTGAGGGGCTGCTGGGAGGGCGGGGCTGGTGCGCTGGGTGGCGGCTGTACCTGTAGAGGCGGGGGGCCCGGATGTTGCCGCCACCGCTAGGGAGCTCCCATCCAAGGACGTGTCGCTGTCGCTGGTGTCACCACCGGTCCCCGTTGTGGTGCTCCACTCGCCCTCCGGATCACTGGTGCCCTCGGTGTCTGTTCCTGGTCCCACCGGGGCCTTGTGACTTGCAGCTTCCTCGTGCTCCGATGCCAATTCTCCTCCGCCTGATGATGCTAATGCACAGATGCACAAGAAGATGAAGAAGAAGGGTGGGGGGAGAAAAACGAAGACCAGGTTGAGTGCATGCAATGTCAACACCGTTGGCGGAGAGGACAGACACAGGAGCCTCATGCACTAAGCCGCGCATTCGGGGTACACTACTCAGTACTTCTGACTAGGACAACAGGTCTAGAGACGACAAAGGCGCACATGTGTGATGCTGGACCATCGATAGCTGTACTTGTCACCCTACAGAGGTGGGGGCCGGGAGCACAGGGCCATGCCTAAAGGAGAGGACTACACTACAGAAAGCGCCCTGGCCTAATTTCACCCCCAACCCTCCTCCCCCACCCAGACGCCTCCACTGCGCAGAGAGATAGCGGAATGTGCTGATACTCACCCCCTTGTGTCTGCTGTGATGTCCTCAAGCGCCCATCCAAATCAGGGTAGGCCACCGCCAGGATCCGGGACATCAGGGGGGTCAGGGTACGACTGGCACCCCTCCTAGGTTGGGAGGCCATCCCCAGCAGTGACTCGGCGGTCTTCCTGGTCCCGCGGCGGATGTCCTCCCACCTCTTGCGGCAGTGGGTGCCCCGTCTGACGTGGACCCCCAGGGCCCGGACTTCCTTGGCGATGGCACGCCAAATGTCGACTTTCTGATGGGCGCTGACCTATTTGACATGTACAGGGTGGGAAGGAAAAATCATAATTTTTCTGCATGTTAGATGCGACCCAACCTTGCCATATGGCACATGCTCTCATCTGTCGTGCGTTGCACTCCTCATTCGCCCCCCACCCCACCAACTTAGCATCCACCCCACTCCACACAGGCATAGCCCATTCAATGTGCACCCAGTGTACTTACCAGATGGTGGTGTTGAAGCAGCTGTGGAGCCTGCGGAGAGTGGAGAGGAGGAAGACAAAGAGGACGACCCAGACAACAGGGACAGAGTTATCCAACAGTATTTTCAGTAGCACACAGGTAGGAATCACCCACGCCATTTAACATTTACTGAATGCCCCCTGCATCTTTACTTTGTGTATTTCCCCCCAGTTCTTTTAAACTGAAGTTTGCTTTTCCCTTCCCTTTTCAGTGCTGTATGACCCACTGCGTGACTTCTGCTTGGTTAGCCCATGGACTAATGCTTATTGACATCGGTATGTTGTCCACACATAAATAACAGAACATTATTGATAAGTAATGTGTTATACATTTGTAAATAATACAGGCTGACTCCAGAATGATTTCTGTGCAATGAGTGATTTATTTTTAGTGCTATATATTTGTACATGATATTAAAACGGTGATGGGTGAGGGTGGAGTTATGTCCATGGCAGAGTCCAGTTCTCGGTCGCACAGGTGCATTGTTCATATGGCTGTGGAAGGATGGAGCAGGGGCAGTTCAAGGTTGGACAGGGTGACACTGTGGGACAGTGGAATGACATCCGGGGGGATATTAGGCTGGCGGGGGTCTTGGCATCCTACTCTGTCTTCCTTTGAGATCTCAGGTTCCTCTTGCGGGGTGGTTGTTCTTCAGCAGGAGGTGGGGTTCTGGTGGCCCGTCGTTCTGTGGGGGCCGTCTGACCACTAGCGCCGGCGGAGGTGGTAGGCTGTTCCTGGCTAGTGACAGGGGCCCTTTGCGGTGCCACATGGTCCCGCAATGTGGTTTCTATCCGGTTGAGGGCCTGGACTATGGTCCCCATAGCGGTAGCGATGTCCCGGAGTTCATTGCTGAACCCCATGTACCGTTCCTCCTGCTGTGCCTGGATCTCGGTGAACCTGGCCAGTACCGTCGCCATCGTCTCCTGGGAGTGATGATATGCTCCCATGATGGTGGTGAGGGCCTCTTGGAGAGTCGGTTCCCTGGGCCTGTCCTCCCCCCCCTGTCGCACAGCAGCCCTTTCAGTTGCCCTGTTTTCCCCGGGCCTCTGTCCCCTGGACGGTGTGCCCACTACCACTGCCCCCAGGTCCCTGTTGTTGTTGGGTCAGCCTGGGTGCCCTGTAGTGGCGGACACACCGCTGATTGACGCGTCCGCGAGACAGAGGCATGGGCCCGCTGGGTGGGAGCTGTGCTGGTGTTCCCAGAGGGGTTTGGGTCTGCTGTGGCCTGGGTCTGTGTGTGGGGAACCGACTGTCCAGAGGTCCCCGATGGTCCGGGCTGGTCGTCAGGTTCTAGGTCGACAGAGCTGCTGTCCTCGCTGGGGGCCTGTTCTGGGGGTGGGATGGACAAATCTGGACCCTCCGTGGCGGTGTGTTGGCGTTCGGGCCCTGCAGGGGTAAAGGAGTATGGTTATTGTTTCTGTGTGTGCCATGGCGTGAATTTTGAGTGCCCTTGTCCCCCAGTGCTGGCATTCCCTTGTGGGAGGTGTTGTGAGGGTTGGGGGGGGGTGTATGGGTATGTGCAATGGTCATGCTTTGGTGGTGGCTGTCTATGGTTTGTGTTGGCATTCAGGGGTTGGTGTTGTTTAGGGTGGGTTGTGCTGGTGAGACATTGGCAGGGAGGTTATGTGCTGGGGGTGAGATTGGGGGTGAGGGGTGGGTTGGCATGCTGGTGGTTGGGGAGGGGTGAAGTAGTTGAGATTCGACTTACCAGAGTCCATTCCTCCGTGTACTCCAGCGAGGCCATCAGGATGCAGGATGTTTACCACCTCTTGCTCCCATGCTGTGAATTGGGGTGGAGTGGGTGGGGGTCCGCCGCCAGTCTTCTGCACAGCGATGTTGTGCCTGGAGATCATCGAGCGCACCTTCCCCCGTAGGTCGTTCCATCGCTTTCTGATATCTTCCCGATTTCTGGGATGCTGTCCCACAGCGTTGACCCTGTCTACGATCCTTTGCCATAGCTCAGCCTTCCTTGCTATGGTGGTGTGCTGCACCTGTGTGCCGAAGAGCTGGGGCTCAACCCTCATGATTTCCTCCACCATGACCCGGAGTTCTTGGTCCGAAAACCTTGGGTGTCTTTGGGGTGCCATGGGGTGGTGTGGATGAGGTGTGGGGTGGTGTTTGTGGTGATGTGCGTGGTGATGTGTGCGTAGATGTGGTGTGGGTGATGAAGTTGGGTTCCTGTGTGTGTTGGGGTTTTCTATTGCTGTGCTCGCTCTCTCTATCTCTATCTCTCTCGCTCTCGCCTTCGCTCCGATTTCCAACTAGTGGGGGTTTGTGGGTGATGTGGGTGTGTGTTTTATAGTTGATTGGATGTGTGGGTGTGTTGTTTGTATGTGTCTCTGGTGTGCGTATTTCAAAATGTCCAATGTGGCAGTGTTTTGGAGCTGGGTGTGTATTTTGAGCGCGGCGGTGTGTACCGCCAATGGAATACCGCGGTTGAAAGACCGCCGCGTGGATTCGTGGGTCAGAATGGCATGGGCGTGTTTGTGTTGGCGTGACGGTGGAGGTTTGGTCATCTCCAGTTTTCCGCGGCCGGCTGATGTGGCGGCCTTCCCTGGATGTCGGATTTTTGGCGGTTTCACAGTTGGTGGTCAGAATGACCGTGGCGGTTTACCGCGGCCGCGGCGGTAGAATGGCGGACTTCTGACCGGCGGTAAGGGCATTTTACCGCCGAGGTCAGAATGACCCCCTTTGTCTGCCGCAGTACATGTGAGTGTGACGTCATTGGAGCCGCACTGGGATAGGTTGGTTAGTGAGAAGGGTCGTGCATGGATTGGCAGCCATCTGTGAGAGACAATTGGATTAGAACGTGGGTGAAAGGAATCTTGGGAGTAAAAGTAATTTCCTGATTTGATTTGAATACACAAAAGTAGAAAAGATTAAGTTTTTCAAAGCATTTGAGAGTGCCCTCAAGGGAGATACGTACATTAAAACAACTGTAAGAGAGCCTACACCACTGGAAGGTATACTGGCTTACATTGTGATGGAGGAGCAAGGTGTTGCGCCATCTCTTTGGTTAAAGAAGTGGTGCAAATTGACAGAGAAACAGGGAGTTTTAGCGTTTGCTGAGCATTGAACGTTTAATTTGAGGAGAATTTTGGATCAGTTGCAGATGGCGCTGTATGAAACAAGGCCCCTTCCGAGACCAGCACAGTTTGAGGCATTAGCATTTTGGGAGCTGATAGCAAGACAACAGAAGGAAATAAAATTTCAAAAGAGAGTAAGAAAGGTGGGATTGGGAACCATAGAAGTGGAGAGCAGTGAAATTGCAGGATGTTAAGTTGTTTCCTGTTATTACACAAGAAGATGAGATGGAAGGAAAAAAAGTGGCTAGCAAAAGTGATAAGAGTTCGTCTGGAAGTAAAGAGGCCAAAAAGAGCCTCCATAGTAGAGGAAGAATCAGATGACGAGGATCTTATTACTCAGATATTGAGAGACCGACTTCCACCATATGTGTTGTATGAGGGGAGTCCGAGTACTAGTTCTGATCCAACTGCCCCGGCACAGGAAATGGGGACTGTGAGTCCAGTACAGGTTGATAATGGACAGGTACATGTTGTGGTGCAGGATAATCCCAACGTATTGACTGCTTCAGTAGTCCAGGCACAGTTGCATCCGCCAGCAATACAGAGAATTTGTCCTGAAGTGCCGATTCATGAGACAACTTCAAACTTATTGGTGCTTACGGAGCAAGTGGTTCCGGGACCATTGCTAGTTCAGGCTGAGCCAACTCTGATATTGATGCCCGAGGCACAGCCGCAAGGTATGCCGAGATTTACACCAATGATAGGAACACAGATTTGACACCAGTAATGAATCAGAGTATGGGAGTAAATCTTCCACAGAATGCAGGTGCTAGAGCAGCCCCAGATACAATATCGCTGCCGATTACTGTTGGTCCAGTGGTACCATTGTTTGTACAGAAGAAATCAATCACAGGAGAACAGGGTGAGATGTCACCAAACCTTGTAAGGAAGGGGATGAGAGAGCATGTTCAAGTAGTCTCTTCCATGGGTCAGACCTTTGATGGATCAAGGTCATTATTGGATCTCAGTCCACTTATTGCACTTCCTGCTGTAAATGGCCCGAGTGTAAGTCAGAGCTTAAAGCTCTTGACACCGCAACCTCCAAGTACAGTGGTACAACAAGTGCCATCACCAAATGAGAGTAACATTATGTTGCAGGCATTGACAGCACAGCAGCTGAAAGAGTGGTTAGACAGTTCGAACACCCCACGGAATGCGTCCAAGATTGAAGAGCAGATTGATCGTGTTAGGTTGAGTACGGAAATAACTGAACTAGTCGAAGGAACAATGGGGGTGAATAGGTTAGAATCTTATACAGAAGAGGAGTTGAGATACTTATGTCCGAGAATCACAAGAGAGATGGGCAAGGTGCATCAGAGATTGGCAGATTTGGCAGAAAAACATGATATAGAAATAGGGAAAAAAAGCATTTGAAAAGGAGCTACAGGTTAGATTTTGAGGCAAAAGATTTTGAACACATGAGGTCAGCTGGAATGAAAGCACACCCTAAAGAACTATTGCAGAGTACTCAAATTTAGGGAGCATTAGAAAAGTAGGATAACAGGTGGGCAAAGAAGAAAGATAAAAGGAAACAAGATTCACAAGAAGGGTCCAAAACTGTACAAAAAGTTAAGGATCTGGTAAAAATTTTACCAATGAGAGAAATTCCAGGAGGGCAGTTTGTTCATGTTCCTTGTAAAAGGAGTGATATTCTGTCATTTACAAATGGTTATCCAAAACAGAGGGAGAAACCGGTTGAGTGGTATCAGCAGACAAACAGGTTTGTGAAGCTTTCGAAATGTCTGTGGGAAGACCTGAATACTTTATTGGAAATAATGGTTCCAGCTGATTTGTGGGTTGAGTGTAACAGAACAGTAGACTGGCCGACAAGTGAACCAGAAAGGGACAGAAGCACAGGTGCACCATCTCCTGAAGTAATGAAGCATTATTATAAGGTGTTTGAATTCCTGAAGACGAGAATTTCGCCCTAAAAAGATTGATTGGCAGAGGATTGACAGGACAGTGTAGGAGGTAAAGGAGTCGAGACATGCATACTATGAGAGATTGTTTAAGGCATTCAAGGAGTACAGTGGCAAGGAAGCGATCGAGCCGAAAGACATGTTGTATTTTGTGTTCAGGTTCATAGAAGGACTGAGACCTGAAATAGGTCAGATGATTAAGAGTCATTTGATTTGTTGGCAAGTGAAGCCGATTGATGAGGTTTTGCAGTATGCAAAATACTGTAGTGACGAGATTGAGTTGAAGCAGAAAACCATGAAGGTGATGGTGATGCAGATTAAGGCAGCTCAAACAGGTGTGCAGGGAACCTTTGTCCAACAGATACCACAGCAGCAGGGAAGTGTCATGTTTCAGACTCAGATGAGAGGTAGGGGTCATGGAGTTAATATGAATCGTGGACCGGATTTGAGTACTGTAGTGGTTCAGAATGATGTGCAAGGGATGATAAAGATCTTACTGTGTTACATTTGCGGAGCCATGGGACATTGGAAACAGGAGTGTCCCACGATGGTGCAGGAAGGTGTTGTTAAGAAAAATGGTCATGTCAATACATTTCAAAATGTAAGAGTACCAAGAATGAGACGTCCTAATCCAAATTTTCAGAATGACATGAATCAGATGCAAAAATTTCAACCCATGCAGCAGGTGCAAATGCCTTGTGCACAATTGACACAGTTGAACCAGTGCAGCAGCAGGTCCCCATGGTACCTAGACAGCAAATGCAGATACCTCAACCCCCGATGGAGCAGCAACAGATGATACTTACTCAACAGGTCAGAGACAAGATAGAAGTAGTAATACCATACACCAATTCCCGTTACACAGTGAGAATTAAATGAATGGTGAATAGATGAGTGATAGTTCAGATGAAGAGCCATGTGTTATGCAGCCTCCTTAGAAGTAGATCAGAGAGGACCCTATGTGAAAGGGAAGGTGATGGGTCACAAAGTCTCATTTTTGGTGGACACAGGAGCTACGCGCTCTATGGTGAGGAGTGGAGAAGGTCCGAATTGACCTCTTTCAGTAAGAACGGTTCAGGTTGTGGGGGTAGCGAATAAGCATTTGACGATTCCGAGCACAGATCAAGTGCAAGTTGAGATTGGCAACTTCCAGGGACTGCATACGTTTGTAGTCTGTGATTTGAGTCCAGTATCTCTACTGGGAAGGGACTTATTGTGTAAAACAAGGAGTTCAATTACTTGTTCAGTTGATGGAATCGTGATTAACACCAATAGTGATGATGAGGAAGCACCAGCTCCAGAACCTAAGTGTGAAACTACCAATGAGGAGTACCCTTTGATTGAGTTTTTCCCTATGTTTACAGTGAAAGAGCTTGTTAGACCTGACAGCCTTAGGGTGGTCACCCCTAACTTTTTGCCTACCTCCCTCTGCTTTTTGGACACTGTTTCTGCTGTTTTTTAGTCTCTGCGCACTTTACCACTGCTAACCAGTGCTAAAGTGCATATGCTCTCTCCCTTTAAACATGGTAACATTGGATCTTACCCAATTGGACTATTTAATTTACTTATAAGTCCCTAGTACTGTGCACTATATGTGCCCAGGGCCTGTAGATTAAATGCTACTAGTGGGCCTGCAGCACTGGTTGTGCCACCCACTTAAGTAGCCCCTTAACCTTGTCTCAGGCCTGCCATTGCAAGACCTGTGCGTGCAGTTTCACTGCCAATTCGACTTGCCATTTAAAAGTACTTGCCAAACCTAAAACTCCTCTTTTTCTACATATAAGACACCCCTAAGGTATGCCCTAGGTAACCCACAGGGCAAGGTGCTGTGTAGGCAAAAGGCAGGACATGTACCTATGCAGTTTACATGTCCTGGAAGTGTAAAACTCCCACATTTGTTTTTAAACTGCTGTGAGGCCTGCTCCCTTCATAGGCTAATATTGGGGCTGTCCTCATATATTGTTTGAGTGGTAGCTGCTGATCTGAAAGGAGTAGGAAGGTCATATTTAGTATGGCCAGAATGGTGATATAAAATCCTGCTGACTGGTGAAGTTGGATTTAATGTTACTATTTTAGAAATGTCACTTTTAGAAAGTCAGCATTTCTCTGCACTTAAATCTTTCTGTGCCTTACAATCCACGTCTGGCTGGGTTTAGTTTACAGCTCCTTGTGCATTCACTCAGACACACCCCAAACACAGGATACTCAGCCTCACTTGCATACAACTGCATCTTGAATGGGTCTTCCTGGGCTGGGAGGGTGGAGGGCCTGCTCTCAGACAAAGGACTGCCACACCCCCTACAGGGTCCCTGGCAGACAGGATTGAACTGAAAGGGGACCGGGTGCACTTCTAAGCCACTCTTTGAAGTCTCCTCCACTTCAAAGGCACATTTGGGTATATAAACATGGCTTCTGCCCCTTCCAACTCGGACACTTCCTGGAGAAGAAACTTGTAAACAGAAACTGCATCCTGCCAAGAAGAGCTGCCTGGCTGCCCAAAGGACTCACCTGACTGCTTTCTGTGAAGGACTGCTGCCTTGCTGTTGCCCTGCTGCCTTGCTGCTCCCTGGCTGTGATGAAGAAGTGCTCTCCAAGGGCTTGGATAGAGCTTGCCTCCTGTTCCCTGAAGAGTCTGGACCAAAAAGACTTCTCTCTTGCAACTGGACTCCTTGTGCAGCAAAAATTCGACGCACAGCTTGCTAAAAACGATGCACAGCCCACCCCGCGGTGCAAAATTCACCGCACACCGAACCGGAACGACACAGCCTGACTTCGCAAGGAGAAGATCGACACATCGCCTGCGTTGCGACCGGAACTTTGATGCACGGGCCACTGGATCGATGCACAGCTGACCTGGGACGACGCAGGACGACTTCCAGGGGGGAAATCGACGCAGCGCATGCCGTGCGGAAGAAATTTCCACGCAAGGCCCGCCGGAATAACACAGCACTTGTGACTCCACTCCACAAGCCTAGGATTCCACGCACAGACCCCGGGGCGTCTGAAAACCCCGCAATCCAAAGAGGATCCACGAGCAAGCGCCGGAAAGCGACACACAGCCGTCCCTTCGTGGAAACTAAACGACGCATCACCGTGTGCGGCCCGAGAAATTGACGCACACCCCCTTTGTTTCCACGCTTCTGCTCCTCTGCGGACCATTGCAGAGATTTTTCACGCAAACCAGGTACTTTGTGCTAAAAAGAGACTTTGTTTGCTTCTAAAAGACTTAAGACACTTTGGTGGTCATTACAACCCTGGCGGTCGGTGTTAAAGCAGCGGTAAAACCGGCAAGAAGCCGGCGGTAAAACAAATGGAATCACGACCGTGGCGGAAACCGCCAACATAGACAGCCGCTTTAACACTCCGACCGCCACGGCGGTACAAACAAACACCGCGGCGGTAACCGCCAACAGACAGGCGGAGGACAATGTACCGCCCACACTATTACAACCCACCAATCCACCACCTTTTCCTGGGGGGATTCACCGCAAACAAAAACATGGCAGAAACAGGACTTCGAAGGGAAAACGCTCACCTCTACACACCCCACGAGGAACCAGGACGCCATGGAACCGGAACTTCAGATATTCCCAGCCTTTATCTTCCTGCTCCTCTACCAGGACCACGAACGCCGGTGGCGAAGACCTCAGTGAATACTGCACCTACGACACAGGGGAGGGGGAGGAGGGAAAAAACAGTGACACACGCAACACGCAACACCCCCACCCCCACCCTCTCCCACTACAACACACACACTAATACATATTGATACATTACTGTTACACCCCCCCAACCCCTCCTGGAAGAATGCAAGGACAAAAGGAAATGAGTTTGAATAATTGTGATATATTCAATTACATAAATCAAAAATATTTACAAATATATATACATTTATACTATATACAATTATATACACCAAGAACACAAGTCCAAGGGATTCCACCATCATAGTCCGTGGATCATTGGGCCCAAAAGGCATGGGCGAGGCCCACACTCAATACCCGAACAAGGCGGAGAGAACACTGCAGGGGCATCAGATAGAAATAAAACAGGCACCTCAGGGGGGAGGGAAGGGGGGGCACCTCAGCCGGTTGAGTGCACGACGCCAGATCCACGAGGGGGCTCCATGCCCACTGTTCAATCCTGGGGAGTGCAAAGCCACAGTCTCACAAGTCTCTACAGTGGGTGGTTTGCCCACTGTTCAATCCTGGGGAATGCAAAGCTACAGTCTCTCAAGTCTCTACAGTGGGTGGTTTGCCCACTGTTCAATCCTGGGGAGTGCAAAGCCACAGTCTCTCAAGTCTCTACAGTGGGTGGTTTGCCCACTGTTCAATCCTGGGGAGTGCAAAGTCACAGTCTCTCAAGTCTCTACAGTGGGTGATTTGCCCACTGTTCAATCCTGGGGAGTGCAAAGCCACAGTCTCTCAAGTCTCTACAGTGGGTGGTTTGCCCACTGTTCAATCCTGGGGTGTGCAAAGCCACAGTCTCTCAAGTGGATGTAACTCTCCACTGGTTCTAGAGGGGGCTTGGTGCCCAGAGTGCTTCATCCTGCCCGTGGCGGCCTCAGTAGCGTCGGAATCATTGGCGCTCACTGGCCTGCGGTGCTGCTGATAGCGGTGTCCTGGGCAGCGGTTCAGCTGGTGGCGGTCTTGTCCTGGCCTGTGGTGCTGCTGATGGTCTGTCTTGGGCAGCGGGGCTGCTGCTGGCCGTCCTGTCTTCGGCAGCGGGGCTGCTGCTGGTGGTCCTGTCTTGGGCAGCGGAGCTGCTGCTGGCGGTCTTCTCCTGGGCAGCGGTGCTGCTGGCGGTCTTGTCTTGGGCAGCGTTGCTGCTGGCAGTCTTGTCCGCCGTGCTGATCTTCCCAGACTTGCCGGTTTTAATGTGCCCCTTCCCCACCTTGGATGGTGTCGCAGCTGTCTCCACACTCCCAACTGTATCCCTGGGAGCGGCTTTGGTGGCTGATTTCTTTCCCCTCTCCCGCTGGGCACTGCCCAACTTTTTATGCATGACAGGTGGGGGACTGTCCGTGCTCTGGCTCCTTGCCACACTGGCTGCCCTGCTGCCTGGTGCACTCCATAATCCGGTGACTACTGGCACCACTGGTCCTGCCGATGTTGTGGCTGAGGTGCTAAGTTGGGACCTGGAGAGTCGGGCCCTAGGAGACTGAAGGGGTGGAGGAGGTGAGGGAAAGAGGTCAAGGCTGGCCAGGAAAAGTTTCTTAGGAACACAGGACGGGTAGCTGGAGGGGGTTTGGGAGTGGAGGAAAAGGTTGTGGTTGTAGGAGGTGTACGTTTGCTGACTTTGGGTGATGGTGCATGGGCTGGAGTCTATCGTGAGGTGGATGGCTGTTGGGTGGGTGTGTGGCTGCATTTGTGTACCTTGGGAGGGGGCCTCACAGACACACTGGGAGAGGACACAGGGGATGTGTGAATGGTAGTGGGGGTGGTGACTGCACGTGAGCGGGGTGTGGTGGTGGGTGTGCTGGTGATGGACGTAGTGGCTGAGGATGTTGTGCATGCAGGTGTGAGTGGAGATGAGACAGAGAGGGAGGAGGGAGACAAGGAGGAGGGGGACACAGTGGAGGCAGTGGATGTTGGTGTGTCTGCATGTGTCTGATGCTTGCGTGAGTGCCTGTGGGACGTGTGGTGCTTATGTTTGCCAGAGCTTCCCTTGTGTGTTGAGGTGTGTGCATGCTGGTCTGATGGTGTGATTGGGATAGGCTGAGGTACAGGGGTGTGGGTCTGGGTGGAGGAAGTTGGAGGGGGGAGGCTAGAGACAGGGACAATGGCTGCCATCAATGCTGAGGCCAGAGTCTGAAAAGCTCACTGAAGGGCTGCCTGACCAGAGTGAATGCCCTCCAGGTATGCATTGGTTTGTTGCAACTGCCTGTCTACACCCTGGATGGCATTCAAAATGGTAGACTGCCCAACAGTGAGGGACCTTAGGAGGTCAATGGCCTACTCACTGAGGGCAGCAGGGGTGACTGAGGCAGGGCCTGAGGTGCCTAGGGCAAAGGTGATGCCCACCCTCCTGGGTGAGCGGGCACGGGGCAAATGCTGAGGGGCTGCTGGGAGGGCGGTGCTGGTAGGGGGGGTGGCGGCTGTACCTGTAGATGCGGGGGCACAGATGGGGCCGCCACCGCAAGGGAGCTCCCATCCGAGGAGGAGTCCGTATCGCTGGTGTCAGCTCCTGTCCCCGCCATGGAGCTCCCCTCGCCCTCAGTCCCACTGGTGACTTCAGACTCCGTAGTGTCGCCCTCCAGGGCGATGTGGGATGCAGCTCCCTCCTGCTCCGGTGCCACTGCTCCTCCGCCTGATGATGCTAATGCACACAAGAACAGGGAGACCACAAAAAGGGGGGAGAAGACAGAAGAAAGACATGTTCAGTGCATGCAACACCGCTACTGTTGGTGGACGCGACAGACACAGAAGCCCCCTGCACTACGCCGCGCACTTGGAGTCCACTATTCAATCCTTGGGACATGGCTTACAAGGCTATGGCCAATTTCTGCACACATGGATGTCACAGGAGCCTGAGTAGGTGTAGTTGGTACTGTACACAGGTGGGTTGGGGTGCCAAAGGGCCTGCCTGAAGAAGGGACCTTAACTACTAAACTCGCCCTGGCCTAGGGGAACCCACAGCCCACCTCCCCCACCCAGACACCTACAATGTGCGCTGAATCAGCAGAATGAGAGTGTAGTGACCCCCTTGTTGCTGCTGTGATGCCCTCAAGCGCCCATCCAACTCTGGGTACGCCACCACCAGGATCCTGAACATCAGGGGGGTCATGGTGCGACGGGCACCGCTCCCACTTTGGGAGGCCATCTCCAGCGGCGAATGTCCTCCCATCTTTTCCGGCAGTGGGTGCTCCGTCTGTGGTAGACCCCCAGGGTCTGGACTTCCTTGGCGATGGCACGCCAAATGTCCTTCTTCTGGTGGTTGCTGACCTACAGGAATTGGACAGGGGAAAAAGACAAGTAATTACCAACTGCACCGTCACAGTCATTGGCCTGCATCCCTACCCTTGCCATGACGTTTCATGCACGCCTCATTCTCACCCCCCCTGTCTTTCATCCACCCCACTCCACAAAGGCATTGCCCATACAGCATGCTCACAGTGTACTTACCTGTTTGTCTGGAGGACCGTAGAGTAGCGTGAACTGGGGGAGGACCCCATCCACAAGTTTCTCCAACTCCTCCGTGCTGAAGGAAGGGGCCCTTTCCCCATACACATGAGCCATTGTCTCTTCCAGACTGAGGTCACAGCAGCACTTGCAGTGTAGGTCCTCTCCTGTCGAAGATCAGGTATCGAGTGATTGAACAGAGAGAAAATGGCGGTCACGTCCGCGGCGGTGCGTACCGTCACCGCAGGTGTACATCGTCATTGGCTCCTGGGACCCATAGGGTCCAATGTTAACCAATGCAGAATTGCGCCGCGGTCTTCGACCGCCTACCGCGACGGTGTATAACGCCAGCACAGTTACCTCATATCCCCTTGTCCCACCTTACAGGTCAGGCAGCCACCATTTCAGGGGGCCACATGGCATTATTTTTTACTGCGTCACACATATCTAGGCCTTGCCTAAACACTCATACAGGCAAATTTCGCTTTATGAATATTTTCAGAGTAAGCTGTGTTTACGTACCTCAGAGTTGGTTGACTCTCTGCTCGCTGTTCTCCTCCATAGGCACAGTCCGCTGGGGCATGTGAGGAGGTGGCGGCATCCTCCAGTGTATAGTCCGCTGGTGGACCTGTCGACAATGGAGGAGCGACATGTGATCATCACCTACAGGCTTGATCGGGCCACAATCCTAGAACTGTGTGCCCAGTTGGAGCCAGACCTGATGTCATCTCTCCGCCATCCCACATGAATACCCCCTCAAGTGCAGGTGCTGTCAGTACTCCATTTCCTAGCAAGTGGGTCTTTTCAAACAACAGTGGCCATAGCATCAGGGATGTCCCAGCCTATGTTTTCCAACGTGTTGTCCAGAGTGTTGTCTGCCCTGCTGAAACACATGCGGAGCTTCATTGTTTTCCCTCAGGTGGAGGATTTGCCTACAGTGAAAGGTGATTTCTATGCCCTGGGACATACCCCCAACATCATAGGTGCCATTGATGGGACACATGTGGCCTTGGTCCCCCCACGCAGGAGTGAACAGGTGTACAGAAACCGGAAGAGTTACCATTCCATGAATGTGCAGAGGTGTGTTTGGCAGACCAGTACATCTCCCATGTTAATGCAAAATTCCCTGGCTCAGTGCATGACGCTTACATCCTGCGGAATAGCAGCATCCCTTATGTGATGGGGCAACTACAGAGGCACCGGGTGTGGCTATTAGGTGAGCACATGGACCCAATACAGTGGGAATAGTTGTCTGGGTCTGTGGATGTCCCTATGAGTTAGTGTGTGTCTAACAGTTGTCCCTCGCCATTTGCAGGTGACTCTGGTTACCCCAACCTGTCATGGCTACTGACCCCAGTGAGGAATCCCAGGACAAGGGCAGAGGAACGCTACAATGAGGCCCATGGGGGAACTAGGAGGATTATAGAGCAGACCTTCGGCCTCCTGAAGGCCAGGTTCCGGTGCCTCCATATGACAGGTGGTTCCCTATTCTACTCACCAAAGAAGGTATGCCAGATCATCGTGGCCTGCTGTATGCTTCACAACTTGGCTTTGCGATGACAGGTGCCTTTTCTGCAGGAGGATGGTCCAGGTGGAGGTGTTGTGGCAGCTGTGGAGCCTGTGGACAGTGAAGACGAGGAAGCAGAAGAAGAGGACATCGACAACAGGAACACGGTAATCCTGCAATACTTCCAGTGAGACACAGGTAAGAAGACAACACTGCCTGCTACATCTAATATAAATCTAATACCTCTCTACTGTCTATAATTTTCACCCAGTGTATGGTCACTGAGTTGTCACTTTCCCTTATGATTTCACAGATGTGGGTCCCACTGTGTGACATCTGCTTTGTTTCCTCATGGACTAGAGCTGTGTGACATAGGTATGTTGACATTACATTTGAAAGAGCATTTTGCCACTGTAATTGCTAATACACTATTTCGAAATCACAGACAGACTCCAGATTGTTTTGTGCTCTAAGGGTGTTTATTTAAGTGCTCAATATTGGAGGGGGTTGTAAAATGGTGAGGGGGGATGGTGGAGGAATGTCCATGGCAGAGTACAGTCTATTAGTCTCACAGGTGCATTGTCCAAAGGGGCATTAGAAGTGGAGCTGGGGCAGTTTAAGGATGGACAGTGTGACAAGGTGGGACAAATGGATGACAATCAGGGCGGTCTCATTTCTTGGTGGGGGTCTTGGCATCGTTCTCTGTCTTTGTCCTGGATCTCAGGGACCGTTTGCGGGGTGGTTCTCCCTCTGCAGGGGGTGGGGTGCTGGTGTGGTGGTCCTGTGACGGTGCCTCCTGTCCACTAGCGCCGGCGGAGGTGGTGGGCAGTTCATCGTCCAGGCTAGTGTCAGGGGCCCCTTGTTGTGCCACAGTGTCCATCCTGGTGTTCACGGGTTCTTTCAGCACCCCTACAATGGTGCCCAGGGTGGAATTGATGGATTTGAGTTCCTCCCTGAAGCCCAAATACTGTTCCTCCTGCAGCCGCTAGGTCCCCTGAAACTTGGCCAGTACCGTTGCCATCGTCTCCTGGGAATGGTGGTAGGCTCCCATGATGTTGGAGAGGGCCTTGTGGAGAGTGGGTTCCCTTGGCCTGTCCTCCCCCTGTTGCACAGCAGCCCTCCCAGTTCCCCTGTGTTCCTGGGCCTTTGTCCCCTGAACTGTGTGCCCACTGCCACTGCCCCCAGGTCCCTGTTGTTGTTGGGGTGGTGGGTTAGCCTGGGTTCCCTGTAGTGGTAGACACACTGCTGATTGACGTGTCCTGGGGACAGAGGTATGGGCCCGATGGGTGGGTGTTGTGCTGGTGTTTCCAGAGGGGGGAAGCTCTGTAGTGGCTTGTGCCAGTGTGAGGGGAACTGACTGTCCCAAGGTCCCAGATGGGCCGGGCTGGTCGTCTAGATCCAGTTGGACAGAGCTGCTGTCATCACTGTGGGCCTCTTCTGTGGGTGGAATGGACATGTCTGGACCCTCCTGTTCGGTGACGTTGGGTAGGGGTCCTGCAGGGGTGTAAAAGCATGATTATTGCATCTGTGTGTGCCATGGTGTGCAATGGGTGGGTAACCGTGTACCCCAGTGCTTGCATTCCTGTGCAGGACCATGTGTGATGATGGTTTAGGGGGATGTATGGGTATGTGCAGTGGCCATGCTTTGGTGATGGGTGTCCATGCTTTGGTGTTAAATGCAGGGCTTGGGTTTGGGATGTGTGGGTTGTGATATTGGGACATGTGTGAGGTGTTGGAGTGATGGGGGTGAGGGCGAGGGTGGGGGTATGTGATGGCATGCAGGTAGGGTGGGGGATGTAATAGTTAAGATTTGACTTACCAGAGTCCATTCCTCCAGCTACTCCTGCGTGGCCCTCAGGATGCAGTATAGCCAAGACCTGCTCCTCCCATGTTGTTAGTTGTGGGGGAGGAGGTGGGGGTCTGCCGCCAGTCCTCTGTACCACAATGTGGTGTCTTGAGACCACGGGAACGCACCTTCCCCCGTAGGTCGTTCCACCTCTTCCTGATGTCATCCCGTATTCTGGGGTGCTGTCCCACTGCGTTGACCCTGTCCACGATTCTGCGCCATAGCTCCATCGTCCTAGCTATGGAGGTGTGCTGCACCTGTGATCTGAATAGCTATGCCTCTACCCGGATGATTTCCTCCACCATGACCCTGAGCTCCTCCTCACAGAACCTGGGGTGTCTTTGCGGGGCCATTGGGTGGTGTGGGTGATGTGTGGGGTGGTGTGTATCATGATGTGTGAGGTGATATTTAGAGGTGTGTTGTGTGAGGTGCGTGGATGTTATGTGAGTGATAGTGTTGAGTGTCTGTGGATGCTAGTGTTGTTGATGGTGGTGTCTCTCTCTGGCCTTCAGTCGCAATTGTGGTCGTCGGGGTTTGTGGGTGATGTGGGTGTGTGTTTTATATTGTATTGGATGTGTCGGAGAGGTGTGTATATGTGTATCAGGTGTGTATATTTTGAATTGTCTAATGTGGATGTGTTTTGTAAAAGTGTGTGTATTTTGAGCGCGGCGGTGTGTACTGCCAATGGAATACCGCGGTTGAAAGACCCCCGCGTGGATTCGTGGGTCGTGATAGTGTGGGCGTATTCCTGTTGGCGTGATGGTGGAGGTTTTGTTATTGCCAGTTTATCACTGACCTTTGGTGTGGAACTTGTGTGGGTGTCTAAATTTTGGCGGATTCCGGGCTTTGGGTCATAATGACCATGGCGGAATTCCGCGGCGGTGTGTTGGCGGTCTTCTGCACGGCAGTAAGCGGCTTTTACCGCCAATGTTGTAATGACCCCCTTTATATCACTTTTCAGTGATATCTCTACATTTACTTATTATATCTTTGATAGTTTTGATGTGCAAATATCCAGATAAATATTATAAATTTTTCTAAACACTGCGTGGTGTATTTTTGTGGTGCTATATTGTGTTATTGTATGATTTATTGCACAAATACTTTACACATTGCCTTCTAAGTTAAGCCTGACTGCTCAGTGCCAAGCTACCAGAGGGTGGGCACAGGATAATTTGGATTGTGTGTGACTTACCCTGACTAGAGTGAGGGTCCTTGCTTGGACAGGGGGTAACCTGACTGCCATCCAAAGACCCCATTTCTAACAGATCTTCGTTCTGATTTGCAGGGAACAGTACAGGAAAACGTGTGGGATCTGACAGGTAAAGAAGTGGGTGTGATCAAGGGAGTGGAACCGATTAAGGTTACTTTGAAGCCAAATGCAGTGTTTCCGCAGCTTCCACAGTACAATATGCCACAAGATGTCTTAATTAAAGTGGCACAGATAATTGGAGTTTTTTTGAAGCAGGGAGTCTTGAAAGAAGTGCTGGGCAGCCCACGTAATTCATCAGTAATGGGTTTGAAGAAGCCATGTGGGAAGGTGCGAATTGTTCAGGATTTTAAAAGGTAAATTACATGGTGGTCAAGTGTTGTCCTGTGATGTCCAATCCAGAAGTAATAATGGTCCAGATTCCATGTGATGCAGAATGTTTCACAGGGGTTGACTTGCCACCAGCATTCTTTTCTGTGCCCCTTGATGAGGATAGTCACTTTCTCTTTAGTTTCAAATTCCTAGACAGAGACTATACCTGTGAAGACTTCCCCAAGGGTACACAGAGTCACCATCCTTGTTTAATCAGATCTTGAAAAAGAACTTGGAGTCATTGGAATTGCCGTTTCAATTGACTCTGGTACAGTACATTGATGATTTGTTGATTGCATCCAAAACAAGGGACGAGTGTAAGTACAACTCGATTGCCCTATTGAATCCCTATTGAATCATTTGGGAAAGTTTGGCCATAAAGTGTCACCATTGAAGTTGCAGTACTGTCAGAAGGTAGTGTAATATTTGGGTCACCAAATTGAGAAAGGGTCAAAAAGAATTTCCAGAGAAAGGATCACAATGATATTGCAGAGAAGTCCCTTGACTTCACAGAGAGATGTCAGGATGTTTCTAGGAATGGTAAGTCAGTGGATTCTGAATTTTGCTTCAGATTTTCAAAGCCATTGCAGAAGCTGACACATAAGGATGTCACCGATCCCATAACATTAAACCAGAAACAGATGAAAAAGTTCACTGAATTGAGAGTCTGTCCAGAGCTCCAGCATTGGGTATGCCTGATTACACGAAACCCTTCACATTGTTTTGTCATGAGTGTGATGCATGTTCATTATCTGTTTTGACTCAGGTCCATGGAGGTGCTTATCGCGCAGTAGCATATTTTTCAGCTACCTTGGACCCAGTTGCAGCAGCCTTGCCAGGTTGTTTGCATGGAGTTGCCGCAGCTGGTCAGAGTATTTCACAGTGTGAAGGAGTAGTGATGGGATATCCCCTGACTGTAATGGTCCCTTACTCAGTTGAGATTTTACTGACAAGGACGAAAACTCAATACTTGACTGGTACTAGACTGACAAGGTATGAGACAAGCATTTTAGGTGTTCCTAATGTGACACTGAAAAGATGCGTCATTAAGAGCAGCCGCTGCAGGTGTTGCATGTCATTTCTCCAGCTGCGTTGTGTCGATCTCCCAGCCATGATGCAGGTGAAGTGTCAATTTTAGCAAAAGGCCGGTGGCACGTCATTTATCAGCCACGAGGCGGGTGGTGCATAGAACGTTTCCCCGCACAGCAGTCTTTGCATGAATGTCAGTCCTTTTCCACCAGCTACACCTTTCAAGGGCCCAGAGACAGGTTAGAGCACCACTTGGCAGGCAGGACTCTCAGCAGAAAGCCCAAGTGCTGGCAGAGAGAAGTCTTTGATGTCCTGAGACTTCAACAACAGGATGCAAGCTCAGTTCAAGCCCTTGGACATTTTTCACCAGTGAAAAGTCACACAAAAGTCAGCCTTTGTCCTCTCTCAGGCAAGAGCAGCTATTGAAGGCCAACCCAGCAAATCTCAGCAGAAATCCCAAGTGCTGGCAGAGAGAAGTCTTTGATGTCACTGAGACTTTAACAACAGGAGGCAAGCTCAGTTCAAGCCCTTGGAGATTCTTCACCAGTAGGAAGTCACACAAACATCAGTCTTTGTCCTCTCTCAGGCAAAAGCAGCTATTGCAGGCCAACCCAGAAAACCCCAGGCAAAGGGGCAGTACTCCTCCTCCAGCTTCCAGGTCTTCTCCTTGGCAGAAGTTCCTCTTGGTTCCAGAAGCAATCTGATTTTCAGGGGTATTGGGTGCTCCTCTTATACCCCTTTCTGCCTTTGAAGTAGGCGTACTTCAAAAATAAGTCTCTGTTGTTTTCAGGATCCTGCCTCGCTCAGGCCAGGCCCCAGACACACACCAAGGGGTTGGAAACTGCACTGTGTGAGGGCAGGCACAGCCCTTTCAGGTGTAAGTGACCACTCCTCCCCTCCCCTCAGCCCAGATGGCCCATGAGGATATGCAAGCTACACCCCAGCTCCCTTTGTGTCACTTTCTAGAGGAGAGGTGCAAACAGCCCAGCGGTCAAACTGACCCAGGCAGGGAATCCACAAACAAGCATTGTCACAGAATGGTTTAAAGAAGAAAATGCCTACTTTCTGAAAGTGGCATTTTCAAACACACAATCTAAAAACCAACTTCACTAAAAGATGTATTTTTAAATTATTAGCTCACTGACCCCAAACTCCAGAGGGAATCTACACTTTAATCTTAAAGGTAGCCCCCGTGTTAACCGATGATAGAGTTAGGCCTTGTAACTGTGAAAAACGAATTTGGCAGTATTTCACTGTTAGGACATGTAAAACACATCAATACATGTCCCACCTTTAACATACGCTGCACCCTACCCATGGGGCTACCTAGGGGTTACTTTAGGGGTGCCTTACATGTATAAAAAGGGAAGGTTTAGGCCTGGCAAGTGGGTATACTTGCCAAGTCAAATTGCCAGTTTAAAATTGCGCTCGCAGACACTGCAGTGGCAGGTCTGAGCCATGTTTACAGGGCTACTAATCTGGGTGGCACAACCAGTGCTGCAGGCCACTAGTAGCATTTCATTTACAGGCCCTGGGCACTTCTAGTGCACTTTACTAGGGGGTTACTAGTAAATCAAATATGCCAATCATGGATAAGCCAATGTACACATACAATTTATACAGGAAACACTTACACTTTAGCACTGGTCAGCAGTGGTAAAGTGTCCAGAGCAAACAAAAACAACAAAAACAGCAAAAACAGACTCCAGCACACAGAAGCAATCTGGGAAGTAGTTAGCAAAAAGTTAGGGGCGACCATTCCAATGATGTCAAGTCTAACAGAACTATTAAGCCTGAAAATCCATTGTTTGTTCAACACCTGCTACTAAGGTAGCAGAAATATTTAAGTCGTTCCATGCAAACTATTGCTAGGTCTTTGATCATTTCAGTGGTTAATTTATGTTGTAAAGAAACATCCCTTATGAATTTGAGATACTTCCAAAGCCCATTGGTTGTGTCATCGCCAAAAAGACTGTTTCTAGACATTGCCGATGGTTTCCATCATCAAGTCTGTCCACAACCCCTTCCAACTACAACTAAGTGGGATTAAGACATCTGTACCACTGTTTGTTTCTGCCACCGGAGGGACATTTAGCTGTGAAAAATTGTTTTTGGCATTGCGGATCATCCAAAGGTGTTTATGGAGAGGAGGTGGCACTGGCTGGACACCAAGATGGCTGCATTCTTGGATAGCTTCTGAGAGGCCCCTGTTGTCTTACTCTACCAGCCATTCTACCTTGTTCTAATCAGTATATGGTCCCAAGTCTATAACATAACGCAGGAGAAGAAAAGAGCAACTTTGAGAGATATCTCGCTGTAGAGTCTGGCACAGTACAGCCACTGCCATTGAATGCCCCTGCACCATGAAGGGAAAGTACTGCCCTGAAAGTGGTCCCACACGGAAACTGACTTGGAACTTGAAGACTTCTTGGAACATGAGTCTGGATAGCTGTGAAGAAGATGAACAAGAAGTACTTTTTTAACATTCAGGGCATTACCTAGAGGACAGGCAAGAGGAACACAATCTCTGACTTTGCGTTTGAAACTAAGTTTACAAATGGAGAGAAGATGCTACTGATGTCATGTAAAGCCCAACATGCCGGTCTAAAAGACAGAATGGGCACCATTGAGACCACAATGTACACCATTGAGGTGACACTGGTGGGCATGGACTAGCCTTTGGGTACAAGCTGAGTAGAAACTGGAGACAGACATCAAACAACTTGCCACTCTTGTAGACCAAGTGGAGACCAATGCTAAAGAGATGAACAATATATCATTGTTCCTGACAATGGTGGCTGAAGTGAAGATCAAGATGGAGCTTGAGATGCTGGAAGGCCAGTGTCAGGGTAATATGCTGACAGTACTGTGGTGCACCTAAGGATTGACTCACTCCAAGTTCGGTGAAAAACTGAGGGGCGGGACACGTAACGGTGATGGTGATGTCTCACTTACCAGACCTTAGTATTATAGGAAGCATTCCAGACCAAAATTGTGCTGCTGGAGAGAAGTTTTTACTTTTCTTTCCATAGTTAAGTCCTAGCACCTTGGCTCAGAAGCGAGGATTCATGGATATCCACAAATTGTGGTGGGTTAGTGAGCTAAAACCATCAGTGGACTTCCCTGTTGTAGTGTCTTGCATGATTTAGAGAGGAACCTTTCTGGCTCCCTGAGGACTCCGTATCAATGTAACGTAATTGCTAGAATAGAATGTACTGAAAGCTTGATTTAGAATGTGGAGTTCACAGGTACATGCAGAGGAATAAAGATGTGTGATTAACAGCTCTGTGTGTGGCCTAGTAATCCAGTGGCCATGCTGGGGAAGATGATAGAATTGGCAACGAGATAAGGGATAAGTAACCAGAAGAAGAAAGTGCTCTCCTGGAGAGTTTGCCATGGTCCAAGCAGCTTGTGTGTGACACATGTGCCTTTGGCGAAGTGCCGAGCAGACAGTTTCCATATGTGGAGTCAAAGCCCAAGTCCAAGCAATGTGAAGTGTGTGAATGTAAAGAAAGCTTCACAAAAAAGTCTACGCATCATTGGTCAAGAAATGATGACCAAGATCCTACAAAAAGATACTGCACTGCTACACAAAATAAAGTTATGTGTGGTATGCTCACGAATGTGAACGCTAAAGGGAGATTCAACCAAGTTTATAAATCTTAGTTAAAGACAATTATCAAACACTAAATAATGTTGCATGGCAGTGACCAATCAGATGCAAGCTGAAGTGTGAAAAGAATGAAATAGATAATTTTCTAAACCCAATAAGCAGATTATCATACTCCAGTTGATGGTGGCCCCAAGAGAAGTGCTCGGGCTGTGCTAACAGAGCGGTCAAAATCTGCAGCGGCCAGAAATGTGGCAAATGCCATTTGGCCAAAGGAGCCCATCAAGAATGACCTTGAGGCCAGCCACTTGCAAGGCCGGGGCACAAAAATGGAACTGATCCTGGTTTCCAGTCAGAGAGGCCAGGGAGAGCTCTGATCTCAACGTCAGTAAGTTCCACACTGATCTACAATGCTGCCACCTTCCTGAAACCACTATCACCGTTTGACACTGCCAAAAAGCAAAATCTTGGTGATAGATGGACTCCCTAAATAGAGACATTTGAAGATTTCATTGATGCACTTAAAGAGACTGATAACAGGAAGGCTATGAAATATCTCAAAAAACTTGCTGGTGATGGTGTGCAATAAGTCATAAACAACACCCTGAACTGAAGAAGAACTTACATACTGTCAGATTAAGAATTTGTTGAATCTAAAGTTTAATCCTGTACCAAACCTTGACTATGAACAATATGTTTTCAGTCAGGAACATCAAAGAGTTGGTGAAACAACTGATGAATTTGTGGAAAGACTCAACACGCTCATCAAACACTGTAAGTTCAATTAATTAATTGATGAAGAAGCCATGTAGCTTAGAGTGATCAATGCTTGTTCAATTTATTCAGATGATGAATGCTGAGAGAAACTCTTAGTCTAGAGCGAGTTTCGATGGCTGCCAGAACTGAGGAACGTACTTAAAGACAAGCTGCCAACATGGAGGCCGTAGGTGCCCCGAGCGACATAGTCATGAGTGTGAAAAGTAATTCAAAAGAAGAGACTGAAGGACACAAAGTGATGCCTACATGTAAAAATAAGTTGTGTTTCAGAGGTGGATTTGCATTTTCACATGAAGGAAAGTGTCCCGGCATTGGTCAGATATGCAAAGGCTGTGGTGAAGAGAACCATTTTGTGATGATCTGCAGAGTGAAGGAAAAAGTAAGTGTGTTGTGGCATGAAGACAAAATGGCTACCAGAACGTTCCAGAAACAATGTTCGATGTGCACCCACAAGGCCAAGCGGTGACATCAGTTAAGACAAAAAGATACTAATCTAGGTTGATCATCATCCAAATCATTGCAAACAGTTCTTCTGCCTCATAATAAATGAAAGTGGTCCGGTGGGCAGGGAGATGTCCTTTGTCCCCACTGCTTTTAACATTAGCAATGGAGCCTCTGGCAATACAACTTCGACAGAGGATGGAGAGGTGGGTGATTGTGGTGGGGGATACTACTCATCTGGTGCCCTTAAATGTAGAATATACTCTCTTTTATTTGAGATCACCCAGGGAACCATTACCTATTTGTTAGACCTTGCAGCCTTGGGGTGGTCATCCCCCAACATTTTGCCTGCCTCCCTCCATTTTTTTGACCCTGTTTTTGCTGGTTTTAGTACTCTTTGCACTTTACCATTGCTGTCAAGTGCTAAGGTGCATATGCTCTCTCCCTTAACCATTGTAACATTGGTTCCTACCAAATTGGCATATTTAAGTTACCTGTAAGTCCCTAGTAAAGTGCACTACATGTGCCCAGGGCCTGTAAATTAAATGCTACAAGTGGGCCTGCAGCACTGATTGTGCCACCCACATACGTAGCCTCTTAACCATGTCTTAGGCCTGCCACTGCAAGGCCTGTGTCACTGCCACTTCGCTTTGGCATTTAAAACTACTTTCCAAGCCTTAAACTCCACCTTTTCTACATATAAGTCACCCCTAAGGTAGGCTCTAGGTAACCAACAGGGCAGGATGCCATGTAAGTAAAATGCAGGACATGCACCTATGTGTTTTACATGTCCTGGTAGTGAAAAACTCATAAATGTGTTTTCCACTACTGTGGGGCCTGCTCCTCTCATAGACTAGCATTAGAACTGCCTTCATATACTTTTAAGTGGTAGATTCTGATCTGGAAGGAATAGCCCTGTCATGTTTGGTATTGGTATTGCCAGAATGGTAATAGAAAATACTACTTACTGGTGAAGTTGGATTTAATTTTACTATTTTAGGAATGCCACTTTTAGAAAGTGGGCATTTCTCTACACTCACTGTCATCTGTGCCTTACAGCCCTATCTCCAATCCACATCTGGTCTGTGCTGGTTGACAGCTCCCCTTATGTATTCCACCCAGACAACCATAAACACAGTACACTCAGTCACATCTGCATTCATCTGCATACTGAATAGATCTCTCTGGGCAGGAAAGGTGGAGGGCTCTCTCTTACACTTCAAAGGCCAGTGGCCTGTCCTGACACAAAGGAACGTGTGCACTTCAAAACCACTCTTTGAAGTTTCCCCCACTTCAGAGGCATTTTGGGGTATATAAACTGGGTCGATGACCCCACCAAATCAGACACTTCTAGACCTACACCTGGACTCTGTCAGAGAGACTGCCTGTCTGCCCAAAGGACTCATCTGGACTGCTTTGCTGAAGGACTGCTTCCCTGCTTGTTGCCCAGCTGCCTGGTACTCCTGACTCTGGTGGAAGGACTCTGCCTTCCTCCTAAAGTGCTCTCCAAGGGCTTGGATTGAGCTTGCCTCCTGTTTCTGAAGTGTCTGGGCCAACAAAGTCTTCACTCCTTCAGGAAAGCCTCGTATGTCTGAAAATCAACACAACGCCCGCAGAAATCAATACAATGCCTGCCTCGCGGCTGGAAAATCGCTGCACCGCCAACCGGAATGACGCAGTGCTGGACTCACAACCTCGAAATCAACGCAGTGCCTGCCTCGCAGCTGAAATGTCACCACATATCCTACCAGATAGATGCAGTGCCTTCTCCGTCAACCAGCGTGTCAAGGATTTTCAACGCATCATCCCTGGGCATCAAAATATGCCCCCAATCGCAGTAAGGAGCCAAGGCTGTGATGCTGGAAATCAACGCATCTACTTGCAGAGTAGAAAGAAATGGCGTGGTGCTGCGATGGAAAATCCGATGCAACACCTTTTTTCCACGCATCTCCTCCTCTGCGGTCCCCGTGCATCGTTATTTTTGACGCATCTCAGGTACTTTGTGATACAAAGAACCAACAACTGATTCTTAAGGATTGAGACTCTTTTAAATCTTTAAAAAGTAATATTTCAATTTGTGCTCTTTGGATTATTATCATGTTTACCTTATTTTGTTCAGATAAATATTATCTGTTTTCTTAAACCTTTGAAGTGTATTTTTGTGGTGTTTTCACTGTGTTACTGTATAATCAAATACTTTACACATTTCCTTCTAAGTTAAGCCTGCCTGCTCTGTGCCAAGCTACCAGAGGGTCAGCATGAGATGATTTGGGTAGTGTTGTGAATTGGGGTCTCTACTTGGACAAGGGTGTATACTTCTGCCAACTAGAGACCCCAATTTCTAACACTATTCTCCTCCAATTCCTGAACAATTTTGGAGAACTAACGAGCCTGCGTATTAATCAGGCTAAATCTCTGGTGTTGCCACTGGGACGGTTAGCTCAGGTGAACCCTAGCATACTACCAAAGCTCTCACTAAGATGGGAGACAGAAAAGTTCAGATATTTGGGAGTGACTATAGCAACCACTCCACAACAATGAACCCAATGTAATGTACAAATGACCAAAGGTCTGCGGGCCTTAGTACAATTCTGGAACACTCTTCCCCTCTCACTGATTGGCAGAGTGGCAGTTGAGAAAATGGTGTTCCTCCCCCGCTGCCTCTACACCCTACAACACTCCTTAGACACGCTGCCTAGAGCAGTGTTCAGACGGTTATACTCACTACTCACAACCCTGCTCTGGAAAGGAGGAAGATGCAAGATGGCCCAAGAGCACCTACACTTGCCGACATTGGAGGGCAGCCCAGCGGTCCCATAAATAGAGTGGTATTATCTGGTTTCTCATATACAACATGCAGCCCACTGGTTAGCAGAGAGCACAAATTGGAAGAAAGCAATCCTGGCAGACAAGGGAAGGGACACGGAGCTGCCACTCCTTTTACATTCAGCCGGCCGCGCCAGGGAAAGGGTCCCATACCTAGTCATACACATGGCAACATTATGGGAGAGAACAGTTAAGGTGATACTAGGGAGACCCCTGTTCGCCAGAGAGTTTACTTTCTGGGAATTACCAGCCTTTCCCGTACTGACCACCGTGGTGGATACATCAGCCTGGAGGGCAGGAGGTTGCGAGACATTAGGAGAGCTCTACCGCTCCAATGAGTTTCTTCCTTTCGAGACCGCAAGTGAGACATTTGCGTTAGGGGAGGTACAATTCTTCGTGAATGCTAGCGTAGCTAAAGAAATATGGCTGACTTACCTGGCTGTCCCCCTCAATTTCTGATATTTTGGGTGCTCATGGAGTATAGGGGTGCAAGGAGCTTTATATCGCACCTATGTAAGGCTGCAATAATTGACAGACTGAAAGCCCAATTTTCAACTAGGGAAGCATGGGAAAGAGACTTAGAGACCCCCGCTTATGGATAAACAGTGGTTCAAAATGTGCACCTTGGTCCGCGCGATGTCATCCAACCCAAGATTCAAATTGCCACATTTTAACTATTTGCACCACGCATACAACATACCTGTTCTATTTCATAGGATGGACCCCACTAAGACGAAGTGCTGTCCCTGCTGCCATTAAAATTATGCTGCTTTCATATACCTTCCTTGGAATTGCCCACCAGTGAAGGCATTCTGAGAGGAGGTTTTTCAACGTATGGAGGCCTTGTGTGGGATATGGCTGGAGCTGTGCCCGGCAGGGGGTTGCTGGGAGATCTGCATTCACATAATGGGAAAAAGACGGAGCATAAGTTCTCGCAACTAACGCTAATTCTGGCAAAATGCACGGTCACCATCACCTGGATTGGACAGGAGGTGCATGATGTTGCGTGGTGGAAAAATGATGTAAAGGAATGGATGGTCGTGGAAGAGATATGTTAAAAAAATAAACTAACAGACAACAAATTAGAGGACGATTTACATGCTTGGGGAACATCACGGTCTAGAGTTGAAGTGGGGGACACCCAGTCCACAAGGGACTCATCAGATGAGGAGGGGTGATCAGTGCAAGCAGCCCCTGAGACACTCATGATGGGGGGCCATTATGGAGGGGACATGTGCTTGTTGTTTGTGCCCTTGAAATGTTATGCTTCTATTTCAGAAACAACAATGATCGTTAAACGAAGATTCTTTTTGTACATTTATGTATGGCA
The DNA here is from genome assembly GCF_031143425.1 of Pleurodeles waltl. Lineage (NCBI taxonomy): Eukaryota > Metazoa > Chordata > Amphibia > Caudata > Salamandridae > Pleurodeles > Pleurodeles waltl. Next base: position 1,022,412,414 of record NC_090439.1, read on the forward strand.
GTGACCTCCCAATTTTAAGTGTTGTTATGTAATAGTTCATGATACAATGTATTATCTATGTATGAAAAACCAATAAAAAAATTATTTAAAAAAATTAAATAAGTGAAAGTGAAGAAAGTGATTGTACCATGTCAATGCTTACCTCAGAAAAATGTGCACATGTTGGACTGGTCGCCTGTGAGGACAAAAGTGAGTCAAGGAAAGGTGGGCATGTGAAAGCAACAAAACCATACAATTGAAAATAAATGGATGTCCAATATCTTTCATTATCGATAGCGATGCATTGATAAATTTAATGCCTGAAGAAAAATACAATGAACTGTCTCCATTACCGCGGCTTATGCCATCAAAGACCAAAGTGTATACTTGGGCGAAACCCATGAAGAGTCGAGGTTCATTTATAGGGACAGTGAAACATTAGAAAACAAAAGTACAACCATTGATCCATGTACTTCAAAGTACAATGGCAAGTGCATGCATGCCCCGCTTCAACACGGCTGCTGACATGGGACTGATTTTGGTGAATTACCACACGAATGCTCATCATGAAATAGTACGTCAAATTTCCTTTGTTTCATGGTTTGAGAAAGTTAAAGCCTATGAAACTAAAGCTGCATATTAGTTAGGATGTCCATCCTGTTGCTTAGAGACATAGACAAGTTGCTTTTCTTTTACAAGGAGATGTTGAAATTGAACTTGAATCGTTACTTAAGCATGACATTATTGAACGTTCCACTGGTCCAATGCCATTGGTTTCTCCCATAGTAGTAGTGCCTTAAAACAACTGTGAAGGAGCTGTGAGCATATCCGTTGAGATGCGCCAGACAAACAAAGCAATTGAGCGAAAACTACATCCAGGACTGCACATTGCTGACATGATTAACGCAGTTAAATCGTGCCAAGGTCTTTTCTTGACTTGACTTAAATAAAGGTTATCATCAGTTAGAACTTGGAGAAAGCTGCAGATATATCACAACCTTTCCCACACATGTTGGTTTGCTTAGATACAAGAGACTTAGGGCCTGATTTAGATTTCGGTGTTTGGGGTACTCGGTCATAACGGTGACAGATATCCCATCCACCGAAATATAAATCCCATTATTTCCTATGGGAATTATATTTCAGCTGACAGGATATCTGCCATCGTTGTGCTTAAGTAACACATCTGCCGAAATCTAAATAAATCTAAATCAGGCCCTTAGTTTTGGTGGGTCATATGCTGTAGAACCCTTCCAAGAGGTCACACAATGCATCACACAACCTGTTATGAATGTATTTAATTATAGTGATGAAATGTTTGTTTTTGAAGCTAAACAGGAGCACGATAGAGCCCTCACACAAGTATGAGAACTGCTCAGTGATGCAGGATTGACCTTGAATGCAGACAAATGTGAATTCAACAATACAAACTGAAATTCTTTAGTCATATCTTTTCTGATGGAGGCATGTTGCCTCAACCCGCAAAAGTACAAGCTTTGACAAATGCTTAACCCCCACAAGATGTTTCAATGGTACTTTCTTTTCTTACAATGGGCAATTACTGTTCAGGGTACATAAAGAACATTGCCACTGTTAGTGCTCCATTATGAGAGTTAACAAAGAAAAATGTTACTTTTAAATGGTCACAAGAATGTGAGAAATGTTTCAAAAGAATCAAACACGTCTTCAAAAATGTTACAGAAATGGAGTACTTCAACCCAAAGCTCCATACAGAGATTGTGGTTGATGCTAACCCGGTCTGGTTAGGTGCTATACTTGCATAGCATAGCCCAAATGCTAGACAACATGTTGTGACCTATGCTAATAGAAGTTTGTCTCAAACTGAATGTGCTGATTCACAGCCTGAGAAAGAACTTTTGGTTGTAGGATGGGCTTATGAACATTTCTGTGTATTCCTGTATGGAAAACCCTTTAGGCTGGTGACTGATCACCAAGCTTTGCTGACCATCTTCGGCAATCCAAAAGCCAAGGGGCCTCCTCGGATTGAATGATGGGAAATACAGTTTCAAGAGTATGATTAGACAATTGTGCATCAACCAGGAAAGGATAAAAATGCTGCTGACTACTTTTCAAGAGGGCCCATCCAGGATCATGGTACTCCATCCAAGACAGATTAGGCCTACATTAATTTCATTGTCAAGTCCAGTAAACCAGTTGCTGTTTAGTTAGCCCAGATTTTCAATGACACAAGTCATGATAGTGAATTGCTGAAGTTAAGAGACATAATTTCACGTCAGTCATGGAATAAACACATTCAAACTCTCAGTAATGATGATGAATATCAAAAATACAAAAATGTTAAAGATGAATTGTCCATAATTCAAGAAGGAGTCAAACTGCGAGACTTCTGGAATATCTACAACAAAACATGATCGAAGTGGCTCACGGAGGACATTTTGGTATTGTTGCTACAAAGAGAGCTCTCCGAGATAGAGTCTGATTTCCATATTTGGATGAGAGCTGAAAAGGAACTCAAGGACTGTCAACCAAAGTTACTCAACATACCCTGAACATGTCAGAGTTCCCTAAACATGCCTGGGAGAGAATAGCTATTGTTTCTTTAGTGCACTTGATAATGGATATCATATAATGGTGATTATAGATGAATATTCAGAATTACCTTTGGTTGAAGATCTTTCAACCATAACACTTGACTGAGTAGTCATGAAACTTCGTGGTATATTTGCAACATAGGGCATACCAGCCATTGTAAAGTATGAGAATGGTCCACCCTTCAACAGTAAACAATTTGTTGCAATTAAGTAATTCCTTTGAGTGAAGGTCCAACGAGATACCATTATTAGAGGAAGAGGCAGCTGTGCAGGGAGAAATGCTATACTATACATGAATATATAACAAGACTGTGCTTAATTTTTGCTCCTTGAGGATCACAGGTCGTAAGTTTTCTGGATGTACAGTTTTTAAGTGTTCTGGGTTTCCAGTGGGGAAAGAGGGACACCTGGGTAAGAGCTTATGGTTGTGTTCTAAATATTTTGACAAATGATAGCAGAGAGAGAGGTTAGGAGTAACAGTGTGAATCTAGCATTTCTTCAGACCTCCGATGCTTAGGAGGTTGAGGAATCATTGAGGTCTCTAGCTGACATCCTGTGTGGAATCCGATTCTTCTTATGTTTATTTTCTTTCCTTCGATTCCCCTTTCCCTTGAGGGCTGTTGTGACTGGGAGAGTGTTATATTCTTCTGGTGATAGTAGGGCTTACGAGACACAGGAGGTTGGATTCTGGATACTCTTCTCAGTCCTACAAGATTTTACACAACCACTAGTTGTCAGTTGCATGTCACGATGACACATTTGAATGAAAGATAGTCATGGTTCACGCAAACTGCATTGTACTACTAAACTAGTACTGCATGCTCTGCATTTGAAACTAAGCTTGCAAATGGAGAAAAGATGCTACTAAAGTCAATTAATGCCATAAATTGAGGTCTGAAGGACAGAATGGGTACCACTGAGCCCAAAATACACACCATTGAGGAGACAGCAGAGGGTTTGGACTAGCCGTTTCTTATAAGCTGAGAAGAAACTGGAGGCGGATGCAGCGACGGCTCCTCCTTTAAGGTGGAGGAGCGTCGCCCCCTCCCCGGCTAGCTGCTGAAGCTGCAAAACCTTTAACAAACAAAACGATAATAAACCATTTTAATATCATTTCGTTTGTTAAAGGGGCAACAAGCACTTAGGGGAATGCAGAGAGCACTCCTCTCACTGTGCATGTGTTCTTGGCCAGCGGTCTCAGGCCGGCCAAACACACATGTGCAGTAGGCTCTCTCCAGCCGAGCAACACAGTTGCAGCAGGCACAGGCTCCCAGTCTACCTGGGAGGGGACTGTCTGGACTCTCCCACCCAATTCTGACGCTGCTCTGAGCAGCATCAGGATTGACCGCAGGGCAGGCTGGGAGCCTGAAGCAATGGGAGAAAGAGGATCTGGTAAGTTATTTGTTTCATATTTTATAATTTGTATTCAATGTTACCCCCTTTCACCCCCATGCAACGCACCCGCCCAGCCTCTTGTAAGCGAAACGAACCACGACTGGGCAGATGTGAAACAACATGCTACTCTTGTGGACTGTTAGACTTGGCGTGGTCTCCCCTAACTTTTTTGCCCCTGTTTCCCAGGTTTTTGATGTGTGCTGGACTCTGTTTTTGCTGTTTTTGATACTCTGGGCACTTTACCACTGCTATCCAGTGCTAATGTGCAAATGCACCTATTTACAATGTATGTGTAACTGGCTTTCCATGATTGGGATATTTGATTTACTAGTCTCTAGTACAGTGCACTAGAGGTGCCCAAGGCCTGTAAATCAAATGCTACTAGTGGGCCTGCAGAACTGGTTGTGCCTCTCCCATTAGTAGCCCTGTAAACATGGCTCAGACCTGCCACTGCAGTGTCTGTGTGTGCAGTTTTAAACTGCCAATTTGACTTGGCAAGTGTACCCAGTTGCCAGGCCTAAACCTTCACTTTTCCTACTTGTAAGGTGCCCCTAAGGTAGGCCCTCGATAGCCCAATGGGCAGGGTGCAGTGTATGTTTAAGGTAGGACATATATTAATGTGTCTTATATGTCCTGACAGTGAAATACTGCCAAATTGGGTTGCCAAATTGGGTTTTCACTGTGCAAAGCCCATCTCTCTCACAGATTAACATGGGGGCTGCCTTTAAATATTATTAAAGTACAAATTCTCTTTGGGAGCAGCTAGAAATTTGGAGTTTAGGGTCTCTGAACTCACAATTTAAAAATACATCTTATAGTGAAGGTTGTTTTTAGATTGTGTGTTTGAAAATGCCACTTTTAAAAAGTAGGCATTTTCTTGCTTAAACCATTCTGTGACTCTGCCTGTTTGTGGATTCACTGTCTGTGTCAGTTAGACAGTTGGGCTGTTTGCACCTCTCTCTAGACAGTGACAGAAAGGGAGCTGAGGTGTAGCCTGCATATCCTGATGAGCCATCTGTGCTTTTCATACCTGAAAGGGCTGTGCCTACCCTCACACAATGCAATCTCCAAACCCCTTGTGTATGTCTGGAGCCTGGCCTGGGCAAGCTCTTCCAAACAAGAGACACTTTCCTTTGAAGTTTGCCTACTTCAAAGGCAGAAAGGAGTATAAGTAGTGGACACAAAACCCCTGAAAATTCGATCATTTCTGGAATCAAGAGGAACCTCTGCCGAGGAGAAGAGCTGAGGAGAAGTGTTGCCCCTGCCTGTGACTGTGCTTTGTTGGGCTATCCTGCAGTTGCTGCTTCTGCCTGTGAAAAGGGACAAAGACTGGACTTTGTTGTGCATTCCAGCTTGAGAAGAAACTCCAAGGGCTTGAACTGAGCTTGCCTCCTGTTATTGAAGTCTCAGGGCCATCAAAGACTTCCTCTGCCAGCACCTGGACTCTCTGTTTCAGACTTCTGCCCTGCCAAGTGGTGCCCTATCCAGTCCCTGGGCCTGTGAAAGGTGAAGCTGGCAGACAAGAACTGAAGATTCATGCACAGACCACTGTGTGGCAAAATGTTCGACGCACCCTCTGCAATGCAGCTGATAAACGAAGCTTCACGGCTAAAATCAACGCTACTCCTACATCATGGCTGGGAGATCGATGCATCGCCGCTGGAGAAATGATGTGCAACACCCGCTTACAGAGGCTGATAACAATGCAAACCCCACACAGCACGGTTTTCTGAGACCGTGCCACAGGATCTCAATGTGACATCGCTGGATGTGAAAGATCGACGCAAAGCCTGCCAGGATCCAAGTTGCATTTACCATGATGCATTGGGACTGACTGCATGCTGGAGTGTGAGGCAGGGGGCTCCCTTTCTCTTTTTCCTGTTTAAGAAGGCTCCCTTGAGCCACCGAGCTGACGAGCTCTGGTTGAGCACCTGCGTGCCAGTGAGTGGTACACAAACCTGAGAGGACTTTTGGCAGCATTTCCAGCAACCCCACACACAGAGATGCTCTCTGTTGATGAAGGGCTTAAACCAGAAACAGGTGTCCAGAGATTTACAGCACTTGCTGCACCTACTAAGGTGAAAAACTACAGTTTATGGATAAAAAACTAACGTTGACAGCATTTACAATGATGCGTTGGGACTGACTGCATGCTGGAGTGTGAGGCAGGGTGCTCCCTTTCTGGTTTTCCTGTTCAACTCAACATCGCTGTGTGTGAAAGATCTACGGAAAGCCTGCCAGGATAGAAGGTGCCCCGTCCTGAAAGCGATGCATCGCTCTCTTGCGAGGAAGAAAAACAACACATCGCCAACCCGACGGGAGAAGGAAACGACACACAGCCTCGCTTGCAAGTAAGTAACTGACGTATTGCTGACTTTTCTTACACATGCTCGCCCGTGCGGCTCTATTTTTTACCCTAATCAGGTATTTGGTGTCACAACAGCATTCTCACTGTTTTCTAAGTATTAAGACTCTTAGGCCCTCCTTACAACCCTGGCGGACGGTGGTAAAGGAGCGGTAATACCGCCAACAGGTCGGCGAAAAAAAAATTTGAATCACGACCACGGCGGAAACCGCCAACATAGACAGCCACTTTAACACTCCGACCGCCAATGCGGTAGAAACAAACACCACGGCAGTAGCCGCCAACAGACAGGCGGAGGACAAAGTACCGCCCACCATATAACAAAAGGCCTATCCGCCACCTTTTCCGGGGCGGAACAAAAGCACGGCGGAAACAGTACACAGAAGGGAAACCACTCACCTCTCGACACCCCAACAAGGAACCAGGACGCCATGGAGCCCGAACTACACGTCCTGCCCATGCTGGTCTTCCTCCTGTTCTATCAGGAGCAGGACAGACGCCGTCAACGACCACAGTGAGTACTGAACCTACAACACAGGGGAGGGGGGAGGGAAAAGAGAGTGACACACACACGCAACACGTGACACACACACGCAACACGCAATAGCCCCACCCCCACCCTCACCCACAACACCATACAGACAAATACATGCAGCAACATTACATATACACCCCACCCACCCCCCGGAAGAACGCAAGGACAAAATTAAATGATTGTAACAATTGTAATTATGAAAAATCTGATAGTGAAAGTTCAAAATTTAGCATATACAAATATGTACACCAAATACACAAGTCCGGATAGTGTACCAATCATTGTCCGTGGACCAGTGGTCCCAAAATGCATGGACAAAGCCCACACAAGATACCTGACTCAAAACGGAGAGAACACTGCAGGGGCATCAGATCGAAAATAAACAGGCACCTCACGGGGAATGGAAGGGGGGGCACCTCAGCCGATGAACGCACGACGCCACTGCTGCACGAGGGGGCTCCATGCCCATTGCTATATCCTGGGGAGTGCAAAACCACAGTCTCTCAAGTCTTTCCAGTGGATGGTTTGCCCACTGCTGTGTCCTGGGGAGTGCAAAGCCACAGTCTCTCAAGTCTTTCCAGTGGGTGGTTTGCCCACTGTTTTATCCTCGGGAGTGCAAAGCCACAGTCTCTCAAGTGGATAACAGTCTCCACTGGTTTCGGAGGGGGCCTTGTGCCCAGAGTGCTTCATCCTGCCAAGGACTGAGGTTGTGGATGTGATTCTCCACTGGTTCTGGAGGGGGCATTGTGCCCAGAGTGCTTCATCCTGCCAAGGACTGAGGTAGTGGATGCCTTTCTCCACTGGTTCTGTAGGGGGCATTGTTCCCAGAGTGCTTCATCCTGCCAAGGACTGAGGTGATGGATGTGAATTTCCACTGGTTCTGGAGGGGGCTTTGTGCCCAGACTGCTTCATCCTGCTAAGGACTGAGGTAGTGGATGTGATTCTCCACTGGTTCTGGAGGGGGCCTTGTGCCCAGAGTGCTTCATCCTGCCAAGGATTGAGGTAATGGATGTGATTCTCCACTGGTTCTGGAGGGGGCAAAGTGCCCAGAGTGCTCCACATGCAGTGTGGCCGGTCCCATTTCCTCACCTGGGTGTGTGTGCCACGAGATTGCCTAGGAACACGTAGGATGATAAGCCATGGAGGCAGAGACATACCCCACACTGCTGCGGCTTCGCCTTCCACCTGCAGGTGAAAACAGTGATGGAAGTCATGCCTCATGGAAGCTGGGCAGGGTCCAGGTAGTCTCCTCCAGCCTCGGAAGACTGACCACTGGGGATGGTAGCCATGTCAGCGGTGGTGCCACTTTCTTATCACGTCGCTGGTGGCGGTGCTTGCGGCGGTGTCTGTGGCGGCAGTGCTGGCGGGGGTGCATGTGTCAGCACCTGTTGAGGGACACAGCAGGACGTCTCCTGCAGCCTCAGATGGCTGCCCACTGGGGTTGATGCTGGGGACTGTTGCTGAGGCTGCAGACGTGCTGGTGGCGGTGCAGGTGGCTGTGCAGGTGGCGTTGCTGGTGGCGGTGCAGGTGGTGGTGCAGGTGGCGGTGCTGGTGGCGGTGAAGGTGGCGGGCAGGTTGCGGTGTTCGCTGCCGTACAGGTTGGTGTAGTCGTGGACAGAAGGGGTGGCACTAGTCCCTCAGTCGGTGCCACCGTGCCCTGTCCTGACCTGCTTTTGTCCCTTCCCCAAGTTTGATGGTGCCGCAGGTGTCATGCCACTGTCCCCTTTTGTTTTGGTAGAGCCCTTGGTGGCTGGTAGGTGCGGCTTCTCCCTCCGGGATGTGAGCACCTTCTTCACCATGGCAGGTGGCGGAATGTCCTTGCCCCCGCTACGTGGCACACTGGCAGCCCTGATGGGTGGCGCACTCGATGACCCCGCAGTTGCTGGCACCACTGTGCCTGGGGATTTGGTGGCTGAGGTGCTGGGCTGGGACCTTGAAAGCCTGGCCCTAGGGGAAGGACGGGGGGTGAAGGGAAGAGGTCAAAGTTTGCCAAGAAAAGTTTTTTAGACACACTGGGATGGGAAGATGGAGGGGGTTTGGGAGTGGAGGAAGAGGTAGTGGTTGTAGGAGGTGTACATTTGCTGAATTTGGATGAAGGTGCATGGGCCGGAGGCTGTTGTGAGGTGGATGGCTGTTGGGTGGGTGTGTGCCTGCGTTTGTGTACTTTGAGAGGAGGGCTCACAGACACACTGGGAGAGGACACTGGAGATGTGTGCATGGTAGTGGGGGTGGTGATTGCACGTGAGAGGTGTGTGGTGATGGGCGTGCTGGTGATGAGGTAGTGGCTGAGGATGTAGTGCATTCAGGTGTGAGTGGAGACGAGACAGGGAGGGAGGAGGAGGACGTGGAGGAGGGGGACACAGTGGAGGCAGTGGATGTTGCTGTGTCTGCATGGGTATGGTGCCTGTGTGAGTGCTTGTGGGATGTGTGGTGCTTACGTTTGCCATGTCCACTCGTGTGTTGATGAGTGCGCATGCTGGTATGATGGTGTGCTTGGAATGGGCTGAGGTACAGGGGATTGGGTTGGGGTGGAGGAAGTTGGAGGGGGAGGCGGACACAGGGACAATGGCTGCCATCAGTGCTGAGGCCAGAGCCTGAAATGCTCTCTGTTGGGCCGCCTGCCCAAAATGAATGCCCTCCAGGTATGCATTTGTTTTTGCAAATGCCTCTCAACACCCTGGATGGCATTCAAAATTTTAGACTGCCCAACAGTGAGGGATCTCAGGAGGTCAATAGCCTCCTCACTGAGGGTAGCAGGGCTGACTGGTGCAGGGGCTGAGGTGCCTGGGGCGAACTATTCACACGTCCCCTGTGTCCTCTCCCAGTGTGTCTGTGAGCCCTCCTCCCAAAGTACACAAACGCAGGCACACACCCACTCAACAGCCATCCACCTCACAACAGCCTCCAGCCCATGCAGCTTCACCCAAACTCAGCAGATGTACACCTCCTACAACCACTACCTCTTCCTCCACTCCCACACCCCCTCCATCTTCCCGTCCCAGTGTGTCAAAAAAACTTTTCCTAGCTAACATTGACCTCTCCCCTACACTTCCCGCCCTTACCCTAGGGCTAGGATGTCTAGATCCCAGGCCAGCACCTCAGCCATCAAATCAGCTTCCGCTGAGGTCCCTGCAAGTCCGGGAGGATCGAAGGGGGCACCCGTCAGGGCTGCCAGTGTGCCACCTACAGATGGTAAGGACCACCTGGTTCCACCGCCTGCTAAGGTTAAGAAGGGGCCGGCATGCAGCAGGGAAAAGTCACACCACCCACCCAGCAAGGCCTCATCCAAACCCAAAGTGGACAGTGCCAAGGTCCCAACAGCGACTACCAAGGTGGGGAAGAGACACAAAAGCAAGGGCAAGTCACCTCAGGGCACAAAGCCGCCTGGTGAGGGGCTGGTGACCACCATTTCCCCAGACAGGCCAGCAACCTGTACCACGGTCAGCACCGGCGAAACGACCGCCACCTGCACCGCCACCTGGCCCGCCATCTGCACCACCCCCTGCACCGCCGCTGCCACAACGACAGTCACCAGCATCCTCCACAGTGATCAGCCGTCGGAGGGTGCCAGAGACGGTCTGGTGTCTCTCTCCACTAGTACAGACACCTGCACCACAGGCAGCAACGGCAGCATCTCCGCCGCAGGCACCGCCACCTGCACCGCCATCTGCACCGCAACATGCCCAGCCGGTGCCACTACATCGGACATCAGCAGAATCCACATTGGGCCGCCGTCTGAGGCTGCAAGTGACGTCCTGGACCCTGCACACACCACATGAGGCACTACCAGCAGTTTGCAGCCTAAGTCGCCGCAGGATGGAGTGTGGCTCTGCCTCTATGGAGTATCATGCTACCTGTTTCCTGCACATCTCGTGGCTCAGACACCCAGGAGAGGGAATGGGAACTGCCACACCCCAGGTGCAGCATCACTGGGCACAATGCCCCCTCCAGAACCAATGGAGAGATGCATCCACTCCCCCAATCCTTGGCAGGATGAAGCACACTGGGCACAATGCCCCCTCCAGAACCAGTGGAGAGATGCATTCACTCCCCCAATCCTTGGCAGGATGAAGCACATTGGGCACAATGCACCCTCCAGAAATAGGTGGAAGAAGGCATCCACTAGAGAGACTGCGGCTTTGCACTCCCCAGGACAGGACCAAGTAGTGGGCAAACCACCCACTGGAGAGACTGTGGCTTTGCACTCCCTAGGACCAAGCAGTGGGCAAACCACCCACTTGAGAGACTGTGGCATTGCAATCCCCAGGACCAAGCAGTGGGCATGGAGCCCCCTCGAGGAGCAGTGGCGTAGTACCATCTTCCGGCTGAGGTGCCCCCCTCCCCTTCCCCCTGAGGTGCCTGTGTTTTTTCGACCTGATGCCCCTGCAGTGTTCTCTCCGTTTTGAGGCAGGTGTCATGTGTGGGCTTCGCCCATGATTTTTGGGACCACTGGTCCACGGGCATTTACAAGGGACAGTGTATGGCCTTCTGTACATAATGTAAATATTAGTATATACAGATTTTTAAAATTTCGATTGCTATATCTGAATGTTCCAAAATATCACTGGTTAAACCCATTTCCTCTTGTCCTTGGTTCTTCCAGGGGATGATGGGGTGTATCTGTCATGTTGTTGGATGTGTTAGTGTGTATGGTGTTGTGGGTGAGGGTGGGGGGTGAAGGTTGCATGCCGTGTGTGTGTGTGTAACTCTCTTTTACATGCCCTATGTGCTAGGTGCAGTACTCACCGTCGTCATTGCCGCCACCTTCTTTCTACTTCCTGGTGCATTAGTAGATACACCAACATGGGCAGGACCTGCAGTTCAGGCTCCATGGCGTCCTGGTTCTTCGTGGAGTGTCGGAAGGTGAGTGGTTCCCCTTCAGTGTACTGTTTCCGCCATGCTTTTGATGTCATTGGTACTGCCCCGGAAAAGGTGGCGGATTGGCCTCTCATAATAGGGTGGGCGGTACACTGTCTTCTGCCTGTCTGTTGGCGGTGACCGCCGCGGTGTTTGTTGCTACCGCCATGGCGGTCGGATTGTTAAAGTGGCTGTCTATGTTGGCGGTTTCTGCCGTGGTCGTAATACTGTTTTTTTTACCGCTGGCCTGTTAGCGGTGTTACCACCGCTTTAACACCGACCGCCAGGGTTGTAATGAGGGCCTTAGCGTCTGACATGGTGGACTCTGGTGTAAGGCTGGCGGACACTAATGGGCAGGTCGTGCTGCGGGGTACCCTGCTTTGGGTGGCACAATCGAGCCCTGCACTGCAAGAGATTGCACTTGGCGAAACATTAGTGCTGGACTAAAGCGTACTCTGCCATGCTAAGGAAGGGAGCAACCACTGAGAGGGAGGCGCTTGGAACTGTAGTGGCGTACAAGTTAATTTGCCTTACTGAATCACCTAAGTATTATCGCCAACCCTGCATAATAACAGACAACGGGGCCTCGTGGTCCAGATGCAGCCCCTGCGCTTACATGAACTCCCTGACCTATGGCTAGAGAGTAATTCACTGCTACAAACTGCAAAAGGAGGCCTGTTAACCAGGATGATGCAGACTGAACTGGGCTTCATCATTCCTAGCTGACCCTACAACCAGCAGTGGTACCATACTCACTTCCATTAATAAGGTGTCACATTGAGGTGCTCCAACTACCTGATCATAGGACCACTGCCCACAGCACCATGCTGCCCAATGGTCTGACTTCACTGTTCTGCTGAGCCCACAACTAGCTTGCCTAACTCCATGTTTATCTTGTACTGGCAATGCACCCCTCAATTGGGGAGATTTGATGTTTTTACTCATTAAGTGCAGCCACTGATCTATGAACCACTAGATACCTGACTGTGGCACCACATACTCAGTCACCTGCAGTCACCCGCAGGGGTCTGAGATGACCTGTACTCTGACAACCACTAAGCCAGCTTATAGCTGTATGTGCTAACAACACCTGGACCTGCTCATACTGAAACACGCCTTGCGTGGCAGCAGCTGCCTCACTCCTTCTGGTGTCCTTTCCATAATCTGTGACACAATTTAAGTAACTGAAATGCGGAGAACACGGCCTCAACATCAAGCGGCCTCTCATTCCAATGCCACACCCTCAACATCGACACTGGGCACACAGGAGCTACTTACAAATACTAACTTGCTGGAAGACGACCTGGACGCTGTACTGGCCGCAATTGAACAAACCAGATCCTCACTAGAATCCAAAATTCACACAGTAGCATGAAATCTCAACTTACTTCATGCAGACCACCAGCAACTTGCGACTAAAGTGAAAACAACTAAAGAAACACTTAACACACTGCAACCACAAGTTCAAAACCATGTCCACCTAACTGCAAACTCTGTTGGATCGTGTACACGTCTTGGAAATGTGCATCGAGGATGCAGAGGGAAGATCACGCAGAAATAATGCTTGTGTGATTGGCTTTCCAGAGGGGGCTGAAGGATGGGATGTGGTGACATATGTAGAGTTCTGGCTACGAGAACTACTCCCGGCAGAAGACTTGTCAAGGTATTTCTCCATAGAAATGGCCCACCGGATCCCAACGTGTGCACCTCCACCTGGATCTAACCCTCGCTCCATGGTGATCTGATTCCAGAGAGACATGCCTTCTTTCCGAAGTACACATTGACAACACCACAATAATGTTCTTCCTAGACTACACGCTTGCAGTTCAGAGGCAACAAAGTTCCTTTCTCACTCTCAAATACCGACTGCGTGAACTGGATCTCAGATACTCACCACTGTTCCCGGCACATTTGCGTGTGGTGGTAACAGGCAAAACTCACTTTTTCACAATCCCGGAAGACATATGAAAATGGTTGGAAGATTAGATATACAAAAACCCTGTGCTCCAAAACAGCAAAAAAGGTGATATGGGATCTACCAGAAAACACAACGCTCTTCAAAGACTGCCTCAGATCTCAAGCAAATTGTTGTGGAACGCCACCAGACACTGAAAGAGGCTTCTGCCATTGCCGTCTTGCCCTACTGTTCTAGCCTGGAATTGGAAAGACCACAATCATCTGACGGGCAGGGTTCAAACACCACTTGGCCCTCTGGCTGCGACTCGACACATCCTCCAACTGTCACCCTGCAAAAATCAGACATTGTCATCTAATAACCCATCACAGGTAACCCAATTATCCCAACACTGATCACCTGTTCACTGGAAGCTGACATGTAATTTAATCACTTCCCCATCGATAAATACACTTCCTCATCAAGCATGAGATTATTCTAGTGCACATTGGGCAGTGACTAACTTCAAACATACCAGATTAATCTGTCTGGATGTACGGACACTCGCACCTGTCTAAAAAGACAGGGGTGGCCTCCCCGGAACACCCATATATCAACTGAGACTGTGAACCCCGGTGTCACCTTTTTCTCTCCCCCTACATGTTTTCTCTTCAAACAGTTTAAGTGGCCACAGGTTAAAGTGCCCTGCCCTTTTGGTATTCAACATGTTAATGTTTGTATGTTTTATTTATACTCTTACATGATTTGCATTACAACACTGTGCACAATCCAAGATTTCTGTCTTCATATTAGCTTACACATCCAATGCGTCCATCTCTTTCTTCCTAAATGCTACACATTTGTGAGGACCTGGCTAATTACAAAAATGTGTTATGACCCCTGCTAAAATATTCACAAGGAACATATCCGTATTGACACCCCCAGAAGGCAACATGCAATTTATTTGTATTGCCAACTACATGCCAGCCACATCGATTGCCAGAATCCCACTTGACAACCTAGGAAGCTAACAGAGTTAGACAGTGCTGGCATGGCAAGATATTTTCCACCAACTACTCTTCCTACACTTGCGGAGCCCTGATATGGATTTGTGCTTGGCTTCTGTTCATGACAGAGGGCCTGGTGACAGACTTACAGGGCACAAATGTATTAGTGAAGAGAAGTTTAAATAGCACACACATGTTCATTGAAAGCATCTATGCTCCCAACACTGACCAAACTTCATTTTTAAAACACCTGTCAGGAACTCTTTCTCACTTTCTCACGGCATTCTAATATGGTGCCTTCTTCAGCCTTGTTCCATAGCCTCCTTCCCAATCCAAAATGGCGTTCTTGCTTCTTCCTGCATGTCGCTTCCTGCTCAGGGGTATTTGAGGGGTTAGATTCTTGTCCTCCATGACTGTTGTGACGTACTATTGTCAGCAGCACCGCGGGTACTGGAAAGGGTTGCTCTTACCTCGGCAAGAGCGGGATCTGCAAGAATCGAGGTCGCGCTTCAGCTCCAGCTGACAAAGGCAGTAAGCGTAGAGTAGATCATGACAGCATGCCCAAAAAAACAGTTTTGGTCAAGCATCATGGAAGACATTTTGACGGCTGCTGAGGAAACAAGCCAAACGTTACTCCTGACCATTCAACAACAAGCCCAGGAACTGCAACAGTTGCAAACTGAAAATGACAAGCCTTGGTCTCCAGAATCACAGATGTCCCCACCATCTCTGCAACTACACCTCATTTTTCGGAGGATCCCAACAAATTACGAGAATTCCTTGACGCCCTGATGGTATATTTTGCGTTTTGACCTTCGCAATTTGTGCAAGATAAGACTAAATTAGGATACCTGATCAGTGCCCTGACTGGTCCGGCATTAGCTTGGGCAACTCCTTTGGTAGCCACAAATGATTCTCCATTGTCTGACTATACGGCCTTTGTCACTGCCTTTAAGCAAATGTTTGAACGTCCTGGACTCAAGTCCTCCGCAGAAGAACCCTTATGTGACATCCAGCAGGGTAGCAAGGACGTCTTACAATATTTCACATGTTTCAGACAATTGGCAGCTGAAACTACTTGGGTAGAACGTACCCTTGTTACCCTATTTCGTAGGGGGCTTTGGGATGAAATAAAGGACGAACTAGTACACTCTGCCAGAGTGGAAGAGCTCAAGGGTTTAACAGACCTAGTGCTCTCCATAGAATATCGCCTTAATGAACGTAGGAGGGAGAAGAGAAAGAGTTGTGTACCATCTCATTCAGGGTTCTCACGTACCATTACTCACCGGTCCGAAGAGACTCAACCTAAGTCTAGAGGAACTACCAAGGAGGAACCTATGCAAATAGACACAGCTCGTGGACCCTTAAGTGCTACTGAACGTGAAACCAGACGACGAAAAGGACTGTGTCTTTACTGTGGTGCTTCTGGTCATTGATTTGTACATGCCCCATTCGTCC
This sequence comes from Pleurodeles waltl, assembly GCF_031143425.1. NCBI lineage: Eukaryota > Metazoa > Chordata > Amphibia > Caudata > Salamandridae > Pleurodeles > Pleurodeles waltl. The sequence goes on from NC_090439.1 coordinate 1,022,428,478, forward strand.
TTCGAAGTCTTCGGGAAATGCCAACTCCGATCCTCTGTGAGAAGGGAGGGGACGGGCTTCTCTGAGATACCTTCTATTTGTTCCTCCAAAGAAGAAATTACATCCCTCTTTCTTTTGCCCATTACACTGCAGTTACCTGACGGTCAGGTAGAGAGGGCATTAGCATCGTTGGATTGTGGAGCCTTTGGAATATACCTTGATGAGACCTGGGCTATGGAAAGGAAAATCCCTCGGATACCTAAGAACATATCGGAGCAGGTTCATACAGTTGATGGATCCCCTCTAGCTTCTGGACCTGTCACTAACACTACTCCTAGCTTATGTTTTGGGAAACATCAGGAATATGTTTTCTTCGATCTGATTTCTTCACAGAATCACGTAATCATCCTAGGTATGCCCTGGTTAACACAACACAATCCCTATATCAATTAGGAAACCAGAACTATTTCGCTTTCTTCCTAATTTTGTCAACATCACTGCTTTTCATCAGGAACATACTGGTCATCAAAGAGAATGATTTTGACATCACTAGAAGTGGGTTGTTCCATCAACTCTACCCAAGGGGTACCCAGTCATTACCTGGAAGATGCAGACATGTTTCAGAAACCCGAAAGACCAGTGCAGCCACCACGTAGAGAATATGATTGCGTCATTCCCTTAGAAACTGGTGCTGTAGTATCCTTTAGGAGAATGTACTCACTTACTGAGCCCGCAAAGAAGATACTCAAGGAATATCTAGAAGAAACCTTATAGAGCGGGTTGATTGTTCATTCTTCTTCACCCACTGGGGCTCCCTTCTTTTTCATGCCTAAAAAGAAGATGGATCTACGTCCCTGTATAGACTTTTGCGGGCTCAAAAAAATCACCAGAAAGTACCAGTATCCTCTGCCCCTTATAAAAGATATTCTGGAAGCAGTAAGAGGAGCAAAGAAATTTGCTAAGTTAGATCTTAGGGGAGCCTTCCATCTTCTAAGAATAAAAGAAGGTGATGAATGGAAAACTGCTTTTCGCACCCCTTTTGGTCATTATGAATATCGTGTAATGCCCTTTGGCCTAACCAATGCTCCCTCTATTTTTCAAAGGTTTATGGACTCAGTGTTTTCTGACCTTTTAAATCAAACAGTAGTTATATACCTAGATGAAAACTTTAATATATTTCATTCATCCAGAACATCATAGTATGCATGTACTTCAAGTTTTAGAAAGAATCCGGCAACACCAACTATTTTGCAAACCAGAAAAATGTGAATTTGACAAAACTGAGGTAAAATATTTGGGGTACCATATTAACCAAGTTGGTATTGCCAGGAACACCAACAAGGTTCAAGCCATTCTAGAGAGGCCATCCCCCTCTTCTATCAAAGAAACCCAGTGTATTTTAGGATTGGCCAATTTCTATCGTCAATTTATGGCAGATATTGCCCAACAAACTAGTCATATCACGTGAACTCTTAAGAAAGAGAGTCTACGGAACAACTTTTGTTGGACAGAAGTTTCAGAAACCGCATTTCGAGGCCTAAAGTGTGCCTTTACGCAAGCGCCTATATTACGGCATCCTGATACCGCCAAGCAATTTATAGTTGTCAGTGATGCTTCAGAGAGAGCAATAGGGGCCGCATTACTACAAAAGCAAAGCGATGATGGATTAGAACATCCGATTTTTTATCTATCTCATATATTATCTGATTCGGAGCGTAATTACTCTGTTTTGGAACGAGAACTGCATGCCTTAAAAACAGCCTGTAATGAATGGAGACAATTCCTTATGGGTTCAAGGGAAACTTTTGAGGTAAGAACAGACCATCAAAATTTACAGTGTCTACATAATTTCCAATGCCGGAACAGTCGTCAAGCCTGATGGGCCTTCTTTTCAGTCAATTTGACTTCTACATAACTTACATACCGGGTTCTCATAATATTTTGGAAGATGCTTTGTTACAACGCTATACTGAAAGTATCGATCCTCCTACACAAAACCTCATTGAACCAGATAGAATTATTGGACTAGTACAGTCTTTTCTTGATAAAGTAAAGTCTGAGTATTCAACCCTCTCTAAAATTGAAATGAATAACTTACATCCAAATCTACGTAAAGTTAAAGGACACTACTATCATAAGGATGCATTGTTCCTCCCTACTAAGATGGACCAAACTGAAGCACTACAGATGTGTCACAATTTTCCTATTGCCAGCCATTGCGGTATAAAAGCCACATAAGAACTACTCCTTCGCTCTTTTTGGTGGCCCATGCTTAATACAGACACTGAAAGCTATGTGGCTTCTTGTCCCATCTGTGCACAAACTAAGATACCTCATACCAAACCAACAGGACTACTTTGACCTTTACCCGTTCCACCAGCTCCTTGGCATACTGTATCAACCGATTTCATGTGTTCCTTACCTCCCTCAGCAGGAAAACGATTTATAATGGTGACAGTTGACTCATTTACGAAGATGGGTCATTTTACTGCATTAAAGAAACTACCCACTGCAAAAAGAATTGAGTCAAATCTTTATACAGGAGATCTTTCGCCTTCATGGTCCCCCTCAAGTCATTGTCTCAGTCTGTAACCCGCAATATATTTCACGCTTTTAGAAGCATTTTTGCAAAATACTACACATCGATGAGCCTTGTCATCTGGTTATCATCCACAAATTAATGGACAAATGGAACGTCTGAACCAAGGACTTGAACAATATTTACGCTGTTTTTGAAATGCTACACAAAGCAACTGGTCTATTTACTTACCACTCGCCGAATTCTCGTACAACAATGCAGTACATAGTGCTTCAAAGGTCACTCCTTTTTTTTACTCTTATCGTTTTCATCCTAAATCCTTTCCTGCTACCATCAGGGAATCATCAACACTTCCTGCTATCACATAATTTACTCAACGACTACGTAGTATCCAATGTATTATACATCCCAATCGTCTAGCTACCAAACTGGAAATGAAATGATGGCTGATGAGAGATGATGTGATGCCCTGTCTTATCAAGTCAGAGACAAGGTCTGGCTTTCTTCCAAATTTTTGCCTCTCCGTCTGTCACAAAACAAGTTCAAACCCTGTTACTATGGCCCATTCCTGATTCTTCAAGAATTCAATCCATTGTCATAAAGTCTTCGTTTACCTCGAACTTGGAAGATACATGCTTTGTTTTATGTGTCTCAGTTGAAGCCCTATGTGCCTGATCCTTTTCATAGACAATTCACCTGTCTCCCTCCTCAGTTGGTGGATGATGTGCCCGAATACAAGGTCCAGGAAATATGTGACTCTCGGATTTTCTGAAGACGTCTCCAGTTTCTCATTCACTGGAAGGGCTATCCTCTTAGCGAATGTCCCTGGGAAGACGCCTTTTCTGTTCACGCTCCACTCTTGGTCTGTCTTTTTTTCTGTCTTCTTCTGGGCAAACCCAGGGCTTCGGGGGGTGGGGAGGGACCTACTGTCATGCCGCGGGCTCCCCCGGCATCCTCTGTTCGGGCCGGGGTTGGGCGTCGGGCCTCGCTTCGTTCAACGCGCGTCGTGGGTGTTCCCCCTGGTCCTTCACTTACCTGGTATCTTTCTTCCCTTTTTCCTCCTTTTTTCTTCTTTCCTTGTTCCTAGTGGGGCCATATTCTCTTTTTCCCAGCATGCTCTTTCTTCTTGTCTTTTCCCTGCAAGCATCTGTTTCCCTTTCTAATATGGTGCCTTCTTCTGCCTTGTTCTATAGCCTCCTTCCCAATCCAAAATGGCGTTCTTGCTTCTTCCTGCATGTTGCTTCCTGCTAAGGGGTATTTAAGGGGTTAGATTCTTGTTCTCCTTGCGTTGCAACACTTCATTTGGTGGTGATCACGCTCCGGCTGGTTTTTCTCTGATTCCAGTTTTTGTTCCTTTTTTTTCCAGCTTTCCAGTTATTCTTTTCTTGCCGTTGGAATTCTGATTTTTCACATGCCCTTTTTTCTTCTGCTCCAGGGAGTTCCTGTCAAAGAGGTTTTTTCCCTTAGGGGTTTTTCCTCTGGGAGTCCTTTTGGAGGGCACGGACTGTTGTGACGTATTATCATCTGCAGCACTATGGCTACCGGAAAGGGTCACCCCTACCTTGGCCAGAGCGGGACCTGCAAAAATAGAGGTCGCACTTCAGCTCCAGCTGACAAAGGCAGTAAGCGAAGAGTAGATCGTGTCAATGCCACAGCAGACAGGGCAGGTTCCCTCTTAGCCTGGTAATAAGACATGATAGCTCCTATTGCCCCATAGTGGCATTGCATTCCAAAGGAGACATGCTGCTTTACACACAATGAAAAATCCACAACGAACTACATGATCACTGTGCTGCCCTTTATCGTACTGATAAAGAAATCTCCCCAGCTGCCTTGACTCATTTCTCTCTGATCTCTCCTTCCCCCGGATTACACCAGACCAACGACTAGAGCTCAGTGAACCTATCACCTTGTTGGAGATTCAAAACGCTTTTAAAGCACTGGCCACAGCCAAAGCCCCAGGCCCTTATGGGCTACCATCGGAATTCTATAAGGCATACATTTCATTACTAGCACCGCACCTACTTAGCCTAAATGAAGAAGCACTGAATACAAACTGTCTCCCTAACACGCTACGGGACACCTTTCTCATTTCACTACCAAAACCACACAAGGATCCAACACAACTTAATTTGTATAGGCCTTTATCCCTCCTGAACTCTGAATAAAATGTGGCCAACTTTATCGCAGATAGACTGGCACCACTAGTCCCCACCTTGGTCCACGAAGACCAAAATGGATTTGTATCTTCCTGTGCCATATCTCTGAACCTTCTCCACTTTTTTCAGCTCCTAATGCACGCACCATCGAGATGGCCCCAAGCCGGATGCCTGATGCTTGACCTCGAAAAGGCATTGGATTCCTTAGAATGGTCCTTTCTACTCCAAGTCCTATAAAAAATGACAAGGCATTTACTTCCTGAATATGGTCTGATTATTATGTTCTTCACCAACAGCCAGTGTGTGGACAGAGCCTTTGATTTCTACATCTCTCAACAAAGAAAGAGGCCCTACTTCTCTTTGCCCTAGCTGGAGAACCCCTTGCAATAGCCCTGGGCAGGAGTGGGGAATCTCCATGAATGATGGCACACATGTGGTGTCTCTTTATACAGATGATCTACTTATTTATCTGCGTGATCTATCACATATACCCAGAACCATTACCAACATACTCAATACCTTCGCACTGTCCAGTCTTCGGGTCAATTGGCCCAAATCCTCTCTTTTCCCATTTTTGACAACCACACCTGTCCCTGGCCCACTTTCCACTACCCCCTCACGAGTCTGTCAACCAGAAACATTTAAATACCTTGGGATCCAGATTTACCATACAGACGAAGATCTACTAGATGGCAATCTAATACATTCTGTGACCTCCCTGAAGTCACAAATGACCTTTTGGAAGACTCTCCCCCTATCAATAACAGGCAAAGTAGCCCTCTTAAATACGGTTGCACTGCCTCGTTTGCTCTATTTCTTTGCAAACCTCCCTCTAAACATCCCAGTATGCTTTTTCCGCTCCCCAGAGCACAGAATCCGCAACTTTCTATGGCATGTCTCCCGTTGCCGAGTGGCACTCACTAAATGATACAGAGCCACAGATCAAGGTGAACATGCCCTTCCTAACTATATTACCTGGCTGGCCAACTACAGTGGGTGTCACGTTGGCTAGCTGCACTGAATCTACCTGACATGATCATGCTGACCCCACCTTGGAAACTAGTTGACTTAATCGGTCTATTCCATCCATGTGCAAAACACCCCATGCCCAAGGCCCCACTATTACGCATAGCATATCGTTGCTTTCGTAGAAGCTTTACATCACCAGGAAGACTACCCCCTATGTGCCAGCCATTGCTCTGTTAGGGACTCCGCACGGACCCCACACTACATTGTGTGCAGAACTGACTCCCTGGCACACAGAGTGACTGCACACTCTGGGTAAACTCTATGTTGGTCACATACTACTCTCATATGAAGCTTTACAAGAGGAGCACAATTTGCTTCTGGTGGTTTCCTTCTATATCACTCTATAACAAGCGTGTTATGACAGGCATGATAGGAAATAATCAGAGAACCTCCTATACATATGACATTGCAATATCTACACATGTTGGGTACTGGCACTCACTTAGTCCGCTGGCTGGTAAACTCCCTATGACATCACACCTCTGCTCCATTCACGCTACTTCGTTATCGATGGGAGACCACTCGGGGTGCAACATACAAAGATAAACAATGGACTGCCCTACTTGAGGGTCCGCTGAAAGTGCCACGTAACAACAGATTCAGACTTATTCAATATTACATTGTCCATCGGGCTTACCTGACATCTGCTAAAATAAACCAATATTTCCATCAATATGATGCAGAATGTCCCCTTTGCAACCTGTCAGATGCCGATTTGCTCCACATGTTATGGTCTTGTCCCAACTTACAAAATTACTGGGCAGCAGTGATACAACGGTTACTGTATTGCATGGATTGCACAGTCCCCTTTACGTGGGATACCTGCACACTGTGCTTGTTCCGTAGGGCCAAGAGCAATCCTGCCATGTCTAGGTTTTTAGACCTACGGCTCATACGAGCCAAATGATTAATCAGCCGCAGATGGAAGTTACCTGAACCATCATGCTATGACGCCTGGTCGCAGTTAATGAGAGTCTGGAAGGAAGCAGAGAGTGTAGCACTCTTCCAAGAGGATGCTCTAGGCCTCCGCAAATACCCCATGGCCGATAGCTGGGATTCGATACTGGCTGACTTGCACACACCTGTTACAAATACACTTATACATGAAACTGAGCAATTGCTGGATAGTGAGGAAGCCATGGAACATTATTCTTCCACATCGCATTATTTGCTCACCCAATGCCAGAGTCTACAATGCTGAAACCACGCAACACACCACAAACCTTTTCACTAGCAGTCAATCACCTTTTGCAAATGTTTGAGATGATATTTACTGGTTGGTCCCTCTACTACCATATGCAGATGCGTTAATAATGCTGTTCACTACTTGTAAGCAGCACCCCACAATCCTTTATCTGTTTCATGACACTTTGGGCCAGATGTAGGTAGTTTCGATTTTGCGACTCAGAAATTGCGAGTCGGAGCGTCTCGCAATTTCCGAGTCGCAAAATCATATGCAGAATGGTGTCCGTGACACCATCTGCGAATCGCAAGGGGGTCGCAAAGACCCACCTCATTAATAATAATGAGGTGGGTCGCAATTTGCGACCCCCTTGCGATTCCCTGCACTCACAGGGATGGTGGCCTGCTGGAGACAGCAGAACTCCATGTCTGTGACTGCTTTTTTAATAAAGCAGTTTTTTTTTGTATTGCAGCCCGTTTTCCTTAAAGGAAAACGAGTTGCACTACAAAAGAAAAAATGAAACCATTTGGTTTCATTTTTTCAGAGTAGGCAGTGGTCCATTGGACCACTGCCTGCTCTGAAAAAATATTTTTTGCCCCATTCACAAAGGGGAAGAGGTCCCATGGGGACCCCTTCCCTTTTGCGAATGAGTTATCACCCACTTGACATGGGTGCTAACTGCGAATTGCTTTGCGACCGCGTTCACGGTCACAAAGCAATTCTGCATCACGGTGCGAATCGCAAATAGGAAGGGAACACCCCTTCCTATTTGCGAGTCGCATTCCAATTTCACGAGTCGGTACCGATTCGCAAAATGGGAATGTGCATCGCGATGCGCGTTTAGCATGGCGCAAACTGCGAATTTCGCAGTTTGCACCATGCAAAACGCTTTGTACATCTGGCCCTTTATCCCATAACCTGTTTAAGCTTGTTCATGTTTATAGTAAATAATGGTACTGTTCTCTGAAGACACACATACTTGCATTACACATGCTATTACTTACGTGGTTATATTTTACATTTTACAAACCTCACCTTAAACTCCACGCTGTGTAATACCCTTTAATTTCCATTAAGGCAGTTGCTATAGCATCATACCATTATACCCAAAACCAATTCCCTTATGCTTCATAAGACTGATTGATCCAATTGCTATACTATAATGCCTTTAAAGTTGTTGTTACAATAATGCCAAAATGTAGAAGAAGACATTGAAATGTAATATGTAATTATATGTGCTATGTTATAATCAATAAAAATAGATTCAAGGTAGGCCCAAGGTAGCCCATATGGCAGGGTGCTGTGTGATTAAAAGGTAAGGGCACACACGTTTTAGTTTTACATGTCCTAGTAGTGAAAAACTCCCAAATTTGTTTTTTCACTACTGTGAGGCCTACCCCTCCCATTGGATAACATTGGATATTCCTTGTTAGATTTAATAAGTCGTAATTCCTAAACCAGAGCTGGTAGAACTGTCATGTTTGGTATCTATGAAGTTGTAATGATAAACCCTCTTTAATGGTAAAGTTGGATTTAACATTACAAGTTTGAAAATGCCACTTTTAGAACATTAGCATTTTCTTACCTCTACCCCTCAGTGCATGCAGCCTGCCTGAGGTCACCTGACTGGATGTAACTGACAGTTGAGAATTTGTGAATTCACCCCAGGCAGTCACACCATAGCGGGATCAACAGAGCCTGGATGAGATATTAACTGACTTGATGGAGGTGGAGCTAAGCATAGCCCCACTTGCACCTGACTAGGCTGGGCTCTGCCACCACAGAATAGGCTAAATGGCCCAGTATTGTAAATGCAGCCAGCTAAGAGCCAGGGCAGGGGAGGTAGGAAACTCCTGGAACTTCAATAAACCATTCTGGAAACATCTTCCAACTTCTAGGAGCAGGGTACCAGGGTATAAAAATAGGGCTCTGAAACCCACTCTTCAGTTCACTACTGGACCTGCAAAAGGACTCTCAGAGGACTGCCTGCAGCTGTGACCTGCTGTGTACTCTGCCAGACTGCTGCTGCACCTGGAAGGACTGCTTTACTGCCTGGATCCTGCCTTGAACCTTCAAAGGCCAACCCTGCTGTGAAGCCCTGCATCTTCACCTGGACTCAGGACTTCCTGAAGTGACTCCAAGAGTTAGTTTTGCTGGCTTCCCATTCACAGACACTAGGACATAAAAGGCTCCACCATCTTGAACACGCACCTGGACCTAGCCTGAGTGAGTATTGAACCCCCAGGAGATCTCCATCCGCTCCTGGACCCTTGTTTGTGATACTAAAGGTGCCCAGGTGTCCATTTTACAAAACTGAGGACTTGCTATTTTGAACCTTAAAAATTTAAAATTCATAATTCTGTTTCTAATAATTGTATTTTGATGGTTCTAGTTTAAAATGATTTATTAAAAGTTCTCTATTTTTCTACATTGGTCTGAGATTTTTATTGTATTGTATTCCTATTTGTGTACTGCATAAATACTTAACACATTGCCTCTAAGTTAAGCCTGACTGCTTTTTGTGCCAAGCTGCTGAGAGATAAGCACAGGTTAATTTGTTGACTTTTTGTGGTTCACTCTGCAAGGGATTGGAGCTGTTGCGTGACCAAGGTTCACACCCCAGTCAACCAACAACTCAGGTTCTCACAGCCATTTTCAGGGTAATATACTTTGAATGCTGTTTGTGCTCCTTGGAATTGACTCTCTCCAAGGCCGGTGAAAAACAGAGGGGTGGGACAAGAACAGTGATGGTGATGCCTCACTCACCCGACCCCAGTGTTACAGAAGGTAATCCAGACGAAAACTGTGCTGCTCGAGGGGAGTCATTTACTTTTCTTTCTGTATTCAAGTCCTCGCACCTTGGCTCTGAAGTAAGGACTCATTCTTATCTGCAAAGCATTTTGGGTGAGTGAGATAAAAGCATTAGTGAACCACCCTGGGAGACTAAGGGAGTCATTACGAGTTTGGCGGTCTCATGATCGCTATACTCGCAGTGGCGGTCCTGGAGGTCTGACTGCCAGATTATGGCCCTGGCAGTCGTACCACTAGGGGACTGCCACCACCGCCAGGATCATAGATCCCCACGGGTTGGTTGAGATCAAAGCCATAGTCAGCCACAGCGGTGCTGAGTTCAGCACCACTGTGCTGATCACCACTCCACTTTCCACCAGCCTTTTCATGGCGGGGTCCCCGATAAGAAAAGGCTGGCGGAAAGCCAGTGCTGGGGGCCACAGGGGGGCCCCTGCACTGCCCACAACTATGTCATAAGCAGTGCAGGGACCCCCTGCACAGCACCCTCAGAATGGGCAATATCTGCTGCAGCAGACAGGGCCCATTCTGAGGGTGCTGGAGGGGACTCTCTGTGCGACAGCATTGACCTCGGCTCTCTCATGACCAGAGGCCAATGCTACAGTATGGTTTCCGCTGGGTTGACCAGCGGAAATCTCCTGATTCGGAGGTGTCTGCCAGTCAGCCCAGTGGAAACCTTGTAATAGAGCCGAGGGGGGGTCCTCCAGCTCTGCGGCGGTCTCCTCCCCACAAGTCTGGCAGTCCAATGGTCGGACCGCCAGTCTCATAAAGAGGCTCTAAGACAGGAAGGGGGGTAAGACTTTTTTGTTCTTACTGGTGGAGTTTATACATTGTTTTTTCCAGTCAGTGAGATTTCATCCTGAGTGACTGTTGTGAAACTGTTGGTTTGGTTTGGTTTGGTATGGGGCAGGGTGGTGTGCACTCTTGGTTGGCTACGAGCTGGTATTGGGTCACCTTCAGTAGGGGGGTTGACATAGTAAATGGTGGATAATTTTGCTGTAAAAGAAGATATATTTCCACTCTACTATCTGCTTCCTTTTCCCACTCTTCAGTCTTGGGTGACAAACATTGAATAGCAATATATAATTAAAATACACAGAGATTTTCCTAAACATTAATTTTCTTATTCCCTACCAAGATGTTGGCTTCAGTTCCACTTCTCATACCAAGCTACAGGTTGCAAGTGGATATTGTGTATATAAAAATACATTTGAATCAAACATATTCATGGTCCATGCAGGAGCATTAGAGGCCTTTTCACAAACCTAATTTTGTAGTATGTTTAGTGGTAAACACTAGCACTTATCACGTACTACAATACTATAAAATGCTATTCACTAACCTACTTGGAGAGGTCTCCGGCTCTGTCTTTTACAGGCTGAGATCTCCACCTGATTGAGGAGATACCGTCAAACGTACATGTACGTTTGAGGGGAGAGATGGAGAATTGGGAATACTTACTGCAAAATGGGAGGTGTTTAGGAAAGAGTAAAAGGGCTTTACGAATGGCATGGGCACCCACTCACAAAGGAGTAAGCCCATTTGTATTGACAATTTGCACTTCCAAAGTTCCTACAGCCAAAAGGGACCCAAAACTGTTTTAAATTTAATCCAGCTCCAATCTGGAGTCAATCCAGCAGCACACATGGCCAACCACTGATATTGCAGCACATTCTCATAGAAAGTAAAGGTGGCATAGAATAACACCCCACATAAAATAATGTTATAAAAAATAATTTATTTTGTCTGTTTAGAAAATATATCAATTTAATTTTAATGTTCAAAATTGTATAAATAAAAATAGTTATAAAACGTTTCAATAGAATTTTGTAATTGAAAAATAAATGTAACTCACTTTTTAAAAAAATTATTAGATTAATATAAATTCATTATATACATAAATTATTGAAATGTTAATAATAAACGAATATAAACATTTTACTGTTGGCGTGATTTTTAAATAAATATTTAAACTAAAAAGTAACTAATTTAATATATTTAAATTAATTAAATGTTAATTCAAAATGTAGCTAATAGTGCTGTAACTTTTCTTTATTTTGTTCTACATTTAAAATAAATATTTAAAATAATATACATGAATCTTTAAAATTTTAAATATCTTTACTTCTTTATTTTAAAGATTGATACACGTTTTACTATATGGAGTTCTCTGTCCCAGTGGCAGAGATCTCAGCCTACATGTAAAAAGCTAATAGTAGTAACTTTATATTTGTAAACATTGATTGTTAGAAATGGGTTCTCTGGTTGGCAGCCAGTTTCACTCTGTCCAAGCAGGAACCCTCACTCTAGTCAAGGTAAGGGAGATACACACCTAGGATAACCCCTGCTCTTCCCCTTGGTAGCTTGGCACAAGTAATCAGGCTTATCTCAGAGGCAATGTGTAAAGTATTTGTACCAACACACACAGTAACACAGTGTAAACACCATAAAGGCACTCAACACCAGTTTAGAAAAATAGCCAATATTTATCCAATACCAAAATGACAAAAGTCCAACATACACAAGCAAAGTTATGAATTTTCAAAGATCAACCTTCAATATAGAACTTAGAAACACACATGCTTCAATTTGGTGTTATCACGGCATTGTGACGGAGTCATTCCCAACAGTCCGACACCAATGTTCCCTGTCACAGGTATAGTACCTTTGGTGAACTAGGCAACAAGCTGGTGCACGGAGTTGGGGAAGTGAGGTGTCACTGGGTCTGGTGCAATGTCAGTTCCTTACTGCACAGAAGGGGAGGTGATGTGGCATTGGTGTGAGGCTTTGGTTCCTGGCAATCCAGGGGGGGTTGGTGAATCCAGTGGGTCAAGATGCGTTGGGCAACCTCACTGAGTCGCGGTCACGCCATGGGTCTGCTGGCGCCACTGGGGAGTTGGGTGTCATGGATGTTGGTGACATGGCACTTCGGGACTCACGGAGTCGCTGAACTTCAGCGAGGTGGCTGTCGGGGTCGTCAAACTCCAGTGTACCACGGCTTTGAGTTGAAAGCAGCAGCGCGGAGTCGTGCAGCGGCACCGGTTCTGCAGTCTTCTGAAGTTGGTGTGCCTGGATCCTCTTATTTCTCACCAGAACTCACGTTCAAGGGCCCAGGAACTGGATTGGCACCACTTGGCAAGTCAGGGTCCTCATCAGGAGTACCCAGGTGCTAGCAGGTGAAGTCTTTGATGTCCTTGAGACTTATTAACAGGAGGCAAGCTCAGTCCAAGCCCTTGGAGACACTTCACAAGCAGGATTGCAGAAAGCAGAGTCCAGTCCTTTCCCTTTTAGGCAGAAGCAGCAGCAGTAGGCCAGCACAGCAATAAGCAGAGTGGCAGGTCCTCCTCAAGCATTAAGCTCTTCTCCTTGGCAGAGGTTCTTCTTGATCCAGAAGTAATCTAAAAGTCTGGGGTTTTGGGTCCACTACTTATGCCCATTTCTGCCTTTGAAGTAGGCAAAGTTCAAAGGAAAGCCTCTCGTTCACAAGATCCTGACTTGCCAAGGCCCGGCCCCAGACACACTCCAGAGGGTTGGAGCCTGCATTGTGGGAGGACAGGCACAGCCCTTTCAAGTGCAGGTGTCAGCTCCTTCCTCCCAATGTAGCCCAGGAGACTCATCAGGATATGCAGGACACACCTTAGCTCCTTTTGTGTCACTGTCTAGAGGGAATTCACAAACAGTTCAACTGTCAGTCTGACCCAGATGTGGATTCCACAGGCAGGCAGAGGCACAGAATGGTTAAGCAAGAAAATGTCTACTTTCTAAAAGTTGCATTTTCAAACAGACAATCTAAAAACCAACTCTACCACAAGATGTATTTTTAAATTGTGAGTTCAGAGAGCCCAAACTCCACATCTCCATCTGCTCCCAATGGGAAACTGCACTTAAAAGACATTTAAAGGCAATCCCAATGTTAACCTATGGGAGAGATAGGCCTTGCAGTAGTGAAAACCGAATTTGACAGTAATTCACTATCAGGACATGTGAAACACACCAGTACATGTCCTACCTTGTAAATACACTGCCCCCTGCCCATGGAACTACCTAGGGCCTACCTTAGCCGTGACTTACATGTAGTAAAAGGGAAGGTTTGGGCCTGGCAAGTAGGTATACTTGCCAGGTCGAATAGGCAGTGCAAACTTGCACACACAGACACTGCAGTGGCAGGTCTGAGACATGTTTACAGGGCTACTCAGGTGGGTGGCACAATCAGTGCTGCATGCCCACTAGTAGCATTTGATTTACAGGCCCTGGGCACACATGGTGCACTATACTAGGGACTTACTAGTAAATCAAATATGTCATTCATGGATAAACCAATCACAAATCCAATTTAGACAGAGAGCATATGCACTTTAGCATTGGTTAGCAGTGGTAACGTACCCAGAGTCCTAAAGCCAACAAAACCATGTCAGAAGAAATTGGAGGAAGGATGCAAAAGGTTTGGGGATGACCTTGCAAAAAGGACCAGGTCCAACATGGATCAATTCCCGTTTCAAGTGGTGGAGAGATGTAACTCTACACTTTGTAGTAAATTTACACTTGGAGATGGTGAGTAGCTAACCTTAGTAAAAGTTGGTACAAAGTGTAAGAATAAATTTACACAAGTAGATTTACTCAAGTGTAAATGTACCTTTGTGTAAAGGCCCTTTAATGTTTAATGAGAAGTGTGGTACATAATGAAGAACAGGCAGTACAGCTTTGCAGTGAAGATTACATCATAAAGAGAAGAAGTGAATTCTTCTATTGTGAAACGAGATCAGGAAGAGGTGAATTAGAACATATTACGAACACAACTATAATTAATCACACCAACACATTAATAAGTGTGCAGAAGTTAGTAGATGATTGGCAAGCATACTAAATACTTGTGGCAATTTCGTTGACTTTCCTCTACTACAGTTGCAAGGAAGGCATGATCGTGGGACCTAGACCTGGTCCCCTGTAATGCGTATCACGATTTTAGTTTTTTCTCATAGTACATTATGGAATGCAGTTTTAGAATTGGCAATTTACAAGCATACAATTTCACAATTATTTCATTGTTTTAAATGCGACGTATTTTGTTGGTGAGGTAATAGACTTTGCATTTTATTGAGTCCTTGTTGTGATGTATTTTAGGTAAAACATTTCCACATGTAAATCACTCACGAATATGGGATTGTAAATTTGGTTCAGAAAGCTCTCCACCACTTGATGTAGCTGGTTCAGGCCTTAATTTATTTTCTCTGAAGTCAAAACCTGTCTCTTCATTTGTTATCTTACAGTCCATGTAGGGGGAATTAACGCTGTAGCCTGTGGTTGTGAACATAAGTATCCTCTGCCTCTTGTACTAACTCTGGTGTAAGGTTTGAGGTTAAGGTTTAAGGATTACCATATCATGTTCAGTCTGATACTAGGCTAGCAAGCACACGAGTAATTGTGCTGTTACAATCGTGCAGTGATCTTTTTACTGGCAATGCCATGTCTGGGTGTCGTTTCTCATCCCAGTCATTTCATTTTTAGCCCTCGACACTAATAATCAGACCAATCATTTTTTACGTCTGGCTGCCTTTTCAAAAATATCCTTTACTTGCAACATATTTTCTCCAGCAAATGTTACCATGTCAATAGCAATGCTGTATGGGCGGATAGGCAATCTGAGATTTAAATCTACTTATGTTTGGTGTCCTAATACGATTTAAATATGTTCCTGATTTATGGGCATTTTTGAAAAACTTTGAAATAGGTATGGAACCACCCCCCACGTCCAGACCATCACCGCCGCCATAAGCAGGACCCCCCTGATTGGGGGGGCCCTGTGCAAATGGGGAATAACTGTGGAGTTTGTTTTTGCACACCCGTTCTTCCATGTTTACCTTCACTCTTCTCTCTGGCACAGATTTCACCAGGAACACCCTGGTGAAATCTGCCAGTGACAAATTATGACGATTGAGGGTTCTACTTGCAATTTGCCATTCCAATTCAGACAGAAATAAGTGTTTGGCCACACCACGTACCTTACCAGAACTTCATTACTCTGAGAAGGAACCCAGCTACTTTCTCTTCCCTTCTCCGCCCCATGTACACTTTGTTGGTAACTGGAAGCGGATGTACAGGATCAGCTGAGCAGTAGAACGCTAACCCTTGGCAGAGATTTGGCCATGCCTCAGATGTTCGCTTAAGCCAGGCTGCTTGACAATGGACAAGAACCAGGAAGTGGTTGATGAATTAGAAAGTGAGTGACAGAGGTGGCGTGGATCGAACAGGAGCACCGGAGTGGAGGGGGTAGAGTTTAGTAAGGAGAAGATTAGCAGATGAAGAGAGGGGTGATATTCATGGAGAAAAGCAGAGGAACAACACATGTGGTGAGGAGCGCGCTGAGGAAGAGAGG
Organism: Pleurodeles waltl; assembly: GCF_031143425.1. NCBI lineage: Eukaryota > Metazoa > Chordata > Amphibia > Caudata > Salamandridae > Pleurodeles > Pleurodeles waltl. The sequence continues at coordinate 1,022,444,548 of NC_090439.1, forward strand.
GTGTTGAGGTGGGAAGGAGAGGCTCAGCAGAGCAGGAGACGAGTAATAAGGAGAAACGCAAGTAGAGCATGGCAGGGAATGGAGAACATGGCAGGAAGAAGGGACTAGTTTGACCACCTCACTCAAGGTCATTACCAACACCGTTTCTAGTCCTGAGCTCTCTACCTACAAATGATTGTTCTAGGTGTGTTAATCTAATTAGTTCAGTGGAAACAACGCCAAACTATAATACCCAGATGCATTAGGTCATTACAAGAAAGTAATGGACTGTTAACAGTGTCCTTAATGGCCTGAAAGAATGTGTCAACCTAGAAGAGACAGAGCAGAATCTGTTGCTGCAAAAGAAATGCATTAACGAAAATGTTAACCCTATTAACACCAGCTGTCACTCGGAGAGGGCCACCAAGTCTCCTGTTGCCATGATCCAAAAGCGGGATCGTGGCCTAAGGAAAGTGCTGGGAACCCGGTCAGCGAATGTGAAAAACACACAATAGGTTGAAACGAAAGCACTGTATTAGTTACACTTGGGTACCTGGGATCCTGTTTCTCACTAGTCAGTTATACATGTTCAGTGCTATCATGATCAATTCCTATAGCCTGGGGACCACCACAATTAAAGGAAGCATGCAGATAGGTGGCGATGAAGCAGAAAATGAAGGTTTTGACTTATTAACGCTTAAACGTAGTGCTGCAATAATCATGTGTGACTTTAACCGAACTAATAAAGATTGTACGGGGACAAAATGTGCCCTTAGACTAGTTTGCCAACATTTATAAGCGTGCTTTATATAACGTGGTGTATTAGAATTGCACTAATCCGACATAATCGTAAACGTGTGCTATGATTTGCTTGCTTGAAATGTTTTAGCTTAGCATTACTTTAATGGAGGCTTTGGCCTAGTGGCCTGGTCTCACGGTTTAGATGCTCGTATTTTTCCAATGTGCTATTAAACGTGTATTTCTGCTTGAAGCTGTACTTTTCCACAGAAACCGTTCACATGCTTATCTTAAAGTTTCGTGCCAGCCTGGCATATTTTCTCTTTACTCCAAGGTCGATTTGCAGGTGCGGACAATGGAGGCTCTGAAAGTGAGCTAATTGGTAGACAATGTTGCAACTTGCGTACCCATCTCCAAGGATAATGTATGCTTAAGTAAAAGCTTGATAACTGTCGTTTTTGATTGGACAATTTGAAGCTAACCTATGAACCCTCCAATGGAGACCCTACTGGATTCGAACTGTTGTCTATAAAAACCAGGTGCACGAGAAGAAATTAGGCCATTACCCGGACACTACGCCATTTTGTAGACTTCGTAGCTATTATGGCCCACTTTGCTGCGACGCCATTTTGAGAGACTTTGATGCTTTCTCTAATCGAGAGAAAGAGACTTTAATGATTCTGGCCCTCGAGACTTTAACTTTGAAATGCCCTTTGCATGAAATAGTAGTTTTACCTTGCCGCCGTGAGGCAATTGCCCCGTCCACCTTGCCCCTTTGCCCAGTCCCATGCTGATCGATACGGTACCCATGCTGACCGAAGAACGGTACCTGTGAGACGAAGACTTCCTTGATTGCTGATCGTAATTGGTAAATATGAAAGGAAAATTGTAAAATTGCATTGTGTTTCTTTTAGGTAACCAACTGCTGATTTTGATAAGATCCCTAGTTAGAAGTTTTCTAAATTAATGTTGCTAAATTGTTTTTGCATGAAGACCCACATGCCGATGCTAATTTGAGGTTAGATGAGGATTCCTTTTGTCGCACGATGCAATTTGAGACCTTGTTATGCTGACTAAATGTATGCAATTAGCTCATTACAGATTATCGTATTAGTGCTTTGCATTGCCATTATCGAATGCCTTGTGATTCAAATGCTACATAGATTGCACTTGTTTTGCCGCTATGGACAGCTATTAATGTTCATTTACGTTTATGATTTGGTGTTGAGACACATCTATATTGTGCTAGCTTTGTTAATATAGGGAAATAAATTCACTAACTTAGCAATAAACTGGTGTGGTAATTCCTGACTGAAAGGTCAGGGTTCGCCGAAATGTATTCTGGATTAATTGTTAAGTGTTATGTTGAGCAGGGTATTGCTTATGTACGTTATTGATTATTGATTTGATGCAATTGATCGATATAAGAGTACAGAGAGTTCCCACTTAGTCAAAAGATTCATCGGCCTAAAGAGCGTCCGAACACAGGTAAATTATTACTACGGACCGCTCTATCAGTAGATGGTAGCAGAGGACGGTTACGTCTTTTGGGACCCTGTACTCTTAGAGTACATGGTGTTGAATTAACGGTTACGCATTTTTGAGACCCCACTCGAGAAGTTGAATTAGATTTTTCTTGGATAAAACTGATTGACAGAATGATGATGGGCTAGGTCCACCGCGACTTTCCCGGGATCTCGGAGCTTGCGTATGGAGAGAACGGAGGTGTGGAAACAGCGTTGGCGGTACTAGTGATGGTATGAGTGAAGTTAGGGTTTTGCGCTTGCACAGCTTATTGCCGCAGGGTGTGTGAAAAGGGTGCGAGGGATTTTTTTCTTTTAAAGGATAGCGGAGGTGCGACTCCGAGTGTAGAAGTAGAGAAGTCGTCGAACTTCATAAGAAATAGCGGAGGTGCGGCTCCGAGTGTGAGAGTAGGGAAGTCGTCGAACTTCATGTGCGTGTGGCGCTTTGTGCATAAAAAGGTCCACGTGGTTGTTGTTGTTGAGACGGGCCCTGCGAGGTCAAGAGACTCCGGAGTATGTTGATCCATGTTGTGGTCTGGGCGGTTTAGTAGGTTGATCGGGCGTGGTCAACGAGTCGGTACGTGTGTTAGGGAGTGAAAGAAACTTCGACTTCGGGCTTTGACAAGATTCTAAGTGCACTAGAATAGATCATTGACAAGTTGAGAGTAGGTCTGCAGGTCAGATTTGCTTGCGAACGTGGGGACCGAGAAAGACGGAATAGCGGCCGAGGCTGGTGAAAGGTCCCTAAGGTCCTGAAGCGACTGTGTTACCCTTCCTGTAGTAAACCGACAGATCTGTTTTAGTTTTTTGGTAGCTCGCAATATATGCAAGAAGTTGTTACGAAAAGAGGTGAGTGAAGGAGGACTAGCCGCGAGGCTTTGTCAGCCGCAGTGTGTGTGAGTGTGACGTCACTAGGAGCCGCGCTGGGATAGGTTGGTTGGAGAGAAGGGTCGCGCACGGATTGGACGCAGTCCGTGGGGCTCGATTGGGAGGGGAAAGGCAAGCGAAGAGTATTGCGGGAATTAAAGTCACCTATTGATTACAAATTTTGATGAATTAAAGTCACCTATTGATTACAAACTTTGTGAAATAAAAGACGAGAAAATGAAATTCCTTAAAGCATTTAGGAGTGCGATGAAGGGGGAGTCTTACATTAAAGCAAGCGTAGGAGAGGAGACGCCGCCCGAGGGTACACCAGCTTACATTGTAATGGAGGAAAAAGGGGTAGCTCCGTGTCTTTGGCTAAAGCAATGGCACAAACTGACAGAGAAACATGGGAGCGTAGCGTTCCCGATACATGGGACATTCAATATAAGGATCCTAGAGAATTTGAGATTCACGATGTATGACATGAAGGTGCCTCCAAGGCTAGCCCAGTTTGAGGCTCTAGCAATTTGGGAACTAATGGCCAGACAGCAACAGCAGAAGAAGTTTGAAACAAGGATGAGGAAGGTAGAAAAGACACTAGCGGATGCTAGGTGGGATAATGCACAGAAGGTGTGGAGGTCAGATGTATTGCAGGGGATAAAACTGTTTCCCGCAATTACTAAGGAAGAAGAGGAGGCAGGGAAGAAAGCTACCTGTAAGACAGACAGGAAGTGTTCCAAGGATAGAGAGGACGAGGAGAAGTTGAGAAGAGAAGAGGAGTTAGAGGATGAGGAGTTAATCATGCAATTGCTGAACGACCGTCCACGACCTTATGCGGAGAATGGACAAGGTCCAAGTACCAGTTCTGCCCCTCCGGCACCGGTACAGAACAGTGAAACTCAGAGTTCAGGAGCGTCATCGGGATCTAAGGACCCGAGTTTACTGTTTACCCCGCAGATACCGCAGGTTAGGAGAATATATCCAGATGTGCCCATGTTGAAACCAGCAGAAAATTATCAGCCGCAGATGCCAGGGTACTACAGCAGTGACAATAGTGGAGGAATGGTTCTAGAACAAACCGTAAGGGGAGTACAGAATGGTCACAATCCAACAATGACACAGGCTGAATCAACTCAGTTTATGATGCCTCAGAAGCAGATGCAGGGGGGAAACGCATATGATCAGATGACAGGGAGTCAGATGGGCATGCCGGCAATGATGACCCATAGTATGGGAATGAACATGCCTCAGAACATGGGAAATGGACAGAACCCAGATGCGATATCGCTACCCATTACTGTAGGTCCACCGATACCTTTGTATAGTCAGCCTAACTTAGGTATGAGCGGTCAGGGATCAATGCTGCAGAATGGGACAGAGAGGAGGTGCATAGAAAACACTCCAGGGATAACTCCGATAGCGGCTCAGCCAACTGGACCCGGATCCTTGATGGAGTTTAGTCCCATATGTGCTCAGTCTACACTGGTGAGGTCGAGTCCCCCACTGATAATACCTCTAACATCGAATACTGAAAAGTTGCCGCAACCATCAATGGCAGTCGATGTGAATGCTACACTGATGGGGGTAAATGCGCAACAGCTGACACAGTGGTTCAACAGTTTAAATTCCACACAAATTTCAGCCAGTGGGAAAGGAGAAGACTATATGAATAGGGTCAGGTTGAACATGGAAGCACAAGAATTGGTGGAAGGGACTATGGGTGTAAATAGGTTAGAGTCCTACACGGAAGAAGAGCTGAGGTATCTATGTCCCAGGATTACGAAGGAAGTGAACAAGGTACATAAAAGCTTGCAGGAAGCAGCTGACAGAAACGGGGTTGACATAGACAAGATGAAACACTTGAGCAGAAGCTACAGGTTGGATTTTGGGACCACAGATTTTGAACACATGAGGTCAGCAGGCATGAAGACACACCTTAGAGAATTGCTACAGAGTGCACAAGTGTGGAGGTGCTTAGACAAGTGGGAAAGCAGATGGGTAAAGAGAAAGGAAAAGAGGAGGGACAGTGCTACAGAGCATAATGAGAAAAGACCACAAAGCAGCGAGACAGTAACCATGTTACCAATGAGGGAGACAGCAGGGGGAAAATTAATACATGTACCATGGCACAGAAGCGACATTCAGTCATTTACGGATGATTTTCCCAAACTGAGAGAGAAACCAATTGAATGGTATCAGCAGACTGATAGGTTTGTGAAGCTTGCAAAATGCCTCTGGGAAGACCTGAACACTCTCTTTGAGCTCGTGGTTCCGGCAGATTTGTGGGAGGATTGCAAAAGAGCTGTAGGTTGGCCGACAAGTGAACCAGAGAGAGACAGGGAGACGGGTGCACCATCACCCATGGTGATGAGCTTGTACTATAAGGTGATTGAGCATTTGAAGACGAAGGTTGCCGCAAAAAATGTGGATTGGCAGAAGATTGATCGAACTGCCCAAGAGGCTAAAGAATCGATTCATAGTTACTATGAGAGGTTGTTAAAGGCGTTTAAGAACTACAGTGGCACGGAAACAATAGAGGCGAAGGACATGCTTCATTTTGTGTTCAGATTTGTGGAAGGGTTGAGACCAGAGATAAGTCAGATGATAAAGTCGCATTTGATTTGTTGGCAGTCGAAACCGATTGATGAGGTCTTGAATTATGCAAAATACTGTAGCGACGAAATTGAGGTGAAACAGAAAAAGCTGAAAGAGAAGGTGATGATGATGCAACTTAAAGCAGCTCAGACAGGTCTGCAAGGTTTGCAAGGGATGCAAGGGTTCCAACAGCAGGTACCGCAACCGCAGCCGCAGTTGCAGGGAAACATGTCGTTTCAGCCACAGGGGAGAGGCAGAGGCAGAGGAGGTTTTGTGAATAATGGTCCGGATTTAAACACTGTTGTGACGGGTGTGCAGGCAATGAAGAAGGTGATGCCGTGTCACGTGTGCGGAATTGTCGGTCATTGGAAACGCGAGTGCCCGATGGTGGTGCAGGAAGGTGCAGGTGCAGGTGTAGGTGTTGGTCAGCAAAACAATGATGTCAATGCATTTCAGACAATGAGGGGACCGAAAATGAGAGGTCCAAACCCAAATTTTCAGACCATAAATCAGTTGCAGGGATTGCAACCTATGCAGCCGCAGCAGATGCAGATGCCTCGTATGCAGATGACGCAAATGCAGCCAATGCAACAGCAGTTACCCATGGTACCTAATCAGCAAATGCAAATACCCTTGGCACCAATGAGTCAGCAGCAAGTGATGGTTCCTCCACAGGTCTCGGGTCAGGTAATGAGTACAAATGGCAACGTACAACAGTTCCCATTACACAGTGAGAGTGGAATAAACAATGTATGGGAGAGTGAGAGCTCAGAAGAAGAAGGAGATTGTGTGCTTGCAGCATCCTTGGAAGTTGATCAAAAGGGTCCGTACGTAGAGGGAAGAGTAATGGGTCATCGTGTTTCATTCTTGGTGGACACGGGAGCCACATGTTCAACTGTTAAGAGCAGTGAAGTACCAAATTTGCCACTCTCAGGGAGGACAGTTCAAGTGGTGGGAGTAGCAAACAGGCACCTGACGAACCCAATAACAGATCCGGTACCAGTCAGCATCGGTAACTATCAAGGGGTACATCAGTTTGTGGTATGTGACTCAAGCCCGATAGCACTATTAGGGAGAGACCTATTGTGCAAATTGGGTTGTTCGATCATGTGTTCGAACGAAGGAATAACGATACAGACGAGCAGTGATGGGGAAGAAGAGGATAGTGTAGAGGGGGATGAGATGGAAACGGTAGATGAAGAATATCCTCTGATTTGTCTTTTCCCGATGATAACTGAAGAAGATATTCCAGCTGAATTACGGGAAACAGTCGGAAAGGAGGTGTGGGACATGGCAGGGAAAGAGGTGGGATTGATGAAAGGAGTGGAACCAGTGAAAGTGACTGTAAAGCCCAATGCAATCTTTCCCCAGACCCCACAATACCACATGGCACAAGACACCCTCATGAAAGTTGCCGAACTTATTGACGAATTTGTAAAACAAGGAGTACTGAAAGAAGTGTTAAGTAGTCCATGTAATTCACCAATAATGGGACTAATAAAGCCGAGTGGAAAGGTCCGACTTGTGCAGGACTTGAGGAAAATAAATGACATCATAGTCAAATGCTGCCCAGTAGTACCGAATCCAGCTGTGATAATGTTCCAGATCCCTTGCGATGCCGAGTGGTTCTCAGTCATCGATTTGTCACAAGCATTCTTTTCTGTGCCTCTTCATGAGGAAAGCCAATTTCTCTTTTGTTTCAAATTCCTAGACAGAGTGTACAGTTGGTGTCGAATTCCTCAAGGGTTTTCTGAGTCACCGTCAATATTCAATCAGATCCTAAAGAAAGACCTGGAAGCATTAGAATTGCCATTCGAGTCAACCCTAGTACAGTACATTGACGACTTACTGGTTGCATCAAAGACAGAAAGCGACTGCACGGCCGATACCATTGCTCTGTTGAATCATTTGGGAAGGAATGGACATAAGGTGTCTCCTTCCAAATTGCAGTTCTGTCAGAAGAAAGTGAAATACTTGGGTCACCAGATAGAGAAGGGATCACGGAGAATAATGAAGGAAAGAATAACAAGTGTACTTCAAATGAGTCCGCCCAAGATGAGAAAGGAGGTGAGGAAGTTTTTGGGAATGGTGGGCTACTGTCGCCAGTGGATTCCCAACTTCTCGACTCTAGCGAAGCCTTTACTGAAACTGACCCAGAAGGATGCTTTGGATCAAATTGAGCTGAAAGGAGATGAGATGGATGCTTTTGTCGAATTGAAAGAGTGCATGTGTAGGGCTCCAGCTTTAGGTATGCCTGATTACACAAAGCCTTTCACATTGTTTTGCCATGAACGTGATGCATGTTCTTTGTCTGTCTTGACTCAAGCCCATGGTGGCGTAAACAGACCAGTAGCGTATTTTTCAGCTACTTTGGATCCGGTCGCAGCAGCACTCCCAGGGTGTTTGCGTGCCGTAGCAGCAGTTGGTATCAGCCTCACTCAGAGTGAAGGAATAGTGATGGGACACCCAGTAACAGTCATGGTCCCTCACTCAGTCGAGATACTTTTGACCCGCTCCCGAACGCAGCACATGACTGGAGCTAGACTCACAAGGTATGAAACGATAATTCTGGGCTCACCGAATGTGCAGCTGAAAAGGTGCACTACGTTGAATCCAGCAACCTTGCTTTCTGGAGAAAATGCTGAAATTGAGAACGCTGAAGACGTCGAGCATGACTGCCTTCAGGTGACTGAATTTTGCACAAAACCTCGACCGGACATTAAGGATACTAAGCTTGATGAAAACGACCAAATTATTTTTGTTGATGGTTCATGTCTAAGAGACGGGATGGGGATTTTGAAAGCAGGATACGCTGTATGTACTGTAACAGGTGTCTTGGAAGCGGGATGGCTCCAAGGAGTCTATTCTGCACAAGTAGCAGAACTTGTAGCCCTTACCAGAGCATGTCAACTGTCTGCATTGATGAAAGTCACCATTTACACTGATAGCCAATATGGGTTTGGGATTGTGCATGACTTTGGACAACTATGGTCACAGAGAGGTTTCCTGACTTCTTCAGGATCCCCAGTGAAGAACGGGGAAAGGATAAGGGAATTGTTACATGCCATTCAAGTGCCAGCTGAAGTCGCAGTGGTAAAGTGCAGTGCTCACACGAAAGGACAGGACTATGTTTCTCTGGGAAATGCATATGCGGATCAAGTCGCAAGATTTTGTGCCTTGAACTGTATATTACTCAGAGATGAATGGAATTCAATAAGTGAGCCAGAACTCGAACCAGCTGAAGCATTTGCCTTGAAGGTCGTAGATACAATAGAGGAACGAAAAGCACTACAGAATAATGTCAGGGAGGATGAAAGAGATTCCTGGATTAAATCACAATGTATAAAGAGACCAGACGAGTTATGGGTTTCACATGAGGGAAAATTTGTTTTGCCAAATAGTCTCTTATCACAGCTTGCGCGGTTCTATCATGGGCAAGCTCACCTAGGGAGAGATGCCATGATAAGATTGTTCAAAACTGATTGGTTTAACCCCAGATTTCGTCAAGCTGCAGAAGCAGTTTGCCATCGATGTGTCACTTGCCAGCAGATGAACCCAGGAAAGGGAACAGTTGTGAACGCGAGCCACATTGGTAGGGCAAGCAGGCCTTTTAGTCGTATGCAGATGGACTTCATTGAGATGCCTGTGCATGGAGGTCTGAAATATGTGTTGGTGATTGTGTGCATTTTTAGTCACTGGATAGAGGCATACCCAACACGTAGAAATGACAGCCTTACAGTTGCAAAGCTATTGTTGAGAGAATTAATACCACGTTTCGGATTCCCGATCTCTTTAGAATCAGATAGGGGAAGTCACTTCAATAACGAGGTGATAAAGTTACTCTGCGAAGCGCTGAACATTGAGCAAAAACTGCATTGTAGCTATCGCCCTGAAGCATCAGGATTGGTGGAGCAGATGAATGGTACACTGAAATCAAGAATGGTGAAAATATGTGCATCGACAAATTTGAAATGGCCTGACGCATTGCCCTTAGTGCTAATGTCAATGAGAAACACCCCTGATAGAAAAACTGGACTGTCTCCGCACGAAATTCTCATGGGCAGGGCTATGAGACTTCCTGCAGTTCCCGCAAACGCGCTTTTGAATATTACAGATGATATGGTGTTAGACTACTGCAAAGGTCTGGCTGACGTGGTTCGCTCTTTCTCTCACCAGGTGGAAGCAACCACCTTGCCACCGATCCAAGGTCCAGGACACGCACTGAAAGCAGGTGACTGGGTCGTGGTAAAGAAGCACGTGAGAAAGTCGTGTCTGGAACCCCGTTGGAAAGGCCCTTTCCAAGTGATCCTGACGACAACTACCGCTGTGAAGTGTGCGGGGGTTCCCAACTGGATTCACGCCAGTCACACAAAGAAGGTGTTGTGTCCCACAGATGAGGAAGTTGAAGCGCTGAAACTGCCAGTGCCTGATAAAACAGTGTTGAGTGCTGAGACAGAACAAAACCGAACCGAAAGCGGACAGGCAGAAGCAGGAGAGAGAGAGATATTATTGGAGAACGAAGAGTCCGACACACTTGGGGAAGACCAAGGAGAAAGTTCAGACAGCGACGGAGAAACTGAAGGTGACAAAGAGCCTGAAGCAGCTGAGGGTAGCGAAAAGCCTGAAGCAGCCGAAGGTGACAAAGAACCTGAAGCAGCTGAAAGCGATACAGAGCCTGACGAAAGTAACGGTGAGGAAGGGCTCGAAAAAGGTGAAAAAGCAGGAGAGCCTGATCAGAAGAGGGCTTTCCCAGAAACAGACGATACAGAAAAAGAAAAAGAGAACGTGATCGATTCCCCTGAAGGAGGGGACAAGGCAGAGCAGAACGAAAAAGTTCAAACCTCTACAGAAAAGGTCGCAGGTCCATCAAATGGACATGGTGCAAAGAGGAGACTAAGTAAATCACCAGTAAAACAAAGGTCTGGAGAAGGTTTGAACGACGGAGAAAGGCCAAAAGTAAAAGAGAAAAGAAAAGAAGTGTCTGTCGTGGTACCAACCTCGAGTGAAGAAAAAGACTTGACAAAAGAGGAAAGTACCAGCGAGGCAGAATCGAAAAGAGAAGCAAAATTGAAAAGGAAAAGGATACCGAACAGAAGGTATTCCGGTCCTGAATGGGCGTATGCAGTCAATGACGATTGGACTGACGAGTTTGTATCTCTAAGCATCGAGAACGAAGAAGAGGAAGAGATACCAATAGAAAAGAAAAGTTTTATGGACAGTGTTGATTGAAAGGGTGATAAATGACATTGCTTGCTACAATCTAACGTGAAACAAACAACCAGCTGAGACATTGCTAAACCGGATGAGACATTTGCTAAACAGATAAAGACTGAGTTATTGCCGAATTGAGACAAATGCTGCTAACCGATAAGTGACTTGGCCTTTGGAGAAGACGGTGTGAACATTGCGCTCGCTCAGCTTTGTAACTGAATTGCTAAATAAGTTTCATTTATAAGTGCTTCTAGCTCTCTGATTCTATACAGATCATGACGCAAAACAATAGAAAGAAATATTGTAAATATGTGTGTATAGGCTTGGTAATTACATGTGTACTAATAGTAATGGCAATTGTGCTTGGAATACGCGGTAAAACTGAGAATGAGAGAATTGAGGCTTCTACTTTTGCTCCTGTTACTGTCACTGAACTAACCGCATTGAAAAGGCTAGCACTGGATGAGAGACTCTTGCATGATAGGAAAGAGCTTTCGTATAATGTTTTCTATCGCTTACTAACAGAATATGTTGAGACAATGGATGCGAAAGATTGTTATGTGTGTACCCAGATACCGACATCAGTGAAGGAAGGGGTGACATATCACCACATGCCCCTTACATACGGGATTACATGTAGTATAGTAATGTCTAGGTTTTATGGTCAAACTAACATACAGTATTTTTACTCAAATTATGATGTTACCTTTGCATATGTTCCTATAATAGCGCAGCTAAGCCAGATTGCTAAAGATTGGGATGCTAAAATAATGAGGGAATTTTTCGAGCCAATGCAACCTTTTGAAACGGCTCACGCTCATAGGGAAAATCTTACCTGCTCGATCTCTGCAGTAGAAATAAGCTTTTTAGATCGCACAGATGATAGAAGGGCTCAAATGAAGGCGAAATTAGAAAAGGAGTTACATAAGAGGACTTCAGTAGATAATTATGATTTTGCTGCAATAAAAACACAAGGGAAAATTGCTTTAGATGCTTGGCATGTAGGGAAGTTTTGTATATATCGAGGTGAATCTTATTATGACAACATTTTTGTAGGAGCGAGTGAGTGTAAACACACGTTTATCTTTAAGGCCAAATGGACATTCATGATGAACGGACTTGACCCTGTCATTCCAGGTGTATATTACATTTGTGGGTATAATGCCTATTATCGTCTTCCGAAGGGATGGTGGGGAAGATGTTATTTGGGTATAGTGTTCCCAAAAGTTTATCAACTGGATGACCTATCGATGATTCAAAAGACATCTGGATCCCATCGTATCCAGAAGAGAGAGACCGCAGCTGCTGTGGTAGGTGATATATTTGGAGCCATGATTCCTTCATTGGGAGTTGTGCTGAATTCCATCAAAATAAGAAAGTTGTCTACTATAGTGGATAACATGTTGACAAAGTTTTCAGGTGCTATAATCCTGATAGATGCTGAACTTGCAGCGGAAAGAGCTATGACTCTTCAAAATAGGCTTGCTTTAGACATTCTTTTAGCAAAGGATGGTGGTGTTTGCAAAATGCTTGGTGCACGACACTGTTGTACCTATATACCTGACAATAGTGTGAAAATTAAAACTATGCTTGCTAATCTAACAAAAGAAAGTGCAGATTTGAAGGAACTGAAAGAACCAGGAGTGTGGGAGAAGGTTGGAAAGGGACTTGCTTCAGTGGGACATTGGATAGGGGGAATTTGGAATGGAATATTATTGAAAATAATAGAAGGAATTTTAATAGTTATAATTTGCATATTTGGGATTTGGGGAATAAAAAGGGGAATAATAATGATTATGGAAAGAATTAAAAGAAGAAAAGAAGAGAAAATTATGAAAAGAATGGCAGAAGAATACAAAGCGCAAACTAGGGGAACTAAAAGGAAAAGAGAACTGACAGAATTTTAATGGAATAAAATTTGTGGGCTTAATTTGTGTGATGACAAGTAGTCATCAGAGGAGGGATTGATGAAGCAGAAAATGAAGGTTTTGACTTATTAACGCTTAAACGTAGTGCTGCAATAATCATGTGTGACTTTAACCGAACTAATAAAGATTGTACGGGGACAAAATGTGCCCTTAGACTAGTTTGCCAACATTTATAAGCGTGCTTTATATAACGTGGTGTATTAGAATTGCACTAATCCGACATAATCGTAAACGTGTGCTATGATTTGCTTGCTTGAAATGTTTTAGCTTAGCATTACTTTAATGGAGGCTTTGGCCTAGTGGCCTGGTCTCACGGTTTAGATGCTCGTATTTTTCCAATGTGCTATTAAACGTGTATTTCTGCTTGAAGCTGTACTTTTCCACAGAAACCGTTCACATGCTTATCTTAAAGTTTCGTGCCAGCCTGGCATATTTTCTCTTTACTCCAAGGTCGATTTGCAGGTGCGGACAATGGAGGCTCTGAAAGTGAGCTAATTGGTAGACAATGTTGCAACTTGCGTACCCATCTCCAAGGATAATGTATGCTTAAGTAAAAGCTTGATAACTGTCGTTTTTGATTGGACAATTTGAAGCTAACCTATGAACCCTCCAATGGAGACCCTACTGGATTCGAACTGTTGTCTATAAAAACCAGGTGCACGAGAAGAAATTAGGCCATTACCCGGACACTACGCCATTTTGTAGACTTCGTAGCTATTATGGCCCACTTTGCTGCGACGCCATTTTGAGAGACTTTGATGCTTTCTCTAATCGAGAGAAAGAGACTTTAATGATTCTGGCCCTAGAGACTTTAACTTTGAAATGCCCTTTGCATGAAATAGTAGTTTTACCTTGCTGCCGTGAGGCAATTGCCCCGTCCACCTTGCCCCTTTGCCCCGTCCCATGCTGATCGATACGGTACCCATGCTGACCGAAGAACGGTACCTGTGAGACGAAGACTTCCTTGATTGCTGATCGTAATTGGTAAATATGAAAGGAAAATTGTAAAATTGCATTGTGTTTCTTTTAGGTAACCAACTGCTGATTTTGATAAGATCCCTAGTTAGGAGTTTTCTAAATTAATGTTGCTAAATTGTTTTTGCATGAAGACCCACATGCCGATGCTAATTTGAGGTTAGATGAGGATTCCTTTTGTCGCATGATGCAATTTGAGACCTTGTTATGCTGACTAAATGTATGCAATTAGCTCATTACAGATTATCGTATTAGTGCTTTGCATTGCCATTATCGAATGCCTTGTGATTCAAATGCTACATAGATTGCACTTGTTTCGCCGCTATGGACAGCTATTAATGTTCATTTACGTTTATCATTTGGTGTTGAGACACATCTATATTGTGCTAGCTTTGTTAATATAGGGAAATAAATTCACTAACTTAGCAATAAACTGGTGTGGTTATTCCTGACTGAAAGGTCAGGGTTCGCCGAAATGTATTCTGGATTAATTGTTAAGTGTTATGTTGAGCAGGGTATTGCTTATGTACGTTATTGATTATTGATTTGATGCAATTGATCGATATAAGAGTACAGAGAGTTCCCACTTAGTCAAAAGATTCATCGGCCTAAAGAGCGTCCGAACACAGGTAAATTATTACTACGGACCGCTCTATCAGTGGTAAGGCAAGCAAAAGAACCTTCCTATTGTTTAATGGGTGCACTGTGTTTTTTCACAGACCAGGTTCAGGCAGTAGGAGTATTATTCAGAAGTGGGAGTACCTTCTGATACCGGCTGCATTTAGTCTCTGTCGAGGGATAAAAAATCTGGAGGAGCCTGTGGCGACCAGACAACAGATTTCACTCTAGCAGCACTTGCAGTGGTGGCCGCCGCATTGTAGGAATATGCCATTAAAGCTGTTGAAGTTTATACAAACACTTTATTTCATTAATAGCTTCTCAATATGAGGGAGACGCGCAGTCCCCGTAGTCTGTCTCCAACCGTTCCCCATCGTCGAGGCATTCGAGAACGGTCACAACTCTACATTCACTGCATATCGTCCCTCTTTACAATGGAAAATAATGTGAAGGAAATCAACAAATAAAAATACAACAGATAAAATATACATGTACTCTAATCCTATAAATAATAACCATTTAATTTGTAACAATTCCTAAGAGTAATAGTCATCAAACCACTTTGGTTTCACAATTCGTCTGCTATATGTATTCCACTTTTCACTCCTTTCAAGAATCCCCTCAGAGCCACTGGATCCACTGAAACTGTTAGACGACAATGTTGTCAGAAGGTTGTTAGCATTACTAGTGCTTCTATCAACCCTATGTTGGCAATGATAATCATGTTCTCTCCCCTCATCTTTTTCTTCTAACCATTCTTTACATTTATTATTTTTCTGAATGCTATTCTCTTTTTCCCTGTCCACATTGGCACCCTTACATACTGACAAAGCAGATACATACCATACTTTACCATCAATTAGTTTCACCGAATTATTGTACACAGCAACCACCCTCAAAGGAGAAGAAAATTTACTTTGGCATTTCCCTGTGTATTTATTGTTTTTTACTCTCACCACGTCACCCACACATAACCTAAACTCCTTAGTCTTATGGGTTTCATCGAAGTACTTTTTGTATTTACCCTGAGCCCTTTCAATATTCATCCTCACTTTTTCAGGACACCATTCAACTCTCTTGCCAGCCTTGAGCCAGACTATATTGCCCTTTGGCATGGGAGTCGGCCCCCTCATGAGTTCAAGTGGACTTGCATTTGTACTAACACATGTAGTGATACTAAATGCCCACAAGGTTTTCCATAATTCTGTTTCCCAAACTAACTGATTACAATTGGACAATTGAGTCATACCTTGGAGTACCTGGTTAAATCGTTAAACAGCCCCATTACCAGCCGGATAATAAATCGAGGTAGTATGATGTTTGATTCCATTCCTTCTTACACAATCTTGGAAGGCTTATGACATGAATTGTGATCCGTTATTGATGAAGCAGAAAAAGAAAGATTTACAAACATTCATATATCATGTAACAAAATCGTATAAGACAATGTGATTTTAGCAAAGAAAAATAATGTATGTAGAAAATGTGCCCACGAAGTAGATCGCCATTAGTATAAACAAGCTTAATTAATCATGAAAAATCGACAATGTAGTAATCCGTCATAATTGCAGATGTATTTTATGATTTTCTCGTTGAAACTGTTATGTGCTTGGCGTAAATTTAGCAGAGGCTTTGGCCTAGTTGCCTGGTCTCAATTTTAACTGCGTAGTTTTCACTTGTATTAACAAAGACATGTTTTAAACCTTTAAAAGCTGTATTTTTCCAGTAGAATGACTAATAAACTTTCATCCCCTTTGAAGCAAGGTTAGCTTCTGCAGGTGCAGACAATAAAGACACTGATACAGAATTAATTGGCAAACTTTGTTGCTTCTTGTGTTCCAAAACTCCAAGGACACCTTATGCGTAGGTGAACATTAAGAGAAGGACACTATTCATTGGTTAAAGAGAAACCACCCCATAGACCCTCCAATGGAAGACCCTGAAGAATTTTGGAATGTTTCTTACTTAAACCCACCGGACAAAGAGAAGCCAGCCGGTTTCTTTGATGCCAATTTGAAGCCAGATTCAAGAAGCCATTTTGATGACACTCTGATGCTTTTTCTCTATCCCAGAGAGAGAGAGAGACTTTAAAGAATTCTCACCCTAGAGACTTTAACTTTAACTTTACTTGCCTTGCCCATTCAATAACTTTTGTTCCCCATTTTCCTTGCTGCTGCAAGGAAAACTTGTCCTTAAACTTTGCCCCTAGAAGCCCGCCCCATGCTGAAGGACAAAGACTTTCTTTAATGCTGATTGTATTTGGTAATTATAAAAGGATAAATGTATTATTCAATGTATTTTCCTTCTTAGGTACCAACTGCTTAAATTTTGACAGAGCCTAAGCTAGAAGTTTTCTAAATTTATGTTGATTAAATTCATTTTCACATGAAGCCCCACATGCCAATGCTAATCAGAGGTTAGTTGAGGTATTCACTTGATACACCATGCTGAATTGAAATCTTGTTATGCTGACCAATGTATGTAATTAGTCAAATTCAGTTATTTTTATTAGTGATTTGCATTGCTATAACCGAGTGCATTATAATCCAAATTTTGCGTAGATTGTGTTTCTTCCGTCGTTATGGACAGCTAGTAATATCCGTATATGTATATCATTTGATTTTGAGACTTACTTATATTGTGTTAGCTTTGTCAATATAGGGAAATAAACTCATTAACCTTTTAATAAACCGGTGTGGTTATTCATGACTGAAAGGTCATGGTGTGTCTAATTACTGATTTTCTGTTTAACTAATTTGTTGATTGATTGCTGATTGAGTATTGGTTATTGATTATAAATGATTATTGATTTGAGGGATCCGACAATTCTTTGGATGAGGAGAACTCAAAAGGTCCACCGACCTCCGGCGTGTCCAAGTATAAGTAATTTATAAGGACTGGACGCGCTATCAGAGGATGGTAGCAGAGGATGGTTTGGCACTTTGGGACCCCATTCGAACAATAGACGGATTCAAGTTAGAATTTTCTTTGATAAAACAAGTTGGAGAGATGATGATGCCCTAAATCCCTAATGACTTTCCCGGAATCTCGGAGCTTGCGAATGGAGGAAATGGAGGTGAGAGAATGTTTTCGGCGTTTCTAGTGACGGTATGAGTGAAGTTAGGGTTTTGCGCTTGCACAGCTTATGCCGCAGATGAATTGTGAAGTTTGTTAGGATTTTTAGGGGGTTACGAACTCCAATCAAAATTTTAGAGGAGTGATACTCCAAAGTGTGAGAGTAGGGAAGTCATCGAACTTCATATGAGTGTAGCGCTTTGTGCAGGAAAGATTGTCCACGTGGTTGTTGATGTTGAGACGGGCCCTGCGAGGTCAAGAGACTCCGGAGTATATTGAAAAGTGCATGAGACACTTGATTGATGTTGTAATTTGTTCGGTTTAATAGGTTGATCGGGCGTGGTCAACAAGTCAGTACGACTGTTGAGGAATAAAAGAACATTTTCGACTTTGAGATTTGATGAATTCTAAGGTGCACTAGAATAGTTCACTGATCAGTTGAGAGTAAAATTTGCAGGTCAAATTTTGCTTGCGAAAGTGGGAAACCGAGAAAGATGGAATAACTGCCGAGGCTAGTGAAAAATCCCTAAGGTTTCTGAAGTGATTGTATTACCTTTCCTGTAGTAAACCGACAGATTCGTTTTTTTTTTTCTTTTTGATTAGTGCTCGCAATATATTGCAGAAATTAGTTTTGAGTGAAGCTGAATGAAGGAGGACAAGCCGAAAGACTTTGTCAGCCGCAGTGTGTGAGTGTGACGTCACTAGGAGCCGCTCTGGGATAGGTTGGTTGGTGAGAAGGGTCGCGCATGGATTGGACGCAGTCCGTGAAGCGCAATTGGTGGGGAAAGGCAAGCGAAGAGTATGCCGGGAATTAAAGTCACTTATTGATTACATTTTGAGAAAATAAAGGACGGAAAGATGACATTTTTCAAAGCATTTAGGAGTGCCTTGAGGGGAGATGTATATATTAAACCAAATGTAGGAGAAGAAACACCGCCTGAGGGTACACCAGCTTACATCGTAATTGAAGAAAAGGGTGTCGCACCATGTCTTTGGTTAAAGCAATGGTGTAAATAAACAGAAAAGCATGGAAGTGTAGCGTTTCCTATCCATGGGACGTTTAATCTAAGGGTTTTCGAGAATTTAAGATTTGCGCTATACGACATGAAAATACCTCCAAGACCAGCACAGTTTGAAGCATTAGCAATTTGGGAACAAATGGCTAGAAGGCAAGTACAAAAGAAATTTGAGACAAGAGTGAGAAAAGTAGAAAAGACACTAGCGGATGCTAGATGGGACAGTACTCAAAAGGTTTGGAGATCAGACGTATTGCAGGGAATTAAATTGTTTCCAGCAATTACTGACGAAGCAGAGATGGAAGGAAAGAAAGCTACCCATAAAACAAACAGGAGTCAGTCCAGAGATAGAGAAAACAAGAGAAACTCGAAAAGGTCAGACGAATCAGACGATGAGGAGTTGATTCTGCAATTGCTAAATGATCGTCCACCACCATATGTGGAAAATGAAAATGGCCCAAGCACTAGTACTGCCCCTCCAGAACCAATACAGGGTACTGTAGCCCCGAATTTGAGAATGTTGCAGAGGCAAAGTAGTCCCGATATGCCTTTTACACCAGAAATCCCACAAGTTCAGAGAATATATCCTGACATGACTAAACTGAAACCTGTTAATGATTATCAGCCACAGGTCCAAAGACGCTATTATGATGAGCATAATTTGGAAATGACTTCTAATTTAATGGTGCAGGGAGGACAGAATTACCAAAGACCGACATTGATTCAAACCGAATCAACACAAATCTTGATGCCTCAAAAGCAGACGCAAGAAGTGCCAAAGTACATTCAAACAACAGAAACACAGTTAGACATGCCAGCAATGATGAACCATAATGTGGGAATTAACATGCCACAGAATTTGGGTAACAGACAGAATCCGGATGCAATATCTTTGCCTATTACTGTAGGTCCGCCAGTACCATTATATATACAGGCAAAGCCAAGTGTATGCGATCAAGGTGTAATGACACAAAATGAGACAGGAAGGAGATACATAGAAAATACTCAAGAAACGACTCCCGTAGGAACACTGTCAAATAGATCTGGGTCTTTGTTGGAATTTAGTCCACTTCCAATTTGTGTTCCGTCAACTGTGGTAAGGTCAAGTCCACCACTAATAGTACAGCTAACTTCAAAAACAGAAATATTATAGAAACCATCATTAGCAGTAGACGTAGATGCCACATTAATGGGACTAAACGCACAACAGTTAACACAATGGTTGAACAGTCTGAATTCCCCACAGAGTACACCCAAGGGGAAAGGAGAAGAATATTTGAATCAAATAAGATTGGGCATGGAAGCAGGTGAACTCGTAGATGGAACGATGGGTCTGAACAGGTTAGAATCATACACAGAAGAAGAGCTGAGATACATTTGCCCTAGAATTACAAGAGATGAAAGCAGCATACATAAGAGGTTACAAGAAATTGCAGACAGACACAAAATAGACATAAATAAAACCAAGCATTTGAGCAGAAGTTACAGGTTAGACTTTGAGACAAAAGATTTTGAACACAGAAATGAAAACACACCTTAAAGAAATATTGCAAAGCGCGCAGGTTTGGAGATGTTTAGACAAGTGGGAGAGTAGGTGTGTTAAGAAAAAGGATAAGAAGAAAGAAAGTACCCCAGATCAGATTGAGAAAGTACAACAGAATGATGATCTTATAACAATGTTACCAATGAGAGAAACAGCAGGGGGAAAACTTATCCATGTACCATGGCACAGGTGTGATATTCACTCCTTTACGGATAATTACCCTAAGTTAAGAGAGAAACCGATCGAATGGTATCAACAAACAGATAGATTTGTAAAACTCGCAAAATGTCTTTGGGAAGACCTGAATACTTTATTTGAAATTGTAGTTCCGGCAGATTTGTGGGAAGATTGTAAAAGGGCTGTAGATTGGCCAACAAGCGAACCAGAAAGAGATAGGGACACAGGTGCACCATTGCCTAGGGTAATGAGCATATACCATAAAGTGATTGAGTATCTGAAAACGAAGGTTGTGTTGAAAAATGTAGATTGGCAGAAAATTGACAGAACAGCACAGGAAGTTAAGGAGTCGCATATGCATACTATGAGAGATTGTTGAAAGCATTAAAAAATTACAGTGGCACGGAAACGATTGAGGCAAAGGACATGCTCCATTTTGTATTCAGATTTGTGGAAGGATTCAGACCCGAAATTAGCCAGATGATTAAAATGCATTTGATTTGTTGGCAGTCAAAATCGATCGATGAAGTGTTGAACTATGCAAAATACTGCAGTGATGAGATTGAGACAAAGCAGAAAAGGTTGAAAGAAAAAGTGATGGTAATGCAGATTAGAGAAGCTCAGACAGGTTTGCAAGGTTTCCAACAACAGTTGCCGCAACAGCAGGGAAATGCTATGTTTCAGCCACAGATGAGAGGCAGAGGCAGAGGAGGTTTTGTGAATAATGGTCCTGATTTAAATACTGTTGTGATTCCTAATGGTATACAGGCAATGAAGAAAGTGATGCCATGTCACACGTGCGGAATCGTCGGACATTGGAAACGGGAGTGCCCAATGTTGGTGCAGGAAGGTGTAGGTCAGCAAAACAATGATGTCAATACATTTCAGAATATGAGAGGACCGAAATTGAGAAGTCCAAATCCAGATTTCCAAAATAATGTAAATCAGATGCAAGGTCTACAACCTATACAACAACAGCAGGTGCAAATGCCCTGTGTACAAATGGCACAATCACAGCCAATGCAACAGCAGTTTCCTTTGGTACCTAATCAGCAAATGCAAATACCCTTAGCACCAATGAATCAGCAACAAGTAATGCTTCCTCTACAGGTCACAGGTCAAGGAATGAATCAAAGTAACACAGTACACCAATTCCCGTTACATAGTGAGAATGGAATAAACAATGAATGGGAGAATGAAAGTTCAGATGAGGAGGGAAATTGTATGCTTGCAGCATCTTTGGAAGTTGATCAAAAGGGACCATATGTGGAAGGAAGAGTTATGGATCATAGCGTTTCATTTTTGGTTGACACAGGAGCTACACGCTCTACAGTTAGAAGCATCGAAGTGCCAAATTTGCCACTTTCAGGGAGAACAGTTCAAGTAGTAGGAGTAGCAAATAGGTATCTGACAAATCCAATTACAGATCCAGTGCAAGTCAAAATTGGTAACTTTCAAGGGTTACATAAATTTGTGGTGTGTGACTCAAGTCCGATATCCCTATTAGGGAGAGATTTATTATGCAAATTAGGATGCTCGAATATGTGCTCACATAATGGAATTAAAATTCAGACAAACAGTGATGGGGAAGAAGAGGACAGTTTAGATGAAGACGAAATGGAAACTGTTGATGAAGAGTATCCCCTGATTACTCTTTATCCTATGCTCACTGAAGCAGATATTCCAGCTGATTTACAAGAAACTGTTTAAAAGGAAGTGTGGGATATGACAGGGAAAGAAGTAGGATTGATCAAAGGAGTAGAACCAGTGAAAGTGACTGTAAAAGCTAATGTAAATTTTCCTCAGACTCCATAATACCATATGCCACAAGATACTCTCATGAAAGTCGCCCAAGTCATTGACGAATTTGTGAAACAGGGAGTACTGAAAGAAGTACTAAGTAGTCCATGTAATTCACCAATCATGGGACTAATAAAACCAAGTGGAAAAGTCTGAATTGTTCAAGATTTGAGAAAAATAAATGGCATAATAGTCAAGTGTTGTCCCGTAGTACCAAATCCAGCTGTAATAATGTTTTAAATTCCCTGTGATGCAGAGTGGTTCACAGTCATCGATTTGTCACAAGCATTCTTTTCTGTGCCTCTTCATGAGGACAGCCAATTTCTCTTTTGTTTCAAATTCCTGGACAGAGTCTACAGTTGGTGTTGAATTTCTCAAGGGTTTTCGGAATCACCATCAATTTTCAATCAGATTATAAAGAAGAATTTTTAATCATTGGAATTACCTTTTGAATCAACTTTAGTACAGTATATTGACGATTTACTGATTGCATCCAAAACAGAAAATGTCTGTACAGTTGACACTATTGCCCTACTGAACTGTTTGGGAAGGAATGAACACAAAGGGGCTCATTCTGAGCCCGGCGGGCGGCGGGAGCCGCCCACCTGGAGGGAGCCGCCAAATGACCGCACCGCGGTCAGAAGACCGCGGCGGCTATTCAGACATTTCCTCTGGGCCGGCGGGCGCTCTCCAAAAGAGCGCCCGCCGGCCCAGAGGAAATGCCCCTGCAACGAGGACGCCGGCTCAGAATTGAGCCGGCGTAGTTGCAGGGGTGCGACGGGTGCAGTTGCACCCGTCGCGTATTTCAGTGTCTGCAAGGCAGACACTGAAATACTTTGCGGGCCCTCTTACGGGGGCCCCGCGGCACCCCCTACCGCCATCCTGTTCATGGCGGGTTTCCCGCCATGAACAGGATGGCGGTAGGGGGTGTCTGAATCCCCATGGCGGCAGAGCGCGCTCCGCCGCCATGGAGGATTCCCCCGAGCAGCGGAAAGTCGGCGGGAGACCGCCGACTTTCCGCTTCTGACCGCGGCTGAACCGCCGCGGTCAGAATGCTCGTGGGAGCACCGCCAGCCTGTTGGCGGTGCTCCCGTGGTCGGTGGCCCTGGCGGCCACCGGCAGCCAGGGTCAGAATGACCCCCAAATTGTGTCCTTCAAAATTGCAATTCTGCCAAAAGAAAGTGAAATATTTGGGTCACCAAATAGAAAAAGGGTCAAGAAAAATAATGAAAGAAAGAATAACAAGTGTACTTCAAATGAGTCCACCCAAAACAAGGAAAGAAGCGAGAAAGTTTTTGGGAATGGTGGGCTACTGTCGCCAATGGATTCCCAACTTCTCAACTCTAGCCAAACCCTTATTGAAACTGACCCAGAAAGATGCACAGGATGAAATAATGTTGAAAAGAGATGAAATGGATGCCTTTATTGAATTAAAGGAATGCATGTGCAGAGCTCCAGCTTTAGGTATGCCTGATTACACAAAGCCTTTCACATTGTTTTGTCATCAACGTGATGCATGTTCCTTGTCTGTCTTGACTCAAACCCATGGTGGCGTAAACAGACCAGTAGCATATTTTTCAGCTACTTTGGATCCAGTCGCAGCAGCCTTACCAGGATGCTTGCGTGCTATAGCAGCAGTTGGTATGAGCTTAAATCAGAGTGAAGGAATAGTGATGGGACATCCTTTAACAGTTATGGTCCCTCACTCAGTCGAAATACTTTTGACACGTTCCCGAACACAGCACATGACTGGTGCTAGGCTTACAAGGTACGAGACAATAATTTTGGGATCACCTAATGTGCAATTAAAAAGGTGCACCACATTGAATCCAGCAACTTTGTTTCCCAGTGAAAATGTTGAAATTGAAAACGCTGACGATATTGAGCATGATTGTCTTCAAGTGACTGAATTTTGTACAAAACCAAGACCTGATATCAAAGATACTCGATTGGAAGAAAATGATCAGATTATTTTTGTTGATGGTTCATGTTTAAGAGATGCACTAGGAATATTGAAAGCAGGATATGCTGTATGTACAATAACTGGTTTTCTAGAAGCATCTTGGCTTCAAGGAGTTTACTCTGCACAGGTAGCGGAACTAGTAGCCCTTACTAGAGCTTGCCAACTTTCTGCATTAAAGAAAGTCACCATTTACACTGACAGTCAGCATGGATTTAGAATAGTGCATGATTTTGGACAATTGTGGTCAGAAAGAGGCTTTATGACCTCTTCAGGATCACCAGTGAAAAATGGTGAAAGAATAAGAGAATTCTTACATGCTATCCAGTTACCAGGAGAAGTAGCAGTGGTAAAATGCAGTGCACACTCGAAATCACAAGACTTTGGCTGTCATTCTAACCGCGGCGGGCGGCGGTCGCCGCCCGCCATGCGGTTACCGCCGAATGACCGCTCCGCGGTCAAAAGACCGCGGCGGCCATTCCGGCTTTCCCGCTGGGCCGGCGGGCGACCGCCAAAAGACCGCCCGCCAGCCCAGCGGGAAACCCCCTGCAACAATGAAGCTGGCTCCGAATGGAGCCGGCGGAGTTGTAGGGGTGCAGTGGCACCCGTCGCGATTTTCACTGTCTGCATAGCAGACAGTGAAAATCTTTGTGGGGCCCTGTTAGGGGGCCCCTGCACTGCCCATGCCAGTGGCATGGGCAGTGCAGGGGCCCCCAGGGGCCCCAGGACACCCGTTCCCGCCATCCTGTTCCTGGCGGTAAAAACCGCCAGAAACAGGGTGGCGGGAAGGGGGTCGGAATCCCCATGGCGGCGCTGCAAGCAGCAAGCAGCGCCGCCATGGAGGATTCCCTGGGCCAGGGGAAAACCGGCGGGAAACCGCTGGTTCCCCTTTTCTGACCGCGGCTTTACCGCCGCGGTCAGAATCGCCCAGGAAGCACCGCCAGCCTGTTGGCGGTGCTTCCGCTGCCCTCCGCCCTGGCGGTCATGGACCGCCAGGGTCGGAATGACCCCCTTTGTTTCTTTGGGAAATGGATATGCGGATCAAGTCGCAAGGTTTTGCGCATTGAACTGTATATTGCTCAGAGACTAATGGAATTTGATAAGTGAGCCAGAACTTGAACCAAGTGAAGCCTTTGCTCTCAAAGTTGTAGACACAATAGAAGAATTAAAATTCCTACAAAATAATGTTAGTAAGGATGAAAAACTCTCATGGAGTAAATTACAATGCGTAAAAAAACCAGATGATTTATGGGTTTCAAGTGAAGGGAGATTAGTTTTGCCAGATAGTCTTTTGACGCAAATAGCTAGGTTATACCATGGACAAGCACACATTGGAAGAGATGCCATGATTAGATTATTCAAAATTGATTGGTTTAATCCCAAATTCCGCCAAGTTGCTTAAGCAGTTTGCCATCGCTGTGTCATTTGCCAACAAATGAACGCAGGGAAGGGAACAGTAGTAAATTTGAGCCACATTGGAAGAGCAGGTGGGCCATTCAGCAGGATGCAAATGGATTTCATTGAGATGCCTATGCATGCAGGCTTGAAATATGTGTTGGTGATTGTGTGTATTTTTAGTCACTGGATTGAAGCATACCCTACACGCAGAAATGACAGCCTCACTGTTGCAAAACTACTCTTGAGAGAACTAATACCACGTTTCGGATTCCCGATCTCTTTAGAATCAGATAGGGGAAGTCACTTCATTAACGAAGTAATCAACTTACTATGTGCAGCACTGAACATTGAACAAAAATTGCATTGTAGCTACCGCCCTGAAGCATCAGGACTAGTGGAGCAAATGAATGGCACGCTGAAATCAAGAATGGCGAAAATATGCGCATCCACAAACTTGAAATGGCCTGACGCGTTGCCTTTGGTGTTAATGTCAATGAGAAACACACCTGATAGAAAAACTGGACTATCACCACACGAAATTCTCATGGGCAGGGCCATGAGACTTCCAGCAGTTCCTGCAAATGCTCTTGTAAATATTACAGATGATATGGCATTGGACTACTGCAAAGGTCTGGCTGATGTGGTCCGCTCTTTTTCTCACCAGGTGGAGGCAACCACCTTGCCACAGATCCAAGGTCTAGGACACACCCTGAAAGCAGGTGACTGGGTTGTGATAAAGAAGCACGTGAGGAAGTCGTGTTTGGAACCCCGTTGGAAAGGACCTTTTCAAGTTATTCTGACAACTACCACCGCTGTGAAGTGTGCAGGAGTTCCCAACTGGATTCACGCCAGTCACACGAAAAGGGTGACGTGTCCCACAGAAGAGGAAATTGAAGCACTGAAATTACATCCAACAGCTAACAGGAAAGTACCAGACACTGAGACAGAACGAAGAGATCCTGAAAGCGAACAAGAAGAAATTGAGACAGAAGAAATATTCTCTGAGGAAGACAAAGTCGATCCTTTTGAGGACAACAGAGAAGAAGCCTCAAGAGATGACAAAGATCCTATCTCAGGTGAAGAAGCAGGAGAGACTGATAAGAGGAGGGCTTTCCCAGAAGCAGACGATACAGAAAAAGAAGGAGAAGACCTGACTGATCTCCCAGGTGAAGAAGACAAGACAGAGCAAAGTGAAATTGTTCCAATTCTTCCAGAACCGGTTGCAGGTCCATCAGGTGAAAACAACGCGAAATGGAGACAAAGCATATTAAAGACTAAAGAAACATTAAATGAAAACAAATGGCCAAAATTGAAGGAGAAAAGAAAGGAAGTATCTATCATAACCACATCGAATGAAGAAAAAGACACAGTCAAAGAACAAGACATAAGCGAAAGGGAATCGAAAGGAGATGCAAAATTGAAAAGGAAAAGAATGGCGAGCAGAAGATATTCTGGTCCAGAATGGGCATACACAGCCACTAACGATTGATCAGACAAATTTCTATCTCTTAGTCTTGAAAACGAAGAAGCAGAACGACACTTTGGTACTTGAAAAGTGAAATTTCATGAACATTACCGAATAAGACATTGATAACCTGATTAACTTTTGAACCGAATAAGACATTGATAACCTGATTGACTTTTTGAAACCGATTTTGAGGCAAAGCTGCTAAACCGATATAAGACTAAGCAGGTAAAGAAAACCGTGTGAACTCTGACCTCGTTCATCCTATATATATATATACATATATATATATGCAAATTTGATTTGATAAAGTATCTTCAGCTTTCTGATTCTATATAGATCATGACAGACAATACTACAAAAGGACGTAAAATGAAATATTGTAAATACATGTGTATAGGTCTAATAATTGCATGTGTACTAATAACTATGGCAATAATTCTTGGAATGCATGGAGGGAATGAAAGAGACGCGAATGATGCTTCTACTTTTAAAACTACTACTGAATTAACTCCTCTGAAGAAACTCGAACAAGACGAAAAATATTTACATGACAAGAAAGAACTTTCCTCTAATGTTTTCTATCGCTTGCTGAATGAGTATGTTGAGACAATGGACGCGAAAGACTGTAATGTATGTACACAAATACCTACCTCAGTAATAGAAGGGGTATCATATCATAGCATGCCCCTTACGTATGGAATGACATGTAGTTTGTTACTAACCAGATTTTATGGCCAAGAGTATATTGAATACTTCTATTCCAATTATGATTTTGTATTTTCATATGTCCCCATAATTGAGTACTTGAGTAAAATAGCAAGAGATTATTATATAATGTTAGTTAGGGGTTTCTTTGAACCATTATCACCTTTTTCCACAGTTCACGCTCATAAAGAAAACCTTACATGCTTGCTTTCACCCATAGAGAAAAGCTTTTTAGATCACACTGAAGATAGAAGGAAAATGATAAAGGAAAAATTAGAAAAAGAATTTCATAAAAGGACATCTGTAGATAACTATGCTTTTGCCGCAATAAAGACACAAGGGAAACTAGCTTTAGATGCAATACATATAGGGAAACTTTGTATATATAGACCTAAATCATTCTATGACACAATCTTTGTAGGAACAAGTGAATGTAAACACGTGTTTTTATTCCAGAGTAAATGGACGTTCATGTTAAATGGCCTAGATCCAGCTACTCCAGGAGTATACTATATTTGTGGACTCAATGCCTATTATCGTGTTCCAAAGGGATGGTATGGGAGATGTTATTTGGGAATAGTATTTCCAATGATTTATCAACTAGACGACTTAAAGAAATTTCCAAAGCTGTCTGAATTACATCGTATTCAGATAAGGGAGACAGCTTCTGGTGTGGTAGGAGATATATTTGGAGCAATAATTCCTTCCGTAGGAGCTATATTGAATTCAATCAAAATAAGAAAGTTGTCTACTATTGTGGATAACATGCTGACAAATTTCTCAGGAGCAATGATCCTGATGGATACTGCACTTGATACAGAAAGAGCTATGAGTCTTCAAAATCGGCTTGCTTTAGACATTATTTTAGCAAAGAATGGCGGCGTTTGCAAAATGCTTAGTGCACGTCACTGTTGTTCATATATACCAGACAACAGTAGACAAATTAGAAATATGCTTGCAAATTTAACTAACGATAGTACAGATTTGAAAGAGTTGAAATAAACAGGAGTATGGGAAATAGTTGGAAAAGGATTTGCTTCCGTGGGAAATTGGCTCAGCAACATTTGGAACGGAATATTACTGAAAATAGTAAAAGGGATATTAATAATATTAATTTGCTTAATAGGTATTTGGGTAATATGGAAAGCTATTAAAATATTGAAATCAAGAAACAAGAGAAGAATTTAAAAGAAAGAACAAAAGGAAATGGTAAAATTATACAGGGAACAATCAATGGGAGTGAAAAGGAAGAGGGAAATGACTGAAATGCAAGATTATTAAACAGAATTTTAATGAAATAAAATTTGTGATGGATGATTTAATGTGATGACATAATTAGTCATCAGAGGAGGGATTGATGAAGCAGAAAAAGAAAGACTAACAAACATTCATATATCATGTAACAAAATCGTATAAGACAATGTGATTTTAGCAAAGAAAAATAATGTATGTAGAAAATGTGCCCACGAAGTAGATCGCCATTAGTATAAACAAGCTTAATTAATCATGAAAAATCGACAATGTGGTAATCCGTCATAATTGCAAATGTATTTTATGATTTTCTCGTTGAAACTGTTATATGCTTGGCTTAAATTTAGCAGAGGCTTTGGCATAGTTGCCTGGTCTCAATTAAACTGCGTAGTTTTCACTTGTATTAACAAAGACATGTTTTAAACCTTTAAAAGCTGTATTTTTCCAGTAGAATGACTAATACACTTATCTCAAGGTTGCGTGCTAGGCAACTTTCATCCCCTTTGAAGCAAGGTCAGCTTCTGCAGGTGCAGACAATAAAGATACTGATACAGAATTAATTGGCAAACTTTGTTGCTACTTGTGTTCCAAAACTCCAGGGACACCTTATGCGTAGGTGAACATTAAGTGAAGGACACTATTCATTGGTTAAAGAGAAACCACCCCATGGACCCTCCAATGGAAGACCCTGAAGAATTTTGAACGTTTCTTACTTAAACCCACCGGACAAAGAGAAGCCAGCCATTTTCTTTGATGCCATTTTGAAGACAGAATCAAGACGCCATTTTGATGACACTCTCATGCTTTTTCTCTATCCCAGAGAGAGAGAGAGGGAGAGACTTTAAAGAATTCTCACCCGAGAGACTTTAACTTTAACTTTACTTGCCTTGCCCATTCAATAACTTTTGTTCCCCATTTTCCTTGCTGCTGCAAGGAAAACTTGCCTTAAACTTTGCCCCTTGAAGCCCGCCCCATGCTGATCGAACTGGTATCTGAAGGACGAAGACTTTCCTTGAATGCTGATTGTATTTGGTAATTATAAAAGGATAAATGTATTATTCATTGTATTTTCCTTCTTAGGTACCAACTGCTTATATTTTGACAGAGCCTAAGCTAGAAGTTTTCTAAATTTATGTTGATTAAATTCATTTTCACATGAAGCCCCACAGGTCAATGCAAATCAGAGATTAGTTGAGGTATTCGCTTGATACACCGTGCTGAATTGAAATCTTGTTATGCTGACCAATGTATGTAATTAGTCAAATTCAGTTACTTTTATAAGTGATTTGCATTGCTATAACCGAGTGCATTATAATCCAAATTTTGCGTAGATTGCGTTTCTTCCGTCGTTATAGACAGCTAGTAATGTTCGTATATCTATATCATTTGATTTTGAGACTTACTTATATTGTGTTAGCTTTGTTAATATAGGGAAATAAACTCATTAACCTTTTAATAAACCGGTGTGGTTATTCATGACTGAAAGGTCATGGTGTGTCTTATTACTGATTTTCTGTTTAACTAATTTGTTGATTGATTACTAATCGAGTATTGGTTATTGATTATAAATGATTATTGATTTGGGGGATCCGACAATTCTTTGGATGAGGAGAACTCAACCCGGTCAAAAGGTCCACCGACCTCCGGCGTGTCCAAGTATAAGTAATTTATAAGGACTGGACGTGCTATCATTATCAGCTACAATACATTTTGGTAATCCTTCTCTCATGAAAATTTTATCCATAAATTGAATGATGCTGCATGCATCCGCTTTCCTCACGATTTCTACCTCAGGCAATTTGGAAAAAGGATCCACTAGTACGAGTAAGAAGGTCTGCCTGTCACCTTCACCAATGGGCCCCATAACATCGATACCTACCCATACCCAAGCCATGTTGGGGCAAGTAACAGGATTTAATGTCATGTATTGCTGACAATAACTCTTCTTTTGGTTTGATACCTTCTGCAGACACTACATGCCCCAAATAGGTGACATGATCACATGCAAACTTACACTAGCTGAGTTCTGCTGTCAACCCCTTTTCATCTAAAATATTTAGTACTTTTAACAAAGTCTCATCATGTTGATCTTTTGACCTTCCCATTATAAGGGTATCATCCTGGAAGACCATAGTGTTGTCAATCCCTCCCAGAATTGAATTCATCAATCGTTGCAACATGGCTGCCGCTGACGCAAAACCAAATGGTACTCGCCTAAATCTGTAACACCCAAAGGATATAACAAAAGCAGTCTCATCCCTGCAATTAGGATGTAACCGTACCTGATGGTAAGCTGCTTTTAAATCAATAGAAGAAAACCATTTCGATCCTCTAGTGTGTCAAAACATTTCATTAATATGTGGTAAAGGAAATTGAT
This sequence comes from Pleurodeles waltl, assembly GCF_031143425.1. NCBI lineage: Eukaryota > Metazoa > Chordata > Amphibia > Caudata > Salamandridae > Pleurodeles > Pleurodeles waltl. Next base: position 1,022,475,752 of record NC_090439.1, read on the forward strand.
CAATTAGTATGTTCTTGTTAAGATCTCTCAAGTCAATGCATAATCGTAAATTTCCATTGGCTTTCTTTACCACAACTAATGGGGCCACCCACTCTGAAGATTCTATGGGTTCTATAATTTTCACCTCTTGCAGTTTATTCAATTGTGATTTCACACCTTCTTTTAAATTAATAGGAATGTTCCTTACTTTATGCACCTCTGGTTCTGCACTCTTTTTTAAATGAATGAAATGCATAAACCCTCTCATTTTCCCAATTCTTCCCAAAAATACATTAGGAATTTTTTGCAAAACCATTTGACCAATTTCTAACCCTGTTTGCACAGTCACTACTGGTTCAGGATTGTTAGGGTCCAATACTATCCCTAATTTACCTTGATCGATCCAACCCAATACAGAGGGACCCATTACAGCAATATATAATTTTCCCATTGTTTCTCTGTCTTTGTATTGAAATTTCAACTTCTTGAAGACCAACAATTCAATGACTTCACCAGTAAATGTCTTAATTGTTATGTCCGGCAAGCATAACTCCTCACCCACAATGTGTTTGAATTTCTTTCCCACACATTCCGATTGATAATAGTATACGGGTACCCCGAATCTACAACAATGCATATGATTACTCCACCCAAAGTGACCTCACAACCTGTTTTTTTCTTCCTTCTTTTTCTCTTGACCAGTGCACAGAATGGTTTTCCATCTAATCCATCTACACATAAAACACACATATTTAAATCATCTTTATCTGAGGAGTTGGTGTCTTCCAGTTCCAACACCTTACTACTATTTCCGATCTTCCTCTGACACACCCTTTGGAAATGACCCATTACACCACATCTCGAACACTTCTGCTTCCTAGCTGGGCATGATTTATCATTCGCCAAATGATCAGAACTGCCACATCTGTAACATTTTCTTTTATCGTCAGATCTAAAAGTTTTCTGTTCAATATCTGTTTTTCTAGTCCAGTTCTTTTTAGGTTCTTTGGTGGAGGTCCTTCCTTTTACTCTTGCGATTATATTTTCATCACTTTTACTTTCATTTAAAACCTCCTACAACTAACTCTGCCCTTTTCACAATATCAATAACTTCTTGCAATGAGCTTTCCCCATTAGCCCATAGGTTAGCCTGGATACTTGAGTTGGACGCTTGCATAACGATCTGATCACGAATAAGCTCATCATGCAAATCACCAAATCTGGAATTAATTGCTAAATTCTTCAAGGCAGATACATAATCCTCCACAGGTTCATCCTTCCCTTGTTTCCTATGAAAGAACTTGTAACGGTCCACAGCCACGCAGACCTTGGGTCTGTAATAATTATCCAAGTCCTCAAGCACATTGACATACACATCGCCTTGGCCTTCTTGTCTAGGTTTCTTATTGATGTTTTTGAAAATCTTCAAACCTCCCGGTCCTAAACAATGTAGAAGAATCGTATACTTTTTTCAACAGAAAATTCCTCTTCATCATCAATGGCAGAAATATAATTTTTAAAATATTCACTCCACTCTTCCCATTTCAATACGGGTGTACCAGAAACAGGTATAAACGGTTGTGGAGGTGATAAATTCCATGGGATGTCCGTAGCCATACTGCACAGTCTCCCTAAAATATTCTTTTAAATGTGTAAATATAAGTCTTTGTTAATGTGCAAAATAAATTTCCTGTTAATTATGAAGCAAATATTCTTAGCTATGTTGTTTTAGGCATAAATGTTCTTTATACTATCTTCTTATGAGACAATATAATGCTTAAGTCTCAAACTCCTACAAAATAGAACATGCGTTTTCATAACCGTAAAAACGTCAAACAATCCCAATGCAAAATGGCAGCAAGCACCGCATCAATGACGTGTTTCTAGTTCTTGCCTTAATACATGATCCCAAATTAAAATGACGGCACGTTGCACGTCAAAATTACGTGTTTCCGCTGCCCTCCGGTTAACGGTGGCAGTGTTTCCTAAATGCTGCCGATCTCTGCAAGCATCCAAAAAGTCCCAAAGACTCACCAGCCACCACGAAGCATTAGCCGTGAGTCCGCCTGTACAAATCTCGAGCTGGTTGCCCTCTATGCTGTGGAGTTCTCCGGGGGCACTGTTGAGAGCTTGCTTACTTGTAGCGCAGGTGAGTCCCCCCCTGGTCGCCAATTCTGTAGGAATCTGCCATCGACGGGGTTGTAGTTTATACAAACAATTTATTTCATTAATAGCGTCACAATATATAGGAGACGCGCAGTCACTGTAGTCCGTCTCCAACCGTTCCCCTTCGTTGCCGTTCTCGAATGCCTCAATGACGTCCATCCTCACGAGGCATTCGAGAACGGTGACAACTCTACATTCACTACATGCACACACACGAGATTACACTGTAGCAGCACTTGTGTCTGTCACCGCATAACCCATGTGGAGGGGTGGGAAGAGGACAGGGACGAGGTGAAAATAATACAAATAAAAAAAATTATTTACTTTTCCTCTGTCCCTGCCACCTCGCTCTTCACTCCACTTGTGGCGTCCCAGCATTCACTGCTGAGACACCAGAACAGGCTCCCCAGCAATCCTGGTGCTACTTTCATGATAAATCTAGCATAAAAGCAGCACCAGAATTGGTATGAGTGGCTTGGACTGCGGCTCAGACACAGCCCTGGGACCTGTGCAGTTTCTCCAGCCCTGCTCTTAAACAAGTTCAGGCTGGAGAAACCTAAGTGGCATGTGTGTTTGGCCGGCCTCAGCTTGCCAGTGGTGATTGTCCAGAGGAAGCATAATCCACTAGCTGTGTGGCAGAAACCTGTCTTAGCACATGGAACTTTATGTATTTTCACTAAAAATGTTTTTTGGGTGGAGAAATCTCTTTACTTACAAGGACTCTAAACAGAGAGACGCTCATTTAGTGAATGGAACTTTATGAACATATCTTCCATTCAGGGGAATGGTAATAATAACCTTACCTACCACCCTGTTATTTGTCCCTAAGTGCCTTTTAAATTCAAGCAATAGGCCAGCTCGTGGTACAGCCATCCATATCAGCTAACTGGATTTCTCTCCCTCAGCCCAGTAATTCGTCACGACTCGAACAATAAAAAAAAACAGCCACTATGTAGAAAAGTCATTTAATTCGCTACAAGCCGGCCTGAAATAATAATTCCACCCATTTAATGATTTTAAGGGAAAACATTGCAGTAGTTCAACTTGTTTGATAGCTCTTCAAGTTACATTTGAATCATAGTGACAGAATTCAGGGTTCTGAAACTTACAAATTCTGCTTCACAGTTCAATAACTCAGCATATCTGTAGCTAGGCGAATTTATTGTGCCTGTTCAGTTAAATAATGGCATTCTGTTTAATAATGTACACCCGTCTTTTCCAGTCTGGCATCCTGACTAAGACCAGATGAGTCCCATAGTAGTAATGCTGGGGGAAGCATTGAAGTTATCATTTTAGACACAGTATACAGCTGCTAAGGTTTATTTAGTAGTCCATGACCACAACTGAGGCCAGATCCCGAGGGTCCAAGAGTGCATACACTTTTATAGTTTCCAGTAATAATATATCTTGCCTTGATTTAATGTCGGCGAAGCATTCAAGAAAGCCTTTTTGCAGGCCTACAACTAGAAAACATACTATAAAAATGTATTTGAGAGGTAAAAAAAAATGTCTAAATAGCAGATGCGACCACATTTTTTAAAAGCACAGCACCTATTGTCGCCTGCCAGATTTTAGTTAACAAGGTTTAAAAAAAAAATTAATAACGCAGAGCCAAAATTGCTGGTAGCTGATAAACTGAAAAACTGAAAAATGCTTTGCCTGTGAAGATATTTATAACAATCTTTGAGAAGATATTTCACAACCGGTCATATTTTCCCTTCGGCCAATTAACGGAGCTCAAATAAAGTAAATGCTACTTAATCTTAAGCAAACCAAGTCCCTTCCAGATGGCTCTTAAAAGCTTGCTCCATTTTTTCAGCCAATCATTCATTCAACTTTTGATAAATAAACTAATAAGGAATGCATTGTTGGGGCGTGGTCTGGGTGCCAAGGAAGATGATACTCTGATCCGGGCACTCTCAGAGGAAAGGAAACCCTTGAGGAAATCCAGCAGAATCCAATGTGGATCTGCTATAAGTGGGATCTACTTGTGGGGGCCAGCCGCCACCCCAGAGGTTGCCTAACCTGGCTGATGGTGACCTGAGAGGTGTGGCGTGTGCGGACACGAAAGTTTGGCCCACACCTAACATGGCAGCGGAGACAGGGTTGTTCTATGGCCCTCTGCAAAAAGGCATGAAGCACTGGGTGTGGAGGCCTTGAAGGGTAGCTACAGCGGAAGAGAGCCCACTCCCACGGCATCAGTCACCCAGGGGGACAAAGTGGGAACTGTAGCAGGAACACAGCAGTGCTGAGGACCATATGGGTGGTGAGTGTGGACCTAGCTAAGTGACTGGCTCCTAAGACGGGAGGGTGATGATGGAGGCCAGCTGTGACCAATAGTGAGCGAACCTACTGCTAACGCTGTAAGGTGCACATTGTTTGGAATGGACTTGGCCCTATTGATTCCCCCCTCACACCTGTGTGAGGTCTGGTCAGGTGGCTTGGAATCGAGACCCTGAGGGAGCTCCCACCTGAAATACCCCAATGACCAAGGACTCTCCACCACTCTTGGCGGTGCTACAGACCCTGCTGCTGGGTGAATAATTTGGATGAGTGTCGCCATGAACACAGCCTACCTGCTCCTGCACGGCCATCAGGATGGGACATGGTAAGGCAGACAGGGCAGCAAAGTCTCATAGACTAGAGCGATACACCTTTTGGAGTGATTCCATTGATGGAGAGGCTGGTTCTAGCACTGGACAAGATGCTGGTGGATGGAGTGGAGATTAGGAACCATCCCTGAAAGACCTACTTGAGGCAATCAGACACACCAAATCCAAGCTAGAACATAGAATAGACACAGGGCGATCAATATTGCTCTTATCCGATCTAACTGCAAGAAGCTCTCCAACAGAGTGAATTCGGTGGAGCAAAGAGTCACAGACCACTCAGATGTATTGCTACTCTGAAGAGAGGAGTCAACCTACTATGAGAGACCACTGATGGCCTTAATGCCAGAGCAGAGGATGTAGAGGGAAGTTCCCAACAAAATTACATCTGTGCGATGGGCATCCCCGGAAAATGTGAGGGGAAAGATCCAGAAAGCCTCCTGGAAAAGTTTATTGAGCCGTTAGTGAACCCCTAGGATCTCTCTGTCCACTTTGTGATAGAACAGGAACGTAAGGAACCCGGAGCCCCCACCTAACCAGGGGACAACGCCTGACCACTTATTGTGAGGGTTCTTAATTAGAGGGACCGCAATGCCATTCTACGAGCTGCGTGACAAAATGACCCACTAACCTATGAGAATTATACAATTTTGCTATTCCCAGGTCATGCACCCAGAGATGCAGGCAAAGCTTACATCTTTCAACAAGACAAAGGCAGACTTACGAAAGCTAAATAATCAATATGTGATGCAATTCCAGCCTTACCTGAAAATCCTGTCAAAGGGCAAATCTTGGTACTTCATGCCGCCAGATAAGGTGTAGGGCTGTTTGAAGGGCTGGCACCTGGTTGATAGCAAGATACATAGAGGGCAGTGCCCTTTACTGTAACACATGGGTTGGGGAGCATTGCCACTGCCATCAGGACTGACAGCGCCACGACAGGAGGACAATTAATCTAGCACACAGCCCCTCACTGAGGAATCCTGAGCAATCTGCAGCCAACTATGGAGAACTACCTCCTAGAGGGCCAGGAAGAACCGGAGGCTGGACCGGGCCTTGGAGGCAAAGTCACAACATTGCAGTACCTTTTCCGCCACGTGTACTTCTTCTCTTTTGTTCTTTTCTCACTAGGTGACAAGACGCTTGTCAGGACTGCTAAATTATGTGTTCTTCAAGTTTGAAAGTTTGAAATGTTTTTTAGGGATAGGTGCAGGTGTATCAAGCATTAGGACAGTGGGAAGTTATAAGCCTGCAGTATGACGCAGTTGGGAGGAGGGTATTCTGGTTAGAGCGGATGTGGGGGGTTATTGCCAACTCTGGGACAATGTACAAATTTGGATGAGATGGGGACATCCATCCACAACTTTCACTTGGTCCTTGTCAAATGGCTGACCAGTTGAGACAGGCTATTCAGATCCTAACCTGGAATGTTAATGGGCCGGGACACAAACTGAAGAGGGGGGCGGTGATGGGCTTACGCACTAGACAGGACCCTGGCCTGGGTTTATTGCAGGAGACACATTTGGTGGGCAACAACTGCAGGTTTAGAGGCAGGGGCCAATAAGAGGTCCTAACCCACTCCAGGTATGTCTCCCATGTGGTAAGTATCCTGGCAGGCAGGTCACTCCCATCATCAATCATCCTGGTCTGGACGGATGGGGAGGGCTGCTATGGAACAGAAAGGAGAGAATGGAATGGGCGAAGAATAGAGGTGGTGTCCATGTATTTCCAACCGAGACTGCCATCGGTGCTATTAGAGCGAATGGGGATATGAACTACACAAGCCCCCTCAGGGATCCTGGTCATGGGAAGGGACATTAAACTGACGCTCTGTCAAGATACAGGTTCACAACAGCCAGGCTCCCAAGCCACAAGAGATGACTGCAACAGTTCTTGAAAATCTTTGGGCTTCTGGACCTCTGGGGCAGTGCGCACCCAGCTGACAGGGAATATTCCTAGGCGGCCACTAATAGGCATTTTCCCCATTGATGCAAGAGAATCATCCAGAACTAGATTAAGCAGCTGAAGATGGCATACTTACCTGCTTGGACAGACAAAGTTCTGCAAGGCTTGTCTGTTTAGTTGACCTGGGACAAAGCTATAACCTGAGAATTCTCTTATCTTCCATTTCAGGGTGGTGGCACAAGGTGAACATCTCCAAAACAGATTGCACTGGTTGACATCAAATCGTGGTTGTACATACCCTTGTTTCATCCTGAGGAAGCCTTGAATAAATAGGCTGAAAACTCGTTGACTATACAGATTATAAAACGACACTGCAAAAATCCGAAATAACCAATTAGATTGTGGATTATTGCTTCCAATTAATAGTGACTTGGACACATACATTTTTTAGTCTGTCTTTATCTTGAGACGACTATATTATGACAGCTCAAAATTGAAAATTTGGAAATTACCATTATGATTTAGAATCATGTCTTTTCAAGGATTGTACAGCATTGACAATATGTGATTTGTGATATTTGTAATAACAATTTTGCATTTACGATAAACAACCCATTTTTGCTAGAAATACGTGTGGAGGTCTATCTATTATAGGGTGCTAAAAAATCAATATCCATATCAAAAACAATGTTCTGCAGTTACATATGCTGGCTACCAATTAATATGATCTATAACAATTAGAGTGTTATAGCTGATAATGAAAGCTGTCTGATCTATCCTGCTAGGACAAGTCTTGTTTTGTGTTTCATTGTAGCCCCGGCTCCTCTGGAGAGGTATATAGACTCCTACCCTGTTTTGTTGTCCCCTCAGAGCTCCTGGTCATGGGAGGGGATATCAACCTGATGCTCCATCAAGATATGAGCAGGTTCACAATAGCCAGGCTCCCAAGTCATGACGATAGACAACTGCAACAGTTCTTGTCAGCCTTTGGGCATATGGGCCTCTGGCGCTATATTCCCGTGCAGCCACTAACAGACATTATTTTTCCAGGCTTGATGATCTCTTTACCCCATTGATGCAAGGGGGTAGATACAGGAGCACACATTTTCTCCAATGTGGAATATTCAACCACTCCCTACTCCTGACTATGCTATATTCTGCACATACCCAGATAGATCTGGACCCATTGATAGAGATTGGGTCCTGCATGCCTGGAACACAAGGGTTCAGATAAGTCAAGTCACAAATGACTACTTTAGAGGAAACACAGGTCAGTGAACTTGGGAGTGGCCCTCTGGGAAGCATATAAGGTGGTCATCATCGGGCACCTTTCAGGGAAATGAAGAGCAAAAGAGAAGATAGTGGGGGATTTGGAATGCATTCTGGCCAAAGGGAGGCATATATAGGTAGCCCGAGTATTGAACTGCTACATCATATAGACCTCCTCAGGGAGGAATACAGACAGTTAATGAAGAATAAGGCATATAAGGCATATATTCTGTGCAGAGTGAAACAACATAGGCTCTATCTGGTAGTCAAAAAAGTGTGCCAGCTGTTGTCCTAGCTGGCACATAGAGAAGAGGGACAAAGATGGATGGGGTGTATTTTAACAGAGGTTGGTGCCTTACTGGAATTTGGGACGGGCATCGTACAGGCATTCCCCACACACCTGGAGGGCAGATAATGGTCTAAACTACACTACTCTGTGGAGGACGTGGAGATTTTTGTACAAGACCTTCCTACCCCAGCTCTGGCAAAGGAGAATGCCACCCTTGTGGACCAGAAAACAGAGGTGCCTAAAGTTCCAGTGACCACTAAGCAAATGCACTCTGGGGAAACACCTCGATCCAATGGGTTGCCCCAGAATTCAATAATTTTTTCAGGGGAAAAAGTGCAGAACCTCTCCCATAGATATTTTATGAGGCAAGAAAAGTGGGGACCCTAACCAGGGACCTTAGAGTGGTCAACATTCCCCTCATCCATAAAAAGGGCAAGCCACTGGGAAAATGTGCTTGAATCCTCCCACGTCACTTCTAAACACTGTGGCCAAAATACTGACTAAAGTCTTGGCAATCATTTTCTTACATGCCGAAGACCTCCTCCTCTGTGTGACAAAGCCAGGCTGCTCCATTCCCATGCTGATGGGAATGTCTAGCATATTTGGTGATTACACAGTAGTCCACAAAAACTGGCATAAGTCCATAGCATTCCCGCTCACCCTCTTCAGCCCTCCTGCATCGTGGAGAGGGCATCTACAGTTGCAGATCGAAGGATACATGTTTTTGGGATGTAGCTAATTGGTATCATACAGTATTTGTGAGTAATAAGTTAGAAAAGATGCTTGAAGATTACAAAGCAGATGTTGCCTACTGGAGAAAGTTGCCACTGTCACTGATGGATCAGATGGCACTTTGCAAAATGATCTTTCTGCCAAAATGTTTGCATAGATTATGATATACTCCCTACAAGGTCCCTCTTTGCTTTTTCCCGAAAGTTGATACCACAACACAGCTACTGCAGTGAGAGTTGGGGACACCTAAGGTCGGCTGCGCACACTGCTGAGGTCCTCATGTGATTGGGGCATAGCTGTACCTGATCTAAAACTCTCTTACTGGGCTTTACAGCTCCTAATGATCAACAACTGGACAGTTGCTGACCTGCAAGAGCCATTGCTCTAGGTCGACAGGAGAGCAATGACCCTAAGGGGATACCCCAGGGAACTGTATGGAGAGAAGGTAGAAGTTGGAGATCAGCCCTAATGGCCATCGTCATCGAAATCTGGTAGGAGGCCACTAGGGTGCTAGTCTAGCTGAATTGCGTTTGAATAAATCTCCTGACTTAGGCCCTCATTACAACTGTGGCGGTAAATGCCATCTACCGCCGTGCTGACGGCCGCCAACATACCGTGAACGCGGAGGTATCCCACTACGGGTATTATGACCCACACTTAGATATCCGCCACTATACAGACACCCACACAAGTCTGCCAGACCAAAGGTCAGTGATAAACTGGCGATAGCAAAACCCATACCGTTACGCCAACAGGAACACGCCCACAGTAGCACTACCCATGAATCATTGCGGCGGTCTTTCAACCTCGGTAAACCATTGGCAGTACACACCGCCGCGCTCAAAATACACACACATTTACAAAACACCACCAGATTGGACAAATCAAACTACACACACCTGACACACATACACACACCACACCCACACACCTAATCAAATATAAATCACCTACCCACATTACCCACAACCCTTTCCACGAAAAAAAAGATTGTCAACAGACAGAGACACAAGCCAGGAGCACCCATTCAATCTGAGCCACAGAACACCATCACCCATTCACCATCCACGCACCTCACACTACACACCACAAAACAACACCCCACACATTACCCCCACACATTACCCCACACATCCTCACACATATCACTCACACCACATCCATGGCATCCCAAAGACACCCCAGGTTTTCAGAGGAGGAGCTAAGGGTCATGGTGGAGGAAATCATCCGGGTAGAGCCACAGCTATTCGGATCACAGGTGCAGCAGACGTCCATCGCAAGGAAGATGGAGCTATGGCGGAGGATCGTGGACAGGGTCAATGCTGTGGGACAGCATCCAAGAACAAGGGATGGCATCAGGACGAGGTGAATGACATACAGGGGAAGGTGCGTTCCGTGGTTGCAAGACACCAGGTAGCCATACAGAGGACTGGTGATGGACCCACACCTCCTCCCCCACAACTAACATCATCGTGAGGGCCTCGCAGGAGTAGCAGGAGGACTGGACTCTGGTAAGTCCAATCTTTACTACTTTATCCCCTACACTCTACCTGCATGCTATCACAAACTCCTACCCCTACCCTCACCCCCATCACTCCACCACCTCACGCATACCCCATCCATCACAACCCACTCATCCCAATACCAAGACCTGCATGTAACACCAATGCATGGACCCCCATCACAGACCTGCATGGACACCCATCACCACAGCATGCCCAGTAGAGAGACTCACCCAGCCCATAAAATCACCACTCTCACAAAGCCAGTCTGACAGGAAAATCACAATCATACAGGGAAACACATGCACAAGATGACACAGCAGATACAATAACACTGCATTTCCATCCACACAGGACCCATACTCAATGTCATCGGAGAGGAGGTGCAGCTACATCCAGTCCCCCACCTGAAGAGGCCCACAGTGACAACAGCAGCTCTGCACGGCTGGATCAGGATGACCAACCTGGCCCATCTGGGACCTCTGGACAGTCGGTTCCAACCCACCACAGAGCCTCCCCCTCAGGAAACACCAGCACAGCACCCACCCAGCGGGCACATGCCACTATCCCCAGAACACGTCAATCAGCAGTGTGTCCACCACTTCAGGGACCCCAGGCAACCCCACAAACACAGGACGATCAGGGACACGGGGTCAGGGGCAGTGGGCAGACGGTTCAGGGGACAGAGGCACAAGACAACAGGGAAACTGGGAGGACTGCTGTGCGATAGGGGGAGGACAGGCCCAGGGAACCCACTCTCCTGGAGGCCCTCACCAACATCCTGGGAGCATACCACAATTCCTAGGAGACCATGGGCCAGATACTGTACAAGTTGCAGGAGACCCAGCGGGTGCAGGAGGGACAGTACCTGGGGATCACGGATGACCTCAAAAACATCTACACCATCCTGGTCACCATTGCAGGGGTGCTGGGCGACATTGCCAACACCATGAGGGAGGCAGTGGCACACCAACGGGCCCCTGACACTAGCCAAACCGATGAATAGCCTTCCACCTCCGCCTGCGCTAGTGGAGAGGAGGCCCCGCCACAGGACCAACAGACCACCAGCACCCTACCCCCTGCAGAAGGAGAACCACCCTGCAAACGGTCCCGACGATCCATGCAGAAGCCAGAAAACATTGCCAAGACCCCTGCCACGAAAGAAGACCCTCCTGATTGTCACCCTTCTGTCCCACTCTGTCACCCTGTCCACATTGAACTGCCATTGCTCCCCTTCCTATGCCCCCTTGGACAATGCGCCTGTGAGACAAATAGACTGGACTCTACCCTGAACTTTCCTCCACCATCATCCCAGCCCATTGCACATACCCCTCTACTTATTAGTACTTAAATAAACTCCCTTGGAACAAATACAAATCTAGAGTCTGTCAAATGATTCAAATATGTATTACTTCTACATGAGGCATTGCAAGTCAAATGTACAATCATATATACTTTGAAATGACCTTTGGTGGGCAGTAGTACACATAGCCGGAGCCAGACTGGGCCACAGAGATCTGAAAATAGAGATGCCAAAGGGTACAGTAAGTGGCCAGAGACATAGCCAAATCAGGCTGCATGTACAATGTCCAACAGATAACTGATAAGTTAAGTGAAGTAACCGTGTCTACCTGTGTGTCACTGGAAGTACTGCAGTATTATGTTGCTTCTGTTGTCAACATCTTCTTCCTCTGCCTCCTCTTTCTCACTGTCCACAGACTCCACCGCAGCCACACGACCATCTCCAGCCTCATCCTCCTGCCAAAAAGGCACCTGGCGTCTCAATGCCAGGTTGTGCAACATGCAACATGCAACGATGATCTGGCACACCTTCTTGGGTGAGTAGTACAGGGATCCACCTGTCAGATGGAAGCACCGGAACCTGGCCTTCAGGAGGCCGAATGTCCTTTCAATAATCCTCCTTGTACGCCCATGTGCCTCATTTTAACATTCCTCTGCCCTTATCCTGGCATTCCTCACTGGGGTCAGTAGCCATGAGAGGTTGGGGTAACCAGAGTCACCTGCAAATATCGAGGGACAACTGTTAGACACATACTAACCTTTAGGGACAACCCCATTCCCAGACACCAACTTATACTGTGTGGGGACCTTGGGCTCACCTATTAGCCACACCCAGTGCCTCTGGAGTTGGCCCATCACATATGGGATGCTGCTATTCCTCAAGATAAAGGCGTCATGCACAGAGCCAGGTTATTTGGCATTCACATGGGAGATGTACTGGTCGGCCAAACACACCATCTGCACATTCATAGAGTGATAGCTTTTTCTATTCAGGAACACTTGTTAATTTCCTTGGGGGGACAAATGCCACATGTGTACCATCTCTGTGGCCAATTCCTCCACCTGGGGGAATACGATGTAGCTGCGCATGTGTTTCAGCAGGGCAGACAACACTCTGGTCAACACGTTGGAGAACATTGGCTGAGACATCCCTGATGCCCTGGCCACTGTTGTTTGAAAGGAACCACTTGCCAGGAAATGGAGCACTGACAGGACCTGCACTAGAGGGGGGATACCTGTGAACTGGCGGATAGCTGACATCAGGTCTGGCTCCAACAGTTCTTGGATTGTGGCACTATCAAGTCTGTATGTTATGATAATGTGTCTGTCCTCCATTGTCGCAAGGTCCACCAGTGGTCTGTACACTAGAGGATGCCTCCATCTCATATTCAGCCTCAGCGGTTGAAGCCTATGGAAGAAAACGGTGAGCAGAGGGTCATATTCACACATCTATTGCATTAATGATGAATTTCTTCCATTACAGAACCATTATGTGAATCCGAAAATCAGTTTCTGTGCCAATGTCTGCGGTGACGCAGTTAGGTGCCATGGCCTGTGCCCCCCGTGAATGGCGGCTGCCTAACCTGTGAGGAGGGACAAGTGGAAATGAGGTAATTCCGCTGGCATTGTGCGCCGTAGCGGTAGGCGTTCGATGACTCCGCGCAACTTCGCATTGGTTATCATTGGGCCCTATGGGTTCCGGGAGCCAATGGCGATGTACACCGGTGGTGACGGTACGCACCACAGCAGACGTCACCGCCATTTTCTATCTATCCACTCACTTGCTACCTGACCTTCAATAGGAGAGGACCTACACTGCAAGTGCTGCTGTGACCTGTGTCTGGAACCGACCATGGCTCATGTGTCTTAAGAAAGGGCCCCTGCCTTCACTGCGGAGGAGTTGGAGAAACTGGTGGATGGGGTCCTACCTCAGTACACGTTACTCTAAGGTCCTCCAGACAAACAGGTGAGTACACTGTGAGCATGATGCGTGGGCCATGAATGTATGGAGTGCTGTGTATGTAAGCCACATGTGGGGGGGGGCAGAGGCGTCCTGGCCAGAGTACAGCATGTAAGGTGGTCAATGTATGTGCGTCAGGGGATGGGAGGGATCTGGTGGACCATGAGTCTGACGGTCCGGACGGTTGACTAATTCCCTTTTCTGCTGTCTTTTCCCTGCAGGTCAGCGCCCACCAGAAAAAGGGTATTTAGCGTACCATCGTCAAGGAGGTGCAGACCCTGGGGTTCTTTAACAGGCGGAGCACCCACTGCCGCAAGAGGAGGGAGGACCTGCGCCGCTGGGCAAAGAAGACGGCGGAGGCCTAGCTGGGGCTGGCCTCCTAATGAGGAAGGGGTGCCCGTCACACCATGACCACCCTGATGTTCTGCATCCTGGCGGTGGCCTATCCGGAGTTGGATGGGCACTTGAAGGCATCACAGCAGCCAAAAGGGGGTGAGTACATATTCTGAATCCTGACTGTGCACGCTTTAAGAGGAACCTGGGTGAGGGATGTGGGCCATGGGTGCCCTTAGGTCAGGGCGAAGATGGCAGGGTAGGTCCCTTGTTGGGCAGGCTCTGAAGCACTCCTACCCCAATAGTGTTAGTGGCCATCTACTACTGGGCCGGGTCCTGTGGGTTTCCATGTGTGCAGCTGATTGCGTTAGGCATTGTACCCCATGGGCTGGTGACTATCTTAGTAAATGGTTGGGCATGGCCTAGTGCATAGGGCTGCTCCCTGTGTGTTGTGTACGCCAACAGTAGTGGTGTTGCTGGCATTGACCAAGTGTATCCTTTGTCTCTCCCCCACTTTTGTTTTGTCACCCTGTCCTTGTGTGCATTAGCATCATCTGGTGGAGGAGCAGAGGCACCGGCGACAGAGGGAGCTGCATCCGACATGGACCCAGAGGCCGAATCCACATAGGGTGAGGGCACCAGTGGGACGGAGGGCGAGGGGAGCATCACGACAAGGACAGGAGGGGAGACCACAGATAGCGACTCCTCCTCCGATGGAAGCTCCCTGGCGGTGGCAGACACCTCTGTGCCCACCCCAACAACAGGTACAGCCATCACCACCCCTACCAGCACCGCCCTCCCTGCAGCCCCTCAGCGTGTTTCCTGTGCCCGCTCACCCAGGAGGGTGGGCATCTCCTTCGCCCAGGCACCTCAGGCCCTGCCCCAGTCAGCCCTGCTGCCCTCAGTGAGGAGGCTATTAACCTCCTGAGATCCCTCACTGCTGGGCAGTCAACCATTCTGAATGCCATCCAGGGTGTCGAGAGGCATTTGCAACAAACAAATGCATACCTGGAGAGCATTCACTCCGGCGTGGCAGCCCAACATAGAGCATTTCAGGCTCTGGCCTCCTCCCTGATGACAGCCCTTGTCCCTGTGTCTAGCCTCCCCCCTCCAACTTCCTCTACCCAGTCCCAATCCCCTCAACCCCAGCCTATCCCAAGCACACCTTCAGACCAGCATTCACCCAAATCAACACACAGAAGTGCTCAGGCAAACACAAGCACCACACATCATCCCACAGGCACTCACACAAGCACCATACCCATGCAGACACACCAACATCCACTGCCTGCACTGTGTCCCCCTCTTCGTCCACCTCCCTCCCAGTATCGTCTCCGCTCACACATGCATGCACTACATCCTCATCCACACCTCCAGCACGCCATCACTACTCACCCCTCACTGGCAGTCACCACCCCCACATCCATGCACACATCCCCGTGTTCTCTCCCAGTGTGTCTGTGACCCCTCCTCCCAGAGTACACAAATGCAAGCACCCACCCACCCAACAGCCACCCACCTCACAACAGCATCCAGCACATGCACCTTCACCCAAACTCAGCAGACAGACACCTCCTACAACCACTCCCTCTTCCTCCACTCCCAAACCCTCTCCCTCTTCCCGCCCCAGTGTGTCTAAAAAGAGTTTTGTGGCAAACATTGACCTCTTCCCTACCACCACCCCCGTCCTTCCCCTCTGGCCAGGGTGTCCAGAACCCAGGCCAGCACCTCAGCCACCAAGTCGCCGTCCGCTGTGGTACCTGCAACTCACAGAGGCTCAAAGAGGGCACCAGTCAGGCCAGCCAGTGTGCCACCAACTGCTGCAAAGGACCAAACCATTCCGCCACCTGCCAACTTCATGCTCCTCCAAAACTCCAGCTGCCAGCGGCAAGGTCACAACAGCATTGCCAAGGTGAGGAAAGGGCAGAAAACCCAAGGCAAGGAACTTCAGCCATCGGAGGCTGCAGGTGAAGGTCTGGTGCCCACCAGCACAACCGACAGCCCCGCTACCTGCACCGCGGGCAGCACCGCCAGCAGCCCCGCCGCAAGCACCGCCACCTGCACCGCCGCTAGCACCACTACTGTCAGCAGCAGCAACCCCAATGGGCAGCCGTCCGAGGCTGCAGAAGAAGGGCTGGAGCCTCCCTCCACCACAGGCAGCACCGGCACCTGCACCACCGCCAGTACCGCCAGCAGCCCCGCCGCAAGCACCGCCACCTGCACCGCTGACAGTAGGGCCACTACCAGAAGCAGCAGCCCCAGTGGGCGGCCGGCCGAGGCAGCAGGAGATGAGCTGGAGACTCCCACCACCACTGGCAGCACCCCCACCAGCACTGGCACTACCACCAGTTTGCAGCCTTAGCCGCTGCAGGATGGAGTCTAGCCCTGCCTCCATGGACTATCATGCAACCTGGTCCCTGCCAATCTCATGCCTCAGACACCCAGGTGAGGGAATGTGAAATGCCACAGCCCAAGTGCTGCATCACTGGGCACAAGGCCCCCTCCAGAACCAGTGGAGATATGCATCCACTCAGCCCCTCCTTGGCAGGATGAAGCAGACTGGGCACATAGCTCCCTCCAGAACCAGTGGAGATGTGCATCCACTCACCCTATCCTTGGCAGGATAAAGCAGACTGGGCACACAGCCCCCTCCACAACCAGTGGAGATATGCATCCACTCAGCCCCTCCTTGGCAGGATGAAGCAGACTGGGCACACAGCCCCCTCCAGAACCAGTGGAGATATGCATCCACTCACCCTATCCTTGGCAGGATGAAGCAGACTGGGCACACAGCCCCCTCCAGAACCAGTGGGGATGATATGCATCCACTCAGCCCCTCCTTGGCAGGATGAAGCAGACTGGGCACAAAGCCCCCTCCAGACCAGTGGAGAAGCCATCCACTAGAGAGACTGTGGCTTTGCACCCCCCAGGACCAAGCAGTGGGCAGACCACCCACTTGAGAGACTATGGCCTTGCACTTCCCAGGACATCGCTGTGGGCATGGAGCCCCCTCCAGGAGCAGTGGGGTTATTCCATCTTCCGGCTGGGATGACCACCCCTTCCCCATCCCCATGAGGTGCCTGTGTGTTTTCGACCTGATGCCCCTGCAGTGTTCTCTCCGTATTGAGGCAGGAGTCAAGTGTGGACTTGGCCCATGATTTTTGGCCCGGTGTCCCACGGACATTTGAAAAAGACATTGTACGGCCTTATGTACATATTGTATATTTTTGTAACTACTGTTTATATATTTGTTACGTATATCTGCCTATTTCTAAAATATCACTGATTTGACTATATTCCGTTTGTACTTGCCTTCTTCCAGGGGGTTACGGGATGTGTTTGTGTGTTTGTGTGTATGGTGTTGGGGGTGGGGGTGAGGGTGTTGCTTGTTGCATGTGTGTGTCACTCTCTTTTTCCCCCCCCCCTCCCCTGTGTACTAGGTGCAGTATTCACTGTGGTCGTCGCCGCCGCCTTTGGTATCCATGGTAGATGAGGAGGTAGCCCAGCAAGGGCAGGACCTGTAACTCGGGCTCCATGGCGTCCTGGTTCTTCGTTGAGTGTCGAGAGGTGAGTGGTTTCCCTTCTGTGTTCTTTTTCTGCAGTGCTTTTGATGGCGTTGGTACCACCCCGGAAAAGCTGGCGGATTGGCGGGTTGTGATGGGGTGGGAGGTACATTGTCTTCCGCCTGTCTGTTGGCGGTTACCGCCGCGGTGTTTGTTGCTACCGCTGTGGCGGTCGGCGTGTTAAAGTGGCTGTCTGTGTTGGCGGTTTCCGGCGTGGTCATGATCCCATTTTTTTTATCTCCGGCCTGTTGGCGGTATTACCGCCGCTTTAACACCGACCACCACAGTTGTAATGAGGGCCTTAATCTTTAAAAATTAATATCTCAACTTCTACTGATTAGATTTTTGTCGTTTTTATCTTGTTTTACTCATATAAATATTCTCTATTTTTCTGAAAATGGTGTGAAGTTTTTTCTGGTGTTTTCATTGTGTCACTGTGTGTGTGTGTGTGTGTGTTGCACCACTAACTTACACATTGCCTCTTAAGTTAAGCCTGTCTGCTTTGTGCCAAGCTACCAGAGGGTGAGCACAGGTTAATTTCGGTTGTGTAAGTGACTTACACTGACTAGGATTGTGGTACCTACTTGGACATGGTGCACACCTCTGCCAACTAGAGACCCAATTTCTAACAGGAGCATGGGATGACAGAGACTGAGAGGAGGCCTGTAAATACCATAGAGAAGACATGATAAGATCAGGCTTTTGACCAACTGAAGATCCTACATATTTTATAAAAACATGTCTGTTTGCAATTAGAACGATAGACAATCATGAATGCCTTTGTGGATGTCACACACCATATGGGAATGCCCAGTAATACAGCTATTCTTGTCCAGGATAGGACATACTGTCCTGGATTGTAAAAAAGTCAGTGAATCTCACCCCACAGTTGGTGCTCCTGGAAATGTAGAGCGATCAAACGCCCCCTAGATATTCCTTTCTCTTCTATAATACTGCACTGATGATGGCCAAGAAGGACATTGTCCAGCTATGGAGTAGTGGGACGATCCCGAGGGTGAACTGATGGCCCCAAAATATGGACTGGTG
The DNA here is from genome assembly GCF_031143425.1 of Pleurodeles waltl. Classification (NCBI taxonomy): domain Eukaryota; kingdom Metazoa; phylum Chordata; class Amphibia; order Caudata; family Salamandridae; genus Pleurodeles; species Pleurodeles waltl. Next base: position 1,022,494,408 of record NC_090439.1, read on the forward strand.
AATGAACTTGGAAGAAACTGTATACAAGGCCTGGGGGTGCCCCCTAGAACTCTCTAAAGTGTGGGGACAATGGAGTGAATACAGAGACACTGTTTGACCCTTAAGCAGTAACTGTGGATGTTAGCCAACACAGCAATATGGGATTGGTGACCCCGAACACATGCGGTTCCAGTCATGGCAGAAAACCATGCGTGGTGGTGGTTGGATTAACGTATAGTAATGAAAATTCACTACTTTATGGCAAGTAGAAGCTGCTGCTAGACAAAACTCCCATCTTTCTCCCTAGCAGGGACATTAATCACAAGAGGTAACTTGACACTTTAATTGCTTCCTGATGGATAGACGCACAATGAACTTTTCAGCAGGCGCTTTTAAATCGCAAGTTTCTAAGTTATTGCTAAACACAGCGCTCCCCTGAAGTCAGCGCCAGACAATCCAGGTCAGCACCGGGTGCGGCCGCACCGCTCCCACCGCCCTCACCGCCCTAAAGCCGGCCCTGGTGTTAGCAATCACTCACATAACCCAGGAACTTTTTACCAATTTTCGCCAAATATGAATGTCGTCTTATAGTTGTTGAAAGCTTCTTGTGGCACTGAATATACAGTATTTGTTAATTTTCATGGCTCTAATAGACTCTGCAACCCCTGGGTTTAGGGTTGTACCTTAGTGCCTTTCCTAGCAGCGCTATTTCACTTTCAAACTTGGTTAGTAGAAGGTGGATTTCAGGAGAATAATCAAACTTGTATGGTGTTTATCAAGCTATCTTCTCCTCAAGTACGTCCAGTATTTCCGCAGGGAGAAGATTCTGCCACCTGCTCGCTAAACACGTTTTTGCTGAGAATAACAAGTTTCTTTTACATGATTGCCTAGCTGGACTTGTATTGAGAAAAACACATATATACTGGTTTGATTTTTATAAATTGTAGTGCTATGCTCCAATTGACTGTTTTCTAGGGAGAGTCTTGGTCAGTTGAAGTGACGATTGTTTTTAATCCTTTGCTGTGCTGCTTGCTACTTTGCCATAAACGCAAGTTGGTCTTAAGGCTTCCAGATGTGTTGTTTTTTATTTTTAACAGACCCCCCAATTTTAAGGTTTATATGCTCAACTTGCACTACATCTGTAATCAATTTTTGTCGCATGTTTTCTCACATTTGGACATGGTGCATATCACTAATTTTACTTCTGATCTAGCCATGCAGAGCTTCCAGGTAAAAGGACAGGGGTGTGGCCTGTAGCATGACACACAGGACATATTGTTTGGCGTCAAGGACAACATGTTTTCATCTTTATTTTGTCCTTGGGACAGGTAGACCCAGCCCCCTGCAGCACAAACACTTTGGCTGCTATTTTGCAGGGAAGGGAACTGTCTGCAGTTGAAATAATATTTATGTCCATGTGTTAATACTGTTCAAACGTGTATGTATGGTTCATTAATGCAAATGCTTCATTATTAAGGTGAGCAATCTAAATAAATGTTATAAGCTCACACTGCACTACTGATAGTAGTTCCAGTAAAAATATGTGTACACACTTGTTTGAACTGTTTAACAATATGAGCTGATGCATAATGCTCTTCCTCTACTGGAAACTGATGATTTGTGAATAATCACTGATGGTGGCAGTGATGATACCCTAACACCATTCGATCTACAAAAGGCAATCAGCACAGTTGACCATCAGTCATCAGAACCTTTTACATCTTCTTCATTTTTCAAGATATAGCCTTGGTCTAGATTAGATCTTTACTGTCTGGAGGAATCTGTCTAGTAAGGTTGGCTCTCCTCCCCCAAACCCAGCCCTGGGGCAATCATCATCCTACTAGCTCGCCCCATGCTGTTCAAAGTGTCTCCCTCTCCTTGACTCATTAACTTTAGGCAATAGGTTTTCCTTTTATTAGCAAGGAGAAAATTACTAAAACTATAGTTAACTTGCAATTAGAAAAATCACACTTTAATTTAGGTATTTGACGTAGTGTAAACATAGCTGCAATGAGCAGCTCCGTGTTCTGCAAAAATTATTTGCATTGTATCCGGGGGGGTTTCACACCTTATGTGCTGCATATAGCAGGGTAATCCATACGTGGGGTCTGGTTGACTCCAGATATCAGAAACCAAAATTTCATGCAGAGTCGCGGTGGGAGCACGTGATTGGGACAGCACTGGTTATTACAATTTATGCTATACGGAGCTAAAATGATGAGCTCAAATCACGTGATTCTGATCAGTTACAGAAACAGCGCTTACAAGAACAGTTTTCCGGTTTATGCAGGTTAGCTGCAAAGCCACATTTCCCTAAAAATTATGAAAACAATGAAAAAGGGCGATAGCATTATTTAAGGCAGGTTAGAAGCGACAAAAGTGACAATTTCTTGTATTTCCCCGTGTGTGAAGCATTATCGTCCAAGTAGTTGGCAAAGTGACTGATATTGATTGGGCTACAATTATCAAATTCTAGGTTAAGCCACTTCTAAAACAATATATTGGACATTCGAATTTCCCCATAACTTATTTCGAAGTCATTCTCTCTGGCTGAAGGGAATAGATTTCCAAGAGCGTTGGACTGCAGCCAAGTATAGGTCATTTAACCACAGGAGAGCGAAAATGAGCATTAATGATTTAACTTGTTACCTCTGGCAGAGTGATTTAAGAGACCCAAATTAGGCTTGGGCGCTGCAATTAGAAGCAGTTTTAGACGATTTTTCGTGAACAGAATTTTCTCCAAGCAATGTTTCTGTGATGCTTTCCCTAATCATATTCACTAATGACCTCTGTGTTTTGGACTTGGTGAAACTGCAACAAATTACAACCACTTCAGAGTTAGTGGCATAATTTTAAGTGCAATCAATTCAAGCACCATTAAAATAAGTATAGCAAAAAACATGTAAGGATGCCATGGGACCTAATGCAAATACCGTAAACGAACCACCACCACACTGGTTAAGTGGTACTGCACTGGCCCATGGTGCCACTGCCCCAGCTGCACTAATAATAGCAATGTGTCTGCTCCCTTGAGTATCTTCACTCCCAGGTGTCCTTGCACCATTCTCTGAATACCTCCACCACTTCATTCCTTCAATGTTCTCCCAATCATGTTAAGCATTCACCTTTCTCTATCGGTAGTCCTTTTGTATCTCTCTACTCCGCCCCCCCACAATTTTCCAGTGATGCGTCCTTTCCACTCTGTATCTCTCACTTCCCCCTCTCCCTTTTCTCTAGAATCTGCCATGTCCCTTCCACTCTCACTCTCTGTCTCCTGTATCACTTCACCTTCCCCTCATCTACTATGTTTTTCATGAATTTCTGTATTTATCCTTGTAAATCTCCACTCTCCCTCCTCTCGGTTTCTCTCCATCTCAGTGTTTTTCCACCTTCCACTCGATCTCCCCATCCCACCTGTATCTCTCCACTTTCCCTTTCCCTTTCCCTCTCTTCATTCTACACAGATGGACCTATCCAGCCCTTTCCTTCTCTTTTTCCTTGATCACTTTAGTCCCATACAGCTTTTGCTCCCTTCTCTTCACTCTATCCAACGTTCCTTAATTCTCCCCTGACCATTGCATTCATCTGTAGCTAGACACTTTGGCCCTCATTACAACCCTGGCGGTCCGTGTTAAAGCGGCGGTAACACCGCCATCAGGCCGGCGGTAACGTGGGGCGTGGCTAAGCCAGAAAACATGGCGGGCGCGAGCTGTTAGAGCTCCGCACGGCCTTCGGCGAAAACTCACTTCCAGAGGGGATGCGGGGGGCATAATGCTCCTCGCACGCTGAGAGGGGGCGAGGGACACGCCGGGACCGGCTGGGCGGGAGGCGGACCCCGGCGGCCCGTGTTGGCAGATTGGTGCCGCGGCCGGGCGGACCGTGCCTGGAGGTCGGGCTGCGGGGAGGCGGCTTTACTGCAGAGGATCCGACTGACGGAGCTGGGGCCGTGCACTGGAGCTCGGGCAGCCCCTGCCCGTCCCAGCTGATCGCCCGACGGGGCCTGCAGAGGGGTGGTTGCCCCCCTCTCCCTCCGCACCTGACAGCTGGAAAAACGAGGTGAGGAGGCCCCCAGCGGAGTCCCTGTGCTTGGGACTGCGGAGGGCCCTGAAGACACCTGTGGGGGCCCCCCCTCTCCCTTACTGGGAACCAATACTGTGTGCGGGATTTGGCTTGGGGGGCCGGTGCAGGGCAGCATAAACACACAACAAGAAGCAAATATCACGGCGGTGACCGAGCAGCTGAGCGGAGACGCCCCTTGCCTCTTCACTTGCCTTCGATGGACCATGCCATAGGGGCACAAACCAGTCAATCTCCGGGCGTCAGAGCGGCAAAACGAGAGCGTGGCCCCACCGGACCCTGCGCCGAAAAAAGAGGTGAGCCCCATAGGAGTGCGGGAACCTGCGGGCAGACTAGTGAAACTTGGCACACCTCAATCTTCACCACTGGTCGGAGTGATTGAATAGAGGAGGACCCCCCCCCCTTGGAGTCCAGACCCCACGCCTTGGGGTAGCTGGGGGCTGCCAGGGAGGGAGCGCTCTGGACACCTGATGGGCCTGAGAGGATTGACGGACATAAACCGCACTAGCGCTGAGGCCCCCCGACTTACCTGAATCTCCCAGAGGCCACAAAACATCATACAACTAAAAGTAAGTGACCTGAGACAAGGGGGGAGGAATTGTCTGGCCGGACTGCTCGTGCTTCAGCGGGGAGGCAAACTGTCGCCCCTCGACAAGCGGGTCCGGCTCCCCTCCGGCCGATGCAGACGCCCAACAAGCAGAGACGGAGTTTGAGACAAGGGACCCACTGGCAACCAAACCGAGCGAGGCACTATATGAAAGTCCCCTTCCGGTGCTATTCCTCACAGAACTAGTCGCAAACAAAGCTCTGTGCTACGGAACCTAGAGCGACTGCCCTGGATCGGACCCCGCACTGTGCTGCCCAGGGCCAGCAAAAAACTACGTATCCGCCAGGCACCACCCCAACCAAGACTGAACTAAAAAGCAGTATGCACAAGGAGGCCAAACGAGTGGAGAACATTGTTCTGAAACCAGGCAGCACCCCCCCCCCCCGGGATCTGAACTATGGCAGGAACGGGGCACCTGCGCTCGGGAGCTGGAGCTGGAAAAACACAGGACACTCTAACCCAAGACAGTCAAAAATTAGACGCGGTGTTCGCTGCGGTGGAGCGCATCGGAGACTCACTGGAACGTGCCCAGACGTCGCTAGAAGCCAACATAGATTAGGTGGCGAGTGATCTTGTTCTACTGCACGCAGACCACCGCAAATTAACAGACAAAACCAAGGAGATTGAAGCCACAGTAAAGGACCTAACCCCTGCGACCGCCCAGCTCAAAACAGGAATGGAAGACATACAGGCCAGGGTATTGGAGCTGGAACGACGAGCGGAAGACGCGGAGGGTCGCTCCAGAAGAAACAACATCCGCGTGGTGAACCTGCCGGAGGGATCAGAAGGCCAAGATCCGACGGCCTACGCAGAAAGATGGCTACGAGGACTGGTACCTGATGGAGTGCTTACCCCCTTCTTCTCCGTGGAACGTGCCCATCGTATACCAGCCCGGACGAGAACCCCGGGGAGTACTCAACGCCCGTTCATCATCCGTCTCCTCCACTACGCAGACAGAGACACCATTCTACAAACGGTAAGGGCTGCACCGCCACCCCGGATAGATGACACGCAGATCTTGATATTCCCGAACTACACTTTGCCGTTGCAAAGAGACCGAGCCTCTTACCTCCCTCTGAAACGCAAGCTACGATCACTGTGCCTAACCTACTCCTTGTTGTTCCCTGCCAAGCTACGAGTTGTGGTTGACAACAAAACACACTCCTTCTCCACACCGGAGGCCGCCTGGGAGTGGCTTGAGTCGTCGGGACTATCTACTAGCGGTGCACCGGAGCGGACCGGGCCTATCCCTCGAGCCAAGCGCATTCGAAATAAAAGAGACCAGAGAAGAAACACAACTCATGCAGAAATAACAAAATGCACCCCAGACCTGGAACAGCTAATCCAAGAGAGAAGAGAGGCGATCCACACTGCAGCAGCGATGGGCGCGTCCCCTCCGGGCTTGGGATCGGACACAGAACTCTCTCAACTGACCAATGACCATCCTCCCACACCGGACAGTATATCCGAACCGGGCCTCGCCGAGGGGCCTCCTGTGACACCGGCCACCGCGGATGAGCTCTTCTAAGGGACTTCTGTATAAGGAAAAGGAACTGTATTTCGCAGGAAATACCCAACCAGAGACGTTCGTGCGGACGCACCTTATGAGGCGAACAAATAATAGACTCTGCTGTAAAACACACACGCCGGACTCACCGGAGCCGTGTGCACATTGACAGATGCGTCCCTTGGCCCCGTTCACTGCGCCTCCTGATGTCTAACTATAAGGAGGCTCCCTCAACACTCCCCTCTATCTCATCCTTTCAATTATCCGGCATAGCCGAACAACCTGGCTCGAGACTAGAACTATCCCCCTATATGCTTGGCCCACCCCCACGCTCCTATCAGAGGAGACACATAGCGCATAGCTGTGCGACTGCAAGTTGTTGTCTTTGTTGTATTGTTTGGGAGGTGACCTGTTGTCTAACCGCTCTGATGGCATTAGTTACAGACTGTTTTTGCCGGTGGACACCCACTAACCCTTTAAATAATAGTATGAATGAAGACTGGCGGGGTGTGGCCACATGCTGAGGCTGGGCAAGCAGACTTGGAAAACCACCCAACACCCACAACATGGCCACATACACAGCAATTACCTGGAATGTAAGAGGCATCCACACCCCCAAACGGCGATATGCTATCTACTCCTATCTTAAAAGGCACTCAGTCCAAATAGCATTCTTACAAGAGACACATCTAGTGAGCTCTGAGATTCCCCGACTGCGCCAGCGCTGGAGAGTGCAGTTATACTTGACAGGACACTCAGCATACGCCAGAGGAGCACTAGTTTGGGTCAGAGCAGGCGCTCCCTTTGTGGCGGAGAAGCAGATCGTAGACCCACAGGGTACATTTGCGCTTGTCCGGGGAAGGTTGGCGGGCCATGCGGTTGTATTGGGTTCTATCTACGCTCCAAACTCGGATCAGACCACCTTTCTACACAGTTTATCGCGCCACCTGGCGGACTGGAGCACCCTTCCATGGCAACTGGGGGGAGATTTCAACAGCATACTCGATGTTTAACTGGACCGCTCCTTTCCCCCACTACCCACATCACCAGTGGTAACTGCCTCACGCGGCCTAGTAGACTGGACCCAACAATGGCACTTAGTGGATGTGTGGTGACAGCGACATAAAGAGGACAGGGTCTACTCCTTCTACTCACCCCCACACTCCCTACATGTGCGCCTAGACGGTATACTTTGCTCTGCAGGTTTTGTCCCGGTCGTGGTGAACTCGGAATACATGGGGCGCACACACTCGGACCACAACCCACTGATAGCGTACCTATGCTGGGGACACCCGTGCTCGGCTGTCCCCACATGGAGGCTGAGGCCAGAGTTACTGGAGGATTGCTCAGTGCCATAATCCCAGAATTCTTTGAGCAAAATGAGTGCACGGCCACATCGGGATTGATTGAATGGGAAGCTTTTAAAGTCTTCATCCGGGGACACTGCCTAGGGGCCCAATGTAACATGCGCCGTTCTGTTGAACGTGACCTGACCCGGATAGAGCGAGCCCTGTTGCGGCCAGAAGAAGAAATCGCAAATAACCAAACTAAAAAGTCAGAACTACCTGCAATGCGTGCAGAACACTTGTCACTACTAGAGCGCCTGGGATGCCTAAACTCCACAGCACACTCCGCGAGAACCCACTAGTCAGCGGATAAAGCAGGCAAACTCCTGGCCTGGCTGACACGTCGAGATTCCGAGAGGATACCGATAACCGAAATTCGTTCACATAAAGGGGAGCCAATATACACACCCACAGAGATACAAGCTGAATTTGCGAGACACTACGAGGCGCTTTACACCTCACGGGCGGTCCCTGGAAATGAATCCAGCATCGAATTTCTTGCTGAAGTGACGCTCCCACACTTAGAATACGACCAGACCGAGGCACTTGAGGCGCCCCTCGACCTAGAGGAGATCAGGGCCAGCATCAAGGAACTTGCATCCGGCAAAACACCAGGCCCGGATGGGCTAGCAGTAGACTTTTATAAAGCCTTTGCGACACAGCTGGCACCCAAGCTACTTCAGGTATACATGACAGCTGAACAAGAGGGTCACTTATCGGCCACACAGAGGGAGGCACTATTCCCAAACCTGGGAGGAACACAATGGACATGTGCTCATATAGGCCACTGGCAATGCTAAACACTGACTAAAGATTTTTAGCAAAGGTATTAGCGATGCGCCTTGCGCCAAGCGTGCCGGAACTAATACACCCCGACCAAAACGGGTTTGTACCAGCCAGAGACACCTCTCAAAATATTAGAAGACTATTCCGAGTAATGCAATATCCTAGGCGTGATTGGCCACGGGCGGGATGTCTTGTCCTCGATCTGGAAAAAGCCTTTGACTCCCTGGAATGGTCGTATTTGTTCAAGGTGCTGCAACACTTCGGCATGGGACCATCCTTTATTCACCTAGTGAAACTATTGTATACCAAACCTCAGATCCGGGTGAGGCTAGGGCCAGAAATATCGGAACCAATCCAGGTGTGCAGAGGCACAAGACAGGGCTGCCACCTCTCGCCACTATTATGTTCACTTGCTATGGAACCTCTGGTGGCTGCCTTGCGTAGGGAGGGAGGTAACTGGGGAATCCCTCTAGGAGACGGCCTACGCATAGTGTCATTATACGCCGATGACCTCTTACTATATTTCAAAGATATTACGCAGATCCCGCCAGTTGTTGGTTCACTCCTGCAACGCTTCGCATCGATATCTGGCCTTAAGGTGAACTGGTCTAAGTCATGCATCTTCCCGTTCGATTCAGACCTCCCAGACCCGGGACTTAGCCTGGCCGGGAGTTCAGTCCCATGGCAACCAAGCACATTCAGATACCTGGGCATCCAAGTTTACCACAGCGAGGAAGATACATTTGATGGTAACCTTGTAAAAGCAATGTCCTCAATCAGGTCCCAAATGAAGTTCTGGAGGACGCTGCCGCTGTCAGTTGCGGGCAGGATAGCACTCCTGAAAATGGTGATTCTTCTGCGGCTCCTGTACTTCTTTTCCAATCTCCCATATTACATACCTAACAGATTCTTCAAGGCACTGGAGACGGGAATTAGGGAGTTTATCTGGAACGGCGGCCGTTGCAGGGTTGCCCTAAGGAAGCTATACTTGCCGCCTGAAATGGGCGGACTAGCAGTCCCCAATATGGAACACTATTACCTGGCGGCCCAACTCTAGTGGGTAGCCAGGTGGCTGGTGGACACACAGCTTGCCGATACAGCATCAGAGGAGGAACCATGGCCGCTCCAGCAGATACAGCATTTATTCCACCCACTCACGCATACACAGGTACCACGACAACTGTACCTCAAAACAGCCCGTAAATGTTTCTGCAGATCGCTCTACCTCACAAGAACGGTGATCCCATTTGCACCCGCGCTGGCGCTGTCGGGCACACCAAGGGGCCCCAGAATCACATCAGATTCCGAGCTACGCACATGGCACGAAGCAGAAATATACACACTGGGAGACCTTTATGAGGAAACCCAACTACTACCGTTTGCTAGGCTTCAGGAAATGGGACTCCCATCTGGCCAATTTCTTTTGCACTGTTCCTTGGTGAGGGCGCTAGGATCCAGGTGGGGTGACATCACAACAGCCCCGCCCACCCACTTGCTGGTCCAGTACTTGCAGGTAGTGGGTTGTGGCCAACATCTAATTAGCTGGCTAGCGGACGCCCTGAGAAACCAGGCTACCCCTGAACACGACACGCTGCGCGTGGCATGGAAGATGGACACTGGTAACTCGATCGCGACAGCAAGATGGAGGGCGGCCCTTTCAGGCCACCTTAACATACCACGTAACTCCCAATTCCGTCTAATGCAATACTATATAGTGAACAGAGCCTATCTCACACCTGCCCGCGTGAACAGATACTTTAACCGGCAGGATGCGGCCTGCCCCCGGTGCCGTAAAACCAGAGCGGACCTGCTCCATATGGTATGGTCCTGTCCTAGCCTGGTTGCCTACTGGAGGGTGGTGACTGACAACTTATCTACCTGCACAGCACAACAGATACCCCTCACATGGGAGACATGTATCCTAGGACTGTTCCCCAGAGGCAAACAACGTAGAGCAGAGGCGCGCTTCATAGATCTAAGACTCATTGTGGCGAAAAGATTAGTGACCCGTAGGTGGAAATCACCAGACCCCCCCACCTGTGCAAGCCTGGAGGCGCTCGCTCGGGGTGTGGGCAGGGGCGGAGGGCTCGGCGCTGCAACGAGAGGAGATTCAAGGGCTGCGACAATTCCCAATCTCTGACTGCTGGGAAGAGCTCTTGCAACAACTGCGTGACATAGAGGCACACCCAGCGGAGGAGGGACTGGACTAATACAGGCGAGTAATAATGACCTTGAAAATGCGCCACACAAGATGACTGAATGCAGGAACCAACTAGACACACTATGGCACTATGGAGAGGGAAAACCACATGCATCAAACCAGATAGCTGATCCAGTCCCTCTACTAGTAAACCAACCTGTTGTAACCGACCCCCACTCCGACACGAAAACAGTCACATTCAAAATGACCACATAACTATTTGAGCCCGGCTAATGTTGTTGTTGTTGTTCCTTTTATTAGGTTTTTTTCTTTATTCAAATGTTAAACTATATAAGACTCATAGGGGGTCATTACGACCCTGGCGGCCGGCGGTATGTTGGCGGTAACACCGCCAAAAGGGATGGCGGTGTACCGCCAGCAATTATGACCGTGGCGGAATTGCCACGGCCATACCGCCGGCCCCTCCATTTTCCCGCCAGTATTCAGCCTGGCGGTCATAATCCCCAGGGCAGCGGTGCAAGCACCACTGCCCTGGGGACTATGAGTCCCCGACCGCCGGCCTGTCCATGGCGGTACACACCGCCATGGAAAGGCCGGCGGTAAGGGGACTTGGGGTGCCCCTGGGGGCCCCTGCACTGCCCATGCACTTGGCATGGGCAGTGTAGGGGCCCCCATGCATAGCCCCGTCGCGCATTCACTGCCCGAATTTCGGGCAGTGAAATGCGCGACGGGTGCTACTGCACCCGCTGCACATCAGCATTGCCGCCGGCTCTATTACGAGCCGGCTGCAATGTTGATGTGACATTTCCGCTGGGCCAGCGGACGGTAACGCTGTTACCGTCCGCTGGGCCAGCGGAAATGTCATAATAGGGAGACAGAAATACCGCCGGCAATGGCGGTATTCTGTCTCCCGCGGCCTCTGCGGTCTTTTGACAAGACCGCCGAGGTCGTAATGACCCCCATAGTGTCTGTTTCCTCAACAAAAGTACTATAATCAAACAATTGTGACTGGAAAAATTTTATACTAATGAATGCCATCAAGCGCTGTGCCGACCTAACAGACACTATGCATACAAACGACCACTTAAGCTATGCCTGCAGTATTGAACAACAAAGCACAACATACCTGGAATTAAAAGCCATACAGGATGAAAAACTAATAACAAAGCAGTGGTTGTAAAAAACACCTGAAGAACTACACAGACTAACTGTAAAAAACATTGCATTAATGTGTCGCCAGTGTACTTAATATCTCTTAAAAATTTAAGTAATACACAGTAAGATAAGCTAGCTTGTAGCAAATGCCAAAATAAGTAACAATGTAAAATCTTCAAAATGTCAATAAACAGATTTATGAAAAAAAAAAAAGAAATCAGGCCGGCGGTAACAAAAATGGGAACGACCACGGTGGAAACCGCCAACACAGACAGCTACTTTACCATTCCGATCGGCAGGGCGGTAGCAACAAACACCGCGGCGGTCACCGCCAACAGACAGGCAGAAGACAATGTACCGCCCACCCTAATATGAGAGGCCAATCCACCAGCTTTTCCAGGGCGGTACCAACGACATCAAAAGCACAGCGGAAACCCTACATTGAAGGGGAACCACTCACCGTCCGACACTCCACGAAGAACCAGGACGCCATGGAGCCCGAATTGCCGGTCCTCCCCATGTTGGTGTATCTACTAATACAGCAGGAAATCGAAAGAAGGCAGTGGCGACGACGACGGTGAGTACTGCACCTAGCACACAAGGTGGGGGTGAGGTAAAAGAGAGTTACACACGCTGCATGCAACACCCCCACCCCCGACAACACCATACACACTAACACATACAACAAAATGACAGATACACCCGTCACCCCCTGGAAGAACGCAAGGAAAAAAGGAAATTAGTTTAACCAGTGATATTTTGGAACATTCAGATATAGCAATCGATTAAAAATAATTCAGTATGTACAAATATTTACATTATTTACAGAAGGCCGTACACTGTCCCTTGTAAATGTCCGTGGACCAGTGATCCCAAAAATCATGGGCAAGCCCACACATAACACCTGCCTCAAAATGGAAAGAACATTGCAGGGGCATCAGGTAAAAAAAAACAGGCACCTCAGGGGGAAGGGGAACGGGGGGCACCTCAGCCGGAAGATGTTACTACGCCACTGCTTCTGGAGGGGGCACCACACCCACTGCTTGGTCCTAGTGAGTGCAAGGCCACAGTCTCTCAAGTGGGTGGTTTCCCCACTGCTTGGTCCTGGGGAGTGCAAAGCCACAGTCTCTCAAGTCTCTTAAGTGGGTGGTTTGCCCACTGCTTGGTCCTGGGGAGTGCAAAGCCACAGTCTCTCAAGTGGGTGCTTTGCCCACTGCTTGGTCCTGGGGAGTGCAAGGCCACAGTCTCTCAAGTAGGTGGTTTGCCCACTGCTTGGTCCTGGGGAGTGCAAAGCCACAGTCTCTCAAGTCTATCTAGTGGGTGCTTTGCCCACTTCTTGGTCCTGGGGAGTGCAAAGCCACAGTCTCTCTAGTGGATGCCTTCTACCACTGGTTCTGGAGGGGGCGTTGTGCCCAGTGTGCTTCATCCTGCCAAGGAAGGGGTGAGGTGATGCATCTCTCCACTGGTTCTGGAGGGGGCATGGTGCCCAGTGTGCTTAATCCTGCCAAGGAAGGGGTGAGTGGATGCATCTCTCCACTGGTTCTGGAGGGGGCCTTGTGCCCAGTCTGCTTCATCCTGCCAAGGAAGGGGTGAGTGGATGCATCTCCCCACTGGTTCTGGAGGGGGCCTTGTGCCCAGTGATGCTGCACCTGGGGTGTGGCAGTTCCCATACCTCACCTGGGTGTCTGAGCTACAAGATGCATGGGGAACAGGTAGCATGGTACTCCATGGAGGCAGAGCCACACTCCATCCTGCGGCGAGTTAGGCTGCAAACTTCTGGTACTGCCAGTGCTGGTGGTGGTGCCTCATGTGGTGTGTGCAGGTTCCAGGACGTCTCCTACAGCCTCAGACGGCTGCCCACTGGGGATGCTGCTGATGTCCGATGTTGTGGCACCGGATGGGCACATAGCAGTGCAGATGGCAGTGCAGGTGGCAGTGGCTGCAGCGGTGGCTGCGACGGAGGCTGTGGCGGTGGTTGCGGCGGAGATGCAGCCGGTGCTGCCGAAATGTTCTCTGTTGGGCCACCACGCCAGAATGAATGCCCTCCAGGTATGCACTTGTTGGTTGCGAATGCCTCTCGACACCCTGGATGGCATTAAGGATGGTTAACTGCCCATCAGTGAGTGATCTCAGGAGGTCAATAGCCTCCTCACTGAGGGCAGCAGGGCTGACTGGGGCAGGGCCTGTGATGCCCACCCTCCTGGGTAAGCGGGCTCGAGAAACACGCTGAGGGGCTGCTGGGAGGGCAGTGCTGGTGGGGGGGTGGCGGATGTACCTCTTGTTGGGGTGGGCACAGACGTGTCTGCCACCGCCAGGGAGCTTCCATCAGAGGAGGAGTCTCTGTCACTGGTCTCCCCTCCTGTCCCCATCGTGGAGCTCCCCTCGCCCTCCGTCCCACTGGTGGCTTCACCCTCTGTGGATTCACCCTCCTGGGTCATGTGGGATGCAGCTCCCTCCGTCGCTGGTGCCTCTGCTCCTCCACCAGATGATGCTAATGCACACAAGGATAGGGTGACAAAACAAGAAGGGGGGATAGACAGAGGACGCACATGGTCAATGCCAGCAACACCACTACCGTTGGGGTACACAACACACACTGAGCTGTACTATGCACTAGGCTATGCCCAACTACACCAGCCCATAGGGTACAATGCCTAACACCAGCACCTGCACACCTGACACCCACGGGACCCTGCAAACTAGTAGTTGGCTACTTGTACTATTGGGGTAGGGGTACTTCAGAGCCTGCAAACAAGGGACCTACCCTGGCATGATGTCCCTGGTCTAGGGGCACTCACAGCCCACATCCCCCAGCTATCTAGTTCCTAAAGCACACAAAGTCAACTGTCTGAAACGGTACTCACCCCCTTGTGGCTGCTGTGATGCCCTCAAGCACCCATCCAACTCCGGATAGGCCACCGATGATGCGGAACATCAGGGGGGTCATGGTGCGACGGGCACCCCTTCCACGTTGGGAGGCCAGCCCCAGCTGGGCATCCGCTGTCTTCTTGCTCCAGTAGCACAGGTCCTCCCATCTCTGCACCTCCTTGGCGATGGCACGCCAAATACCCTTCTTCTGGTGGGCGCTGACCTAGAGGGTAAAGACAGCTGAAAATGTAATTACTCACCCATCCGGAGCGTCATACTCATTGCCCACCAGTTCCCACCCATGCCCTGATGCACATACAGTGACCACCTCTCAAGCAGCAGTCGACGCCTTAGCACCCCCCAACATGTGGCTTCCATGCACACCACTCCAAACAGGCATTGCCCACGCATCATGCTCTCAGTGTACTCATCTGTTTGTGTGGAGGACCGTAGAGTAGCGTGTACTGGGGGAGGAACCCATCCACCAGTTTCTCCAACTCCTCTGCAGTGAAGGCAGGAGCCCTTTCCCCAGACACAGGAGCCATTGTCGCTTCCAGACTCAGGTCACAGCAGCACTTGCAGAGTAGGTCCTCTCCTGTTGATGGTCAGGTATCAAGTGAGTGAATGGGTAGAAAATGTCAGCGACGTCCGTGGCGGTGCGTACTGTCACCGCCGGCGTACATTGCCATTGACTCCTGGAACCCATAGGGCCCAATGATAACCAATGTGGAGTTGCGCGGAGGTCTTCGACCGCCTACCACGACGCTGCACAATGCCAGTGCAGTTACCTCATTTCCCCTTGTCCCTCCTCACAGGTCAGGCAGCCGCCATTTCAGGGGGGCACATGCCATGGCACCTAACTGTGTCACAACACATATTGGCATATATACTGACTCTTGATTTCACACCCTGCTTCTGTAACATTGATTCAGACACAGTTGTGCTATCTATGTGGTAAATGACCTTCTGCTCACCATTCTCCTCCATAGGCTACAACCGCTGAGGCAGATGATGAGATGGCGCCATCCTCCGGTGTACAGACCACTGGTGGATCTGTTGACAATGGAGGACAGACACATTACAATCACATACAGACTTGATTGTGCCACAATCCAAGAACTGTGTGCCCAATTGGAGCCAGACCTGATGTCAGCTATCTGGCAGCCCACAGGAATCCCCCCTCTAGTGCAGGTTCTGTCAGTGCTCCATTTCCTGGCAAGTGGCTCCTTCCAAACTACAGTGGCCATGGCATCAGGGATGTCTCAGCCAGTGTTCTCAAACCTGTTCAGCAGGGTGTTGTCTGCCCTGCTGAAACATATGAGCAGCTACATCGTGTTCCCCAAGGTGGAGGATTTGGCAACAGTGAAATCTGACTTCTATGCCCTGGGACACATCCCCAACGTCATTGGTGCCATTGATCGTACACATGTACTTTGGTCACTTCTAGACTGGACTACTGTAACTCTTTGCTGCTTAATGCTAATAAATCCTCTTTGGATAAATTGCAGTCTATTCAGAATGCGGCGGCCCGTTTAACTTTAAACATGCCCCATTCTACCTCTGCTACTAGGTGTGTGACATCTCTTCATTGGCTCCCAATTAGGAAGAGAATCATGTTTAAAACACTCCGTCTTACGCATAAAGCACTTCAGTTGTTGGGATGTGATTATTTGAAATCCATCTTGTTGTTTTACCAACCTCCGAGACACCTGAGATCTGCTTCTAAATTTACGATCAAGGTCCCATGCTGTAAAAAAGCGAGATGGGGAGATTGCGCTTTTTCGGTGGAAGCATCCAGACTATGGAATGGTTTGCCTCTCTCGATGCGACAAATACGGAACCATTTGCTTTTTAGGAAGTGCCTTAAAACTTGGCTTTTTGCAAACTAATTATTAGTGATAATCTGGATTCGTTTTTCTGCATTTATGGTCTGCATAGCGCTTCGATGCTTCCGCCGGAATGCGCTCTATAAATAATCTAATACAATAATACAATACAATACATGTGGCATTTGTCCCCCGTCCGCAGAAATGAACAGGTGTACAGGAATAGAAAAAGCTATCATTTGATGAATGTGCAAATGGTGTGTTTGGCGGACCAGTACATCTCCCATGTGAATACCAAATATCCTGGCTCTGTACATGACACCTATATCTTGCGAAATAGCAGCATCCCTTATGTGATGGGCCAACTCCAGAGGCAAAGGGTGTGGCTAATAGGTGAGCCCAAGGTCCCCACACAGTATGAGTAGGTGTCTGGGTATGGGGTTGTCCCTAAAGGTTAGTGTGTGTGTAACAGTTGTCCCTCTATATTTGCAGGTGACTCTGGTTACCCCAATCTCTCATGGCTACTGACCCCAGTGAGGAATCCCAGGACAAGGGCAGAGGAACATTACAATGAAGCACATGAGTGAACTAGGAGGATTATTGAGAGGACATTCGGCCTCCTGAAAGCCAGATTCCGGTGCCTCCATCTAACATGTGGCTCCCTATAATACTCACCCAAGAAGATGTGCCAGATCATCGTGGCATGCTGTATGTTGCACAACCTGGCATTGATACGCCAGGTGCCTTTTCTGCTGGAGGATCAGCCTGGTTGTGGTCTTGTGGCAGCAGTGGAGCCTGTGGACAGTGAGGAAGAGGAGGCAGAGGAAGAAGATGTTAACAACAGAACAAACATTATCCTGCAGTACTTCCAGTGACACATAGGTAAGAGACTGTAACTCCTCTTCACATTTCAGTATACTTTAGGACATTGTACTTGGCAGCCTCTTACACTCTGTCTATGGACACTGACTGTTCCCTTTGGGTTTCCTTTTTTCAGATCTGTGAACCCCATTCTGGCTAATGCTAAGTGTACTGCTGCCCAACAGCTGTCATACATTGGTATGTGTAAATGAAAATAAACCTTGCAATGCTTTGCAATTGATGTAGTAATACATTTGTGAATCATCAGACTGACTCCAGATTGGTCTTTGTTTCAAGGGTTTTTATTTAGGTGCTAATAAGTATAGGGGTCTGTGCAAGGGGCTAGGGTGATGGTGGAGGAAGGTCCATGGTAGAGTCCAGTCTCATTGCATCACAGGTGCATTGTCCAAGGGGGCATAGGAAGGGGAGCAATGGCAGTTCAAGGAGGACAGGGTAACAGAGTGGGACTGAAGGGTGACAATCAGGAGGGTCCTATTTCCTGGTGGGGGTCTTGGCAATGTTCTCTGTCTTCTGCCTGGATCACAGGGACCATTTGAGGGGTGGTTCTCCTTCGGCAGGGGTTGGGGTGCTGGCGGCCTGTTGGTCCTGTGGCGGGGCCTCCTGTTCACTAGCGCTGGCGGAGGTGGAAGGCTGTTCATCGGTTTGGCTAGTGTGAGGGGCCCTTTGTTGTGCCACTGCCTTCCTCATGGTCTTGCCCATATCAGCCAGCACCCCTGCTATGGTGACCAAGATGCTGTAGATTTTTGTGAGGTCATCCCTGATCCCCAAGTACTGTCCCTCCTGCAGCCGCTGGGTCTCCTGAAACTTGGCCAGTACTGTGCCCATGGTCTCCTGGGAATGGTGGTATGCTCCCATGATGTTGAAGAGTGCCTCGTGGAGGGTCGGTTCCCTGGGCCTCTCCTCCCCCTGTCGCACAGCAGTCCTCCCAGTTTCCCTGTTGTCCTGTGCCTCTGTCCACTGAACCATATGCCCACTGCCACTGACCGCAGGTCCCTGATCGTCCTGGGTTAGTGGGGTTGTCTGGGGTCCCTGTAGTGGTGGACACACTGCTGATTGACGTGTCCTGGGGACAGTGGCATGGGCCCTCTGGGTGGGGGCTGTGGTGGTGTTTCCTGAGGGGGAGGCTCTGTGGTGGTTTGGGACTGTTGCAGGGTAATCGACTGTCCAGAGGTCCCAGACGTGCCAGGTTGGTCATCGTGATCC
Organism: Pleurodeles waltl; assembly: GCF_031143425.1. Classification (NCBI taxonomy): domain Eukaryota; kingdom Metazoa; phylum Chordata; class Amphibia; order Caudata; family Salamandridae; genus Pleurodeles; species Pleurodeles waltl. The sequence continues at coordinate 1,022,512,805 of NC_090439.1, forward strand.
AGGCGTGCAGAGCTGCTGTCATCACTGTGGGCCTCTTCTGTGGGGGGACTGGATGTAGCTGGCACCTCCTGTCTGGTGACATTTGGTAGGGGTCCTGTTGGAATGTAAATGCATTGTTTTGTATCCGTGTGTGCCATCTTGTGCATCTTCCCTTCCATGTCGTCTTGGCCTTGTGTGATTTCTGATTGTGTGGGCTTGGTGGGTCTCTCTACTGGGCATGCTGTGGTGATGGGTGTCCATGCAGGTCTGTGATAGGTGTCCATGCATTGTTGTTGCATGCAAGGCATGGGATTGGGATGTGTGGGTTGTGATGGTGGGGTGGATGTGAGGTGATGGAGTGATGGGAGTGAGGGTACGGGTGGGGGTATGTGATAGCATGCAGGTAGGCTGGGGGGATAAAGTAGTGAAGATTTGCCTTACCAGAGTCCAGTCTTCCTGCTACTCCTGTGAGGCCCTCAGGATGCATAATCGCCAAGACTTGCTCCTCCCATGTTGTTAGTTGTGGGGGAGGAGGTGGGGGTCCACCGCCAGTCCTCTGTACTGCTATCTGGTATCTTGATACTACGAATGCACCTTCCCCCGTAGGTCGTTCCACCTCTTCCTGATGTCATCCCTTGTTCTTGGATGCTGTCCCACAGCGTTGACCCTTTCCACAACTCTCCGCCATAGCTCCATCTTCCTTGCAATGGAGGTCTGCTGCACCTGTGATCCGAATAGCTGTGTCTCTACCCAGATGATTTCCTCCACCATGACCCTTAGCTCCTCCTCAGAAAACCTGGGGTGTCTTTGAGGTGCCTTGATGTGGTGTGAGTGATATGTGTGTGGTGATGTGTGGGGTGATGTGTTGGGATGTATAATGTGATGTGCGTGGATGGTGTATGGGTGATGGTGTTCTGTGCCTCTGAGTGAGTTTGTGCTCTTTGCTTGCCTCTCTGTGCTTGGTCTCTTTTTTTGGTTGTAAGGGTTTGTGGGTATTGTGGGTGTGTGTTTAATAGTGTTGTGGGTGTGTGGGTGTGGTGTGTGTATTTGTATCAGGTGTGTGTATTTTGAATTGTCCAATGTGGTTGTGTTTTGTAAGTGTGTGTGTATTTTGAGCGCAGCGGTGTGTACCCCCTATGGTTTTCTGTGGTTGAAAGACCGCGGCGTTGATTCGTGGGTCATGATACTGTGGGCGTATTCCTGTTGGCGTGACGGTGTGGGTTTTGCTATCGCAAGTTTATCACTGACCTTTGGTGTGGCGGACTTGTGTGGGTGTCTGTATTGTGGCGGTATTCTCTGTGTGGGTCATAGTACCCGTGGCGGATTACTGCCACGGTCACTGTATGTTGGCGGCCGTCAGCACAGTGGGAGGCGCCATTTACTGCCAGGGTTGTAATGAGGGCCTCGATACCTTTTACTCTCCCCTGTATGTCTATGCTCCTGTTCCCCTGATTCCATTCTCCCTATAAAGTTACACTACTTGTATAGCCACACCTCCCTTTTCTTCTGTATCTTGCTACTTTCCTCTTTTATCCAGCACTTATTTTGTTGAAGAAAGAGTGCAGGTCAGCGGCAGCGCCTCCGCTATTCCAGAGAAGCGCCAACCCCCCCTCCGCCTTCAGCAGCAGCTGCAAAACCTTAAAAATAAAATGATAATAAACAATGTTTATTATCGTTTTATTTTCCTAGGGCCGGGCCATGGGGGATGAATGGCAGGGAGGAGGATTGGTGGCACTGCTGTCACGCCGCATGTGGGATTCGCCGGACGTCTCAGGACAGTCAAACTCACATGTGCACTGAGCTCTCTCCAACCCGAACTGCGTTGCCGGGTTGGAAACAGCAGGCACAGGCTCCCAGTCTGTCTGGGAGTGCAAAGCGATAGCGCTCAGGCCAATACTGATGCTGCTCTCATGCTGCTAGCACCATGAGAGGACTTTTAAGTTGGCTGCAGGAGGTACAGGGCACACAGGGTACTTTAACCTTCTGGGCTCAGTGCCACTGCACCATCTGCACCACTGACAACAACAACCCTTTTGACAACCACCCAATCACTGAGTCTATAGAATATAGGTTTTTGCTATGGAAGCATTTGACAACGATAGTGTCTTAAAACTGACATTCAGATAGAGCTTTTCAATGCTCTCAAGCTGGCAAGTTGAATAAGCAGACTGACCCACCCACTTCTCTTTTAATAGAATTATCCATGATCCTATGTGGCAAAGGGTACCAGATGACTCCACGCCACTGGGACACACCAATTCCAGTTCTGTTTTCGCCCTCTAAAACTTAGGGCCTCATTACAACCTTGGCGGGCAGCGGAGGCCGCCCATCAAGGTTGGACTGGCAAGCGGCCACCTATGCCGCCGCAATCCCGCCGGCCGCATTACGACATCACCGCTGGACCGGCGGGGATGTCGGCGTAACATTGGAGCCGGCTCCTAATGGAGCCGGCGGTGTTGCGGCCGTGCGACGGGTGCAGCTGCACCCGTCGCTCTTTTCACTTTCTGCTGTGCAGACAGTGAAAAGCAGGGTGGGGCTGTGCCTAGGGGCCACTGCACTGCCCATGCCAAGTGTATGGGCAGTGCAGGGGCCCCCAGGGGCCCGCGACTCCCCTTCCCGCCAGCCTTTCCATGGCAGTCTCTACCGCCATGGACAGGCTGGCGGGAAGGGGAGACGTAAACCGACGGGACAACAATGGCGGGAAACCGCGGGTCCCGGCGATGCGACCGCTGCGCTACAGCCGCAGTTGTAATAAGGCAGATTAGACCGCCAGGGTTATAATGAGGCCCATACTGTGCCCAATTCATGTATAAAAAAGTGTAAATGTGTGGATGGAGTCCTACGGCTCCACCTGAATATACTTTTACATTTTTTTTGCCATTGACAAAACAGGTATAACAGTACACAAAGAAAGCTACTTTAAGTGTGTGCTACTGCACCTGTCAAATGACTTATTTAAGGCTGGTTGTGCCTGCAGACACATGGAGCATCAAGAAAGACAGGCTGGGCCTGGTGTATGGAAGTTGGTTTCTCTGCATTCCAAAATGATTCTACTGAGTTTGAGGAAAGGGGCAAAAACAGAATAATGGTGGTCTGTCTAGAAAATCCTATCAGAGTTTCTCAATCCATGACAAAGTAGAGTTTTTTCCTGTGATGTTTGTTCCTGTTTGAATAATATACAGCCACATTGCATTCTTGCCTTTATATTTTTTGTCATATTCTTTGCTGTTTAGCTACTATTTTTTACCCCAATTTTTACTTCCTGCGGTTGGAATTTCTATTTCTTTCTGGATGTTAGGAGGAGTTTGGTGCCTTGCTAATAATGTCTGTGTTTATCTTTATCTTTAATCAAGAGCTAAAAGATTGTTTTCCTCCTAAGTGGAACCTTCCCAAGGAGACAGCTGATGCATTTCATGTGTACTATCCATTGTAGGGTGGCACCGTGGTTATCGGAGGGGAGTTGCTGTTTCCTCAGGCAATCAAAAAGTGGACACAACAGATCTTCTCAGTGATCAGTCCCTGACTGTGTCCAGTTGCCCCCAGGGGGAAAAGGCAGTCTAATCTGCATAAGCAGATGCTTTGTGAACAAAGCCCTCTCTCTATATTCCCAGCATATCTGGGAGTGATCTTCTCCCCTTCAGATCCTGGAATGGGAGTTGCTCCATCTCTTGTCTAGTTTAACTTTCTGACAATTTCTAGGATGGAAATGGTGGGAGTTCAGTTTAGGGATATCCACAAACAGACATGTTTTGAGTATTTACAAACTCACCAGGCAAACCATGCGATGTCCTACCCGATTCCAACCCCTTGTGTCGGATTAACTACTGCAGGTTTTCTCTATTCTTGTTGCAATCCATTTATGCCAGGTAAAAATCCTTTTGTGAATACTTGGCAGGCATAAATCGAATTAAGATCATAATCATACATTTACAGTTGAAAGTACTTTTGTGATTCAGGCCAATTGTTATGAGAGGCGTTAGCCTGTTTTTTATTGAATTGGATGAGAACTCAACTCCAGAATTGCACTGATTTGTTAAATGAAAGACAGGACTTGAAAAAAGGTGAAAAGGAGCTTTTCGATGTCATAGAGCCAATCTATAATCCTATGTTATCATCTTGTGCATTCCCACTAATTTGCAAGCCAGGAAGCTAAGAACTGTAAGTGGGTAGAGCAAGCATTTTCTAGCAAAGTAAAATGCACATACCTAGAGTGCGTTTACACCTACAAACGTACTCTCTTCAAGGGGAATGTATTTATTCAATTATTGTTGCACTGCACTGATCATGCTGTTTGGTCACTAGGCATTTTTTATTTTTTAGGGTGGTTTCTATAGTGTGATCCGTAATTCACCAATAGCCCCCAAAACTCCTAATCTTGACTTTAAGGCGGTACCAAGATTTCAAATATTTAGAAAAAAGTTATGAATAAAAGTTATGACTGAGACAAATTTAATTGATATTTCTAGCTTACAGCCAACCTCTATTGCCTACTATCCATCATTGTGTTATGTTCTTGGTCAAATACTATAATATCTCTTGAATCATCAGTAACAATTTCATCTTTTTCACTGCCAAAATCAATCCCTTTTAAGATAAAATCCTGCCTAACTGCTCACAAAAATTCAATCCACACCTCAAAACCTCAGCTGCCTGGAACACACATACACTCATTAGAACAAAAGAGCTATTATCACAAACTACTTTTAGGACTTTATTCCAGCAAAACGCATTGTAGGAAGATGGCTTTGTATATACTATATCAAAATGAGATATAGGCCCTCATTACAACATTGGCGGTAAATCCCGCTTACCGCCGTGCAGAAGACCGCCAACACACCGCTGTGGCGGCGGAATTCCACTACAGCTATTACGACCCACAGCACGGAATCCGCCAAAATCCAGACACCCACACAAGTCCGCCACATCAAAGGTCAGTGATAAACTGGCAATAACAAAACCTCCACCGTCACGCCAACAGGAATACGCCCACACTATCACGACCCACGAATCCACGCGGCGGTCTTTCAGCCGCGGTAAACCATTGGCAGTACACACTGCCGTGCTCAAAATACACATACATTAACAAAACACAACCACATTGGACAATTCAAAATACACACACCTGATACACATACACACACCACACCCACACACCCAATACAATATAAAACACACACCCACATCACCCACAAACCCCTATGACAAAAACTGAGAAAGAAGCCCAGAGAGAAACACCACCATCAACAATACTAGCATCCACATGCACACAACACCATCACTCACACAACATCCACGTACCTCAGACAACACACACAAACACATCCCGTCACACAACACACACCACCTCACACATCACCCACACCACACCATGGCACCTCAAAGACACCCCAGGTTCTCTGAGGAGGAGCTCAGGGTCATTGTGGAGGAAATCGTCCGGGTAGAGCCACAGCTATTCTGATCACAGGTGCAGCACTGCTAGGAAGATGGAGCTATGGCGCAGAATCGTAGACAGGGTCAACGCAGTGGGACAGCATCCAAGAACTAGGGATGACATCAGGAAGAGGTGGAATGAACTACGGGGGAAGGTGCGTTCCGTGGTCTCAAGACACCAGATTGCAGTTCAGAGGACTGGGGGCGGACCCCCACCTCCTCCCCCACAACTAACAACATGGGAGGACCAGGTCTTGGATATACTGCATCCTGAGGGCCTCGCAGGAGTAGCAGGAGGAATGGACTCTGGTAAGTGAAATCTTAACTATTACATCCCCAACCCTACCTGCATGCTATCACATACCCCACCCTCTCCCTCACCCCATCACTCCAACACCTCACAAATGTCCCACTATCACAACCCACACATCCCAACACCAAGCCCTGGATGCAACACCAAAGCATGGACACCCATCGCCAAAGCATGTCCACTACAGATACCCACACAGATCCCCAAACCAATTATCACACAAGGTCCTACACAAGAATGCAAGCACTGGAGTACTGGGTCACCCACCCATTGCACACAATGGCACACACAGATGCAATAATCATGCCTTTACACCCCTGGAGGACCCCTACCCAACATCACCGGACAGGAGGTTCCAGACATGTCCACTCCCCCCACAGAAGAGGCCCACAGTGATGACAGCAGCTCTGTCCAACTGGATCAAGATGACCAGCCCGGCCCATCTGGGACCTCGGGACAGTCGGTTCCCCTGACACTGGCACAAGCCACCACAGAGCCTCCCCCTCAGGAAACACCAGCACAGCACCCACCCAGCGGGCCCATCCCTCTGTCCCCAGGACACGTCAAGCATCAGTGTGTCCACCACTACAGGGAACCCAGGCAAACGCACCAACCCAAGACAATGAGGGACCTGGGGGCAGGGGCAGTGGGCACATGGTTCAGGGGACAGAGGCACAGGATAACAGGGGAACTGGGAGGACTGCTGTGCGACAGGGGGAGGACAGGCCCAGGGAACCCACTCTCCACGAAGCCCTCTCCAACATCATGGGAACGTACCATCATTCCCAGGAGACAATGGCAACGGTACTGGCCAAGTTTCAGGAGACCCAGCAGCTGAAGGAGGAACAGTATTTGGGGATCAGGGAGGAACTTAAATCCATCAACACCACCCTGGTCACCATTGTAGGGGTGCTGAAGGACCTTGTCAACACCAGGAGGGACACTGTGGCACAACAAGGGGCCCCTGACACTAGCCTGGATGATGAACAGCCCTCCACCTCCGCCAGCGCTAGAGGACAGGAGGCACCGCCACAGGACCACAACACCAGCACCCCACCCCCTGCAGAAGGAGAACCACCCCGCAAATGGTCCCTGAGATCCAGGACAAAGACAGAGAACAATGCCAAGACCCCTGACAGGAAATGAGACCCCCTGAATGTCATCCCTCTGTCCCACTTCGTCACCCTGTCCATCCATCAACTGCCCTAGCTCCACTTCCTAGGCCCCTTTGGACAATGCACCTGTGAAACAAATAGACTGGACTCTGCCATGGACAATCCTCCACCATCAGCCCTGCCCATTTTACAACCCCCTACACTTTTTTGCACTGAAATAAACACCCTTGAATCACAAAACAAGCTGGAGTCAGTCTGTGCTTTCACAAATGTGTATTTGCAATAACTATGGAATATAGCAAGGTCGATTGTTTTGTCAACTTACCGATGTAACACAGCTCTAGTCCATGAGCTAACATAGCAGAGGTCACACAGTGGGACCCACATCTGTGAAATGGAAAGGCAAAGTGACTAGTCAAGGTCCATACATTGGGTGAAAGTGACAGACATATTATAGGTCTAACAATTGTATGAGAGGTGTGAGGCAGTGACATCTTCTTACCTGTGTCTCACTGGAAGTATTGCTGGATAACGTTTCTGTTGTCGATATCCTCTTCTTCTGCCTCCTCTTCTTCACTGTCCACAGGCTCCGCAGCTGCCACAAGACCTCCTTCCGGACCATCCTCCTGCAGAAAAGGCACCTGCCGTCGCAATGCCAGGTTGTGCAGCATACAGCAGGCCACGATGATCTGGCACACCTTCTTTGGTGAGCAGTAGAGAGAACCACCTGTCATATGGAGGCACCGAAACCTGGCCTTCAGGAGGCCGAAGGTCCTTTCGATCACTCTCCTAGTTCACCCATGTGCCTCATTGTAGCGTTCCTCTGCCCTTGTCCTGGGATTTATCACTGGGGTCAGTAGCCATGACAGGTTGGGGTAACCAGAGTCACCTGCAAATGTCGAGGGACAACTGTTAGACACACACTAACCCTTAGGGACTACCCCAGACAACTATTGACAGGGTATAGGGTCCTTGTCCTCACCTATTAGCCACACACGGTGCCTCTGGAGTTGCCCCATCACATACGGGATGCTGCTATTCCTCAGAATGTAAGCGTCATGCACTGAGCCAAGAAACTTGGCATTCACATGGGAGATGTACTGGTCGGCCAAACACACCAACTGCACATTCATTGAATGGTAGCTCTTCTGGTTTCTGTACACCTGTTCACTCCTGCGGGGGGTACCAAGGCCACATGTGTCCCATCAATGGCACCTATGATGTTGGGGATATGTCCCAGGGCATAGAAGTCACCTTTCACTGTTGGCTAATTCTCCACCTGAGGGAAAACGATGTGGCTGCACATGTGTTTCAGCAGGGCAGACAACACTCTGGACAACACGTTTGAGAACATAGGCTGGGACATCCCTGATGCAATGGCCACTGTTGTTTGAAAAGACCCACTTGCCAGGAAAAAGAGTACTGACATGACCTGCACTAGAGGGGGGATTCCTGTGAGATGGCGGATTGCTGACATCAGGTCTGGCTCCAACTGGGCACACAGTTATGGATTGTTGCACGATCAAGTCTGTAGGTGACTATTACGTGTCTCTCTTCCATTGTCGACAGGTCCACCAGCAGTCTGTACACAGGAGGATGCCGCCATCTCACCACCTGCCCCAGCGGACGTGCCCTACGGAGGAGAACAGCGAGCAGAGAGTCAGCCAACACTGAGGCATAACTAAATGTCATTAGCAAACATTTGTAAATCCGCGATGTGCCTGTTACTGTGTGTATGCAAGGCTTAGATAGGTGTGATGCAGTTATTATTAATGCCATGTGGCCCCCTGAAATGGCGGCTGCCTGACCTGTAAGGTGGGACAAGGGGATATGAGGTAACTGCGCTGGCGTTGTACACAGTCGCGGTAGGCGGTTGAAGACCGTAGCGCAATCCTGCATTGGTTAACATTGGACGCTATGGGTCCCAGGAGCCAATGATGATGTACGCCGGCGGTGATGGTACGCACCGCCGCGGACGTGACCGCCATTTTTTGTCTGTTCACTGACTTGATACCTGACCTTCGACAGGAGAGGGCCTACACTGCAAGTGCTGCTGTGACCTCAGTCTGGAAGTGACGATGGCTCATGTGTCTGGGGAAAGGGCCCCTACCTTCACTTTGGAGGTGTTGCAGAAGTTAGTGGATGGGGTCCTCCCCCAGTACACGCTACTCTACGGTCCTCCAGACAAACAATTGAGTACACTGTAAGCATGCTGCATGGGCAATGCCTGTTTGGAGTGGTGTAGATGGAAGATACATGGGGGGGGGGCTGAGGACTGCATGTGCGGACGGTGAGTGTATGTGCGTCAAGGCAAGGGTGGGAACGTGGGCCAATGACAGTGACGGTCCAGACGGTTTAAGTTTTTCCTTTTCCCCTGTTCTATTCCTCTAGGTCAGCGCCCACCAGAAATAGGATATTTGGCGTGCCATCGCCAAGGACGTCCCTGGTGGTGCACTACAGACGGAGCGCCCACTGCCGGAAAAGATGGGAGGACATTCGCCGCTGGAGCAAGAAGACGGCGGAGGCCCAGCAGGGGATGGCATCTCCTTTGCCCCAGGCACCTCAGGCCCTGCCCCAGTCAGCCCTGCTGCCCTCAGTGAGGAGGCTATTGACCTCCTGAGATCCCTCACTGTTGGGCAATCTACCATTATGAATGCCATCCAGGGTGTCGAGAGGCATTTGCAACAAACAAATACATACCTGGAGGGCATTCATTCTGGCCAGGCAGCCCAACAGAGAGCATTTCAGGCTCTGGCCTCAGCACTGATGGCAGATATTGTCCCTGTATCCAGCCTCCCCCCGCCAACTTCCTCCACCCAGACCCAATCCCCTTTACCTCAGCCTATCCCAAGCACACCATCAGACCAGCATGCACACACCTCATCACACAAGGGTGTCTCAGGCAAACATAAGCACCACACATCCCACAGGCACTCACACAAGCATCATTCCCATGCAGACATACCAACATCCACTGCCTTCACTGTGTCCCCCTCCTCCACTTCGTCCTCCTCCCTCCCTGTCTCGTCACCACTCACACCTGCATGTACTACATCCTCAGCCACTACCTCTATCACCAGTACACCCATCACCACACACTGCTCACGTGCACTCACCACCCCCACTAGCATATACACATCCCCTGTGTCCTCTCCCAGTGTGTCTGTGAGCCCACCTCCCAAAGTACACAAACGCAGGCACACACCCACCCAACAGCCATCCACTTCACAACAGCCTCCAGCCCATGCACCTTCACCCAAATTCAGCATTCGTACACCTCCTACAACCACTACCTCTGCCTCCACTCACAAACCCACTCCACCTACCCGTCCCAGTGTGTCTAAAAAACTTTTCCTGTCTAACATTGACCTGTTCCCTACACCTCCCACCCTCGTCCGTCCCCTAGGGCCAGGCTTTCCAGGTCCCAACCTAGCACCTCAGCCACCACATCACCGGGCACAGTGGTCCCAGCAACAGTGGGCTTTTGGAGTGCACCAAGCATCAGGGCAGCCAGTGTGCCATGTAGCGAGGGCAAGGACATTCCGCCACCTGCGAAAGTAAAAACGTTTCACACATCCCGGAGGGAGAAGGAGAAAACACCTGCCACCAAGGGCTCAGGGAAAACAAAAGGGGATGGTGGCAAGACAGCTGCGCCACCATCCAAGGTGGGGAAGGGACAGAAAATCAAGGGCAGGTAAGGAGAGGGCATGGTGGCACCGACTATGGGACCAGTGTCACACCTTCTGTCAACGTCGACGCCAACCGGTACGGCGAAGAAGACCACCACCTGCACTGCCACCTGCACCACCACATGCACGGCCACCAGCACTGCAGTCACTGAGCCCGCCACCAGCACTGCAGTCACTGAGCCTGCCACCAGCACCGCCACCACTGAGCCCACCACCAGCACCGCCACCAGCACTGCCGCCACAGAGTCCGCCACCAGCACCGATGCCACAGAGTCCGCCACCAGCACCAATGCCACAGAGGCTGCCACAAGTACCGCTGCCACAGAGTCTGCCGGCCCCGCGACATCCTGAGCCAGTGGCACCACCGTAGACATGGCTGCCATCCCCAGTGGTCAGTTGACCGAGCCTTGTGGTCAGGTCTAGGAGCCTGGCCAGCTTCCATGATGCACCACCTTCAGTGGAGAAAGGTATCCACTACCCCTGTCCTTGGCAGGATGAAGCACTCTGGGCACAAAGCCCCCTCCAGAACCAGTGGAGAAAGGCATCCACCAGAGAGACTGTGGCTTTGCACTCCCCAGGATAAAACAGTGGGCAAACCACCCACTGGAGAGACTTGAGAGACTGTGGCTTTGCACTCCCCAGGATACATCAATGGGCATGGAACCCCCTCGGGGAGCAGTGGTGTCGTGCACTCATCCGGCTGAGGTGCCTCCCCCTTCCCTTCCCCCAGAGGTGCCTGTTTCTTTTCGATCTGATGCCCCTGCAGTGTTCTCTCCGTTTGAAGTCTGGTATCGAGTGTGGACCTCGCCCATGCATTTTGGGCCCAGTGGTCCACGGACAATAAATGGTGCACTATACGGACTTGTGTAGTTGGTGTACATAATTGTATATACTGTATTTCTAGTTTTGACTACTGGTTTTTTCATGATTACAATCGTTCAACTCATTTCCTTTTGTCCTTGCTTTCTTGAAGGGGGGATGGGGGGTGTAAATGTAATGTTGCAGCATGTATTTGTGTGTATGATGTAGTGGGTGAGAGTGGGGGTGGAGGGGTTGCGTGTTGCGTATGTGTGTCACTCTCTTTTCCCTCCCCCTCCCCTGTGTTGTAGGTGCAGTACTCACCGTGGTCGTCGTCGCCGCTGTCTTTGTTGCTCGTGATAGAGGAGCAGGAATGCCATTGCAGGGAGTATTTGGAGTTCTGGCTCCATAGCATCCTGGTTCCTCGTGGGGTGTGGAGTGGTGAGTGTTTTCCCTACCAAGTTCTGTTTCCGCCGTGTTTTTGTTCGCGTTGGTTCCACCCCGGAAAAGGTGGCGGATTGGCCTCTCATAATAGTGTTGTCTTCCACCTGTCTCTTGGCGGTGACCGCTGTGCTGTTTGTTTGTACCGCCGTGGTGGTCGGAGTGTTAAAGTGGCTCTCTATGTTGGCGGTTTCCGCCATGGTCGTGATTCCATTTTTTTTCCGACGGCCTGTTGGCGGTATTACCGCCGCTTTAACACCGACCGACAGGGTTGTAATGAGCGCCATAGTGTGCACAGAGTCCAGGGGTTCCCCAGAGGCTTAACAGAGGCTAACGTAGATAATGCTAATTCACTCTTTTGTGGTCGAGCAGTTAGGCTTATCAGAGGGCAGTGCAAAGCATTTGTTGTACACACACAGACAATAAGGGAAGCACACACTCAATGACTAACTCCAGACCAATGGTTTTTATATACTGAAAATATGTTTTGTTAAGTTAGTTTTAGAACCACAAGATTCAAGTTGCAGGTAAGTACATGAATAAATAAGTATTCCACATATGTGTCAATACCACTTTGATTAGAATTGGCAAGTTGTACAGTTTTCAAATAAATGGCAATAAACTGTTTTAAAAGTTGACACACTGCAATTTTCAGAAACAGTTCCTGAGGGGATGAAAAGTTAGTATGATTAGAAGGTAAGTCTAAGACTTACCATTCCAGTCACCAGAGGCTAGGAAGTCCGCAGGTTGGGGTTCAGGTTAATCCCAAAACTCACCACAGGCAACAAGGGGTCAGCCGGAAGCAATTGTCAAAGATGAGGCAAATTTAATATGGGCTCTCATGGAGACTGGGGCACTCGGAATCAGGCCTGCTTGTAGGTAAGTATCCGCGTATTCGGAGGGCAGACCTGGGGAACTTGGAGGAGCACCGAGGGGGCCACAGGTCACCATCAAACACCCACCCTCAGTGGCGCAGGGGCAGCCGGGTGCAAAAACAATGTTGGGCTCCCAATGCTTTCCTATAGGAGGATCCCGGGGGCCACAAAGATGCTGCAGGTGAAGTCCAGGTGGTCGGTTGCAGGAAACTAAAGGCTGGACAAGGAGGGGAGCTGCCTGCTGGATGTTGCTGCACCGAAATCGGATTCCCCAAGGCCAGGAGGCTGCGGGTGCAGGGGTACCTTTTGGCGTTGGGAATCTTCATCCAGTTCTGTCGTTGTCAGAGGGGTCCGGATTCACACAGCAGGTGTCATCGTGGTGGACTAGAGGGGTCAACGCAGGGTGGGCACTTGCTCCAAATCGCCTGGGGACCAGTTCTAGTTGGTTGGGCCACCTGGACTCAGGCCGTGGGCGTCGGGTGCAGAGTGGTCAGGACTCGCATATCCGGGGCAGTTCTGGAGTCCTTAGATGGAGTTTCTTATTGGACAGGGCCACTGTCCATAGGAGTTCTTAGTCCTTTGTAATGCAGGCAGTCCTCTGGAGGCTTCTCAGAGGTTGCTGGACCCGCAGGATGCATCGCTTTCTTTTTCAGGGCTTTTGAAGCTGGAGACAGGCCGGTAGGGTTGGGGCCAAGTCAGTTTTCGTCTTCCGTCTTCTCTGCTGGGGTTTCAGCTTAGCAGTCCTTCTTCTTATTTCTTTCTTCTCTTAAAGCCACCAGGAATCTGACAAGCTAGGTTCAGGTGAGCCCTTAAATCCTGGATTTAGAGATGAAATGGGGGTCAAAGGGCAGAAGCCAATAGCTACTGTCCATCAAGGTGGCTACACCCTTCCTGTGTCCACTCCCTTTGGGGAGGGGGACACAAATCTAACCCTATTGATCCCTGTCCTCCAAACTAAGATGGAGGATTTTTTACTAATTTTCCTGACAGACTTGCTGCCAAAAGTGGGGCTTTGTCTGGGGGCGGGCATATCCACTAGCTGAAGTGTCCTGGGATACTGAACAAAGAGGCCTGAGCCTTTGAGGCTTACCACCAGGCGTTACAGTTCCTGCAGAGGGGATGTTTGAAGCACCTCCACCCAGTGCAGGCTTTGCTTCTTTCTACAAAGAGCACAAAGGCTCTCACCTAATATGGTCAGAAACTCATCTCCTAGTGGCAGGCTGGCATGGACCAGTCAGTCTGCACTAAAGGGTTGGGTAAAATACAGGGGGCATCTCTAAGATGCCCTCTCGGTGCGTAGTTCAATAAAGCCAACACTGAATCAGTGTGGGTTTATTGTGCTGAGATGTTCGATACCAAACTTCCCAGAATTCAGTGAAGCCATTATGGAGCTGTGGAGTTTGTAATGACAAACTCCCAGACCATATACTCTATATGGCCACACTGCAGCTACAATGTCTAAGAATGGACTTAGACACTGTAGGGGCATATTGCTCATGCAGCTATGCCCTCACCTGTTGTATAGTGCACCCTGCTTAGGGCTGTAAGGACTGCTAGAGGGGTGATTTACCTATGCCACAGGCAGTGGTTTGTGGGCATGGCACCCTGAGAAGGGTGCAATGTCGACTTTGTCTTTTTCTCCTCACCAGCACACACAAGCTGCAGTGGCAGTGTGCAGGGGCTTAGTGAGGGGTCCCGCAGGGTGGCATTATACATGCTGCAGCCCTTGGGGAGCTTACCTGGCCACAGGGCCTTTGGCACCATGGGTACCTTTTACTGTGTGCCAGGATGTGCCAATTGTGGAAACAATGGTACAGGTTTTTGTAAAGAACACTGGTGCTAGGGCCTGGTTAGCAGGATCCCATTACACTCTCAGTCAAAGTTGGCATAAATGTCAGGCAAACAGTGTGGTGGGTAACCATGCCAGGTAGGTACTTTCCTACAAGCATCACATCCAATTTTTTAAAAGGTCTAGTTTTTTTTAATTGAGTGTTTCCTTCTTGCAAGGGTCCTTCTCAAAACAGGCCAGCTCTCCACATTTTTTAAGAAGAAAAAATCTGATCCCCGTTCAGACGAGTTACCAATTTACCACGGCTAGCTATAGCCATTGAGTGCTACCTATTAAGGAAATTAACCAAATTTGTCAATGAGAACCATCTTCTTACACTGTGCCAATTAGGTGTTAGTACAGCATTTGGCACAGAGACAGTTGCTTCAAAAGTACTTGATGATATCTATTAATGTCAGATTCTTCTATGAACTGCTTCTTTCTTGCGGTCTTGATGCGAAAAGAAGATTCACAGTTTTGGATCTTGAAGGTTGTTGTGTGTTCTTAATAGGGGCAATGCTTTCTTGTAGCCACGGTGCAGCTGACAATGAAATGTCTAGGCAGACGTGCCTTCCAGAACGAATCCCAAAGAGGAAAAACCCCAGAGGGAAAAAAACCTCTGAAGGTTGCTGGAGACTCCTGGAGACAGTAGACGGCTGGAGCAGAAGAAAATTCCTTGGCAAATCAGGACTCAAAAAATAGCAACACTGAAACCCAAAAAGTAAACAGGACAGGACACAGGAATCAGAAACCACTAATCGACAGCCACAAGGAACAAGAGTAAACCAGCAAGGAGTGAAGACACATCAGCAGGAGCAGAGAGTTTTGCAATACAAGGAGAAAGGACAGCTCTAACTCCTATATACCCTGGAACAGGATGTGATGACAGAGGAAGTAAAGCCACAATTTGTTATAGGGAAAGGTAACGGAGAAAATATGGGGCCAGATGTATCAAAGGGTTTTACCCATTCTGTGTCTATGGAAAAATGGTTTAGTACATCTGGCCCATGGTTACAGTGTCATGATGGATAGGTGTAGCAAAAACTCTCCTAAGGAATTCTGGGAGGGAGAACTATGCAGAAAAAGAAAATGGCCCCAGCGGAGAAAAATGCCTCCCTGCCAATTGCCTGCAAAAACCAAGAACAGCCCTCCGCGAACTTCCACATGGCCACCCAGGTTACAGATAAGAAGTGTTCCACTGTGTAATGCGGAACGCTACAGAAGCATTAGCGAGTCGTCTCGGAGCCCGCAGGACTGCACAGGAATGAGAGGGGTGAGCCACGGCCTCGTTCATGGGCTGTGGCGTAACAGTAGGTTCCCCCACCCCTGTTTCCAAGAACGGGACAATTGGAGATGGAAGTCTACGGGACTGACAATGTGAACAATCTTAGAAGGCCCGTATAAGCGTGGCTAAAATTTGTTAAGAGAAAGGCGCACTGGCAGATATTTTGAAGACAGTCACACTTTATAATTCACTTGAGAAGATGAACGCTGATGTCGAAAGGCATCAACAGAAACTTTCATTTTCCGCCTGGCCTCACATAAATTGGAGGCACTTTTTCGTTGCACAACTCGTAGATGATGAGTAAAAGAGGCGACTGCTGGAACACAATTCGAACCTTGCAGGGCAGAAGGATAGGCTGCGGGTGGTAACCAAAGACACAAAAGAAAGGTGTAGTCTTTGAGGCACTATGGACTGTATTGTTATAGGAAAACTCGTCCAGAAATAGATATGTGGTAGAGTTACAAAGGCAACATAAGTATTGCTCAAGACTCTGGTTTAATCGTTTCGTCTGTCCATTGGTTTGTGGATGGAATCCAGAAGCGAAGGCTACCTCAACATGAATGGACTTGCAGAAATGTCTCCAGAATAAAGATATATACTGAGGACCCCTATAAGAAATATTGGTTTGTGGCAATCCATGAAGACAAAATATCTCATGCATGAAGATCTTTCCCAACTCTTCAGTGGTTTGTAATTTTACTAGGTGTGTAAAATGTGCCATTTTGGAGAATGAGTCCACTGTCACCATTTTAACTTGTTTGTTTGTCGAGGGAGACAAAACAGAAATTAAATCAATAGATATCATGAGCCAAGGTGCAGAAGGAATAGGCAGAGGCTGTAAAAGTCCTATAGGATGAGTATGCAGCATCTTGGCTTGAGCACAGATGAGACAAGAAGTCACATACACTTCAGTATCCTCATGTACCGATGTCCACCAAAAAGAATGAAGGACTAGTTCTAGCATGGATTTAACACCTAGATGACCAGCAATTGGTGAGTCATGGCACATCTCAAGAGCTGTCAATTCTACCTCTTTATTGGGGAGAAATCCTTATTTCTTTGGACAAATCTTTTTTATTGATTTTATCCATTTAACATAGCTCCAGTTTTTACTGTACAGATTTAGTCAGACATATATCGCAGTCTTACAATTTGCATGTACAAACTCTATGAGGATGGACTAATGAAATGCTTTCAGTGTAATAGGGTGATAATAGCAAAGTTGATATACATAGGTGTCTTGAGGTGACCAGAAACCAAGAATGTACAGGATAGTCCCGACATGCAAGAGGTGGCACCATACGCATTGGAAACCATCTCCAGCGAGTCTAGGGTCGGCTCAACTTTAATATAAATGAGGTCCTGCGTGCAAGAAGATATTAATATGTATACAGGAGCAACAATGCTGAGAGAAAAAAGATTGCATAATACAAACAGAACTGGTAACAAAACATTGGAGCCCATCCACAACCCCCTATACCTCATGAGGCCAGGGGACCCAAAGCATGAGAGCATTTCTACAGCCACATTCGTGGGTAGAGCAATACATGAACATTAGTTGAACAAGGAACATGCGGAAGCAGCAGAAGCTTAGAGGAGAAAGCATATAAATAGATGACCTGGTAATAGATGCGTGTCACAGTGTAGCTAAGCGGGCGCTAGCTCGTTGGGTGGCATTGGATCACCAGCAATTATGACTTGATCCTCCCCCTGCAACTGAGTCAATATCTCATCCCAACTAGCCGAGAGGGGATACGTGCGCAGGCCCATAGCATCCTCGCGCCACAGTGCAGCCCCCTCTACCTTCGTCCATACCATTAAGGAGCGCCTCCAAGCCAGTACCGATGGGGACACAGTGTCTTTTAGTAATGAGACGCTTGGCTGTCCAGGAATCTTGTAGACGCTGTATGCTTTTTGGCTCTCGGGAAAAGACCTAACAGACAGGAGCCGCTATCTAACAGCAGTGGACGCGACGTAAACTTGGATAGGGATGTTGTAACTCCGCACCAATAAACGTTTAAGGAGGGACAAGACCAGAACATGTGGAGGAAGTCCGCCCCAATTTCGCTGCAGTGAGGGCAAGCGGAGTCCATGCAATTAAAATACCTGTTAATGTGGGCTGGTGTGAGGTAATAGGGCCTTATCCTTATAATAATGTTTGTCTTGTTTATTGATTTTATTTCCCAAGACGTTCCAGTCTTGCTTTGTTAAGGACGACTACCCAGATTGAACTTTGTCCAGAAAAGACTGAGTAGTTCCTATTATGCGTTGGGATTCTAAAATGTTCTGCTGTAGAGGAATTGGACTCTCAGGATACTGCCGGCAAAGAGCATCAGCCAGAATGTTCTAGGATGTAGGTTATGATGAAATCATCTTGATTGAAAAAGTAGGCCCACCTAACCTGACTACTATTCCAGCATTGCATGTTTCTCAGGCATTATAGATTCTGATGGTCAGTATGGATTTCAGATGGTTCCCTGGTTCCCATTAGAAACTGTCTCTATGCACTACTAGCTTATTTCATAGCCAACAGTTCTCGTTCAAGCATAAAATAATTCCTTTCAGAATCGGATAGGATGTGTGATAGATAAAAAACAGAATGTTTCAACCCATCATCCACTTGTTGTTGAAGCAAAACAGCTCCCACTGCCCTATCAGAGGCATCTGCTTCAATTATGAATCTTCTTGAGGTGTCAGGATGTCGTAAAATGGGAGACTGAGTAAAGGCTTTCTTAATGTCCTGAAAAGACTTTTAAGCGGCTTCTGTCCATTAGAACCCATGTAGAAATTTCTCTTTCTTGAGACATTGAGAGATGAGACTAGTCTGGTAGGCAACGTTTTTGATAAACTGGCGATACAAATTTGCAAAGCCAAGGAAACATTGGGTTTCCTTAATTTAAGAAAGGAGGGCCACTCAAGGATGGCTGACACTTTCTCTAGACCCATGATGATTCTTGTCTTGTTTAGCCAGTATCTCAAAAATTCCAATGCTGGCTGATCAAACTCACATTTTTCATGTTTACAAAACAGATTATGTAGACATAAACTATTGAGAACTTGACTAGTGTGGATGTGATGAAAACCTGGATCTGAAGAATAAACAAGAATGTCGTCCAAATATCCCACCACAGTTTGGTCTAGTCGTCTGGAAATACATTATCCATGAACCTCTGAAAAATAGATGGAGCACTGCTCAAACCAGATGGCATAACACAATATTCAAAGTGCCCAAGAGGGGTTTTGAAGGGAGTCTTCCACTCATCTCCTTCATTAATATGAAGGAGATGGCAGGCACTCCGAAGTTCTAGTATCGTCAACATTTCTGCCCCTTGGACTGATTCTAAAATGTTCTTAATAAGAGGAAGGGGATATCGGTCTTTAATTGTCACCCTATTCAATCCTCTAATTTCTATACATGGCCATAAATCCTTAGTCTTCTTAGGTACAAAAAAGAGAGAGGGCCCAGCAGGAGATGTAGATGGTGTGATTAGACCATTCTGTAAATTCTCTTCAAGAAACTGCCTTAGTGTTTCCCTTTCAGTTTCTGAGAGGGAATATACTCTGCCGTACAGAACTGTGGCACCAGGTTCAAGACTGATAGAGCAATCAATTTCACAGTGAGGAGGGGAGGTCATTTCTTTAGGATTTGGGAATATGTTTGCATACCTCTGGTAGTGATCCGGAATCCCTTGTATTACATTTATGGTACCACACTCATTAACCCTAGCTATAGATGTTTCCTAAGGAGTCCAATATTCTTCTGTAGCATAACAAAATCGCTGACAAAAGAGAGAAGGCAAAGATATTGTTCTTGTCTCTCAATTGATGTATGTATTATATCTAAACAGCCAAGGAATTCCCAGTATTAGAACATTATTTGGAGAGGCAATAAAATTAAAAGACAAGTACTCTTGATGTCGTCCAAAGGTTAACCATAAGGAAGTGGTCATCTCTTTCACTGGAACGGAAGCTAATGGGGTTCCTTCTACAGTGTGAACCTGTGCAGGGGAGGCCTTTTGTACTCTGAGTAGATGTTTTTCTTGGGTCCATTCTTCATCCAGGTATATTCAGTTTGCTCCATAATCCAATAAGGCTGACACTTTCTCCTCTTTTCCATTGGACAACTCCAGATGCATTGGCAAGAAAAACAGTGAAGTCGACATTTCATTTGATAAACAGAAGGATTTCCAGATTCTCCATCCTCTCCCTTCTCACAGAGGATGGGATTTGGCGTTTCCCGGAAGCTTCTGCTGGTGTGTAGAACAATTACGAATCAGATGCCCAAAGGGACCACAGTATAGACACAATCCCTGCTTTCTTCTATGTTCTCGTTTGGCCTTTGACAGTGCTCCCCGGGCTAGCCCAATCAGCATAGGCTCTTCTCCTAAAGACAAAGAACTCTTGGGAAGTGATGTCTCAGCTTTACAGGTATTATGATGTGCCATTCCTGGATGTTGTTGAGCTCGAGACTTACGTCTTTCAAATCTGCCTTCATTGAGATGGTGTTCAACAGACAGGGCAAAATTCATTAATGCTGCCATGGTAACTACACGGGGTGTGGGTACCAATCCGTCCATAATTTCCTTACAAAGGCCCCAGTGGAAGAGAGTGACTAATATACATTCCACACACGTAGTCTCAGCTGCTAACTGGCAAAAGCGGGTTATTTATTCCAGAACCTCTTGATTACCCTGCTGAATGTCACAAAGTGCTTGCTATGCAGAGCTTTCCCTACCTGGATGTTCAAACATGTTTGAAAGCAGTACGAAAGGTGGTTAGAATTATTGAGACACAGATCCTCGGTGGCTACCAAAGATGTCGCGCATGGTGGGGCTGGGCCGGATGGGGCACTGATCAGATACCTCACTTTGGTTCTATCCGAAGCAAATTAAGAAGGACGAAAGGCGAAGAACACTGTCAAGGAGTTCAGGAACCCTTTTAATTTATTTGTATCCCCAGAGAAACGAGGAGTTGTAGAAGTTATACATCGAACGTCAGACACTCTGGCTGTAAGTGCTTGGCATAAGGCCCCATTTTCATTCCACAACTGTTGTAACTCAAGGCTTGTTGTTGCATTGTATGGACTAAGGCTTATGCTGGATTCATTTGGTCTCCCTGAGATACTACTTGAGGGACATCCATGTTTCCGTGTCTCAGACTAGGATTTGGGTGTTGCACTCGGTCAAGTTCTTCTGTGAACTGCTTCTTTCTTGCGGTCCTGGTGCAAAAAGAGGATTCACGGTTCCGGATCTTGAAGGTTGCTGTCTGTCCTAAGTTCCTTTCTGGTAGCGTTGGTGCTGCTGACAATGAAAGGCCTGAGTAGACGGTGCCTTCCAGAAGGAGCCCCAAAGAGGAAAAACTCAGAAGGGAAAAAAACCTCTGAAAGTTGCAATAGATCGCTGGAGCAGAAGAAAATTCCTTGGCAAATCAGGACTCAAAAAATAGCGGCACTGAAACCCAAAAAGGAACCTGGACAGGACACAGGAATCAGAAACCACGAATAGACAGCAGCAAAGAACAAAAGTAATCCAGCAAGGAGTGAATACACATCAGCGGAGCAGAGAGAGTTGCAACGCAAGGGGAAAGGATAGCTCTGACGCTTACCTACCCCAGAACAGGAAATGATGACAGAGGAAGTAAAGCCACCATTTTGGGTAGGGAAAGGTAACAGAGAAAACATGGTTACACTGCTATGATGGATAGGTGTAACAAAAACACTTCCTGAGGGATTCTGGTAGGGAGAACTACAAGGAAGAAAAACATGGCCCCCAAGGAGAAAAATGCCTCCCTGCCAATCCCCCAGAAAAACCAAGAACAGCCCCTCTCGCCCTTCCACATGGCCCCCGAGGTTGCAGATAGGAAGCAGGGCGCTATAGAAACATTAATGAGTTACTGCACAGCCTGCAGGACTGCATGGGAATGATAAGGGTGAGCCACGGCCCGGTTCATGGGCCGTGGAATAACAATTACATAATGGTCGGGGGAGTCCTACTTTTAGTACTACTTGACCTTTTAGCAGCAATTAACATTGTCCATCACCACAGGAACTAAAGTGCTTGACTGCAGGAGGGGGTTTCTGTTACCATGTCCTGAATTGGCTACCCTTAATATCTCTCACACTGTAACTCTCTGGTGGAAAATGATATTAGCACCTCCTAAACTTCAACAGTGATTTACTGTGTTCCCCAAGGATCGATATTACGACCTGCACTATTTAACCTCTATCTAGAACCTCTCTATGATCCATTATGAAGTACTGGTGCCACACAGTTTGGTACCAGAATATTGTAGTCAGAATATTGTCGGACATAAACATTTTATCTCCTATATATAACTTACAAAAATATTGCCCCTTTGAAACTAATAATCGAAAAAGAGACAATATTTTCCTAAACAACATCTAGAACACAATGTTTATATCACATGAAATTCCTGTGACATACACCAATATGACACACAGATGTATTGAAAGAATGTGCCTGAACGACATTATCACCCTGATGTTGTGACTCAGGATAATACAGCAATAAATAATGTTAGTGTGTCTGACCTTATTTTGGGGGTCATTCTGACCCCGGCGGGCGGCGGGAGCCGCCCGCCGGGAGGGAACCGCCGAATGACCGCACCGCGGTCAAAAGACCGCGGCGGCCATTCTGGCTTTCCCGCTGGGCCGGCGGGCGACCGCCAGAAGGTCGCCCGCCGGCCCAGCAGGAAACCCCCCTCAACAACTCCGCCGGCTCCGAATGGAGCCGGTGGAGTTGTAGGGGTGCGACAGGTGCAGTGGCACCCGTCGCGATTTTCAGTGTCTGCAAAGCAGACACTGAAAATCTGTATGGGGCCCCCAGGGGCCCCACGACACCCGTTCCCGCCATCCTGTTCCTGGCGGTAAAAACCGCCAGGAACAGGATGGCGGGAAGGGGATCAGAATCCCCATGGCGGCGCTGCAAGCAGCGCCGCCATGGAGGATTCCCTGGGCCAGGGGTAAACCGGCGGGAAACTGCCAGTTGCCCTTTTCTGACCGCGGCTTTACCGCCGCAGTCAGAATGGCCCAGGAAGCACCGCCAGCCTGTTGGCGGTGCTTCCGCGGTCCCCGGCCCTGGCGGTCCATGACCCCCTTTGTTTCTTATCATTAGTTTATAAGGGGATGCGTTAGGGGTTCGATGGACATTTTGACATCGCGTAGAGTAGTTCCCACCATAAGACTCAGTTTCAATAACAATAACAATACCAATCAATAACCTCATTCATCTTGGGAGTCAATAATTTCCACGCACCATGACCCACTGGTCATGAATAACCACACCTTTATGTAAAAGTTAGAATGTTTATTCCCCTATATTAACAATGCTAACATCAAGTAACTGAGTCTCAGAATCAAATGATAAAAATACAGAAACAATACTGGTTGACCGAATCTTCTAAAGAATCTAAATTTAATCAAAGCGTGGATAACTACACCTTCTAGAGCTACAGTACAAATAAATAGCAAGAATAACTGCGCAATAGAGATAGAATTCATTTAGATTCAGCAAAGAAAAGACATTGGGGGTCATTCTGACCCCGGCGGTCAGAGACCGCCGGGGCCAGGGTCGGCGGGAGCACCGCCGACAGGCCGGCGGTGCCCCACAGGGCATTCTGACTGCGGCGGTTCGGCCGCGGTCAGATGCGGAAAACCGGCGGTCTCCCGCCGGTTTTCCGCTGCCCTTGTGACACCCCCGGGAACAGGATGGCGGTAGGGGGTGCCGCGGGGCCCCCGTAAGAGGGCCCCACTTTGTATTTCAGTGTCTGCTATGCAGACACTGAAATACGCGACGGGTGCCACTGCACCCGTCGCACCTTCCCACTCCGCCGGCTCAATTCTGAGCCGGCGTCCTAGTGGGAAGGCCGTTTTGCACTGGGCTGGCGGGCGGCCTTTTGGCGGTCGCCCGCCAGCCCAGTGCAAAACCCAAAATACCCTCAGCGGTCTTGTGACCGCGGAGCGGTATTTTGGAGGGGGGAACTCTGGCGGGCGGCCTCCGCCGCCCGCCAGGGTAAGAATCACCCCCATCAACTGTTGTTAATATTTAGCAAGCATCATCAGTGAGTATCCTAACCAACCTTCTGATTAGAATGGCATGTTTGGGCTTCATGCAAAAAAATGTAGTCAACACAAATTTAGGAAAACATCTAACAATGGCTCTGTCAAAATTAGTGGTTGGTACCTAAAGACAAAAGCAAATAGACATAGCAATCAGTAACTTAGTCTTATACCTTGCTTCAGTATGGTTCAGAAAGTTGTGACAGTCTTCGTCAATTGGACATCGGTTCGGTCAGCATGGGCATCAGGACTCGGCAATAAAGCTCAAGATAGAAATGTCTCAGGAATGGACATAATAGAATGTTCTCTGCAAAAAAGTTTTTTTTTTTTTTAAATCTGTTTTTATTTTCCAAACAAAAGATTACAGATAAACATAAAAATCAACACAGTGCAGGTTCAGCAGAGTAAGATCACGGACATATAATGATACCCAAAGGGGCGTGAGACCAGACTGTTGATAACATAAACAAGTCAAAATAGATCAACTCCACATTTGATCGTCACAAGTACTAAGAGGAAGAGTGTGTTTCACCGTCCCCCACCACCACGTTGCTGCTCACAAAGCAGACATCCTCCTCATCAGTGAACAGTTCTAGAAGTGCACTCCAGGCAGCCACATCAGCAAGCGCCCTCTCATCGCTACGTGTCATGCGCATGTGCTGCTCCTCCGTCACCCCACACTCCAGTAGATCCCGCAACCAGTCAGAGACCACAGGAGTCCGTGCGCTCATCCAGCCGATCGCTACTCTACGCTTGGCTAGTACTAAAGCCTACTGTACCATCCTGTAGACAATCCCTCTACCCCGCCGCCTGTGCATCACACCCAGGAGACACGACAACGGAGTGACCTCCAATTCAAGCTCAGTGACCTCAGTCATCGCCGCCGTCACCTCCTGTCAGAAAACATGTACAGCTCTACAGGACCATGCCATATGTAGAAAAGAAGCACCAAGCTCACCACATCGAGGACAACTGGCCCCTCTACCTGGGTCTATTTTATTTAGTTTCCTAGGAGTGATGTATGTCCTGTGCACAAAGTTGAAATGCAGCAATTTAAACCTAGGATTGCATGACACCGTTCGAACCAATGATAAGGCTGCATCCGAGTCAGCATCCTCAATAGGAAGCCCCAAATCAGCTCCCACGTCTTACGTCCTGCGCTAATCATGGCTCGTTGATCCTCCTGTAATGCCCTGTAAAATCAATTGCGTAACCTTGCTCCAAAAATCGAGTAGGCCCTGGGAGCTAATGGGAAACCGTCCCAAATCTTGCGGGTTACACTCTCAAGTTTTGCATATTGCAGAAACTGGCCAGGGCCCACCTCAAACAAATCCTGAGCCTCAGAAAATAAGAGAAATTCACCATTAGGATACATATCACCGACCACCTCATAACCATTCAATCGCCAAGCCTCCATCGACATTGTCCTTGCCATATCCTGAAACGTAGACAGATCCCATATTCTTAATTCCCTATCAAAGGGAGCCTGCCGGAGCACCCGCTTCACCAGCTGCTCCCAAATCCCGGCAATAGTCCCCACCAGATAAGGCGCAGCGGGGTCTGATCTGCCCGCAGACATGAGAATGTGCGCCATAGTTTGCCCATCGCACACACCAGCATACAATCTCTTTCCCCAATTATCAACCTCTGACAACCATTTTGCTGCACATTGTAGCTGTGCTGCATAATAATAATGTCTGATGTTGGGGATCGCCAGCCCCCCCCCATCTAGGTCATTCTGCAGTACAGACAGCGCCACCCTGCTTCGCCTGCCCGCCCATACTAGGGAAATCAACAGGCTATCCAAGCATCGGAAAAGCCGAGCAGGCAGCGGATACAAGGAGTTCTATACCAGATAAAGGCACTGGGGTAGAAACACCATCTTCACTAATTATGCCCGACCCATAACAGAGAGGGACAACTTATTCCTAAAAGCAACCGAGCGCTCCAGGCCCGCCACTACCCGTTCAGTATTTTGAGTGTTATACACATCCACAGAGTTAGCAACCCAAATACCCAGGTACCGAAAACACTCCACCTCCCAGCGCAACCCGACTTCAGGGAGCCCGACCAGAGGATCCCCAACAACAGACCCAAGAGGGAACAGAAGTGATTTTTTCATATTGATCTTGAGACCGGAAACAGCCCCGAATACCGCCATCCTCTGCAACAACTCCGGCACCGACATGCGAGGATCCCGCACATAAACCAATGCATCTTCAGCATACATAGAAATTACGTGTACGGTTCGACCCACCAGGATCCCCCACTGCACCATCTCTTCCCAGAGCCAAATCGCCAAGGGCTCAACTGCCAGGGCAAACAGGAGAGGCAAAAGCGGGCACCCCTGTCGTGTACCCCTGCCAATCTCCCAGACAGCCGAGGTCTCTCCCCCCACACGCACACGCGCTGTCGGGGCAGTGTACAATAGTTGTACCCATGCGCAAAAGCCGGAGCCAAGGCCCATGCCCCGCAACATCTCCAATAAATAGTCCCACTCCACTGTGTCAAATGCTTTCTACAGGTCGAGAGACACCAGTGCCAATTCCAACTCCTCTCCCTTAGTCTCATGCAGAACATGCGCTAAGCGACACAGATTAAAGGACGTACTGCGACCCAGCATGAACCCACATTGGTCTTCATGCACCAGACCCCGAATCACTCCTCTAAGTCGAGTGGCCAGGATCTTACAGAGTATCTTAACATCACAGTTCAACATGGTTAGCAGCCGATACGAAGAGAGATCCGCAGCACCCCCCGGCTTGAGCAATAAACACACTATACCTTGTTGCATGGTTTCCGGTAACCTACCGCACACCTGTGCCTCCTCAAATACTTCCAACAGTTGTTCCCCAAGTGTGGAGGAAAAAGCCTGATACAACTCCACAGGAAAACCGTCACAGCCAGGGGACTTGGATCTTGCCAAAGCCTTCACTGCCTCTCCCACCTCCTCTGCAGTGATCGGGAGGTCAAGCGCATCCCTACTCTCCGGGTCCAACCTAGGCAATCACAACCGCCGCAGAAACTGCTCCGCATCCCCTGCCGACGACTCAGTGCCAGCTCTAGATACCTTTTGAAAGTGGGACGCCAATTCCTGTAGAATGTCACCAAGCCCCGTTAGAAGCACTCCCTCGGTATCCCTTATGCCCAGTATTGGCAGAGCCTCCACCTCCCACTTCAGAATCCATGCTAGGAGTTTGCCTGTTTTGTCGCCTTCTCGATGCAAACGCTGCCTATACCCTCTCAGAGTAGTTCTGCTCAGTGTGTCCCAACAAGTGTTCACCTCCTTGTACAACCTAAGCTCCTCCCATCTAGCGGTGCTCAAATCAGGAGGCAGCCGCTGTACCTCCCCCAGTTTCACCTCTAGGGCCGTAAGATCCCGCTCCAGTTGTCTCCGCACCCCACCTACCAGGCTTATATGATCTCCCCGAATGACTGCCTTCATAGCCTCCCATTCCAAGCCGCGGGACGCAGTCGTGTTCCAGTTTATGTCCAGATACTGTTTAATGGCATCATCCACTCATTCCCGACATCCCTGATCAGTCAGCAAATCCGAGGGCATACGCCAACCTCGAGCTGAACGTGGGGCTGTCTTTCCCCACTGCAACTGGAGACGAACCGACGCATGATCTGACGAAAACCGACCCAGATGAATAACCTACAGAACCTGCGAGCTGTCAAGACCTCCCAACAAAAACCTGTCCAATCGAGAGTGTGTATCATGTGTCCTAGAATGACAGGTATATTCCCTACCATCAGGGTGTCGTTCCCTCCAACCGTCCCAGAGACCCAAGTGCACCATCACATCTCTAAGGGATTGTACCATTAATGGTTTGGTTCCCAGCTTTGGCGGGCGGCGATCCAATTCCCCACTGTTCACACAGTTATAGTCCCCCACCCAAACCAAGGGCTTATCCGCGCTGTCCCCCAAAATCTCAGGTATTGTGGAGTAGAAGAAAGGATCATCGTGTTGGGCACATATACATTAAGGATCACAATGGGTAGACCATCCAGCATGCCCTCCACCAAGACATAGCGACCCTCAACATCTACCTCGCTGTACACATGGGTAAAGGGGACCACGGGGGCCACCCAAACAGATAACCCCCATCCATATGAAGAAAAGGAGGATGAAAACATCTGCCCCCGCCACTTATTGGCCAGTTTAAGCGCTTCCTTGTCTGTCATATGAGTCTCCTGGAGACAAGCAATTTGTATTTTATGCCTACGAAGGAACGAGTGCACCCTATAACGTTTCGTATAACTTTTCAGGCCCGAACATTCCAAGTCAGCATATTAATGAGGTGACCCATAGCAATGGTAGTGGATGCCCCCACCGCACAGACACAACCCGCTGCATGCTACCCCTCCAAGAGAAAACAGAAAAAGACAACCCGCACACCCGCTCCAACACCTGCACTGTAGAGTAAACTGTAAACCTAAACATACCCCCCACCACCCCTGTCTCACCCCGGAAATACAGTAAAATAACCAGAACAAACCATACTGTAAGACCAACCCGTAGATGCAGCCAGGACCACAGCCTAAGCCCCACCCTACCACAATAAATGGCCTACCACAACTGTGGAATAACCTCTCCCCTCCTGGCATCAAACACAAAACACTCAGCATCCCCCTGAACCTAAGACCCAAGCACCCATAGCCCCCACCCAGTCCTGCATCCCCTCCTCAGAACCAACGAGAAACAACACACAAAGGAATTAACAGGCAGGTCATCTCTGCATCCCCGCCCACCTCCAAGTTCTGCTCCAAAGCTGTGCACTCATCCGGGTTAGCAGACACCACCGCCATTGTGCCATCCCGTTGTATCTCCACCCTGTGGCAGGACTCTGCAAGGCGCCCAGAACCATGTGATCTCCAATCCGGTCCTCCAGAGGCCCGCCGGGTGGTGCCTCCTAGCCCCTCCAGTCTACCGGGGGCCACCTTATCCCACATCTCCAGCCAACGCCACACCTCCTCAGGGCGCTCAAAAATGTGAGCCTTGCCACCCGACAAGACCTTAAAACGTGCCGGATACAGGAGCATGTATCTGATGCCCATGACTCTGAGTTTCACCTTGACCTCCATAAATCCTTTACGAGAGTACTGCACCTTATTGGTGTAATCAGGATAGATTGAGATCTTGCAGTTCTCGTACAACGCCTTATTCGAATTCCGTGCAGCGCGCAGAACACAGTCCCGGTCCTTGTAATTAAGCAAATGTGCAATGATGGCCCTGGACGGGACACCAGGCCGCAGAGGCGTAGCGAGGGTCCGATGGGCACGCTCCACCACAAAGACTCTAGATAGCCCAGCCGGCTGCAACACGTCCTTGATCCAGTTCTCCACAAAGGATTCCGTGGCAGACCCTTCTGCACGCCCTGGAAAGCCCAGCAACCTGATGTTGTTCCGCCGGGACCTCCGTTCCGCATCCTCCAGCCTCGCCTCCAGCCGTCCCACCGTAGATGTGGCCTGCGCCATCTGCGTCCGCAGTGTTCCCACCTCCGACTGAAGCTCCGCAATGGAACCCTCCGCTGCCTTCACCTTGTTGGATACCTTCCGCAGGTCCGCTCGCAGCAAATTGACCTCCAACGCAAATGTTTCTATCTTGCCCTCCAGTGCCACCCGGGAGCCCTGGATGGCCGCAAGTAGCTCCTTTCGCGAAGGCTCACCAGCACTCGATGGCGCATCGGCCACATCTCCACTCACCTCTGATCTAGCCTGTCGCTGCAGGGGAGCCACAGGGGTAGTGTACTGTTCCATGGTGTTACCCCGTGAGGCCTCCGTCCCCCTGTGACGTCCCATGCTGCTCCACACAGGCAAAGCGACTGGCCGCCCTGCTCAGATTCCAGACAGCAAAGTTCCACCAAAACGGTATTCGCAGCACTCCACGACTTGAAAGTTCAGTGCCCAGCGAATCAGGAAAACAAATGGGCGCCAGACTCTCCAGCAGTTGCAAGGCAAACAGATAACTCAGCCCAGCAGCATCAGAACAGAAATCAAGTCACAGCAGAAGCCAAGGATAATGTAGAAACGGAGAAGCCAAGACTCCTCTATCAGGATGACCAGGAGGACCTCCAGGTACCTTTGCCGCAACTCTTGCCGTCCATCAACGTGGTTCCGCAGGCCCAAACACACAAGCCGTAGGCCTTCACTCCAGGGCCCCAGGGGTGGGGGGACACAGCAGCACACCACCAAGCACGGAAGGTGGTCCCCAAGCATGCAGCCACTCAAGTGCAGTAGGTGCAACAGCACCACGATCCTCCTTGCCCACAGGCCAGCCCAAAATCAAGGCCAGAGGGTAGGCCCTTTGTCCTGGCCCCGCCCCCCACGCCACAAACCAGGTTGTATGCCGCTCCTAGCCCTTCATCACGGGCTGCAGAAGATGACCCCTTGTGTTCCAAGAGGGGGGCACTTATATCCTCCCTGCCCCCCCAGGACCTCCCTGGGCGATCCTAAATGGGCTTAGGCCATGCGGCAAACACCACTCCAGCGTGGCGCAACAGGACTGCGCCAGAGCCGCTGCAGGTTCAGCGCCGCCGGAGCCTGAAGGATCGTGGCAGGATTTCACCAGGGACGGGAACACACTAGAAGCTCGTCCCGCTGCCCATGTTCCTTGGCCACGTCCCCCCTCAGCAAAAAAGTTAGGAAAAATAGGGGTGTCTCTTCGCACACTTTGGAAAGAAGAGTAGCTGTCTCCTCTCTGTACAGTATGGCTACGTTAGATTCCCTAAAACTTCTTCCCACGTTGCTATTGGTCAAAGAATCGTACGTTTACATTTAGTCCAGTGAAAGTAGAACCTCAAATCTAAGATATAACTAAACTGTGTTTCACATGTTGATGATTAGCTCCTCTTCTCCTGTTCCTGTCTGTGGGCTCATCAGGTAACAACTTTGTATTGGCTTATACTCCATTCAGTGCATCCATTGTTAGTTCCTGGGAACATCGCCTTTACACACACTAAGTTTTACAAAGTATAAATAGCTAGTACAACATATTCTAGCAAGCAGTTCTCGTGGGAAAGAATTTTAGCTACTACCATTTGGTCAATGCAATGGAAAATTACAGTCTAATTCTCTAAGCAGCCATTTTATGATTCATCTAAGCAATGCAACTTGACATGAGGCTGTGTAACTAGACTCGAGACCTCGCTAAATTAAGGCCTATGATTAATAAAGCAAATACATAATACATGACCATTAATATGATATAATATATGTAGGAAGTTGGCTCTGTATATACTGTCTCAAAGTAAGAGATAGTGTGCACAGAGTCCAAGGTAAGATAGTGGCAAAATTAGATAATTCTAATGCTCTATTTTGTGGTAGTGTGGTCGAGCAGTAGGCTTATCAGAGTGTAGTGTTAAGCATTTGTTGTACACACACAGGCAATAAATGAGGCACACACACTCAAAGACTTACTCCAGGCCAATAGGTTTTTATATAGAAAAATATATTTTCTT
This sequence comes from Pleurodeles waltl, assembly GCF_031143425.1. Taxonomy (NCBI): domain Eukaryota; kingdom Metazoa; phylum Chordata; class Amphibia; order Caudata; family Salamandridae; genus Pleurodeles; species Pleurodeles waltl. The sequence continues at coordinate 1,022,544,095 of NC_090439.1, forward strand.
AATTTATTTTTAGAACCACAAGTTCAAGATTTGAAGTAAATACATAAAATGCAAGGTAAGTTAGGAACTTTGAATTAGAGCAATAACATATACAGTTTTTGTTAAAATGGCAATAAGCTATTTTAAAAGTGGACACTGTAAAAATTAACAGTTCCTGGGGGAGGTAAGTAATGGTTAGATTGTGAGGTAAGTAAGTCACTTACAAGTCTCAGTTCCTGGGCATAGGCAGCCCACCGTTGGGGGTTCAGGGCAACCCCAAAGTTACCACACCAGCAGCTCAGGGCCGGACAGGTGCAGAGGTCAAAGAGGTGCCCAAAACACATAGGCGCCTTTGGAGAACAGGGGTTCTCCAGTTCCAGTCTGCCAGCAGGTAAGTACCCACGTCTTTGGGGGGCATACCAGGGGGTTTTGTAGAGCACTGGGGGGGACACAAGTAGGCACACAAAACACACCCTCAGCGGCACAGGGGCGGCCGGGTGCAGTGTTCAAAGCAGGCATCGGGTTTTATATAAGAAACAATGGAGGGACCTGGGGGTCACTCTAGCGGTGCAGGTAGGCACGGGTGGCTTCTCGGAACAGCCACCACCTGGGCTAGGCAGAGGGTCGCCTGGAGGTCACTCTTGCACTGAGGTTCGGTTTCTTCAGCTCCTGAGGGCTCTCTGGATTCTCTCTGCATGCGTCGCTGTGGGGGTCCAGGGGGTTCATCTCGGGCTACTCACGGGGTCGCAGTCACCGGGGAGTCCTCCCTGTGGAGTTGGTTCTCTGGATCTCGAGCCGGGGGCTTCAGGTGCAGAGTGTGAAGTCTCACGCTTCCGGCAGGAAGAGTCAGTTCTTTGAAAGTTGCTTCTTTGTTGCAAAGAGGTAGCTGTTTTTTAGCAGAGCCGCTGCTCACAGGAGTTTCTTGGTCTTGGGGGTCAGGGCAGTCCTCTGAGGCTTCGGAGGTCGGTGGTCCCTGTTGGATGCGTCGCTGGTTGCAGGTTTTCGACTCAGGAGACAGGCCGGTAGGGCTGGGGCCAAAGCAGTTGTCATCGTCCGTCGTCTCTACAGGCTTGTAGGTCAGTAGTCCTTCTTTGTAGTTCAGGTTGCAGGAATCTAATTTCCTGGGTTCTGGGGTGCCCCTAAATACTGGATCTAGGGGGGTGTTTAGGTCTGGGAGGGCAGTAGCCAATGGCTACTGTCCTAGAGGGTGGCTACACCCTCTTTGTGCCTCCTTCCTGTGGGGAGGGGGGCACATCCATAATTCTATTGGGAGAATCCTCCAAAACTAAGATGGAGGATTTCTAAAGGCAGGGGTCACCTCAGCTCAGGGCACCTTAAAGGCTGTCCTGACTGGTGGGTGACTCCTCCTTGTTTTCCTAATTATCTCCTCCAGCCTTGCCGCCAAAAGTGGGTGCAGTGGCCGGAGGGGCGGGCATCTCCACTAGCTGGGATGTCTTGGGGCGCTGTAACAAAGGGGGTGAGCCTTTGAGGCTCACCACCAGGTGTTACAGTTCCTGCAGGGGGAGGTGTGAAGCACCTCCACCCAGTGCAGGCTTTGTTCCTGGCCACAGAGTGAAAAAGGCACCCTCCCCATGTGGCCACAACTCGTCTGGTTGTGGCAGGCTGGCAGAAACTGGGCAGCCCCACACCGCCAGGGAGCCTCCATCAGAGGAGGAGTCCCTGGCTGTGGTCTCCCCTTCTGTCCCCACCGTGTTGCTCCCCTCGCACTCCGTCCCACTGGTGCCCTCACCATCAGTGGATTAGCCCTCCAGGCCCATGTGGGATTCAGCTCCCTCCGTCGCTGGTGCCTCTGCTCCTCTGCCAGATGATGCTAATGCACATAAGGACAAGGTGACAAAACAAAAAGGGGGGGGGAGAGACAGAGGATACACTTGGTCAATGCCAGCAACACCACTTCCGTTGGCATACACAACTCACAGGGAGCAGCCCTATGCACTAGGCCATGCCCAACCATTTACTAAGACAGCGACCAACCCATGGGGTTCAATGCCTAACGCCATTAGCTGCACACCTGAAACCCACAGGACCCTGCCCAGTAGTAGATGCCTGCAAACACTATTGGGGTAGGAGTGCTCCAGAGCCTGCCCAACAAGCTACCTACCCTGCCATGTTCGCCCTGGCCTAGGGGCACCCACAGCCCACATACCCCACCCAGGTACCTCCTAACGCACGCAAAGTCAGGTTTCAGATTCTGTACTCACCCCCTCGTGGCTGCTGTGATGCCTTCAAGTGCCCATCCAACTCCAGATAAGCCACTGCCAGGATGCAGAACATCAGGGGGTCATGGTGCGACGGGCACCGCTTCCTCCTTGGGAGCCCAGCCCCAGCTGGGCCTCCGCCGTCTTCTTTGCCCAGCAGCGCAGGTGCTCCCACCTCTTGCGGCAGTGGGTTCTACGCCTGTCAAAGAGCCCCAGGGTCCGCACCTCCTTGGCGATGGCACGCCAAATACCCTTTTTCTGGTGGGTGCTGACCTGCAGGGAAAAGACAGCAGAAAAGGGAATTAGTCACCCGTCCGGTCCGTCAGGCTCGTTGCCCACCAAATCCCACACATCTCCTGACGCACATACATTGACCACCTTACATGCTGCACTCTGGCCAGGACTCCTCTGCCCCCCCACATGTGGCTTACATACACCACTCCATACATTCATGTCCCACGCATCATGCTCACAGTGTACTCACCTGTCTGGAGGACCGTAGAGTAACGTGTACTGGGGTAGGACCCCATCCACCAGTTTCTCCAACTCCTCCGCAGTGAAGGTAGGGGCCCGTTCCCCAGACACACGAGGCATTGTCGGTTCCAGACACAGGTCACAGCAGGATTTGCAGTATAGGTCCTCTCCTGTTGAAGGTCAGGTAGCAAGTGAGTGATTAGATAGAAAATGGCAGTGACGTCCGCAGCGGTGCGTACCATCGCCGCCGGTATACATCACCATTGGCTCCTGGAACCCATAGGGCCCAATGATAACCATTGTGATTTTGCACGGCGGTCATCAACCACCTACCGCGACGGCGCACAACGCCAGCGCAATTACCTATTTCCACTTGTCCTTCCTCACAGGTCAGGCAGCCACCATTTCATGGGGGCACAGGGCATGACACCTAACTGTGTCACAGCAGACATTGGCACATCAACTGACTCTCGAGTTCACATACTGTTTCTGTAAAGTAAACAAATAATCATTAGTGCAATATAAGTGTGAACATGACCCTCTGCTCACCGTTCTCTTCCATAGGCTTCAACCGCTGAGGCAGAATATGAGATGGCGGCATCCTCCGGTGTACAGACCCCTGGTGGACTTAGCGACAATGGAGGACAGACACATTATCATTAACTACAGACTTGACTGTGCCACAATCCAAGAACTGTGTGCCCAATTGGAGCCAGACCTGATGTCAGCTATCCGCCAGCCCACAGGTATCTCCCTTCTATTGCAGGTCCTGTCAGTGCTCCGTTTCCTGGCAAGTGGTTCCTTCCAAACAACAGTGGCCATGGCATCAGGGATGTCTCAGCCAATGTTCTCTAATGTGTTGACCAGAGTGTTGTCTGCCCTGCTGAAACACATGCGCAGCTACATTGTGTTCCCCCAGGTGGAGGATTTGGCCACAGTGAAAGCTGACTTTCATGCCCTGGGACATATCCCCAACATCATTGGTGCCAGTGATAGTACACATGTGGCATTTGTCGTCGTCCCCCCACCCCCGGAGAACTGAACAAGTTTACAGGAATAGAAAAAGCTTTCACTCTATGAATGTGCAGATGGTGTGTTTGGCGGACCGGTACATCTCCCATATGAATGCCAAATATCCTGGCTCTGTGCATGACGCCTATATCTTGAGGAATAGCAGCATCCCATATGTGATGGGCCAACTCCAGAGGCACCGGGTGTGGCTAATAGGTGAGCCAAAGGCCCCCACACACTATGAGTAGGTGTGTGGGGATGGGGTTGTCCCTAAGGGTTAGTGTGTATCTAACAGTTGTCCCTGGATATTTGCAGGTGACTCTGATTACCCCAACCTCTCATGGCTACTGACCCCAATGAGGAATTCCAGGACAAGGGCAGGGGAACGTTACAATGAGGCACATGGGCATACAAGGAGGATTATAGAAAGGACCTTCAGCCTCCTGAAGGCCAGGTTTCGGTGCCTCCATCTGACAGGTGGATCCATGTACTACTCACCCAAGAAGGTGTGCCAGATCATCGTTGCATGTTGCATGTTGCATGTTGCACAACCTGGCCTTGAGACGCCAGGTGCCTTTTCTGCAGGAGGATGTGCCTGGAGATGGTCTTGTGGCAGCGGTGGAGCCTGTGGACAGTGAGGAAGAGGAGGCAGAGAAAGAAGATGTTGACAACAGAACCAATATCATTAGGCAGTACTTCCAGTGACACACAGGTAAGACACTGTAACTTCGCTTAACATTTCAGTTATCTGTTGGACATTGTACAAGGCAGCCTGTTTCCCTATGTCTATGGCCACTGACTGTACCCTTTGGCATCTCCATTTTCAGATCTCTGTGCCCCACTCTGGCTCCTGCTGTGTGTACTGCTGCACACCAAAGGTCATCCTAAAGTATATTTCACTGTACTTTTGAGTTGCTATGCGTGGATGATGTTTTACTAATACATATTTTAATCATTTGACAGACTCCAGATTGGTATTTGTTCCCAGGGTGTTTATTTAGGTGCTCATAACTAGAGGGGGATATGCAAAGGGCTGGGCTGATGGTGGAGGAAAGTCCAGGGTAGAGTCCAGTCTCTTGGTATCACAGGTGCATTGTCCAATGGGACATAGGAAGGGGAGTAATAGCAGTTCAAGGTGGACAGGGTGATAGTGTGGGACAGAAGGGTGACAATCAGAACAGTCTTATTTCCTGGCGGGGGTCTTGGCAATGTTCTCTGTCTTCTGCCTGGATCGCAGGTAGCCTTTGCTGGATGGTTCTCCTTCTGCAGGGGGTGGAGTGCTGGTGACCTGTTGTTCCTGTGGCGGGCCTCCTGTCCACTAGCGTTGGTAGAGGTGGAAGGCTGTTCCTCTGTTTGGCTAGTGTCAGGCACCTGTTGTTGTGTCACTGCCTCCCTCATGGTCTTGCCCATGTCAGCCAGCACCCCTGCAATGGTGACCAGGATGGTATAGATTTTTGTTAGGTCATCCCTGATCCCCAGGTACTGTCCCTCCCGCAGCCGCTGGGTCTCCTGCAGCTTGGCCAGTATCTGGCCCATCGTCTCCTAGGAATGGTGGTATGCTCCCAGGATGTTGGAGAGTGCCTCGTGGAGAGTGGGTTCCCTGGGCCTGTCCTCCCCCTGTCGCACAGCAGTCCTCCCAGCTTCCCTGTTGTCCTGTGCCTCTGTCCCCTGAACCATGTGCCCACTGCCACTGACCCCAGGTCCCTGATCGTCCTGTGTTTGTGGGTTGCCTGGGTTCACTGTAGTGGTGGACACACTGCTGATTGACGTGTCCTGGGGACAGTGGTATGGGCCCGCTGGGTGGGGGCTGTGGTGGTGTTTCCTGAGGGGGGAGGCTCTGTGGTGGTTTGGGGCTGTGGCAGGGGAACCGACTGTCCAGAGGTCCCGGATGGGCCAGGTTGGTCATCGAGATCCAGGTATGCAGAGCTGCTGTCGTCACTGTGTGCCTCTTCTGTGGGGGGACAGGATGTAGCTGGCACCTCCTCTCCAGTGACGTTGAGTATGGGTCCTGTGGGGATGCAAATACAGTGTTAGTGTATCTGCGTGTGCCATCTTGTGCATGGGTGTGTTTCCCTGTATGATTGTGATTTCCCTGTTAGCTTGGCCTTGTGTGAGTGGTAATTTTGTGGGCTGGGTGAGTCTCTCTACTGGGCATGCTGTGGTGATGGATGTCCATGCAGGTCTGTGATGGGGGTCCATGCATTGGTGTTGCATGCAGGGCTTGGTATTGGGATGGGTGGGTTGTGATGTTGGGGTATATGTGAGGTGATGGAGTGATGGGAGTCAGGGTAAGGGTGAGGGTATGTGATGGCATGCAGGTAGGGTGGGGGATACAGTAGTTAAGATTTGACTTACCAGAGTCCAGTCCTCCTGCTACTCCTGCAAGGCCCTAAGAATGCATGAACGCCAAGACTTGCTCCTCCCATGTTGTTTGTTGTGGGGGAGGAGGTGGGGGTCCACCACCAGTCTTCTGTACAGCTATCTGGTGTCTTGCTACCATGGAACGCACCTTCCCCCGTAGGACTTTCCACTTCTTCCTGATGTCATCCCTTGTTCTTTGATGCTGTCCCACGGCATTGACCCTGTCCACTATTCTCTCTGCCATAGCTCCATCTTCCTTGCAATGGATGTCTGCTGCACCTGTGATCTGAATAGCTGTGGCTCTACCCGGATGATTTCCTCCACCATGACCCTTAGCTCCTCTGCAGAAAACCTGGGGTGTCTTTGGGGTGCCATGGATGTGGTGCGAGTGATATGTGTGAGAATGTGTGGGGTGATGTGTTGGGGTGTATGCTGTGATGTGCATGGATGGTGTGTGGGTGATGGTGTTCTGTGCCTCTGATTGAGTGGGTGCTTCTGGCTTGTCTCTCTCTGTGTGCTATCGTTTTTTTTCGCTGTAAGGGGTTGTAGGTAAAGAGGGTGTGTGTTTTATAGTGGTGTGGGTGTGGTGTGAGTGTGGGTGTCAGGTGTGTGTGGTTTGAATTGTCCAATGTGGTGTAGTTTTGTTGGTGTGTGTGTGTATTTTGAGCACAGCGGTGTGTATTGCCAATGATTTACCGCGATTGAAAGACCGCCGCAGTGATTCGTGGGTCGTGATACTGTGGGCGTATTCCTGTTGGCGTAACGGTGTAGGTTTTGCTATCGCCAGTTTTTCACTGACCTTTGGTCTGGCGGACTTGTGTGGGTGTCTGTATTGTGGCAGAATTCTCAGTGTGGGTCATAATACCTGTGGCGGAATACCGCCGCGATCACTGTATGTTTACCGCCAGGGTTGTAATGAGGGCCTTAGTGGCCGATGATGACTCCTGTGCAGATGATCATCAGGAATGCCACATTCAGTATGCGGAACTCCTAGAATGCCTGAGGGTCATGGACAATGTTAGAAATGGGGTCTCTAGTTGGCAGTCGGTTTGCACCCTGTCCAAATAGGGACCCTCACTCTAGTCAGGATAAGGGAGATACCTGCTCAGATAACCCCTGCTCACCCCCTTAGTAGCTTGGCACGAGCAGTTAGGCTTATCTCAGAAGCAATGTGTAAAGTGTTTGCACATAACACACAGTAACCCAGTGAAAACACTACAAAAGGACACCACACCAATAAAAAAAAATAGCCAATATTTATCTGTATAAAACAATACTAAATACAATAAAAATCCAACATACAGCAATAAGGATATTAATTTTGCAAGACTTATTTTAAAAATACAGTCCCTTGAAGTCAATAGCTCCACCTGGGTTATCATGGTGTTGTGATCAACAAAACCAATAGTTCAGGCTGGCCGCGGTGACGTGGGCCAGCGTCAGTGTCAGGAAGACCCGCAAACAGTACTTTGGAATTGCAGGGCATCATGATCCTCGCGATGAGATCCGAAGAGCGGTGTCGCGGTGTCAGTTCTGGAGACGGTGCAGGGGTCATTGGGCCCTTGAAGTCACATGCGTTGTGGATCGAACTCTGGGCTGATGATGTCAGGTGTCCTGGATGGTGTTGGGGCTGCGATGCAAAGTGGGACGATGCGACGTGTGGTGCCCACAGGTCATGGTGCAGGCAGTGGCTCGGTGATGGCATCCAGCGACATTGGTGAGACCAGGGCTGCGATGTGAAGCAGGGTGGTGCGACGTGCGGTGTCACCAGGTCATGGTGCAGGCAGTGGCATCATCGTTGCTGAAGCGCTGTCATTGGTAGGCCCAAGTCGGCGGTGTGGGACGGGCTCGTGCGGCATCCATGGGTCATGGTGCAGGAACGTCTGTTGACAACACTGGAGTCAATGGTGCTGGCGTCAGTGGACCGGTGCTGTGTCGTGGGACGGGATGGTGCTTTGTGTAGCTCATGAGCAGTGTCCATGGTACAGGCAGTGGCACCGGTGCCAGCAGGAGCGGTAGCGTCGGGGATGCCCCGGTAGCGGTGTGAGCAAGGCGATGCCGGAGTGCTGGGCCCAAAGGTCACGATGCAAGCAGCAGCTCAGTGGCGGCGTCAGATGGCGGCAGTGGTGAGACCAGGGTTGCGGTGCGAAGCGGGGCAGTTCGAATCCGTGCGGTGTCGGCAGGTCACGTTGCAGGCCAGCGGCATCATTGGCGGCGTCGCAGTGGTTTTTCTTCCTGAACAGCACAAAACACACAGTTCCCAGTGCTGTAGGCAGATGAAACTGAAGTCTTTGGTGTTCCTGAGACTTCCAACAGGAGGCAAGCTCTGCTCCAAGCCCTTGGAGAACTTTCTCAAGCAGGATACACAACAAAGTTCACCCTTGGTCTCTTTTAAGGCAGAAACAGCAACTGCAGGCCAACCCAGCAAAGCAACACAGCAAAGAGGCAGTACTCCTCCTCCAGCTCTTCAGCTCTTCAGCTCTTCTCCTTGGCAGAGGTTCCTCTTGATCCAGAAAGATTCTAAAAGTCTGGGGTTTTGGGTCCACTATTATACCCTTTTCTGACTTAGAAGTTGGCCAACTTCAAAGGAAAGTCTCTGTTGTTGAAAAGATCCTTCCTTGCCCAGGCCTGGCCCTATACACACACCAGGGGGTTGGAGACTATATTGTGTGAGGGCAGGCACAGTTCTTTCAGGTGTAAGTGACCACTCCTCCCTCCACTCTAGCTTATATGGCTCATCAGGATATGCAGGCTACACCCCAGCTCCCTTTGTGTCACTGTCTAGAGGAGAGGTGTAAACGGGCCAAATGTCAAACTGACCCAGACAGAGAATCCACAAACAGGCAGAGTCACAGAATGGTTTAAGAAAGAAAATGTCTACTTTCTAAAAGTGGCATTTTCAACCTAACAATCTAAAAACCAACTTCACTAAAAGATGTATTTTTAAATTGTGAGTTCAGAGACCCCAAACTCAAAATCTCGATCTGCTCTCAAAGGGAAACTGCACTTTAAGGTTATTTAAAGGCAGCCCCCATTATAACTTATGGGACAGATAGGCCTTGAAACTGTGAAACCCGAACCTGGCAGTATTTCACTATTAGGACATGTAAAACACACCAATACATGTCCTACCTTCTAAATATACTGCACCCTGCCCATGGGGCTACCTAGGGTATACCTTAGGGGTGCCTTACATGTAGTAAAAGGGAAGGTTTGGGCCTGGGAAGTGGGTGCACTTGCCAGGTATAATTGGCAGCTTAAAACTCCACACACAGACACTCCAGTGGCAGGTCCGAGCTATGTTTACAGGGCTTCTCATGTGGGTAGCACAACCAGTGCTGCAGGCCCACTAGTAGCATTTGATTTACAGGCCCTGGCCACCTCTAGTGCACTGTACTAGGGACTTAGTAATAAATCGAATATGCCAATCGTGGATAAGCCAATTACATACACATTTTGTAAAGGAACACTTGCACTTTAGCACTGGTTAGCAGTGGTAAAGTGCCCAGAGTAACAAAAACAGCAAAATCAGAGTCCAGCACACGTCAACACCCTGGGGAACAGAGGCAAAAAGTTAAGGGAGACCACGCCAAGGATGAAAAGTCAAACACCAACCATGGAGAAACCAAACAACAATACCATTTTTATAGGGAGCACTTCCACTTTAGCACTGATTAGCAGTGACAATAAACCAGCAAAAACAGTGTCCAGTATACCATAAAAACAGGAGGTTAGAAGGCAAAAAGACAGGGGAGACACGCCAAAAGGTGCCAGGTCTAACAGACTACAATCCTTACAAGCAAAAGATATACACTAAGGGTAACCAATCAGGAGCTCCATTGGCACGTACAATCCATCCACAACTGTACCCAACCCCCAGTCTCTCGGTATGCACACCCAAGGGCACAACATATAAGACAGGAGGATATCAATACAGCATTTAGGGACTACTATGCACACCTTATGGAACAAGCTCTTATATACCAATACCACGGCGCGGGCAAGGACAGGCTCCCACATATCCATCACGTACCCAATTTTATGTGGCACTAGGCAGGGATTCCCCCTATCCCCGCTCCTCTTTGTGCTCGCAGTGGAACGAATACCACAGATCACTAAGCAGATGGTAGTCACTGTTGCATACCACCAGGAGAGCAACATCATGCAGTTTCTTTGTATGTGGATGACATCACAATATACATATGTGACCTGTTTATGGACCTAACACCACTTGCCACCTTGCTCCGACTGTTTGCAGGTCCCTCTGGCCTTCGAGTTACCTATAACAAATTCCACACATTCTCCTTCCAGGAATGCATGATGGGAATACTATATCATTTGGCATGAGTTACAACCCCACAGTCTCACATACTTTCCGTTATCTCTGAATACAAATATTTAGATCCACAGCAGATTTAATGGAGGGCAATCTGAATGAGACAATTACTTCAGTCCGCTCACAGATTCAAATCTGGATCACTTTACATCCTTCTTTGGCAGGACGAGTGGCTCTCTCCAAGATGGTGATGCTACCCTGTCTATTATATTTTTATTTGAACCTACCAGTGGTTAACTTAACAGCCTACTCATAGTCTTGTTATGGGATACAGGTAGATGCAGAATAAGCCTATGTAAGCTACAACTTCCACCTGGTGAGGGTGGAATGGGTGCTCCAGAATTCCGAGCCTACTGCTACACAGGCCAATTACAGTGGCTGTCATACTGATTGGTTGGATTTCACCTGACCGAAAGAGATTATACCCCTTGACAAATGTGATTAGGTACACTGCACACGTTATTGTTACGTTATGTGTTACTCCCCACTTACCATTACTCTTAAATAATGAGCTTACATAGTGGAAACAGGCACTAAAATACAGCAGCCCCCACACTACACACCTAAAATACAGTTGAAAGGACTACCGACACAGATGGCCCAGCTCACATCCTTTGGACAGAGACAATGGGAGACTGCAGGTATAAATACATTAGGGGATCTGTTCATTGGTGGAGAACTCATGTCACACCAGGAATTTACCCAGACTCACTGGTTGCCGAAATTCCCGCTTCTTAACACATGCTAACATTTCCTGATACGTCTGTAAACACTGGGCAACAACGGGACCAGAACCAGAGACACACTCCCTCATCCAAGCAGTATATGAAATGGGTACCAGCAGACATTTGGTCAAGTGGCTTTACAAAGGCCTGAGAGTACATCAGCACCTCTCAATGGCACCCCTTAGGAATCGATGGGAGGAGGACTTTGCTCGTGGTGTTTTCTAGTTGAATATTCCAACATGATATCCCGTAATTCCTGGTTCAGATTTATTCAGTTCACCCTACTACACGGCGCTTACCTAACACCTCAGAAACTGCACAAAATATTCCCCACTGTATCTCCTGACTGCCCCAGCTGACCTACTTCACATGACATGGGCCTGCCGCTTCCGGAATGCCTGCTGGGCCAAGGTCCACACTGCCGTGGCGGATCTGGCGGCTGCCCCCACTGGAGCACGGTGGAGCACTGTCTATTGGGCCTGTTCCTGTGACTTAAGCATTCCAAAACCCATCACACTTCATTGGCCTAGCACTTTTACTGGCAAAGTGTCAAATTACCAGGCGCAGGAAATCCCCTAGAGCTCCACTTGTGAATAGTTGGCAAGGGGATGTTATACATTGTGGAACTGCCAAGAGCGTTGCGCTGCAAATGAAGGAGTATTGCGGGCTTCGGATGCGGCCTATTGCCTTGACATGGGACACCCTCATAGAATTGTTCAAATCCCAGACCGCTGATGAACAAGGTCCTGGTGATACGAAATGGGGTCCCGCTGATGTAACTTTCGAACACCACCACCCGACATTCCCTTATGATTGTCTTCTAATGGTTGAGACTGTGTAAAACTTTGGAGTAGGTGCACACCCCATGCTAACCGTAAAAGCAGGTTTTGCTCTCTGACTCCAACCCCGTCCCCACCAGGACTATCCGACAACTACCGTTTAATATCACTCCACGCATGACAGAAGACTAGTTGGGGTTAGGGTGAGTAGTAAAGTATTTTTATTACCGCCCACCATATTAAGACGCCAACAAAAGCCTGGTGGAAACAGCTCAGAAGTGAAAGGACTCACCATTGGAGACACAGGGAAGAACAACGCCGCCATGGAACCCGACTGCATGTTTTCCCGATGATCTTCTACGTTATGCTCCACCTGGAACACCAACGCCGATGAAGACGATGACGGTGAGTACAGCTGCCTACCACACAAGAGAGGGTGGGAGGAAAACAAGAGTGACACACAGACATGCACAACACACTACCGACACACACACACCATACACACAACCAGCTGCACAGAAAAAACAATTTCTCCCTGAAGATCGGCAGAATAATGCAAGGACAACAGGAATGAACGAAAGTGATTGTAATCAGATCAAAATCAAAATCAATAATTTGATTTGTCAATGAAACAGATATGTACACGTGTACACAAAGGGACACTGCCCAGTCCAATGTTCAAAGGGCCCTCATGGCCACAGGGCACCGTCTAAGGCCCAACTCAGGTCCTGACCATATCCGAATAGTACACTGCAGGGGCATCAGTTTGCAAATAGGCAGGCACCTCAGGGGGAGGCGGGATCACCTCAGCCGGATGCAGGAACAAGCCCTCTGGTTCTGGAAGGGGCAACATGGCCATTGCTTTGTCCTGGGGCGTGCAAGGCCACAGTCTCTCAGGAGGTTGACTTGCCCACTGGTTCTGGAGGGGGCAACATACCCATTGCTTTTTCCTGGGGAGTGCAAAGCCACAGTCTCTGGCGTGGGTGTTTTTCCCACTGATTCTGGAGGGGGCAACATGCCCATTGCTTTGTCCCAGGGAGTGCAAGGCCACAGTCTCTAGAGTGGGTGGCTTGCCCATTGGTCCTGGAGGGGACAGCCCGCACAGCAGCACCTGGAGGGTGGGCTACATGGCGTCTGCCGGCAGTGGCGGCTGCACTGTGGTGGTGGTTGGAGGAGGCTCTTGGGCAGCCCCTGCACTCACTGATGGTTGCACATCCACAGCTAATGGTGGTGGCGGTGTTTGCCTGACAGGTTCCGCTGGTGTAGAGTGCCCGTCTCCTCCTTTTCATGGGTTGGGGATCCCTTACCCTTCCTGGTGGTGCAGGCTCCTTCCCCTTCCTCACAGCTGGTGCAGGCTCCTTCCCCTTCCTCAAGGCTGGTGCTGGCTCCTTCCCATTTCTCACAGCTGGTGCAGGACCCCTCCTCTTCCTCACAGCTAGTGCAGGACTCTTCCCTTTCATCCCTGGTGGTGCTGGCTCCTTCTCCTTCAGTGTCGTAGGTCTGGTATCCTTACCAGTACCAGTAGGTGGTGCCACCACTGTCCCATGGACGGTTTGGCTGAGGTGCATGGCTGTGTTTTTGGAACCCTACCCATAAGTGCAGGATGGGGGGGAGGAGGTTAATGTGGGAAAAGAAAAGGTTTTTAGGGAGGTTGGGGCAGGAGGAGGGAGGAGTAATGGAAGTGGAGGATGAGGGAGTGGTTGTTGGAGGTGTATGTCTGCTGGATTTGGGTGCAGGAGCATGGGCTGTATGCTGATGTGAGGTGGATGGCTGTTGGGTGTTGCGTTTGTGTCCTTTAGGAGGGGGGACAGACACAGTGGGAGAGGACACAGGGGATGCATGCATGGATGTTGTGGAGGTGTCTGCCAGTGTGGTGTGTGTTCTGTTTGGTGTGGTGATGCTGATAGTGGATGTAGATGTTGTGCATGCAGGTGTGAGTGTGGACGTAACTGGGAGGGAGGTGGAGATGGAGGAGGAGGGGGAGGCCTTGGAGGCTGCGGATGTTGTCGTGTCTGCAATGGTATGTTGTTTGTGTTAGTGCCTGTGGGATGAAGTGTGGTGCTTGTGTTTGCCTGTACCACTCTTGTGTGTTGCCTTGTGGGCATGCTCATCTGTCTGTGTACTTGGGATGGGTTGGAGTTGAGGAGAATGGGACTAGGAAGTGGAAGTTGGAGGAGGGATGGTAGAAACAGGGACAATGGCTGCCATCAGAGAGGAGGCCAGAGCCTGAATCGATCTCTGTTGGGCTGCCAAACCACCATGAATGCCCTCCAGGAATGCATTGCATTTCTGCATCTGGGATGCCAAGCCCCTGGATGGCATTCACAATGGTTGACTGCCCTACAGAGATGGATCTCAGGATACCAATAGCCTCCTCACTCAGGGCAGCAAGGCTCACTGGGGCAGGGCCTGAGGTGCCTGGGGCGAAGGAGATACCCACCCTTCTGGGTGACCGGGCACGGGCAACTTGCTGAGAGGCTACTGGGAGGGAGGTGCTGGTACAGGGGTGGCGGCTGTACCTGCAGCTGGGGTGGTCACAGAGGTGTCCACCACCAACAGGGAGCTCCCAATGGAGGAGGTATCAGAGTCTGTGTTGCCTTCTCCAGTCTCCGCCGTGGTGCTCCCCTCGCCCTCCATCCAACTTGTTCCCTCGGCATCGGTGAACTCTGCCTCCAGGGTTCTGTGGGATGCAGCTCCCTCTGACACCGGTGCCTCTGTCCCTCTGCCAGATGATGCTAATGCACACAAGAACAGGATGACAAAACAAAAAAGGGGGGGAGAGAGACAAAGGATACACTGGGTCAATGACTGCACCAACACCACGGTTGGCGTACACAGCACCCTCACACACAGGGAACAGGCCTACGTACTATGCATTGCACTACCAGTGAAATGGCTAGTCAACAAGCCATGAGGAGGAGCACACACCGCCAACTGCAGCACACCTGGGACCCACGCACCCCTGCCTAGAAGTGAATACTAACAAGCTAGGTTACCTGTATTTGCCATGCAACCATTACCCTGCTGAGGTCCTACACTGATATGTCTGGCACCCACTAACACACAACGACCACCCAGATACCATCCCACCAGCCATCAGTTGTAATGATACCCACTGCACTCACCCCCTTGTGGCTGCTGTGATTCCCTCAAGCACCCCTCCAGCTCAGGGTTGGCCACTGCCAGTAGGCGGGCCATCAGGGGGCTTAGAGTCCGACATGCACCCCTTCCTCGTTGGGACTCCATCCCCAACTGGGCCTCCGCAGTCTTCCATGCCCAGCGTCTCAGGTCCTCCCATTGTTTTCGACAATGGGTGTTCCGCCTTCCATAGACCACCAGGGTCCACATGTCCTTGGCGATGGCACGCCATAATCCCTTCTTTTGATGGGCACTGACCTGCAGAGGTAATACATATAGGAGAACTCTATTAAACAAACTGTCCAGCCTGTCACACACATGGCCCACCATACCCAATCACATCACCATTGCAACACGCATAGGCCAGCTCACAACATGTACACTGCCAACAGACATTCCCCACCCACCCTTACACGATGCCTTCACACACATCTCCATGCATTCATGCCACATGCACCATGCCCACAGTGTACTCACCTGTTGGTCTGGAGGCCCATATAGCAGTCCGTACTGGGGTAGGACCCCTTCCACCAGTCGCTCCAACTCCTCCGAAGTGAAGGCTGGGTCCCTTTCCCCGGTCACATGGGCCATGGTAGGTTCCAGACACAAGTCACAGCAGCACATGCATGGTAGGTTTTCTCCTGTGAAAGGTCAGTAAACAATTAAGGATTGAGATAGAAAATGGCAGTCACGTCTGCGACGTTGTACACTGTTACCGCCGGCGTAGATCCCCATTGGCCACTGTACCCCATAGGGCCCAATATAATCCAGTGAGGAATTGCACGGCGGTTCACGACGGCCTACAGCCACGGCGCACAACGTCAGCGGAATTACCTCACTTCCACCAGTCCCTCCGCACAGGACAGGCGGTCGCCATTTTAGTGGGGGTGAACAGGCCTTTCTGCGTCACAGGATAAATAGGCACATACTTTTAAATTACACTGTCCCAAAACATGATTGCATGATGTGGACTGCTGTTGTGGTATAGTTGTTCAAATTGTGACAGCCTACTCACTCTTGTGCCCCTTAGATACCTACCGCTGCGGATGAATGTGAGATGGAGACATACCCCCGTGTACAGACCCCTGGTGGACTTAACTACACTGGAGGACAGGCACATAATATAGAGTGGACAGGGCCACAGTCACAGAGCTGTGTGCCCAGTTGGAGCCTGACCTGATCTCAGTATCCGTCATCCCACTGGGATCCTCACTCTTGTGCAGGTTCTATCAGTGCTCCATTTCCTGGCGACAGGTTCTTACCAAGTGACAGTGGGCTTGGCAGCAGGAATGTAGCAGCCAATGTTCTCAATCGTGCTATCAAGAGTCTTGTCTGCCCTGGTAAAACCCATATGCAGCTACATTTCTTTTCCTGAGGTGGAAGATTTGGCCACTGTGAAGGCCGGATTGTATGCAATGGGACATTTCCCCAATATCATTGAGGCAATTGACGGTACACATATTGTGTTTGTCCCCCCCATGCCAGAATGAACAGGTGTACAGGAATCGTAAGAGTTTCCACTCCATGAATGTGCAGATGGTGTGCCTGCCAGACCAGTACATCTCCCACATCAATCCTAAGTATCTTGGGTCATTGCATGATGCCTTTGTCCTGAGGAATAGCAGCATCCCAAATGTGATAGTCCAACTACAGAGGCACAAGGTGTGGCTTATAGGTGAGCCTTGGTCCCCACCCAGTGTATGTTGGTGTATGCCTCTGCTGTAAGCGAAATAGGATAGTGTGTGGCTAAATGTTGGCCCTCAGTACTTGCAGGTGCCTCTGGCTACCCAAACCTATCGTGGCTGCTGACCCCTGTGAGGAATGCCAGGACAAGGGCTAAAAAACTTTATAATGAGGCACATGGGTGAACAAGAAGGATAATTGAAAGGACCTTCGGCCTCCTGAAGGCCAGGTTCCAGTCCGTCCATCTAACAAGTGGATCCCTATCTGCCAGATAGTAGTGGCATGCTGCATGCTGCATGTTGCGCAACCTGGCCCTCAGATGCCATGTACCTTTTCTACAGGAGAAGAAGACTGGAGATGCCCCTGTGGCAGCAGTGGACCCTGAGGACAGGGAGAATGAGGAGGCAGAGGATGAAGATGTGGACAACAGAACATTAGTGATCCATCAGTACTTCCAATGACACACAGGTGAGACAGTGCAACGTCACATTTCTATGACTATTGTATTATGTATGGCATTGGCAAGCTGGCAATACCCACTTGTTTCCTCTACTTACTGTCACCTATGGATTATCATTTTACGGATGTTGGTGATATGACAACAATGTTGTGATCACAACAGCCAGCAACATGTCATTCATTCTATGCTCTCACTATGTACAGTTCATTTGCAGTTGATGTAGCTGTTTCAATCAATACAAATTTTCAAAACATGAAATTCTAGTAGTAGAGTTTTATCCAAGGGTGTTTATTGTAGTGCTAATAAATTGAGGGGGAAGTGCAATGGAATGGGGTGATGATGGAGGAAAGTCCAGGGTATTGTTCCAGTCTGTTTGCAGCACAGGTGCAGTGTCCAAGGGGACATAGGAAGGGGAGCAATTGCAGTTCAAGGTGAACAAGGTGACAGGGTAGGACACAAGAGGCACAATCAGGAGAGTCTCATTTCCTGGCAGTGGTCTTGGCAAGTGTCTCTAGCTTCTGTCTGGGTCGCAGGGAACGTTTGTGGGGTGCTTCACCTTCTGCAGGGGGAGGGATGCTGGTGACCTGTGGGTCCTGTGTGGGGCCTCCTGGACACTAGCGGCGGTGGAAGTGGAGGGCTGTTCAGTTGACTGGCAAGCGGTAGGGGCCCGCTGATGTGACACTGCCTCACTCATGATGTTGGCCATATCTGCCAGAACCCCTGCAATGGAGATCAGGGTGTTGTTAATGGCCTGCAAGTCCTCCCTGATCCCCTGATACTGTCCCTCCTGCAGCAACCTGTTCTCCTGCACGTTGTGTAGGATCTGGTTCATCATGTCCTGGGAATGTTGGTAGGCTCACAGGATCTCGGAGAGTGCCTCCTGGAGAATCGGTTCCCTGCTCCTGTCCTCCCCCTGGTGCACAGCAGTCCTCCCAGTGTCCCTGTTGGCCTGTGCCCCTGTCCCCTGAACGGTGTGCCCACTGCCACTTACCCCAGGTCCCTGATTGTCTTGTGGGCGAGGTGTGGCCTGGGGTCCCTGTACAGGTGGGCACACTGCTGATTGACGTGTCCTGGGGACAGAGGTTTGGGTACGCTGGGTGGGTACTGTGGTGTGGGATACTGAGGGGGGAAGCTCTATGGTGGTCTGTGAGTGGGCTTGGGTGACCGGCTGTCCAGTGGTCCATGATGGGCTAGGTTGGTCCTCCAGATCCAGAAGTCCAGAGTTACTGTCATCACTGGGGGCCTCTTCTGTTGGGGGACTGTACAGTGGTGGCACGTCCTCTCCACTGACATTGGCTGGGGTACTTGTGGGGATGTAAATGATGTTTTATGCTTCATTCGTTCAAAGTTGTACTTCCGTAGCTTCCCCTCTATGGTTGGTGTTGCCCTGCCAGCTTTTGCTTGTGTGTGGTGATTTATTGTGGGTATGTTAGTTTCCCTATGCTGTGCATGCTTTGGTGATGGGTGTCCATGCAGGTCTGGGAGGGCTGTCCATGCATTAGTATGGCATGCAGGGCTGGGCATTGTGGTTAGTCAGATGTGTAGGTGCAGTGTGTGGGATGTTGTGGAATGATGGGAGTGAGGGTGAGGGGGTGTGAAGGCATGCAGGTATGGGAGGTGATAAGTGCTAAATGTTGACTTACCAGTGTCCAGTCCTCAGGCTACTCCAGCAAGTCCCTCTGGATGCAGTATTGTCAGTACCTGCTCCTTCCATGCTGTGAGCTGTGGGGAGGATGTGGGGGTCCTCCGCCAGTCCTCTGTATGGCGAGCTGGTGTCTTGCTGCTATGGAATGTACCTTCCCCCGTAGGTCATTCCACCTCTCCCTGATGTCGTCCCTTGTTCTTGGGTGCTGTCCCATGGCATTGACTCTGTCCACGAGTCTCCGCCATAGCTCCATCTTCCTTGCTACTGCTGTACCTGTGCTCCAAAGAGCTATGGCTCTACCCTGACAGTTTCCTCCACCATGACCCTTAACTCCTCCTCAGTGAAACGGGGGTGCTTTGTGGTGCCATGGGTGTTGTGTGATGTGTGTTGGTGAGGGTGTGTTGAGTAATGTGGTGGGGTGTGTGATGTGGAGTGCGTGAGGGGTGTATGGCTGTATGTGGTGTGTGTGTCTGGTTCTCTCTGTGCTCTTCTTCTCAGTCTCCTGGCAGTAATTGTTGGTAGAGGGTTGTCGGTAATGTGGGTGGGTGTTTTATAGTGGTGTGGGTGGGTGTGTGTGGTTGTCAGGTGTGTATTTTTCGTATTGGCCAATGGAGTGTTGTTTTGACTGTGGGTGTCTATTCTGAGCGTGGAGGTATGTACTGCCAATGGTTTACCGCCGTTGAATATCTGCCGTGGTGATTCATGGGTCATAATGTGATGGGCGTTGTTTTGTTGGTGTAACGGTATGGGTTTTGGGACCGCCGCTTTATCACTGACCTTTGTTCTGGCGGATTTGTGTATGTGGCTGTATTCTGCCGGATTGGGGTGTGTGTGTGTTATAATTTGGTGAACGGATATCCGCCACCGTGGCGGTAGGTTGGCGGCCATCAGCGTGACGTTAAGCAAGATTTACCGCCTGTGTCATAATGAGGGTCTATGTCTTTCACGGATTCCGTTCATTCACGGAAACGAAATTACAATCTCAGATGTATAACGATGTACAAATTGCTTGTTAATAACTTTCTATCGCTTACACTCTAATATATGTAAAATGTACATTGAAATAATTGTTTCCTGCTGTACTATCTATCTTTTCAAATATGCAAAACCTAATGAAATTTGTTTAAAAAAATGTTTAAATCATTAGAGAATGCAACATAAATGGGTAAAATGAGTCAATTGGTCATTTAATCAAGACACAGCATGAAGCTTAGAATGCACAAAATAATCAAATAGAAATAGGTATTGTTCAGTCCTTGTATTAATCAGAGTTCAGATGGGCATGGTGCTACCTCCTAAAAATCAAGGAAGAATGAGTCCAATAGCCCAAAGAAGGGGTTTCTTTTATAATGTGTTTCACAATGCAAGTTGTGCATTCAATACAATTGTGCAAAAGTAAAATGATCTGAACCAATCACGTCAAAGAAAGAACAATACAGTTTCTGAGTTCATACTCTGAACATTATCCCACAGACTCACCTAATACATTTCCTATCCCTTGTGCTCTTCAGGCAACTCAGTAATTAATACAACTGTTGGAACATAATCTACAATGACAAGTTCTCATGAGAATTACACCGTGGTCCCAATAGATAAGACCTCGAAAACAATCTCTCTTAGGGGAATATTGGACTTTAAAGAATGAAACATCAGTCTGTATTTGGGAAAGTGATAATACATCTCAAAACATGGTTTATAAAGTTGCTTATGCATGAATAGTCTGTATGCGAATGAAAACAGCAGTGAAAACATGACTGTATACTCAAAGGTGGCTGAAAATAGAGATAGCCATTTTGAAACCAAGGTCAACACTGATCAATGTTTGAATAAAAGCAATTAACTTCACATATATGTTATTTATTATTGTGTTCACATTATAATACAATCCTTTGTCAACCCCTTCTTTTGTTGATTTTTTAAACCATCACAACCCATACTTTAATAATTAAGTTTGTTTACACTACAGTTTTCTCTGATTTCAACTTTTTGCTTCTGGCTTCTTCCAACTCCTTCATACCGTCATACACACCAGAATTGATAGTTTCCATCTTGTGTTCTCTTTTCCTTTTGTATCTTCCACTTGTTGTAGACAGCTTCGTTTTTCCACCTCCAATTTAATCCCTTCTTAAAGCAATGAAATGTGATACGTCAAATTACAAGCATAACATCAATTATTCAAATTAACTATTAAGGGCATCAATATTTCCCTAAGAAGACTTCCACCTACAGTTTCTAACCATTCACCAATCTGGGAGAGTCCTTCTCCAATCACACCAGCCAATGATTTAACTGTCTCCTGCCCACCAAATTCTTGCAAAGACTGTGCTTCTAGTGTTATGTCAGTAATGTTCATTATATAGTTATCAATCTGCTTACCGTTATCTGGTGCACAAGTGCAATATCGCTGTACCCACAACATGCAACATACTCCACCTTCTTTTGCCAATAAGATATCTAAAGCAAGAGTATTTTGGAGAACCATAGCACCTGCAGCCATTTATTCTTTGTTATTGCTTGTTAGAGCAGCTGCCAAATTAGTGGCCATTTGATCTACTAATCACTAAATTCATTTAAAGCTACACCAACAGAAGAATTCATAGCACCAAATATATCTCCTAACACCTGACCAGAACTATGTTTCTTCCTACTTACATTTTAGTCACCCTTGTCACTAATCTCATTCACATGATAAATAGTGAGGAAGTACTAGAGCTAAATGAGCAGTTTCCCACCCATTTGCATGGGAATTTAAAATGAGCTGTCTTACCACACTCACAATAAATCTCTTTAAGAATGCGTTCATTCTTATTAAAAACCTCATTAGTAATTAAATAACTTTGGTCACTCATACTCCATCCTACCCATTCTGCTGATTCCATATTATTTTCTTATGTAGCATATAAATGTCTCCCTTCCTTGCCTGATTGGTACTAAGGGCCTGATATAGATTTCGGTTGACAGATTACTCCATCACAACAGTGACGGATAGCACGCCCTCCTGGTGAAATTATAATCCTATAGGATATAATGAGATTTAGATTTCGGCAGACGGGCTATCCGTCACTATTGGGATGGGGTAACCCATCCGTGGTGATCTAAATCAGGCCCTAAATCTTGGATTCACTTTTGCATTTCCAATCCTTTCTTTCTTTTCCCTTCCTAATTCAGGCTCGCTTGCCTCTTACCACTTTTTGCTACCATTAACCCTTCTTTTGTTAAACTTCGGCATCAGCTTCTTTTCAACCTTACAGGGAGTGCAGAATTATTAGGCAAATTAGTATTTTGACCACATCATCCTCTTTATGCATGTTGTCTTACTCCAAGCTGTATAGGCTCGAAAGCCTACTACCAATTAAGCATATTAGGTGATGTGCATCTCTGTAATGAGAAGGGGTGTGGTCTAATGACATCAACACCCTATATCAGGTGTGCATAATTATTAGGCAACTTCCTTTCCTTTGGCAAAATGGGTCAAAAGAAGGACTTGACAGGCTCAGAAAAGTCAAAAATAGTGAGATATCTTGCAGAGGGATGCAGCACTCTTAAAATTGCAAAGCTTCTGAAGCGTGATCATCGAACAATCAAGCGTTTCATTCAAAATAGTCAACAGGGTCGCAAGAAGCGTGTGGAAAAACCAAGGCGCAAAATAACTGCCCATGAACTGAGAAAAGTCAAGCGTGCAGCTGCCACGATGCCACTTGCCACCAGTTTGGCCATATTTCAGAGCTGCAACATCACTGGAGTGCCCAAAAGCACAAGGTGTGCAATACTCAGAGACATGGCCAAGGTAAGAAAGGCTGAAAGACGACCACCACTGAACAAGACACACAAGCTGAAACGTCAAGACTGGGCCAAGAAATATCTCAAGACTGATTTTTCTAAGGTTTTATGGACTGATGAAATGAGAGTGAGTCTTGATGGGCCAGATGGATGGGCCCGTGGCTGGATTGGTAAAGGGCAGAGAGCTCCAGTCTGACTCAGACGCCAGCAAGGTGGAGGTGGAGTACTGGTTTGGGCTGGTATCATCAAAGATGAGCTTGTGGGGCCTTTTCGGGTTGAGGATGGAGTCAAGCTCAACTCCCAGTCCTACTGCCAGTTCCTGGAAGACACCTTATTCAAACAGTGGTACAGGAAGAAGTCTGCATCCTTCAAGAAAAACATGATTTTCATGCAGGACAATGCTCCATCACACGCGTCCAAGTACTCCACAGCGTGGCTGGCAAGAAAGGGTATAAAAGAAGGAAATCTAATGACATGGCCTCCTTGTTCACCTGATCTGAACCCCATTGAGAACCTGTGGTCCATCATCAAATGTGAGATTTACAAGGAGGGAAAACAGTACACATCTCTGAACAGTGTCTGGGAGGCTGTGGTTGCTACTGCACGCAATGTTGATGGTGAACAGATCAAAACACTGACAGAATCCATGGATGGCAGGCTTTTGAGTGTCCTTGCAAAGAAAGGTGGCTATATTGGTCACTGATTTGTTTTTGTTTTGTTTTTGAATGTCAGAAATGTATATTTGTGAATGTTGAGATGTTATATTGGTTTCACTGGTAATGATAAATAATTGAAATGGGTATATATTTTTTTTTGTTAAGTTGCCTAATAATTATGCACAGTGATAGTCACATGCACACACAGATATCCCCCTAACATAGCTAAAACTAAAAACAAACTAAAAACTACTTCCAAAAATATTCAGTTTTGATATTAATGAGTTTTTTGGGTTCATTGAGAACATGGTTGTTGTTCAATAATAAAATTAATCCTCAAAAATACAACTTGCCTAATAATTCTGCACTCCCTGTATTTAATTTACACATAAACCTGTTGTTAGTGAAGTTAATTTGTTCGAGTTGTGTAATCGGACTTGCAGCTATTGACCCAGTCCATCTAATTTTTTATATTGTAAAGGAACTCAGAGTCCTAAAATAGGCACTTTCTCCAAGGAAACATAATCATCAGAAAGAAAAGTATCAATAATTTCTTTTGATAAAACACAGTTTTAAGTACATAACAAGATAATGGATATGCAAGAGGAAGTTGCAGATAGGTCACACACTCAATGGCTGATGCAGGTTGGACAAAACACACATAGCAACCACTGACAAATTTTTATATTCTTCTTACAGGCTAAAATATACATTTGTCCTCAAATCGGCAACCAAATAATTGCTATGTATCATTTTGTTAATTTCATCATATCTACTTTTGGTCAAGGTCTGGGTACTGCTTGAGGGTGGAGGGAGTGAAACCCCACTCAAGCAGCAACCACAATCCTTGTCAGGGTGAGGCACATTCCAACCGCAAATTAACCTATGCTCAACCCTCTGGTAGTTTGGTACACAGCCATCGGGCTTAAGTTAGAGTCAAAGTGTACATTTTTTATGCAGCATTTCAAACAGTAATAAAGTGAAAACCCACCACTAACAATGCCACATTAATTTAGACAAATATAGTAAAATGTAATAAAAACATTCAGACCATAATGGCAAAAATCCAATCAGTAGAACCTGAGATATGCAATTTAAAGATTTAAGTGAAAATAGTGCAGAGAAAAAACCCAAAGTGCCACTCACGGCTATCTGGTCATGTGAGACCAGGAGAAAGTCACAAGTTCAGGCTGCCCTTGGTGGAGGGTGGGTTAGATATAGGGACCAGGTTTGTCCCGCTGAGAAGTTACCTTCTCAGTCCAGAACAAAGAGTCCCATTTATGGTGGAGAGGGTCACAAGGAGCAGAGAACATCGTGGATGGTCGCTGATGTAGCATGAACAGTAGGCCTGGTGTCATGGGTGGTCATCGTTGTAGCAAGAAGATCCTGTTGTTATCTCAAGCTGCCCGGAACTTTGAGGGGCGCTCCCCACGAATGGTCAATGCTGTAGTGCCCAGGGTTGGGCTGACAGAACTTCACATTGGAACGCTGGACGAGTGACAAGGTTTCAGCACCAATGGACCTGTTTGCGTTCATGAAGAGCCCAAAAACTTCAATTCAGATTTCCTGTGGCCACATCAAGGGTCCAGGACCTGAGGGGCACCACTTGGGGTTCAGATGCTTGATCCAGCTGGATCTGGGTGCAAGTGGTTGGGAGCCTGTTATGTCACTGTCGCTCTAAAAAGGAGGCAGACTTGCCCTTACTCTATGAGTCCTGGGTTCAAGTGCAAGTCCAAATCGCTCTGACTCAAACATGGGGGACAGCAGGGCAGCAATCAAGCAAGGCAGCAGTCCAGCAAGGTAGTAGTCCAGCAGGGTAGGAGTCTAGCAGAATGGCAGTCCTTTCAGCAGCACAGCAGTCCTTCTATGTGGCAGAGACTCCATAGGTCCAGAAGTGTACTGAAAAGTTGGTGTCTGAGGTCCGTTATTTATACCAGGTATCTCCTTTGAAGTGTGAGAAACTATAGGCTTCTCTTTGAAGTGCACAGGATTCCTGACTCCGCTGCCCTTGCTCCTGACTAACTATAGGGGGTATGTAGCCATTTGTGTAGAGACAGGAAACAGCCTATTCAAGTGTACATAAGGCTCTGCCCATCTCTGCCCTCCCATGCTGCCAGTGATGGCCCATCCCGGCACACCTAAGCTCTCTATTGTTTGTGGCTGTTTAGGGGGAATACACAAAGCCCAACTGTCAGCTACACCCAGTTATGTGACCCAGAAACAGGTTGCATGCACTAAATGGCTAAGGCAGGAAAATGCTAACTTTCTAAAAGTGGGACTTTCAAAATTGTATTTTAAAATCCAATGTCACCATGAGATAGGATTTTTCATTATAAGTCCAAAGACACCAACCATGAACTCTTCCCATTTGGAAGTTACAGCTTATTAAATGTAATGAGGTAACTCCAATGTTATCTCATGGGAGAGGAAGGTTTTGCAGCAGTGGAAAATGGCTGGTAGGATTCAATTTAAAGGCCCTGGGTACACATAGTACCACTTTACTAGGGACTTACAGGTAAATATAATAATATACTAATTAGGTATAAGCTACCATGTTTTAAGGAGAGAACAGGAGCACTGTTACACTGGGTAGCTGTGGTAAAGTGTGCAGAGTCCTAAAGCCAGCAATAACTAAGTCAGCAAAACAAGAGGGTTGACGGCAAAACGTTAGGGGGAAAACCACACCAGAATGCCAGTTCTAACACTGGTTAATTATATTTTTAGTTGAGGCATGGCCAGTTGAAATGATTATTCCCACTAATAAACCAACTATGAATATTACTATTATCATTACCAAGAATAATTGTAAGAATTTGCAGCAATTTTTCTTTCTGTTCGTCATGTTTCTTCTATGAAAAATTCCATGATGGAGACAAAATAAAAAAAAATGAAACTAATTTTACAGTGCAAAAAAATAAGCAACACAGTTAGTTTATGCATTCAATATCTCTAAAGAAAGAAAACATAGAGTCTTTAACTGCATAATTAAGATACAAAACAGAACAGACTCAAAACGTTTGCAGAGTTGAAAAATTCAGTTCAAGTCTCAGTTCAGCATTTCATCTGGAAAATATTGAAGAATGAAAATTTCACATTTTTATCAGTTCATACTAATGGAGGGCCTTCAAAACAAGGGTATAGTCTGTTAAATCAATGGATTCCTCATCTGATTATTCAGTTTGCTAGATATGGACTAGATATGACCAATCTGGAGGTGCATTATTTTTTATTAGGCACTCAGCCTTTTTGGTATTACGGCTGTTCACTATCACTGTCACCTTGTTCTTCTTGCTGTTTCCACTTTTATTGTTTCAGGTCTTTGTTCTTTCTCCTGTATTCCTTTCCTTTTGTCTACAGCTCTTGGCCAGCTTTCTGCAGATTATACTCTTCCACTTCAGGTGCTTATGATTGGCTCTGATTCACAGTGCTTATTTTCATCTTCAGATCAGTTTTCAACCACAGCTAGTACCCTTATTCCATTTGCAGCAAGCCGAGGGCTATTTTCAATCTGATCTACTTCCCTCCTCACAGTAAGACTCACCAATGGTTTTGGAGATGCACAGCTTTAATATTGTTCTCTAAATGTTTCTTTGCTCTCACGACTCTTGAATATCTTCTCCTTGATCTTGCCCATCTTACTCTAGGGCTTGACGTGACTGTTCTTAGGATACTCCTTCCATAAAGACACATCTTGTGCTCCTTCTCCTTCTATCTCCTTGCACTAGACTGGGGTTCACTTCGGTGAACCAGTGGCTGTTGTCACCACTTCTCCATCAATTTGTCTCACCTTCTTTATGTGCAACATGTGAATCCACTGTTGCAATCTGGCACATTTCACAGCAGTGTTGGTATTACCTGAGGCAGACCTTCTCAGTGAGGCTCCAAATAGGTCACACAATTTTTTTTTGTTTACCAAACCCCAGCAACCAGGTTTAAAATCAAGTCACTGCTCCTGCTCCTCTGGCTACTTGATGACAGATGGAATGTACTATATCAACCAGTCCCCGGCAAATTTCAAGAACTTTACCATCTGTGACATTTACACGTTCAAATAAAGAGAATGAAGGAATTCTCATGGTTCTCTTCATCAGCACTTTATGGTAAGTGTAGGAACGCCCCAGTAGACCTCCATGGAGAAAGAATTAGTCAGAATAGCCTTAAGATCCAATAAGGGTGGCATAAGCCAGGGGCCAGCCACGTGGGACTGTTTCTGGGTGTCTGTGTGAAGAATCATCATGGGGCAGGCTGAGTGTGGGCTGGACTGAAACAGGCTACAGGAGCAGGAGCAATGAAGTCCAGTTAGCCAAAGCAGGAGCAATGTCTGGACACCTCATGGTGACAAATTCTTTCTTTGTGGATATCTGGTGGGGGGTTATTACACTTTTTCAGTGCCTGCTAAAATGGTTTCATGCTCATGAAAGATGTTGGAGTCCTGATAATGATCCTGTTGAGGATTGAAATGCCATCAACTGATTATACTGTAGACCCACATTTGAATATATGATTTGTTATGAAAGGTCGTGTTACTCTTGTTTTTTTGACACACAAGAGGATCACGTTTATCACATGCGTGTGTCACTTATGAAGGAGCACTGAGCACTTTGTTCTGCACTGGCACTCACTGTGCCTTTTTCGCGACTTTAACTGTTTAATTGATCAAAATTGACATTTGATGGCACATAAATCTGCATATTCCATCACCCCTGTTCCTTGTACATCCATACAGTCATGGTCAAAATGTTCTTCCTCATCATCATGATCTTGAATGGGCAAAACTGTTGGGGTATTCAAAACATTGCATCATCCAATGGAAATGTTTTCAGCTTCCAAGATTACGTGTTCATATTTTGTCCAATGTATGTTTGTCATATGCTGAGTTTGAGTAAGTCAGCAAAATCTCTACCGAGTGAGGAACCCTCGCAATAAGTGGATAACCCATCACATTCCCTCCACTGTGTCGGATTCCCACACAAACTGCTGCAACCGATTTCAGGCAACCCGCAAATGCCACTGCCACTGGATCTACTGTGGCCAAAAAGCAGGGCACTGGCCGTTTCACTTCTCTGAGAGTCTGTGCCAATAGAGGCAATGAGCATTGTTTGCATTCATGACAAAACAGAAAGAAATACTTATCATAAGGGTACCTCAAGGTGTCAAATTAATTGTGGCATTAAACCTGACTTTGTGTCCATGTCAAATTTAATGTTACTTTTAGGGAAAGACAACTTTTTGAAAGTTGCCACTCTGTAGTCTAGTTTGTCCAGTGGCCTCAAATAGATGCTGGCCACCAGCCAGCTTTCTGTCCTCCTGGTGAGTAGTGTGAATGACTCCCAGGCTTAGGAGCAACGATAGCCTGCTACAGAGGAATGTAATGCTTCCCTCTTGCAGGAAGCCACTCAAGGTGTTGGCCCAAAAGGCGAGCTTCGAAGGCGAAGATGCCTTTGGTGGGTAAATGGCAATCACATTCCTAGGGGACTGCCCTTTTGTTCAGGTAGACAGGCTAGCCGTGGGGTGGGGGGGGGGACAGAGTATGGAGACCCGAGCCCAAACTGGTTTTGCTGTGGCCATGTAGTCCACAGGTAGCCACACCTCTAGTGAGGGCTACCATGCTCCTAACATCCAAGGACGGGTTCAGACATCTTGGGAGTGGGCAGAATACTGCATCCTCAGATTTCTAGATGGCACAATAACCAGAGGTTGCCATAGGGTTGGAGGGATCCTGGTAGCTATTGGCTAGTGACCGCATCATCCCCCCAGGGCACTCTCTAGGTATAAATATGGCCCACTTGGCCCCCTGAAACTCAGATCATTACAGACCTGGAGAAGAAGCAGAAGAAGGACTGCCCTGCTGACCCCTGGACCTAGCAAAGAGAAGCTACACAGTCTGCCTGACTGCATCTGCTAGCAAGGAAAGGACTATGCCTGTGACTCCTGGCTTGCAGAAAGGTTGCTCTCAAGCCCTGACCAAAGAAGTAAGTGATTTCGGAGGTCAGTCGGCTGACCCACTGGAACCAGCATCAGGTCCATCAAAGCTGAAATAGCCCAACCTGGCAAGTCAGTAGCAACTTCTGGAGAATCACTGCTGACCGCCGCTTGGTGCGCCAAGAGACTGATCCTCGACAGCCAAAAGTTGCACTTGAATCTCCTGGACCCAGGAGTGTCATCAGAGTCCAGATTGGTCACCCCACAGGACACCAGCCTCCACCCCTGGATACCGCTGGACCTGCTGTGACTGGAGACCGGAAGCCCAGCAGCACAGCTGGCCTCCTACTGACTCAAAGAGGACTTCGATAGACCCCCAACCTCTGTGGCCAAAGTCACCCCATGTGACCCATGGACTGAGGAGTAACTGAAAGGACAGCCCGTTGACCACACAGCACATAGAGCATTCTCGGCCATCCTACATCTCATGCATCCTCAATATCAGGACCACTCCATTAAGGTCTATGGCTGTTGTGGTGTAAAACTCAGAACTGGATTGACAAACACTTTGGTGACCAGCGAACTGTCCAAATACTCCTTAGTGACCCCTCTGTCCTTCTCCCTGCCAGATTTGAATGCCTTAGTCAGGCCGTGTAGCCAAACTCTTTCAAACTTTTCAAAAGTTTCCAAATTTTACAGTTACCAATGCTTGTATGTGGTTGTGACTAAAATAACCGAAATTATCTTTTCTTTAAAAATCTATATCTCCGGCATCCTCCTGTAGGTTTTGCTTATCGTAGTCTCTAAAAAATTAATTAAAATGTAATCTATTTTTATAAATTGGTGTTGGATTTCTTTCTGGTGGAGTTCCTTTAACCTCTTAGCTGCTGGCCTTTTCCACCTCAGTGCTGAGCCCTTTTTTGGCTATTTGGGGTAGTTTGCGCTTAGGCCTTCATAACTTTTTGTCCACATAAGCTATCCACGCCAAATGTGCGTCCTTTTTTTCCAACATCCTAGGGATTCTAAAGGTACCCAGAGTTTCTGGGTTCCCCTGGAGGAGACCAAGAAATTAGCCAAAATACACATAAAATTTTGTTTTTTTCAAAAGAATTGGAAAAAAGGGCTGCTGAAGAAGGCTTGTGGTTTTTTCCCTGAAAATGGCATCAACAAAAGGTTTGTGGTGCTACAATCACCATCTTCCCAGCTTTCAGGAACAGGCAGACGTGAATCAGAAAACCACATTTTTCAACACAATTTTGGCATTTTACTGGGACATACCCCATTTTTACTATTTTTGGTGCTTTCAGCCTCCTTCCAGTTAGTTACAGGAATGAGTGTGAAACCAATATTGGATCCTGGAAAGCTAAGCATTTCAGAAAAGTAGACAAGATTCTGAATTCAGCAAGGGGTAATTTGTGTAGATCCTACAAGGTTTTTCTACAGAAAATAACAGCTGGAAAAACAAAATATTGAAATTGAGCTGAAAAATACAGCAATTTTTCTCAGCGTTTTACTCTGTAACTTTTTCCTGCAATGTCAGATTTTTTTAAGCAATATACTGTTACGTGTGCTGGACTCGTATGGTTGCAGGGATATATATGGCTTATAGGTTCATCAAAATCCCTAGGTACCCAGAGCCAATAAATGAGCTGCACCTTGCAATGGGTTTTCATTCTATACCGGGTATACAGCAATTCATTTGCTGAAATATAAAGAGTGAAAAATAGGTATCAAGAAAACCTTTGTATTTCCAAAATGGGCATAAGATAAGGTATTGAGCAGCAGTGGTTATTTGCCCTTCTCTGAATTCCGGGGTGCCCATACTAGCATGTGAATTACAGGCCATTTCTCAAATAGATGTCTTTTTTACACACTGTCTAACATTTGGAAGGAAAAAGTGTAGAGAAAGACAAGGGGCAATAACACTTGTTGTGCTATTCTGTGTTTCCCCAAGTCTCCCGATAAAAATGATACCTCACTTGCGTGGGTAGGCCTAATGCACGCGACAGGAAAGGCAACATGGACTCATCACATTTTTACATTGAAATCTGACGTGTTTTTTGCAAAGTTCCTAGCTGTAGATTTTGGCCTCTAGCTCAGCCGGCACCTAGGGAAACCTAAAAAACCTGCACATTTTTGAAAACTAGACACCTAGGGGAATCCAGGATGGGCTGACTTGTGGGGCTCTGATCAGGTTCTGTTACCCAGAATCCTGTGCAAACCTCAAAATGTGGCCAAAAAAACACTTTTTCCTCATATTTCGGTGACAGAAAGTTCTGGAATCTGAGAGGAGCCACAATTATCCTTCCACCCAGCCTTCCCCCAAGCCTCCCGATAAAAATGATACCTCACTTGTGGGGGTAGGCCTAGTGCCCGCGACAGGAAATGCCCCAAAACACTACATGGACACATCACATATTGACAAAGAAAACAGAGCTGTTTTTTGCAAAGTGCCTAGCTGTGGATTTTGGCCTCTAGCTTAGCAGGCACCTAGGGAAACCTAGCAAACCTGCACAGTTTTGAAAACTAGACACCTAGTGAAATCCAAGATGGGGTGACTTGTGGGGCTCTGATCAGGTTCTGTTACCCAGAATCCTTTGCAAACCTCAAAATGTGGCCAAAAAACACTTTTTCCTCACATTTCGGTGACGGAAAGTTTTGGAATCTGAGAGGAGCCACAAATTTCCTTCCACACAGCGTTCCCCCAAGTCTCCCGATAAAAATGATACCTCCCTTGTGGGGGTAGGCCTAGTGCCCGCGACAGGAAATGCCCCAAAACACAACATGGACACATCACATTTTGGCAAAGAAAACAGAGCTGTTTTTTGCAAAGTGCCTAGCTATGGATTTTGGCCTCTAGCTCACCAGGCACCTAGGAAACCTAGTAAACCTGCACAGTTTTGAAAACTGGACACCTAGGGGAATCCAAGATGGGGTGACTTGTGGGGCTCTGATCAGGTTCTGTTACCCAGAATCCTTTGCAAACCTCAAAATGTGGCCAAAAAAACACTTTTTCCTCACATTTTGGTGACAGAAAGTTCTGGAATCTGAGAGGAGCCACAAATGTCCTTCCACCCAGCATTCCCCTAAGTCTCCCGATAAAAATAGTACCTCACTTGTGTGGGTAGGCCTAGTGCCCGCGACAGGAATAGATCACACAACGGTCAATGTTGGTACTTACAGGAGGCAACTGTTGACCCTGGGGTGATCCATTCCTTACGCAGGCACTAGGTATAGGCACTCAAGTGGGGTAATGTTTTTATCAGGACAGGTGAGGAATCACTGGGTGGTAGGAATTTTGTGGATCGCAGCATATTCCTGTAGTTTGTGTGACAGAAATGCAAGAAAAATAGAGTTTTTATTCAACATTTCAGCTGTGCAGGGTATTCTGGGTAAGAAAACTTTGGGGAATCCACACAAGTAACACCTCTGTGGACTCCCCCGGATGTCTAGTTTCCAGAAATGTTTGAGTTTAGTATGTTTCCCTATATAGCCGCGGAACCCAGGACCAAAAACACAGGTGCCTGCCTTACAAAACCAGTTTGTTTTGTGATAGATAATTTTGATGTCTCCACAATACAATTTGGGCAGTGGAATTCGGGGCTGAACTAAATTGGGGAGCTCCCAAGAGAGCACACTCTCTCTGCTTGCCCCCGCATTCACCTGCTCTCTGGGTTGGGCTAACCCACTATTGCCCTATTGCACAGACTGTGCTTGCGAAGGGACAACAGGACTGCCCTCATCACCTCCCTCACAATTTACTCTAAGGAGTTATCCAATGGGACTCCTCCAACTAAAAAATCACTCCCAAAGTCTGCGCCATTGTCCTATCCCTCAGATGCTGTCTCAGTATCTGCTGTCTCAGTCTCTCATCCTATGTCAGAGCTGTCCTCTATAACCAGAGTGACGTCAGCAGCAGTCATCCATCAAGATGCCATCTCTGCTATTGGCTAAACTGTTGCTCTAAAACACTAGCCTACATAGACAGTCACAAAATTGCTGGTGTGTGTGTGTGATACGTGCAACAGTAGAGGCCACCTTACCTGCGCTTCCTCCTTCAATCAGCACGTTCTTTCAAGACACTCAAACACCTTGTCACATACCATTCGTCACAGTCTTTAGCACCTCCTGCGCCCAGTCCAACAATCATTATTGGTGCTCCCACTCCCATGTCCTCCTCCTCGGATTCCCTCATTACCACCCAGCAAACGTACTCTTCATCTCTCCATAGCCACCCCCCACCCCGCACATACATTTCATTTGTATTATAGCGCAGGTAGTGGCTGACTTTACTAACGTACTCAACTATTTACTCAAGATACAGATTTGCTCTTTGCAGTAGTCATATAAACCTTCTGCGCTTCTTTATGGCACTAAAACTGCCACTAGACAAAAGTCTGATCCTTTTGTAGCAGAAACATAATCACAAGACTTACTTGACTTCTTTATTGTTGCCTAAAAGCTACAGTTGAAATGTGTCAGTTGAAGTATGTGCACTGCTTTGAAGACGCAAGCTGCAACTGCAAGACAACTGGTGGCAAATATATAGCTGCGATCGGGGGCCAGGAAACGCGTTCAGGAAGGCCTCGTGGGGAAGGCCTACGGCCACTTCCTGTACCGATGGGGAAAACAACAATGTGACATCAGCGTGCCTTGCGGCGCGCTGACGTCACAAAGGGGCGGGGGGAGACACAGAAGCTCTTCCGTGTCTCCCAGGGCTGAAAAAAAAAAAGAAACTCCGAGGATTTTCAAACCCCCTCCTCGGTGTCGGCCACCGGTCGTGACCCGCACCGGGGAGGTAGTGCGGGCGTCGGCCAGTGGCCGATGCCCGCACTAAAGGGGTTAAGCCTTGCTGCTTAAAGCCAGAGCTACCAAGGATTGAGCTGAAGGTATTGCAAATGACGCTTACTGGACCCAAGACAGTTTTTGCAAGTGTATTGCATGGTAAGGTCTCACAAGCATACCATATAATACACCCAAATGCTCACAGTCCACTTTCTGTGAGATGTTTCAACAAGGCAATTGTGTCTAATCTGTGGCTTACTTTGACTTAGACGCAACTAACAGATTTTCTATATACTGATCAAGCACTGAGTTCGAGGGCAACCATAAAGTCTTCAGAGTATTCTTCAATATCTGATTAAAATCCAAGAGCTTGCTGCACACCCTTGAGGAAACCTGCACAAAATTAAAATGTTGTTCAAAAATGTAAATGCAAAAAGAATTTGGCTGTCCTCAAACAGGGTAACGGAGAAAAATGCTAGGCACAATTCTATGACTGTATATCATTTTGCATCTGACGAATTTGGATAAGGATTATGTCAGGATTCAATACCACAGGACAACTATAATTTTGTTCATTTTTCTAAGCTCCTGTACTATTCTCCATTTTTTTTCCTTTTTAAAGGCCAATGATTGGGGAATTGCATTGACTGCCCAATACTTCTTTTAAATTGGCCTGGACTATTATTTTTTCAATCACTGGTGTCATTCCTGAGACTGCCTTTGGTGAATGATATTATTGGGACGTCAGGGATACACTGCATCTCGTTTCACTTTTATTAGCACTGACTCTACAAGTTTTATCGGTCCAATTTCTTTCCCTGTGAAATCCTGAACTTTTGCCATTACTGTAAATTTGAAATAAAGAAATAAGTCTTTCTTTGTAAAGACAAGGAACAAACAGACATCTGATTCTTATGGTTTTACTCTAAAGTCAGCATCTTTGTCTTGGGTTCAAATCCCCACTCCATTTACTGTACAGAAAATTGTGCAATTCTTCTCACACAAAAGGTCCTGTCCAAATTAAATTATTAGAACTTATGCCACATATTATGAATTCATGGGTATCTTCAATAGGACCAATCTTTACTTGGACATTTGCTGAAACTTGATTGATTAACTGCCTATTTGAAATGCCTACAACTCAAATTTCTTTTCCCGCGTGTATTAGGTTTGGAATCTACATCGGATGAACCGTGCAGCAAGTAGCACCTCTATCAATCAAAAATGACACTGGGTGGACAGTCACTTCACCTTTGACATGTGGGCAACTCTGGAGTGCCTCTAAAACTGCACCAATCATACAATCCTCCTCTCCTTCCTGGCACCATCATTGTGATTGGTTAGGCCAAATATGAGTGACTTCCAGAAGTTGCCAAAAACTGGGGGAGCTATCATTGATTAATAAAGAATTCTATTGAACCTTGTTGAAAATTATTTTTTAATTTTAATATTTTGCGGCATTGCTAGAGATTCAGGCATTTTTTGCTTTATATGGTCTCTGATTCTGCATGTTTTGCACAAAGGTTAGTTGGGCTGGGGCTGCCAGCTGCATCGTCACGGTCCCAGACACCAATTTCAAGTTCTGAAACTGATAATTCATCTTAGCATCATTCAGTGCTCTGTTAGGATCCAGTCTACAGTCCTGTTTCAAATGTCCTATCCTGTCCTATTACAATAATGGCATGGTGTGCTCCGTTTCAGGGTGCTAATTACTGCGTTTAAATTAGAATTGTCAACAAAACCTCTACCACATTGAGGACAACATTTCCTTTTGATGAATACTGAACACCACTTTGAAGAGCAACTCCTTGCATGCCCGTATTTTTACTCAAAACAGAATCAAAACCCAAGTCTGAAATGGAAGAACTCCTCTGTCCGCTCCTCTCAGCCAATTTTGGCTACGCCAACATGTACTTTTCCATAAACTTCCCTTGCTTCGCAGCCTGTCACTACAATATGTTGCTTATTTTAGTATCTCGTCCAGGGATATTGTTTGCCAACACATCACATTCTCCTGTATCTCAGAACTAAGGGCTAGATGTAAGTAGAAAGCAATTTGCGACTTGCAATTTGCAAGTCCGAGCGACTCGCAAATTGCAACTCACAATTTGCTATGCAGAAAGGTGTCTCAGACACCTTCTGCGACTCGCAATGGGGTGGCAAAGACCCACCTCATTAAAATTAATGAGGTGGGTCGCAGTTTGCGACCCCATTGCGAGTCTGGGCACTCACAGGGATGGTGGCCTGCTGGAGACAGCAGACCACCATGTCCATGACTGCTCTTCAATAAAGCAGTTTTTTTTTTTCCATCTGCAGCCCGTTTTCCTTAAAGGAAAACGAGCTACACTTGGAAAAAAATACCGAAACCTTTTGTTTCGGTTTTTTTCAAAGCAGGCAGTGATCCATAGGACCACTACCTGCTCTGAAAAAATATTTTAGTGATCATTCACAAAGGGGAAGGGGTCCTTTGGGGACCCCTTCCCGTTTGCGAATGAGTTACCATCCACTTCAAGTGGATGGTAACTGCGAGTTGATTTGCGACCGCTTTAGCGGTCGCAAATCAACTTACAACGCGTTGCGAGTCGCAAATAGAAAGGGAACACCCCTTCCTATTTGCGAGTCGGAAACGCATTTTGCGAGTCGGTTCCGACTCGCAAAATGCGTTTCTGCATCGCGTGAGGGCTTTTGCGCCTCGCAAACGGCGTTTTTCGATGTTTGCGAGGCGCAAACGCCTTGCTACATCTGGCCCTAAGTTCTGGGCACAAACCAAGCACAACTTTTGGAGCTTTTGTGAGTTGGGTCTTCAACTCCACTGTACTGGCTATGGATAATAGGCATACTAGGCATGTACTGACTCCTTGGGCTCTTGCATTACCCACATGATTTTAGACTACTTTTTCTGTCTACTCATGCTCATCTACTGCTCTGCATTTGTTCATCAGTCCCGGGGACGGACTATTATTTTGGGCAACTCTCACTGATTCTTCTATTGGCCAATTAACAACCTCATTAGATTCCATCCATAGGTCTTTGGCAACCACAAACTCAAACAATGTATTTAAACTTCCCAAGGTACCTCTAAATCATTCCATCTCTTTCTACTTACATATTCAACTTATGGGGCTGATCCCTGAGCTTTGGGAACATTATTGTAAACGAAGGAAGGTCAGTTTGACTCTAGGGTACATATATATTCCTTCATGCAATTCTCTCACATGGAATTTTGTAATCAAGCCAGTCTCAGACTTACTTGTATTTGTTTCCTTCTCAACGTTTCTCATTGTCTTTTTCTTTTTCACCTTTGGCTCTTCTTTCTTTGCCCATCCATCCTTAAATTTCTTCAGTTCTCCCTAATTTCTATTGCAATTTGCTAATTTTTTAATATGTACTCTCAAACTTAGCAATCTAATCTCTTTCATTTCTCCATCACCCATTACCATCCTGAAACGTGTAACAACTTTTTCTTCTGATTTGAGTCAATCTCATGTGCTTAGTGGGCATGCCTAGCAGATACGTTACTAGAATATCTCAATTCACCATCATCATATATATTAATTTTCTCCATGCCAATCCTGCCCTTAAAAATCTCTTCGAGTTCTTCCTTTAAATGCAATATGTTAATTTATTTAGACAGTTGTCCTCCTACAGGTAACTATAACTCAGCGAGTATACAGGAGTAACTGTAGCTGCGTCAGGGGAATCTGTGAAGGTACCTTGTATAATAGGCAGTATTCCCTTTTCTGGTGTATTTGGTACAATTGATGCACTGGTACTTTCAGTTGCACTGGTTCTCTGTCCTCCCAACCCCTGACCTACCTTTGGTAGTGAACCTAAGGAAGCAAGTAAATCATCTAAAACCCATCTTCATCATCAGGGGACCCAGTGTATCTTTCTGCTTATCTTTAATCTGGCTGTCCTTTGTCTGACGTCTCCTTCTCATTCTCTCTCACAATTGCAGGCTACACCCTCACCGCAATCATATCTTCAGGCCACGTTTGCTTTCACAAATTTCATTTCTTATTCAAACAATTATTAACAGTATGTCTAATCTGCATTTTAATTCTTTTGTGCTCTTTCTCATGTGCAACATGCTCCCACGCGCTTAATACTTTGAATTGGGCAGGTCTGGGTTGGGAATCCATTTCATACATTACTTTTCTCAAGTTCTAAATATTCCTCATTTTAAAAGGTAACATTGAGAGCTAATTGCATTTTCTTGACATCAGAAGTGATCATGTTCCAATCTTTATTCCATAAACAAATGTGTAAGTTCTTGCTACAAGCCATTTCATAAGCAGGTGTACCCTCAGGTGGCATTTTGTCTCCCTTACAAATGAGAACAGAAGGCTTCCTAAATGAAATTCTCATTTTTTCTCACTGAAAATTGCTTTACCACCCATGGGCATTAAACAACAGCAATCCACCACCTTCCAACACCAATCAGCGATAAGTTACCAATCCTAGCACAGCATTCTATGATGTTATCAGGCAATCACAGCATGGCTCACAATACAGTCACCCAATTGCAACCCGCCCAGTTCAAAGGTTAACCAACCAGAAAATGTATACTGTCACCGAACAACAACCCATAAATCGATGTGCGACTCAGCATGAGTTCAAGACACTTAAAACAATTTAACAATTAACAATTCGTGTCTACTTTACTTAAAAAGAAAGGGGGAAATAAAATATCTTCTCAAAGAAATCACACAACATAGGAAAGCAGGTCCTCAGCCAGCGGTAACCGACCCTTGATTAGTGTGCTTACTCCTCTGCACTTAAGAATACACTATCACTGTTCTGGGCTCATGTGCACTCATAACTACACCTTTAGTAAGTCCTTATCATGCTGCAGATGTGATGACTCAGACCACACACATCAACCTTAGCTGACAAGTTTAATCAACAAGCATATATCTCAAGATATTGAATTGTCAACGAAATCCAACAACTAATAATCAATTCTTAAACAAAACACATATAATAACAATATGTCAACAATGTGTTAATAAACATGAGACACGTGAACAAATGACAACGAAATTGGCACATAATACAATTTGTAAATGCTGACAATTCAAATTAAAATGAGACAAAATTCATCAAAATAACAATAATTCCTATTGTTCAACAAATCAACAGCGCATAACCAAAGCATTCACAAACCATACACATTTTTCATGAAACTAGAAACTAAAACTACAAATTCCAAAATACGCTGCTCAACATACGATATTACCCCCTCACTCACCCTATTTATACTTACTTCTCCTTAATTTAAAGATCAGTTTCAGCAACACTGAAACGCTACCAAACAGATCTAGTCTCAAACAATTCGCTGCTACAAAGTCTGCTAGTGTGTTTTCTTTAATAATATCAATTAAAGTGCTGGTGATGGACAAATAGCAGTGTTGATCCCCCATGGGTTGTGTTGCTCCTCTACTGGTTCTGGTCAACAAAATGACAATGTAAGCAGTAAAATCACATTAGGCTTTACAATGCAGAGGGGACAACTATTATGGAAAAACCATGAAGGTTTAATAAAGACTTAAATCATCACACAAGGCAGCATAAATGACTACAGTCAATTAGTCATTTAATCAAGAAACAACATGAAGTTTAGAATAAAATTTAAAAAAAACAATCAAGCAGAACCAGGGATAGTTCACTTCTAGTAAATAAATCATAGTTTTAAATTAGAGGCCAGACCAACTTGATGCTGCAGTGTAAAAGGAGGAATGAGCCCACCACCCCAACCGCATTTTACAATGGCAGTCATACATTCAATACAATTGTGCAAGAGTTGTGCGGTTTGACCCAATCTGCTTAAAGAACAAATGATGCAGTTTCTGAGTTCACATTCTCAACACTAACCGACAAATTCACAGTTCTCATCCCTGGTGCTCTTCAGACACCTCAGTAATTAGTACAAATGTTGTTTCATAATGTTTAAGGGTGTGTGTTATAGTCCACTCCACCGGCGCAGTTGGCTGAGTTCTGATCCTTGTAAGGCTTGTAGCGCAGAGTTCTGGTCAAATTCCGCTAAACGGCTTGTGGTGCGTTTTTTTTTGTGCATGTGGCTCATGAACTGTAAGTATGCATGCGCTAGCAAGGTTTGGCGTCCCCTAACTTGATTTTCGGTCACAAGGAGGGCACCACGGGATATTTCTCCAACAGGGTCGGTCGCAAGAGGTCATGACCATTCGCAGTATGAAAGCTGCTGCTCGAGTAGAAAATCTACTTCAGCGGCAGCAAAATCAGTTTGAGAAGCTGTGACCTCTGGCACACCACATGGTGCCATTCGCACTGATTTTTCAGCACTGAATCACAGTGCGAACAGCGAGATATGCCAATTTCTGACAGTTTGTGGAATTCTGCAGAAACTTGTGGATTTGTTTTTGGTAACTCCGTAGAATTCCGCAGACCTAAACTCCACAAGTTACATCCATGCCTAATAATATACAATGACAGGTTCTCATCAGAATCACACCATGGTCCCAAAAGGTAAGACCTTGGGAAAATGCAATCACAAGGGAACAGTGTGCTACAGGACTCTAAAGAAAGAAACATCATTCTGTACCTAGGAAAGTGGCATTATGGGGGTCATTCTGACCTCGGCGGTAAAAGGCCCTTACCGCCGGTCAGAAGTCCGCCATACTACCGCCGCGGTCGACCGCCACGGTCATTCTGACCACCAACTGTGAAACCGCCAAAAATCCGACACCCAAGGAAGGCCGCCACATCAGCGGGCCGCGGAAAACTGGAGACGACCAAACCTCCACCGTCACGCCAACACAAACACGCCCATGCCATTCTGACCCACGAATCCACGCGGCGGTCTTTCAACCGCGGTATTCCATTGGCGGTACACACCGCCGCGCTCAAAATACACACACAGCTCCTAAACACTGCCACATTGGACAATTTGAAATACGCACACCTGACACACAT
Source organism: Pleurodeles waltl (assembly GCF_031143425.1). Lineage (NCBI taxonomy): Eukaryota > Metazoa > Chordata > Amphibia > Caudata > Salamandridae > Pleurodeles > Pleurodeles waltl. Next base: position 1,022,584,999 of record NC_090439.1, read on the forward strand.
ACAAACAACGCTCCCACACATCCAATCAACTATAAAACACACACCCACATCACCCACAAACCCCCACTAGTTGGAAATCGGAGCGAAGGCGAGAGCGAGAGCGAGAGATAGCGATAGCGAGCACAGCATTAGAAAACCCCAACACACACAGGAACACAACTTCATCACCCACACCACATCTACGCACACATCACCACATATCACCACGCACATCACCACAAACACCACCCCACACCTCATCCACACCACCCCATGGCACCCCAAAGACACCCAAGGTTTTCGGACCAAGAACTCCGGGTCATGGTTGAGGAAATCATGAGGGTTGAGCCCCAGCTCTTCGGCACACAGGTGCAGCACACCACCATAGCAAGGAAGGCTGAACTATGGCAAAGGATCGTAGACAGGGTCAACGCTGTGGGACAGCATCCCAGAAATCGGGAAGATATAAGAAAGCGATGGAACGACCTACGGGGGAAGGTGTGCTCGATGATCTCCAGGCACAACATCGCTGTGCAGAAGACTGGCGGCGGACCCCCACCCACCCCACCCCAATTCACAGCATGGGAGCAAGAGGTGGTAAACATCCTGCATCCTGATGGCCTCGCTGGAGTACAAGGAGGAATGGACTCTGGTAAGTAGAATCTCAACCACTTCACCCCCCCCAAACACCAGCATGCCAACCCCCCCCTCACCCCCAATCTCACCCCCAGCACATAACCTCCCTGCCAATGTCTCACCAGCACAACCCACCCTAAACAACACCAACCCCTGAATGCCAACACAAACCATAGACAGCCACCACCAAAGCATGACCATTGCACATATCCATACACCCCCCCCAAACCCTCACAACACCTCCCACAAGGGAATCCCAGCACTGGGGGACAAGGGCACCCAAAATGCACGCCATGGCACACACAGAAACAATAACCATACTCCTTTACCCCTGCAGGGCCCGAACGACAACACACCGCCACGGAGGGTCCAGAGATGTCCATCCCACCCCCAGAACAGGCCCCCAGCGAGGACAGCAGCTCTGTCGACCTAGAACCTGACGACCAGCCCAGACCATCGGGGACTTCTGGACAGTCGGTTCCCCACACACAGGCCACAGCAGACCCAAACCCCCCTGGGAACACCAGCACAGCTCCCACCCAGCAGGCCCATACCTCTGTCCCGCGGACGCGTCAATCAGCGGTGTGTCCGCCACTACAGGGCACCCAGGCTGACCCAACACCCCAACAACAACAGGGACCTGGGGGCAGTGGTAGTGGGCACACCGTCCAGGGGACAGAGGCCCGGGGAAACAGGGCAACTGGGAGGGCTGCTGTGCGACGGGGGGGGAGGACAGGCCCAGGGAACCGACTCTCCAAGAGGCCCTCACCACCATCATGTGAGCGTATCATCACTCCCAGGAGACGATGGCGACGGTACTGGCCAGGTTCACCGAGATCCAGGCACAGCGGGAGGAACGGAACATGGGGTTCAGCAATGAACTCCGGGCCATCGCTACCGCAATGGGGACCATAGTCCAGGCCCTAAACCGCATTGAAACCACATTGCGGGACCATGTGGCACCGCAAAAGGCCCCTGTCACTAGCCAGGAACAGCCTACCACCTCCGCCGGCGCTAGTGGTCAGGAGGCCCCCACAGAACGACGGGCCACCAGAACCCCACCTCCTGCTGAAGAACAACCACCCCGCAAGAGGAACCTGAGATCTCAAAGGAAGACAGAGTAGGATGCCAGGACCCCCGCCAGTCTAATATCCCCCCGGATGTCATTCCACTGTCCCACAGTGTCACCCTGTCCAACCTTGAACTGCCCCTGCTCCTTCCTTCCACTGCCATATGAACAATGCACCTGTGCGACCGAGAAATGGACTCTGCCATGGACATAACTCCACCCTCACCCTTCACCGTTTAATATCATGTACCAAAATATAGCACTAAAAATAAATCACTCATTGCACATAAATCATTCTGGAGTCAGCCTGTATTATTTACAAATGTATAACACATTACTTATCAATAATGTTCTGTTACATATGTGTGGACAACATACCGATGTCAATAAGCATTAGTCCATGGGCTAACAAGGCAGAAGTCACGCAGTGGGTCATACAGCACTGAAAAGGGAAGGGAAAAGTAAACTTCAGGTTAAAAGGACTGGGGGGCAATACACAAAGTAAAGATGCAGGGGGCATTCACTAAATGGTAAATGGCGTGGGAGATTCCTACCTGTGTGCTACTGAAAATACTGTAGGATAACTCTGTCCCTGTTGTCTGGGTCGTCCTCTTCGTCTTCCTCCTCTTCACTCTCCGCAGGCTCCACAGCTGCTTCAACACCACCATCTGGACCATCCTCCTGCAGGAAGGGCACCTGACGTCGCAATGCCAGATTGTGAAGCATACAGCAGGCCACGATGATCTGGCACACCTTCTTTGGTGAGTACATCAGGGATCCCCCTGTCATATGCAGGCACCTAAACCTGGCCTTCAGGAGGCCAAAAGTTCTTTCAATGACCCTCCTAGTTCGCCCATGGGCCTCATTGTACCGTTCCTTTGCCCTGGTCCGGGGATTCCTCACTGGGGTCAATAGCCAAGGCCGGTTGGGGTAACCAGAGTCACCAATTAGCCACACACGTTGTCTCTGTAGCTGTTCCATCACATAAGGGATGCTGCTATTTCGCATCACATACGCGTCATGCACTGACCCAGGGAACATGGCATTCACATGGGAGATGTACTGGTCAGCCAAACAGACCACCTGGATGTTCATCGAATGGTAACTTTTCCTGTTTCTGTACACCTGCTCATCGTCTTTTGGGGGTACTAAAGCCACATGGGTCCCATCAATGGCACCAATTATGTTGGGGATATGTCCAAGGGCATAAAAATCACCCTTCACAGTGGCCAAATCAACCTCCTCAGGGAATACAATGTAGCGCCGCATGTGTTTCGTCAGGGCAGACAACACTCTAGACAAGATTTTTGAAAACATAGGCTGAGACATTCCAGATGACATGGCCACTGTTGTCTGGAATGAGCCACTTGCCAAAAAATGGAGGACTGACAGAACCTGCACTAGAGGGGGAATTCCTGTGGGTTGGCGGATGGGGGACATCAGGGCTGGCTCCAGCTGGGCACACAGTTCATGTATAGTGGCTCGGTCAAATCGGTATCGTAATATGATGTGGCGTTCTTCCATTGTCGACAGGTCCACCAGCAGGCGGTACACGCGAGGATTCATCCTTCTCCTCGCAAGTCCCAGCGGACGGTGCCTAGGAAGGACAACATGGAGCACAGAGTCAAGCAAGTCACAGGTACGTTCACCACTGCATGCACAGTACACAATAAGGTATGGATGGCTATGTTTGGATGTGTGGCAATGCAAGGCCTAGGCCTGTGTGACGCAGTTGAAATTAAGCTTTGTGGGCCCTTGAAATGGCGGCTGCCTGACCGGTGAAGTGGGACAATGGGATGTGAGGTCAATGCGCTGGCGTGGCACACCGTGGCGGTAGGCGGTCGAAGACCGCTATTCGAACCCGCATTGGTTAACATTGAACCCTATGGGATTCAGGAGCCAATGACGATGTGCGCCGGCGGTCGCGGTACGCACCGCCGCGGTACGCACCGCCGCGGTCGTGACCGCCATTTTCTATCTGCCTAATCACTCGATACCTGATCATCCACAGGAGAGGACCTATACTGCAAGTGCTGCTGTGACCTCGGTCTGGAAGTGACAATGGCTGCTGCGACTGGGGAAAGGGCCCCTGCCTTCACGTCTGAAGAGTTGGAGAAACTAGTGGATGGGGTCCTCCCCCAGTATGCGCTACTCTACGGTCCTCCAGACCAACAGGTGAGTACACTGAGTGCACATTGAATGGGTTATGGCTGTGTGGAGTGGGGTGGATGTAAGTTGTTGGGGTGGGGAGAGAATGAGGACTGCAACGCACGACAGATGAGAGAATGGGCCACATGGCAAGGTTGGGGAGGGGGGGCATGTACTCCAAACATGTTGAAAATTCACGTTTTCTCTTTCCCACCCTGTACATGTCTAACAGGTGAGCGCCCATCAGAAAATCGACATTTGGCGTGCCATCGCCAAGGAAGTCCGGGCCCTGGGGGTCTACACCAGACGGGGCACCCACTGCCGCAAGAGGTGGGAGGACATCCGCCGCGGAACCCGAAAAACCGCCGAGTCACTGCTGGGGATGGCCTCCCGACCTAGGAGGGGTGCCAGTCGTACCCTGACCCCCCTGATGTCCCGGATCCTGGCGGTGGCCTACCCTGATTTGGATGGGCGCTTGAGGACATCACAGCAGACACAAGGGGGTGAGTACCTGCACATTCTGCTATCCTTAAGCGCAGTTGAGGCGTCTGGGTGGGGGAGGAGGGCCGTGGGTGACACTAGGCCAGGGCGCTTTCTGTAGTGTAGTCCCCTCCCATAGACATGGCCCTGTGCCCCCGCCCCCCACCTCTGTAGGGTGCCAAGTACAGCTATCCATGGTCCTGCATCACCCATGTGCGCGTCTGTTGTCCCTAGACCTGTTGGCCTAGTCAGAAGTACTGAGTAGTGTACCCCAATTTTGCGGCTTAGTGCATGAGGCACCTGTGTCTGTCCTCTCCGCCAACGGTATTGACAAGGCATACACTCAACTTTGTATTATTTCTCCCCCCACCGTTATTCTTTGTCTTCTTGTGCATCAGCATCATCAGGCGGAGGAGAATTGGCGTCGGAGCACGAGGGAGCTGCAAGTCACAATGCCCCGGTGGGCACTGGAACAGACACCGAGTGCACCAGTGATCCGGAGGGCGAGGGGAGCACCACAACGGGGACCGGTGAAGACACCAGCGACACGGACACGTCCTCGTTTGGGAGCTCCCTAGCGGGGGCGGCAACATCCGGGCCCCCCGCCTCCACAGGTACAGCCGCTACCCAGCGCTCCAGCTCCGCCCTCCCAGCAGCCCCTCAGCCTTCGCTCCGTGCCCGCTCGCCCAGGAAGGCGGGCGTCTCCTTCGCCCCAGGCACCTCAGCCCCTGCCCCAGTTACCCCTGCTGCCCTCAGTGCGGAGCTCATTGACCTCGTGAGGACGCTCATTGTTGGGCAGACTACCCTTTTGAATGCCATCCAGGGGGTGGAAAGGGAGGTGCATCGGAGCAATGCCTACCTGGAGGGCATTCATTCGGGTCAGGCTGCCCATCAACGATCGTTCACTGCTCTGGCCTCAGCACTGACGGCAGCCATTGTCCCTGTCTCCAGCCTCCCTCTTCTAACTGCCTCCACCCTTTCTCTGTCTCCTGTCCCTCAGCCTATCCCATCCACACCATCAGACCAGCCTGCACACACCTCAACACCCAAGGCCAGATCATCCAGACACAAGCACCACAGGACACACAAGCATTCACCCCAGCAACACCCAGATGCAGACATTCCAACAGTCACTACCACCTCTGTGTCCCCCTCCTCCTCGTCTCCCTCCACCCTCCCTGTGACGTCTACACTCACACCTGCATGCACACCACCATCAGCCAGTGCTTCCATCACCAGCACACCCTCCACTACAGTCCTCACACGTGCAGTCACCACCCCCACTGCCATCTACACGTCCCCTGTGTCCTCTCCCACTGTGTCTGTCACCCCCTCTTCCAAGACACATAAACGCAGGCAGACACCCAAACAACAGCCAACCACCTCACGACAGCCTACGCCTCAGTCACCTGCACCCAAAGACAGCACACCTGACTCTCCTACAACCACATCCTCTTCCTCCACTTCCATCACCACTACTCCTACCCTTTACCTTGGTCCTAAGAAATGTTACCTCTCTAATCTTAACCTCTTTCCCTCCCCTGACCCACCCCCTCCATCGGTTAAGAGTCCCAAGAGCACCTCAGCCACCACCAGCCCAGCTTCGAGGGTCCAAGTGGTGCATGGCTTCTGGAGTCCACCCTTTGGCGGCAATGACACTTCACTGAGCAGCAAGGGGACATCCAGCCCACCCCCAGGCAAGAGGACACGTAAAGTGAAGGGCCGCCGTGAGAGGACTGAGACGGCTGCCCCCAAGGAGCCAACAACGGCCACTTCACCTGCCACAACAGCCAGGGGAGGCAAGGGCCCGAGAGCCCCATCTAAGGAGCGAAAGGGCAGCAGGGCGGAGAGGTCATCCATCAGGAGCGCGGAGCTGGAGGGCCCCGCAAGCCCCATCCCGCCTGCAAGGGACGACAGCAAAGGGCCCAGGACTCCATCCCCGAAGGGGCCTGCCACTGCACATTCGGAGGGCGAGTGATCAGGGTGTCCAGCCCAGGTCTGGCTCCCTAGACTTCCTGGAAGAGGACCGCTGAAGAGGGCCCCGCCGTGCAGAAGAGCACCGCTGAACAGGGCCCCGCCGTGAAGACAGGCACCGCTGAAGAGGGCCCCGCCGTGAAGACAGGCACCGCTGAAGAGGGCCCCGCCGTGCAGAAGAGCACCGCTGAACAGGGCCCCGCCGTGAAGACAGACACCGCTGAAGAGGGCCCCGCCGTGCAGAAGAGCACCGCTGAACAGGGCCCCGCCGTGAAGACAGGCACCGCTGAAGAGGGCCCCGCCGTGCAGAAGAGCACCGCTGAACAGGGCCCCGCCGTGAAGACAGGCACCGCTGAAGAGGGCCCCGCCGTGCAGAAGAGCACCGCTGAACAGGGCTCCGCCGTGAAGACAGGCACCGCTGAAGAGGGCCCCGCCGTGAAGACAGGCACCGCTGAAGAGGGCCCCGCCGTGCAGAAGAGCACCGCTGAACAGGGCCCCGCCGTGAAGACAGGCACCGCTGAACAGGGCCCCGCCGTGCAGAAGAGCACCGCTGAACAGGGCCCTTCCTGTCAAGAACTGCTCCGCTGGGCCCCTCCTGTCAAGCACCGCTCCGCTGGGCCCCGCTGTCTCGAGCACCGCTCCGCTGGGCCCCGCCGTCTCGAGCACCGCTCCGCTGGGCCCCTCCTGTCAAGCACCGCTCTGCTGGGCCCTTCATCTCAAGCACTGCTCCGCTGGGCCCTTCCTGTCAAGCACCGCTCCGCTGGGCCCCGCCGTCTCATGCACCGCTCCGCTGGGCCCTTCCTGTCAAGCACCGCTCCGCTGGGCCCCGCCGTCTCAAGCACCGCTCCGCTGGGCCCCGCCGTCTCAAGCACCGCTCCGCTGGGCCCCGCCGTCTCGAGCACCGCTCCGCTGGGCCCCACCGTCTCAAGCACTGCTCCGCTGGGCTCCGCCGTCTCGAGCACCGCTCCGCTGGGCCCCGCCGTCTCAAGCACCGCTCCGCTGGGCCCCTCCTGTCAAGCACCGCTCTGCTGGGCCCTTCATCTCAAGCACCGCTCCGCTGGGCCCTTCCTGTCAAGCACCGCTCCGCTGGGCCCCGCCGTCTCATGCACCGCTCTGCTGGGCCCCGCCGTCTCGAGCACCGCTCCGCTGGGCCCTTCCTGTCAAGCACCGCTCCGCTGGGCCCCGCCGTCTCAAGCACCGCTCCGCTGGGCCCCGCCGTCTCGAGCACCGCTCCGCTGGGCCCCTCCTGTCAAGCACCGCTCTGCTGGGCCCCGCCGTCTCAAGCACCGCTCCCCTGGGCCCCGCCGTCTCGAGCACCGCTCCGCTGGGCCCCGCCGTCTCAAGCACCGCTCCGCTGGGCCCCTCCTGTCAAGCACCGCTCTGCTGGGCCCTTCATCTCAAGCACTGCTCCGCTGGGCCCTTCCTGTCAAGCACCGCTCCGCTGGGCCCTTCCTGTCAAGCACCGCTCCGCTGGGCCCCGCCGTCTCAAGCACCGCTCCGCTGGGCCCCGCCGTCTCAAGCACCGCTCCGCTGGGCCCCGCCGTCTCGAGCCCCGCTCCGCTGGGCCCCTCCTGTCAAGCACCGCTCCGCTGGGCCCCGCCGTCTCGAGCACCGCTCCGCTGGGCCCCTCCTGTCAAGCACCGCTCTGCTGGGCCCTTCATCTCAAGCACCGCTCCGCTGGGCCCTTCCTGTCAAGCACCGCTCCGCTAGGCCCCGCCGTCTCATGCACCGCTCCGCTGGGCCCTTCCTGTCAAGCACCGCTCCGCTGGGCCCGCCGTCTCAAGCACCGCTCCTCTGGGCCCCGCCGTCTCGAGCACCGCTCCGCTGGGCCCCTCCTGTCAAGCACCGCTCTGCTGGGCCCTTCATCTCAAGCACCGCTCCGCTGGGCCCTTCCTGTCAAGCACCGCTCCGCTGGGCCCCGCCGTCTCAAGCACCGCTCCGCTGGGCCCTTCCTGTCAAGCACTCCCCAGGATATGGCAGTGGGCATGGTGGCCCCTTCGTGGGTCTTGCGTCGTGGACTCATGTGGCTGAGGTGCCCCCCCTTCCCTTCCCCCTGAGGTGCCTGTAGTTTTGTCATCAGATGCCCCTGCAGTGTTCTCTCCAAAGGACTCAGGTCTTGTGTGTGGGCTTTGACCTTGTGTTGCTACACTTTGGCCCACGGACAAATCGTTACTACGTAAAATGTGCAGGACTGATTTCTGCAGTTCTCCACTGCTGTGTAGATTGACTTTATAAATGTAAATATTCTGGCTAGTTGACCAATACTTATCAGAGGCTATTTTGGACATAAATATTTATTGACAATTTTGATATGTCATTGCATTTTTTACGGGGGTTTGGTTGGTGTCACTGTGACTTGTTGCTCTGCATTGGTGTGTACATATTGGGGGGGGGGGGTGGGTTGCATATGTGTGTGCCTGTAACCTTTCGTCCTCCCCCCTCCCGTGTGTCGTAGGTGCTGTACTCACCGTTGACGTCTGCGCCGGAGTTCGTACTCGTGGTAGATGAGCAGGTAGACGAGAGCAGGTATGATGTTCAATTCGGGTTCCATGCTGTCCTCCGTACTCGTGGAGTGCGTAGAGGTGAGCGTTTTCACATTCATAGTCTGTTTCCGCCGTGTTTTTATCGGCGGGGCTCCCGCCCCGGAAAAGGTGGCGGATTGGTGGGACATGATAGTGTGGGCGGTACATTGTCTGCCGCCTGGCTGTTGGCGGTGACCGCCGCGCTGTTTGTCGGTCCCGCCGTGGCGGTCGGAGTGTTAAAGTGGCGGGCTGTGCTGGCGGTTCCCGCCAGGGTCAGAATTCCATTTTTTGGACCGCCGGCCTGTTGGCGGTTTGGCCGCCGCTTTATCACCGACCGCCAGGGTTAGAATCACCCCCTATGTCTCAAAACATTGTTTACAAAGTTTGTTATGCATGAATAGTCTGTATGGTTAGTAAAAAAAAAAGAAGTAATAATGACTGTATACTGGAAGGTGGCTGCAGATAGAGCTATCCAACTACAATGAGAGGGTGCTACTATCTTCTCTATCCCCTGATGGGTGTATACTGGAAGACCCTAGAAAACTCTTACATTATTTTGTAGGATCCTCATCCATAAGTACCACCCATAGCATGCTTCATCATTGGACCCTCATCCATTGCACCTAGTGTGAGTAAGGGGGCTCACACAATTTGTTAGCAGAGCACTTATGTTCTAAGGAATTCAGTACTAAATGGTTAAAATTGCCTGCTGGTTTCTCTACACTATGTTTTTTATTCTGAGTACATTTGGCAAGATGAAAAACAAAGGAAAATGGTGGCGTCAGAGAGTATTTTATGTCCCACAAATCACTGGTCGACATGTTTCAGCCCATCCCTCTGCCCTTCTGAGGCAATGGTCTTTCTTCAGGACCTCTCCTATCCCTTTAGACAAATAGTAAATTTTGCCACCTTTTGTGGTAAAAGTGTGGACTACTGCTTCACTCATGAAATCACACATATATCAACTATGACAGAGGATTTCCTCTGTCTGCAACTGCCCAGTCAACCCCTAAGGCTCCATAGCATCATGGGAGGAGCCAATTAATCACAAGCAATGGACAGGCTCTACGCCCACTGTATGATTTTGGTATGGTCCACAAGACATACATGGAACTAGACCCGATTCAGATGGGAAACTCACAGTTTTTAAAGCAAAAAAATGGTGTTATTTGGCTGTCTCCCACCTCAAATTGCCTCTGCTTTAGCAGAAGTCAATGGGGAAATAAATTCTCCCGATTATTCTTTTAAAATCTCCCACTTTCCTCTTCTTAAATGTTGGCATACATGTCCACAAGAGGTCTTTTTCATAGAGAGCTGCCTGTAGGCAAGATCTAACAAGCATTTGCAATGTAATGGGTCTCGCATTTGTTCGACTTAGAGCTATTAGTGTTTTTGCCAAATAAATTGAAAATGAAAAGTAATACAGCTTTACATAAGCGAGCCGATTTAAAGTGCCATGCCATGAGCTTGAAGAAGCACACAAAAGGAAACAGAAGTTCGGTTTCAGTCAAACGTATCAGCAGTTATGCGATTATCTCTGTAACTGGGTCGATGTCATGGAAAGTGCTCGACTACTACCCAGCGAGATCGTGCTGCATAGGAAATAAAATGAAAAAGTAGTCCAGAATCTAGGCGGAAACAACAATCTCCTACGTTTTCAGTAGTTTACCTAGGAGGTCGAGGATGGCTAAACACCAGAAAAGGCATGACACATGCACGTCTTTCACTAATCAAATCAAGCGAATTTTAAAAGGCAAGCCCAGGAATCAACCAAACTGATGGGCATGACGTGGGCGTGGTTAAAAGCCCACAGACAGATTACATCAGGAGCCAGAGCGCTTGCGCTCGACCCTAAAAACTAATCTCACTGAGGGAAGTTCTTTGTCTGTTCATGATAAAGTTTTACTCAGTGTCACACATCGCCATTGAAATGCAACACATTTGTCCAATGAAAGCACTTACATGTCACAGTTATGATAACAGGGTAAAATAAGAAGTTGATAACAAAGCTAAAGCTGGAACCACCTGGTGCTCTGAGTGTACTTTGTGACAATAGGGTCGAAAATTTAAGCCCCGGTTAAGATTAGGTTCTTTTATACATATTTAAAAAGCAAAAATTATCTGAAAACTTCATTAAGCAACCCTTGCAGTCGGATCCTTAAACGTGGATTGAAATTAGCTTTTTTAAAGTATCTGTATACAGCTGCTGTTGTGAATTAAACTGCAGTTCTGTTTCAGAGTTTCTACCAAAAGACTTCAACATTTAACTGAAGTCATGCTGCTGAGAGAGCGTAGTTTAAATATTATATATTAGACGTGAAATGCTTATACCTAACAATGCTGCATACAAAAATGATCACAAAATATTATTCACTTTGATGTATTCTTAACGCAATTATAAGAGCTGCTATTGTACTCATATACTAATGTCGATTATAAGAAATAATTGCTTGCATTATGATTAATTGAATAATGTTAACACCTACAAGGATTATGTTTATTAGAATCCATAAGTCTTAAGTTAGCGTGAGTTGAAAACTTAGTCGTGTAGCTCTCATATTAAAGCATATTTTTCTGTTTCTTCAGTTTGCTGACTCGCAAAAGGCCATGACCCAGCATTTGTTCTTTTCTCCGCTTTATGTAACAATGCTAGTCATATTCCCATCCGTTTGCTAGATGTTTTAGTATAAGTTTATACGTTTTGTAACATTAGTTGAAACATTCAAGGACATTCGACCATGGACAAAGGAACTTTTGACCTGATGAACGTGCCAGAAAATGAAGTAACCCCGGATGTGCCACCTACGAAGATGTCAATTAGGAAGACCAATCAAAGTGTTATAAATTATCATGGAATGACAAATTCATTACTTAATGTATAATTTGATAGGTTGAAGATAGTGGGGTGTAGTGACTATCCAATAGAATTTTGGGGGAATGTATTGTGAAAAAGGGATAAAAACCCATGACACTGGAGACTCGAGGGAACTAGGTAGGGAATGATATCAATTGCATCCAGAAACTCTATCACTCTGTTTGGTGATTTGAGGCTTAGACCATCCTCATCCATAGACTGCCCCATTACACTTTCCCTCCTTATGAGGGAAGTGTCCCCTGTCCTTAGATGAAATAGACTGTCGGCGCTCTAACTGATGTCCTGAGGACGAAGACTGATCCTGTATGCTGACTCATTCCGAGGAGGGTAATTATGACAATTGCTATTGTAATTTGTCTATATGCTTTTCCTTTCTAGGTACCAACTGCTGTATTTTTGGTTAGAGACCCTAGACAGATGTTTTCCAAATTTGTGTTCTAAATTGTTTTGCATGAAGTCCAACATGCTGATGCCAATTAGTGGTTAGATTAGGTATTCACCTTGACTGACGCCAACAGATGTGACTCACATTGTGCTATGTTGAACTAAGACGTATATGATGTTCTATGCACTCTGATCTGTGTATATTGCACATTGGTGTTTTATGTTTGTGATCTTTGCGTTGTCAAAATCTTATCACAGTTGCTATATTGTGACTATGCTCTTTGCTTCATGGTTTTGAGATTAATACTCTTGCTATTAGATTGTAATCAATAGGGAATAAAATTCACAAAACTTCAATAAAGGTGTGGTTATTTATGACTGAAAGGTCATGGTTGCGTCGGTAGTTTAATCAATGTCTAAAGTAAAGTATATTGTGGTGATATATGTTTATAACATCATTGACATATTGCTTGACATATTGATCAGTTATCTCGTTCTACGGTGTCTCACCACTGGGTCAACAGATTCATCGGCCTAAAACGAGTCCTAATGTGTATAAATTAACATAGAGGGACGCTTTAACAGTTCTGGTAGCAGAGCGACGGTTTGGCCCCTGGGGGCCCTAGGACGGAGATCCATTGTTTAATTTGTTTTTCTTTGACAATGCAATTCGGAGGTATGATGGGTTTCTGAGTTCGCCATGGCTTTCCCGGGATCTCGGAGCCTGCCTAAATGAGTTGGGAATGTTCTCGGCGCCATAGTGTGCGTGGTTAGGGTCTTTGCGCTTGCCTAAGCTTATGCATCTTGCAGGTGGTTGTGAAAATGTGTGTGTATTTAGGCCAAATTAAGTGTTGTTTAGCAGGAGTGGGCGTACTCCACAGTATGAGAGTAGGGAAGTCGGCGTACTTCATGTGAATGTAGCGCTTGTTGCTCAAAATTATCCACGTGGTTGGTTGTTGTGTACGGACCTGTTGAGGTCTAAGACTCCGGAGTATGAAGATAAATGTGGTTTATGTTGTAATCTGTGCGGTTTAATAGGTCAATCGGGCGTGGTTGACAAGCCAAGTTTGAGTTATAACGTGTGTATGAAACCTTCGATGGAGATTTGACAAATTCTAAAGTGCACTAGAAGGAGTCATTGACAAGTCGAGAGTAGAATTTGCGGGTCGAATTCTGCTTGCGTATGCGGGAACTAATAAGGAGAGAGCAGCGGCTGAGGCTTTAAGTGAAATCTCTGTAAAGCTCTGAAGCGAATGTGTTACCCTTCCTGTAGTAAACCGACAGATTTGTGTTGTCATTTTAAGGTGCTCGCAATAATTTGCATTAATTTGTGTGAGTTGTAGGGGTCGGTGAGGAGCAGACAAGCCGCAAGACTTTGTCAACTGCAGTGCGTGTGAGTGTGACGTCAGTGGTGCCGCGCTGAGATAGGTCAGATGTTGAGAGGGGTCACGCACGGATTGGCTGCCGTCCGTGAGAGGCAATAGGTTGAGAAAGGGCGGGTGAAGAGTGTCCTGGGAACTAAGCCATTTCTGATTCAATACGAAATAAGAGAATCGCAAAAATGAATTTTGTCAAAGCATTTAAGAGCGCTCTAAAGGGAGATGTATATATTGTTGCAACTGATGGGGAACCTACACCACCTGAGGGTACTCCAGCTTATACGGTTATGGAAGAAAAGGGTGTTGCACCTTGTTTCTGGATGAAACAGTGGTGCAAATTAACAGAGAAAGAGGGGTGTCTAGCGTTCCCAGAACATGGGACATTTAATCCAAAGGTACTAGAAAATTTGAGGTGGATGTTAAGTACGCAGAAACCACCTCCGAGACCGGCACAATACGAGGCTTTGGCGATCTGGGACTTGATGGCTCTTAAACATAGACAAGAAAGGTTTGCGAGAAGACTGAGAAGGGCAGAGAAATCTTATGCAGAGGCTAGATGGGACAATAAGAGCAAAATGTGGAGACGGGGAATTGTAGACGGGTTGAAGTTGTTCCCAGCAATAACACAGGGAGAAGAGACGCAGGGAAAGAAAGCCTCCTGTAAAACCGACAAAGATTCAGGCAAAACTAAAGAAAATAAAAGGTCCTGGGAAGAGGAAGATGTTTCAGATGATGAGGAATTTATGGATAGATTGTTACATGATAATCCGCCACCATATGCGGTGAGCGACAGTGCTCCAAGTACTAGCTTGGATCCTGGGAACCAGACGCAGGAAAAGGGAGTTACTGACACAGTACAGACTAGCGATACAGCTTTGATACAGAATGGTGTCAGTGTACCCACTGCACCAGACTTACCGATACGGTTGCAGCCTCCACCGCAGATAAAAAGAATCTACCCTGATGTTCCAGTGCTTAAGACTACTACAAACTTGATAGTGCCGCCAGACCAGATATACACAAAGCCAAAGCTAATACAGATCGAATCGACTCCGAAATTAATGTCTCAACCACCACCACAGCTAATACCAGGGTATAACCCTGTAGCGGGACCACCGTTAGTACCTGTTCCGGGTACATTAGAACAGACCTATGGTGTTGAGGCCCCAAGAAGTCTGGGTCCAGGTCAGACACCTGCCGCTATATCGTTACCCATTACTGTTGGTCCCCCCCGTACCATTGTATGCACAAGGTAAAACCGGGGTGTGTGATCAGGGAGTGATGACACAGGAAGCGATAAGAGGAGGGTCTATGGGAACTCCACAGATAATGGCTCCTGGAGAACAAGTAATTGAACAGTCCAGGCCCTTGATGGACCTTAGTCCAGTGGGGGCACCTCTCGAAGCGATGCGTCAAGCAGGATTGGGAGTTTTAACTCCCCAAACCATGAGTACAAATACCTCACACTCCCCAATGATACATGCAGGGAATATTTCACTGCAGGGTTTTACAGTACAGCAGTTAAATGAATGGTTAGGGAAAACGTATACTTCACAAAAGACTGCAGTGGCTACAATTGAACCTGAGAAAGAAAAACAAGATGAATACCTGAACTTTGTACGACTAGGGGCGGAAGCTGCTGAGTTAGTGGAAGGGACAATGGGAGTAAATAGATTGGAATCATACACCGAGGCAGAATTGAGATACTTATGCCCCAAGATTACCAAAGAGGTAGGCAAAGTACATCAGCGATTAGCGAACTTGGCAGACAAATACAATATTGATATTGGAAACACTAAACATTTGAAAAGAAGTTACAGATTAGATTTCGATTCAAAGGATTTCGAGCACATGAGATCTGCAGGAATGAAGGCACATCTGAGAGAGCTGTTGCATAGTGCACAAATTTGTGGTGCATTAGAAAAATGGAAGGCCGATGGGCAAAGAAAAGGGATAAGGGAAAGGGTGATAGCCCAGGATCTAATCAAGCTAAGACCTCGTCTGATCTCGAATCAGTGAAAATATTGCCTATGAGAGAGACAGCTGGCGGTGTTTTAGTACATGTGCCGTGGACTAGAGGAGATATTTTATCTTTTACGAATGATTATCCTAGATTAAGAAAGAAGCCGATTGAGTGGTATCAACAAACGGACAGGTTTGTGAAACTTGCAAAGTGTCTCTGGGAGGACTTGAATACTTTGTTTGAGATCATTGTTCCGCCTGATTTGTGGCTCGAGTGCAAGAGAGGGGTAGACTGGCCAACGAAGGAGCCGGCAAGATATAAGGTGACTGGAGCACCTTCAGAAGAGGTGATGAAATATTATCATAAAGTAATTGAGTTCTTGAAACAAAAGGTGTCGCAGAAGGTGACCGATTGGCAGAAAATCGACCGGACCTCTCAAGAGGTTAAGGAGTCAATACATGCTTATTACGAGAGATTGTTAAAAGCATTCAAACATTACAGTGGTACTGAGACTATCGAACCGAAGGACATGAATCACCTTGTGTTTAGATTCGTCGAAGGGTTGAGACCAGAGGTTAGCCAAATGATTAAGAATCATTTGATTTGTTGGCAAGCTAAACCGATTGATGAGGTACAGCAGTATGCAAAGTACTGTAGTGATGAGATCGAGTTGAAGCAGAAAATGTTAAAGGAAAAGGTGATGGTGATGCAGATAAAGGCTGCACAGGCTGGAATACAGGGAAATGGAATTCAGCAGATGATACAGCAACAACCGCAAATGAATGGTGTGTTTCAGGCACAGCCGAGAGGCCGAGGTCGAGGGTTTGTGAACCGTGGTTTAGACATGAATAATGTTGTTGTCCAAAATGATGTTCAAGGGGTGAAAAAGATGTCACCATGTCACGCGTGTGGGGGCGTGGGACACTGGAAACGGGAGTGTCCTAATATGGTGCAGGATGGTGCAGTTCAGCAAAGCACTAATGTTGGTAGCTTACAAAATTCACGAGGCCCAAAAATAAGACATCAAAACCCTAATTTTCAGAATAATCTGGTACAAATGCAAGGAGTTCAGCCCATGCAGCAGATGCAAATGCCACGTTTCCAATCAATACCAATGCAACCAGTGCAACAGCAGATTCCTATGGTGCCTAGACAGCAAATGCAATTACCAATGGCTCCGATGGAACAGCAACAGGTGATGCTTCCTCAGCAGGTCACAGGTCAGGTAACAAATCAAGACAATACTGTGCAACAATTCCCATTACGAGGTGAAAATGGCATGAATGAGGATTGGTCAGATGATAGCTCAGACAGTGGGGAGTGCAGGCTTGCAGCATCCCTGGAGGTAGATCAGAGAGGCCCATGTGTAGAAGGGAAGGTGATGGGCTATAAGGTTTCATTCCTGGTTGACACAGGAGCTACACGCTCCACAGTTAGAAGTGCAGAAGTTCCAAGATTACCTCTCTCAGGGCGTACTATACGGGTGGTTGGAGTAGCAAATCAGTACCTGACTAACCCGATTACAGATCCAGTACAAGTTGAAATTGGCAACTTCCAAGGGCTACATAGATTTGTAGTATGTGATTCAAGTCCAGTATCCCTATTGGGAAGGGACTTACTCAGTAAGACAAAATGTTCAATTACCTGTTCTAATGACGGAATTGAAGTACAGACAAATAGCGACGATGAAGGAGATGAAAGTCAATTCATAGAGGAAGAAGCAGGGACAAATGAAGACTATCCATTAATTACCTTATTCCCAATGCATACTTTGATTGACCTGCCTGTCGAATTGCAAGGAACAGTGACAGAGAAAGTGTGGGATTTGACCGGAAAAGAAGTAGGATTGATAAAAGGGGTAGAACCAGTCAAAGTTCAGATCAAGCCGAATGCAGTGTTCCCACAGGTGCCACAATATCACATGACCCAAGACGTCCTCATTGAGGTGTCACAAATAATTGCAGATTTTCTCAGACAGGGAGTTCTGAAAGAAGTCTTGAGCAGTCCGTGTAACTCTCCCATAATGGGTTTAAAGAAGCCCTGTGGAAAAGTTCGAATTGTGCAAGATTTGCGAAAAATAAATGAAATTGTGATAAAATGCTGCCCTGTGGTACCTAACCCAGCAGTAATAATGTTCCATGTTCCTTGTGATGCTGAATGGTTTACCGTAGTAGACCTATCACAAGCCTTCTTTTCAATACCACTACATGAGGACAGTCAATTTTTGTTCAGTTTCAAATTCCTGGATAAGTTGTACAGTTGGTGCAGAATTCCTCAAGGGTTTTCTGAGTCACCATCCATCTTTAATCAGATATTGAAAAAGGATTTGGAACCTCTTGTGCTGCCTTTTAATTCAACTCTTGTGCAGTACATCGATGATCTGCTAATTGCATCTAAAACCAGAGACAGTTGTAAATACGATACCATTGCATTACTAAATCATCTGGGAAGTAATGGACAGAAGGTGTCACCCAGAAAGTTACAATATTGTCAGAAAGAAGTAAAATACTTGGGACATCTGGTTGAGAAAGGATCCAGAAGAATATCAAAAGAAAGAATAACAGCAGTTTTGCAAATGAATCCCCCAACAACAAAAAGAGATGTCAGGATGTTTTTGGGAATGGTGGGCTACTGTCGTCAGTGGATACCCAACTTCTCAATCATATCAAAGCCGTTAATAAAACTGACAGGAAAGGAAGTCAAGGATGAGCCATACGCTATAACGTTGTCAAAAGAGGAGCTTGAGTCATTCGTAGAATTAAAAGAATGCATGTGCAGGGCACCAGCATTGGGAATGCCAGACTACGAGAAACCTTTTCTGTTGTTTTGTCATGAACGTGATGCTTGTTCTTTGTCTGTCTTAACACAGGTCCACGGAGATGCAAATCGCCCTTTAGCATATTTTTCAGCTACCTTGGACCCTGTCGCAGCAGCCTTACCGGGTTGTTTGCATGCAGTTGCAGCAGTTGGTCAAAGCCTTTTACAATGTGAAGGGATAGTCATGGGATATCCTCTGACAGTAATGGTTCCACATTCAGTTGAAATTCTGTTGACACGAACTAAGACTCAACACATGACAAATGCACGTCTCACTAAGTATGAGACGATCATACTGGGGTCACCTAATGTCACTCTTAAAAGATGCACTGTACTGAACCCGGCAACTTTGCTTCCAAATGAAAATACAGAAATTAAAGATGGTGAAGAATTTGAACATGATTGTCTCAAAGTGACCGAACTGTGTACCAAACCTCGCCCAGACATACAGGATACCCAGTTAAAAGAAAATGATTGTATTATGTTTGTCGATGGGTCCTGTCTAAGAGATTCTGCAGGAACATTGAGAGCCGGTTATGCGGTATGTACCATAACTGGCATTGTCGAAGCCTCCTAGCTCGAGAGAGTGTTTTCTGCGCAAGTGGCAGAATTGATTGTTCTTACAAAAGCATGCCACGCAGCTGTAAATTTGAAAGTCACTATCTATACTGACAGCAGATATGGATTTGGAATTGTGCATGATTTTGACCAACTCTGGTCACAGAGGGGTTTTATGACTTCCGCTGGTTCCCCTGTGAAAAACGGTGAACAAATAAGAGATTTGTTACACGCGATTCAGTTACCTCTCGAAATTGCCGTGGTGAAGTGCAGTGCTCACACCAGATCACAAGATTTTGTGTCTATGGGAAACGGCTATGCAGATCAAGTAGCAAGATTTTGTGCACTAAACTGTATATCGTTTAAGGAGCAATGGGAATTGTTACCACAAACTGAAAACGACACAAGTTTAAATCTAGCATTACGAGTGGTTGATACCTTAGACGAACTGAAAACAATACAAGGTCGTGCTAGCAAGGAAGAAAAACGTTCCTGGCAAAGAATGCAATGTGTACAAAGAGCTGATGATCTATGGGTTTCAGAGGAGGGAAAGTTGGTCTTGCCAAATAGCCTTTTATCACAGTTTGCCCGGCTCTACCATGAGCAGGCACACCTGGGAAGGGATGCCATGAACAGGTCCTTTAAAATTGATTGGTTTAATCCAAAATTTAGACATGCCGCAGAAATCACTTGCCACAGGTGCGTCATCTGTCAACAGATGAATGCCGGAAAAGGAACTGTGGTAACTTTGAGCCACATTGGGAGAGCTGGAGGTCCATTCAACAAAATGCAAATGGATTTTATTGAAATGCCTGTTTGTGGAGGATTGAAGTACGTGTTGGTGATTGTGTGTGTTTTCAGTCATTGGATTGAGGCATATCCCACACGTAGGAATGACAGTCTTACAGTTGCAAAACTACTACTCAGGGAACTGATACCCAGATTCGGGTTTCCGGTTTCTATAGAATCAGATAGGGGGAGACACTTTGACAATGAGGTGATTAAACTCCTGTGTGCCGCACTCAACATTGAACAAAAGCTGCATTGTAGCTATCGCCCTGAAGCATCAGGACTAGTAGAGCAGATGAAGGGTACCTTGAAATCACGAGTGGCAAAAATGTGCGCAGCAACTAATATGAAGTGGCCAGATGCCTTACCTCTAGTGCTGATGTCAATGAGAAACACACCAGACAAGAAAACAGGACTGTCCCCCCATGAAATCCTCATGGGCAGAGCTATGAGATTACCAGCAGTACCTGCAAATGCACTAGTGAATATTACAGATGATATGGTGTTGGATTACTGCAAAGGTTTGGCTGACGTGATTCGCTCTTTTTCTCACCGGGTGGAAGCTAACACGTTGCCACCGATTGGCGATCCAGGCCACTCTCTACAAGCCGGTGATTGGGTGGTTGTCAAGAAGCACGTGAGAAAATCGTGTCTAGAACCACGTTGGAAAGGACCATATCAAGTAATATTGACGACTACTACCGCTGTGAAGTGTGCCGGGGTTCCCAACTGGATACATGCCAGTCACACGAAAAAGGTAACGTGTCCTGTTGAAGAGGAACTTGAAGTTTCCGGCACAGCAACTTTGGAAGGAGAGGTCTCAGGGTCAGAGAACAGTCAAGAAGGAACTGAGACTACTGGAGGGCCCACTGAGAACAGCCTTGTCCCTCAAACAGTCAATGAGTTCGAGAGAGGTGACAGAGTGCCTATCTCAGTAGAGGCAGCAGGAGAACTAAGCCAAGGAGAGGTTCTCCCAGAAGTAGACGAATATGGGTTAGAGCCCGAACCCAACTTAGAACTGGAAGAAGAAAGAGAAGGAGAAACTGTAAACACAAACGTGTCAGAGTTTCCCGAACCAGTTGCAGGTCCGTCAAGAGAAAACACCATATCACAAGAGGAGGGTGCTGTCCAACGTCCTGAAGGAAAACATCGAACCAAGACACATAGAGGCGATAATTGGCCAGACAAGTCGCATCCTAAGATAAGGGAGGTATCGAATGACACCATAATAGAAGAGAGTGATACCTCACAAGCAGATGATCTGAGTGAGGGAGAACAACAAGGTGAACGAAGATTAAAAAGAAAAAGAATTGCAAACAGAAGATATACAGGTCCCGAATGGGCATATGCTACAACCTCTGAATGGCAACAAGAGTTCCTAGCATTTTGTTTTGATCGAGAAGCACCAGGCCAATACTACGGCACCTGAATAAGTTCAAGAAAATCTTTTTGCCTAAATTGAAAACTAGAAAGAAAGAGAGACTTAGAAACTACCGGAAGTGACACTAGAAAACTGGATTTGACTTTTAAAGAAACCTGATTACGACAAGCTGCTAACCTGAATTGACGAAAAGGGCCCTGGAGTGAGTGAAGACGCTGTAATATACGCAGAAAAAAAAAAATAAGAAGAAAAAGAAAAAAAAAAAGGGGTTTATCCTCGAGTTGATTGTTGATCTGCTATTCTGATTCTATACAAACATGGCTTACAATAGAAATAGTAGCAAGGGAAGTAAGGTGTGTGGTTGGTTAGGTCTTATAATAGGTGTTGTGTGTGCAGTGATAATAGTGGGAGTGATTATAGGAATGCCATGGATAGAGAAAGAAACTATTAACGCTACTTCAAAACCTGAAACTACTACTGCAATAACACCGTGAGAGAGATTTGAGCAAGACGCAAGACACATGCATGAGGGAACTAATGCAAAAGGGGAACTCTCTACTAACGTCTTCTATCGCTTACTAAATGAGTATGTGAAAACTATGGATGCGAAAGATTGTTATGTATGTACTAAAATTCCTTAATCTGTGCAGGAGGGGGTTACTTATCATAGCCTCCCCCTTACTTATGGAATTAGTTGCAGCTTGCTACTAACAAGATTCTATAATCAAGAGCATGTGCAATACTTTTATTCAAATTTTGGATGTTGTGTTTTCCTTTGTGCCTGTGATTGAGTTCTTAAATAAATTAGCTAAAGAGTACAATATAAAGATAGTTGGAGGATTCTTTGAGCCAACACTTACATTTGGCACTGCTTATGCACACCGCAATAATTTGACTTGCTTATTATCGCCTGTAGAGAAAAGCTTTTAAGATCACACAGATGATAGACGCAAAGCACTGAAAGAAAGATTAGAAAAAGGATTAGAGAAACGTACATATGCAAATGATTATGCTTACACTGCAATCAAAACACAAGGCAAACTAGCTATAGATGCATTACATGTAGGTAGGCTCTGTATATATAGGCCAAAATCTGATCAGGATAATTTGTTTGTGGGAATGAGTGAATGCAGACATGTGTTTTTGTTTCAGAGCAAGTGGACCTTTATGTTGAATGGACAAGATCCAGCAATTCCTGGAATCTATTACATCTGTGGGCTAAATGCTAATTACCGTCTCCCTAAGGGATGGTATGGGACATGCTATTTGGGAATAGTATTCCCAAAGATATACCAGATCGATGACTTAAAACAAATACCTAAAACATCTGAATTACAACATCCTAGACAAAAACGAGAATCAGTGGCGGCTGTCATTGGTGATATATTTGGAGCCATAATCCCATCAGTAGGGGTTATCTTGAATTCCATGAAAATTCAAAAGTTGTCTACTATAGTGGATAACATGTTGACAAATTTTACAGGAGCTATACTCCTGATGGATACTGAAATTGCTGCAGAAAGAGCTATGACTCTTCAAAATCGGCTTGCTTTAGACATTCTTTTAGCAAAGAGTGGAGGAGTCTGCAAAATGCTTAATGAGCGTCATTGTTGCTCATTTATCCCGGATAACAGTAAGAAAATTAGAAGCATGCTTACTAACCTTACTAGACATAGTTCAGATTTGAAAGATCTAAAAGAACTTGGTGTTTGGGAGAAATTTGGAAAGGGAATTGCCCGAGTCGGAAGCTGGTTTACCAACATTTGGAATGGGGTACTTGCAAAAATTCTCATGGGTTTACTGATTGTTTTGATTTGTCTATTAGGACTATGGGGGGCATGTAAAATTAATGACAAGGTAAAAAGAAATTGGACCAAAAGAGCCAGAAGAAATGAAGAAAGTGAAAGAGAGAAAATGTTCAATGAGATATGGGAAAGCTCACATAAAGGGCAAGATGTTGAAATGCGTATTATGCGCAAGTTGAAAAATTAAGATCAAAGAGAAATTTGTGTGATGACGAGCGTCATCAGAGGAGGGACTGAGAGAGCGTAGTTTAAATATTATATATTAGACGTGAAATGCTTATACCTAACAATGCTGCATACAAAAATTATCACAAAATATTATTCACTTGGATGTATTCTTAACGCAATTATAAGTGTGAAGCTGCTATTGTACTCATATACTAATGTCGATTATAATAAATAATTGCTTGCATTATGATTAATTGAATAATGTTAACACCTACGAGGATTATGTTTATTAGAATCCATAAGTCTTAAGTTAGCGTGAGTTGAAAACTTAGTCGTGTAGCTCTCATATTAAAGCATATTTTTCTGTTTCTTCAGTGTGCTGACTCGCAAAAGGCCATGACCCAGCATTTGTTCTTTTCTCCGCTTTATGTAACAATGCTAGTCATATTCCCATCCGCTTGCTAGATGTTTTAGTATAAGTTTATACGTTTTGTAACATAAGTTGAAACATTCAAGGACATTCGACCATGGACAAAGGAACTTTTGACCTGATGAACGTGCCAGAAAATGAAGTAACCCCGGATGTGCCACCTACGAAGACGTCAATTATGAAGACCAATCAAAGTGTTATAAATTATCATGGAATGACAAATGCATTACTTAATGTATAATTTGATAGGTTGAAGATAGTGGGGTGTAGTGACTATCCAATAGAATTTTGGGGGAATGTATTGTGAAAAAGGGATGAAAACCCATGACACAGGAGACTCGAGGGAACTAGGTAGGGAATGATATCGATTGCATCCAGAAACTCTGTCACTCTGTTTGGTGATTTAAGGCTTAGACCATCCTCATCCATAGACTGCCCCATTACACTTTCCCTCCTTATGAGGGAAGTGTCCCCTGTCCTTAGATGAAATAGACTGTCGGCGCTCTAACTGATGTCCTGAAGACGAAGACTGATCCTGTATGCTGACTCATTCCGAGGAGGGTAATTATGACAATTGCTATCGTAATTTGTCTATATGCTTTTACTTTCTAGGTACCAACTGCTGTATTTTTGGTTAGAGACCCTAGACAGATGTTTTCCAAATTTGTGTTCTAAATTGTTTTGCATGAAGTCCAACATGCTGATGCCAATTAGTGGTTAGATTAGGTATTCACCTTGACTGACGCCAACAGACGTGACTGACATTGTGCTATGTTGAACTAAGACGTATATGATGTTCTATGCACTCTGATCTGTGTATATTGCACATTGGTGTTTTATGTTTGTGATCTTTGCGTTGTCAAAATCTTATCACAGTTGCTATATTGTGACTATGCTCTTTGCTTCATGGTTTTGAGATTAATACTCTTGCTATTAGATTGTAATCAATAGGAAATAAAATTCACAAAACTTCAATAAAGGTGTGGTTATTTATGACTGAAAGGTCATGGTTGCGTCGGTAGTTTAATCAATGTCTAAAGTAAAGTATATTGTGGTGATATATGTTGATAACATCATTGACATATTGCTTGACATATTGATCAGTTATCTCGTTCTACGGTGTCTCACCACTGGGTCAAAAGATTCATCGGCCTAAAACGAGTCCTAATGTGTATAAATTAACATAGAGGGAGTTAACACTGCCATGCAAATTTCACTGACACTCTCATTGTAAATTTAGACACCTAGGGCCATATGTACGAAAGCTTTTTCATAAAGACACAGAATGGGTAAAATCCTTTGGTAGATCTGGCCCCTACAGTTTCTTGTCTTTTAAATCACACAAAAATATAGCTTAGGGACACCAATTGTTTCTTTTGGTGCACCGAAAGGAACCTTTCATACAACAGCGCGTAAAAAAAATAAAAAAGCATATTTTTATATAAGGCTGTAAGGTTGTAAGGCTTTATTATCATTAAAAGTGATATAATTTTCAAGATATTCGATCATCCAATAAAGCTTTCGCATTTGTTTTGCAGAGAATGCTCATGTGTGGTCTGACCACAGTGAAGATTGCTTTTTCAAATATGGCCGCCCGAGTAGTATACCGGTTGTTCGTGTTCTGTGCGATATTCCCTTTTCTATTTTTACTGCCCCTGTTCCGGGTATGCTCTGGTGTTTACAATCCGGCAGAGCAGGCCGGTTTAGGAACGCCTTGCTGAGAGGGCTGTCAGGCTCCCTGAGCTGCCCTGCTGTAAGTGCGATAGAGCCACGGGACACAGCGGGGTAGAGCCCGCGCAGCTCAGAGAGGTGTGTCATGAGCTGGAAGTGCATATATATTCATGTGCTACTGCTGCTTTATTGATGACATCCTGTCAATCTAACGCTATTCTGTTGTCTTTCACATTTTAGCTGACTTATCTCTGTGCCAAACACGAGTTGGGAGTCAACTGAAGCATGCCTGCTGGTAAGTTTCAAGACTGCTCATTCATCAGTACACTGTGCGTCCTTCTCACGCCCAGTGCCTTGTAGCTCATGTGTTTTGAAGTGACCCCTGACATCTGTTAAGAATTCTGTAATTTCCGTGTAGCAAACTCCTTGTATCCCACCCACTCCATTCATCCGGCTTTTCTTAACACCAGCCCTCTCACTCTTGCCGTGCGGCCTCCCAGCCCCGCGTTCCCCACCTTCACTACCTTCACTAGGCGCACACGTTTGCAGAAAACTCAGGTTTGGTGAATTAAATAAACGAGCCCTTTCCAAAAAGTGTTCATGCAGGTAGAAATTTCACTGGAAAGGCAGTTAACCTACTCTAATTTCAACCAGGTGTGTCAGTTTAAGGAATGTTTAAACTATTTCAGTATGATAGCGTTCATCCGTTTTTTCCCTTTTGTGCCAGAGGTTTGTCAATATGTTAGAGAGACTCCTTCGAGATCAGGCAACCCCGAATGGGTTGGATCCTGACTAGCACGTGTGTGCTGTAATTTAGCACCTTTCATACTATTCTCCAAGCCCATGTCTAAAAAACATAACCTGCATCCTAGAGATTCCCTAATATACAAGAACATTTAAAGTTTAAGAATAAATGTTACATTCTGTGGTATGAGCTCTTATAATTTTATTGGGTCGTTGATGGTGTTTACAGGCCTTTTCGCAGCTTCTGTGAAGCCAGTATCAAAAGCTACTTACGGGGCTATGCACTGACTCACACATAATTGTTTTGGTGTTTGTTGAGTTTGTAGCCACATGTACACATCTGCCACTTGGGGAATTTAAAAAAACATAGTACATCTCTGCAATTCTTAGGCATCAGCCTTTACATAATTCAGCTTAGAATTTTTGTGAATCAGGCACATCATGCCTTGGATTGTTGTGTTAGTACTAATGATCACTGAGTTGGTACTTCTACCACCACCTGGCAGGACTTGGATTATAGACAGTGTGGCAAGCAAAGCACTCTTTCTCTATAACTGTAGTAGAGGTTACTGACTTTTTGTTGGAAGACTAATTCACATTTCAGACATGCTGGACCTGCAACATATTGGCCCTCAAACAATGGACTGACCATAGTTACACAATTCAGAAAACATAGATGATCATGCAAGAATCGCTTAGGCCCTGGTTTCATCAGTGCCTGTCATATGCACTAATCCCAGCTACAAAAGTGGGGTACCGTTTTTATTGTCAGAAGTGTGGTAGGAATTTTGCGGCTCCCGCTGATACCGGACGTTTCAGTTGCAGAAATGTGAGGGAAATGTGTGATTTTAGGCACAGTTTGAGGTCTGCGGGTCATTGTGGGTAAGAAAATGTTGTGAGATCCATACAGTGCACACCTCCTTCCACTCCCTCTGGGCATCTAGTTATCAGAAATGTAGGTTTCACTGGACGTAGGCCCAAGTACCACAGTGACTCATAGACCACCCACAGATGCCATTTTTTGACTGGAGATGCTGACATCTCCACATTGCATTTTGGGACCTTTTGTGTCACAAGTACTGCGCCCAGCCACACTACTGGGGTAGCATTGTTATGGGGAGAAATTTGGGAACACAGAATCGTATAACATTTGTTATTTTTAATTGAATTTCTCTCCATTGTTGTCATCAAATGCAAGTCAGAGTTCAAGCAAGATCACAATTGGCAAATTTCCCTATGAATCACACGATGGTGTGTAATCCCAAATTCAGAGATGCACAAATACCAACTGTTCATAAATTCAGCATCTTGTGTACGTTTCAAAAATACAAAGGATTTCATTTTTCATTCATACTATACCAATTGCTGCCTGATCAGTACACAATGATAAACCATTAACAGGTTTAGCAAAGTTTTTGGCTCTGGAAATCGAGTGTTTTAGACAATCAGAAAATATTATATATCCCTCTTACCAGAAGTGTCTGATGGACATAACAGTATGTCACTTTTAAAAATTGACCATCAGGGTAGATGTTTACAAATGAAAACATAGTCGCCAATTGCCCACAATCCCTGAATACCTTTAGAATCCCCAAGATGTGGGATAAAAGAATACATACTTAGCCTAGAACCCTTTTTTGTGGGGTCGGGGGGGGGAAGTCATGAAGGCGTAAGTGTTGAGTGCTTAAAAAGGCTCAGCACTACAGGTGGAAACCCCTCAGCAGCTAAGGTGTTAAACGCACAACTGTAGCTCTGTAATCAATGCAATTGGTAATATAGAAACATTGTGTACAAAGCTCCATCTTTTCACCATTTCACCTTCATTTCAGCTTTTCAGTGAGGGATAGCTTGGGTTCTGTGGCACAGATAGCAAGGGATCCGTGTGTAGACATACCTTTGACCACTTAGTGGGTTACATCAGACACACAGAAGGGGATTGCCTGTCACTTTTACAATTTCTGTTTATGTGCCCTGTTATGTGTTTCTGTTTATGTGAGGTCTTCATCACTCCGCCACTAAGCTTGAATTAACCATGTGGCTCTCCACAATTTTTTCTTAAATTATAAGGTCTGTGGCACATGTATTATTGTCACTCCTCCAGGTCATATCGGGCACAGCAGCACTGAGGGACTGTACCTATACCACTGCTCCAGGTTCTACCCAGTGCAAGATGTACCTTAGTACTAGTGCCGGTGTCTCTCTTACAGGGCATGTCCTGTGTTTGTATTTTAGCACTCGTGCCACATTCACTCAAGTTTGATGCAGTATTGGTGCAGTGTGGCATTTGGGTCTCCACATCTTCCCTTGAAAATATGTTCTTTAAGGCTAGTGCCATTTACTCTGTTTAACCGGCATGGTTGTGCAGTACCACCAGTGGTCATGAATTTTTTGCACTCGATTTTGGTACTTTAGAATTTGATTTACTGCCACTAGTGTAGCATTGTAGTGGTCCCATTATCTGGAGTGGTTACAAGTGGAACTGTATGTGTGGCAGTTAGACCTGATGGAGTAAGCACATACCACAGTTTATGGTTTGTGCGTTTGCCATGTAGCCTGCAGTTTTATGCCTAGGATTGACACTGAAGGCAGACTGCTCCCATGGGTACCTGGATCATCTCGCATTCGGAACTACCAATTCTCACTTGCAGAGCCTGCTTGGTGCAACAAAAGAAACATGATTCCACTGACAAGATGGAAGAACATTCGGTTGCCATGTACCACTGTTATAACATGTTCCTTCTCCAAACCACATATTTCACTTAGTCCTCCTGCATTTTAACATAGTGATTATTTTTGTCTCGTCACTCTCAAGCACACAGGCACGCACTTTGGAATCTTCTCGTGCATTGTGTATAGCTGTTTTGACTGTGCGCCTTATGCTTTGCACGGACAAGTCTGATTGTGTTTCTGTAATATCCAAGTGGTTATCAGCCTGTCATCTACCTTTTCAGTCGTTTATTAGAGTTTGCACACACAAATGTATGATGAGTGACATAAAATGAAATTTTAACACTGTACAAAGCGGTTTTCAGAATTTAAGATGTTTACTGGATTATTTTAAAGACGTGAGATTAAAGGATTAAGAAACGAGTGTATATAAAGTGAAGCAGATAACAGTGAGAGAAAGCCACAGCTGGCATGTAGGCTAATCCATCCTTTCCACAGCACACATCTTAGTTCTCCTTTGTGTATGCTGTTCTTTAAAAATGTATTTTTTGTGGATGTTGTGTCATTTATTTTCCTAGAAGACTGAGGTGTTCAGAACATACAATATACACAACGTTTAGCCAACCATGTGCTTGCAAGTAACTGATTAGCAGGTTGTCACACATTCCATTTTGGTTGCAGTTCAGTCTTTAAAGCAGCAGATGAGGTGAAAAAACAGAATTTGTATTTTTTCCCCACTGTATTATGGTCGTAGTAATCAACAAGTATTACCTCAACAGTCTTCGTCAGTCTCAACTCCTGTTTTCAATCCAGAAATCCCAGTCTCACTGTTGGCATACACTACATTTCCACTTCAATATTATCTCCTTCTAATAAGATATTATCCTTGCTGAAGACAATGATAGCTTTTTAATACTCGTTCAACAAAGGGTTTTCGTACATTATTACCAATGGAAATAGTTTGCTGGACAAAATCCGTTTGCTGTGAACCCATTCTGCTTTCTCCGCTATGAGAGAAATGTACACAAATACCACCTAAAAGTATTCATTGAGAATACCAAACACGAGTCCACGATATAAATGTTGGTATGTAACGCGGGACTAACCTTTATGCCCAAAGGGGAACCAATGCATTTTCTACGAAAATAATACAGCACTTAAGTGGGATTTGTTTGGTACAGCACATACAGGGAGTGCAGAATTATTAGGCAAATGAGTATTTTGACCACATCATCCTCTTTATGCATGTTGTCTTACTCCAAGCTGTATAGGCTCGAAAGCCTACTACCAATTAAGCATATTAGGTGATGTGCATCTCTGTAATGAGAAGGGGTGTGGTCTAATGACATCAACACCCTATATCAGGTGTGCATAATTATTAGGCAACTTCCTTTCCTTTGGCAAAATGGGTCAAAAGAAGGACTTGACAGGCTCAGAAAAGTCAAAAATAGTGAGATATCTTGCAGAGGGATGCAGCACTCTTAAAATTGCAAAGCTTCTGAAGCGTGATCATCGAACAATCAAGCGTTTCATTCAAAATAGTCATCAGGGTCGCAAGAAGCGTGTGGAAAAACCAAGGCGCAAAATAACTGCCCATGAACTGAGAAAAGTCAAGCGTGCAGCTGCCACGATGCCACTTGCCACCAGTTTGGCCATATTTCAGAGCTGCAACATCACTGGAGTGCCCAAAAGCACAAGGTGTGCAATACTCAGAGACATGGCCAAGGTAAGAAAGGCTGAAAGACGACCACCACTGAACAAGACACACAAGCTGAAACGTCAAGACTGGGCCAAGAAATATCTCAAGACTGATTTTTCTAAGGTTTTATGGACTGATGAAATGAGAGTGAGTCTTGATGGGCCAGATGGATGGGCCCGTGGCTGGATTGGTAAAGGGCAGAGAGCTCCAGTCCGACTCAGACGCCAGCAAGGTGGAGGTGGAGTACTGGTTTGGGCTGGTATCATCAAAGATGAGCTTGTGGGGCCTTTTCGGGTTGAGGATGGAGTCAAGCTCAACTCCCAGTCCTACTGCCAGTTCCTGGAAGACACCTTCTTCAAGCAGTGGTACAGGAAGAAGTCTGCATCCTTCAAGAAAAACATGGTTTTCATGCAGGACAATGCTCCATCACACGCGTCCAAGTACTCCACAGCGTGGCTGGCAAGAAAGGGTATAAAAGAAGGAAATCTAATGACATGGCCTCCTTGTTCACCTGATCTGAACCCCATTGAGAACCTGTGGTCCATCATCAAATGTGAGATTTACAAGGAGGGAAAACAGTTCACCTCTCTGAACAGTGTCTGGGAGGCTGTGGTGGCTGCTGCACGCAATGTTGATGGTGAACAGATCAAAACACTGACAGAATCCATGGATGGCAGGCTTTTGAGTGTCCTTGCAAAGAAAGGTGGCTATATTGGTCACTGATTTGTTTTTGTTTTGTTTTTGAATGTCAGAAATGTATATTTGTGAATGTTGAGATGTTATATTGGTTTCACTGGTAATAATAAATAATTGAAATGGGTATATATTTTTTTTTGTTAAGTTGCCTAATAATTATGCACAGTAATAGTCACCTGCACACACAGATATCCCCCTAACATAGCTAAAACTAAAAACAAACTAAAAACTACTTCCAAAAATATTCAGCTTTGATATTAATGAGTTTTTTGGGTTCATTGAGAACATGGTTGTTGTTCAATAATAAAATTAATCCTCAAAAATACAACTTGCCTAATAATTCTGCACTCCCTGTATATCAAACCTGTGAGAAGTAATCAACCAAATCGAACGTATTCCAACAAATGTACTCACAGGTTTTTCTGTGGAAACTGAAAATTCGGTATTCATGTATTGCAGTGAATCAGCATTGATTAGACCACGCAGATGGCGCAGTGCTTAAAGGAGTTAATTTGAGGACCCTATCATCTAATACATAGGTTAACCCTGGGTTGTCAAATAATAAAAAAACAAAATAAGTCTAGCTTGATTGTTCAGCTCTCCATTTTGAGTAATCAGTAGCTAACCCAAGCTAAACGGACCATCTTTCGATCCAAATATATCATTTTGAAAGTTTCATCATGACATAATCCAGCACGTCAGGACATCAGTCAAGATCAAAAATTGATATTAGTCAAGTGGAATAAGGCGTCTGTTTTCAGAGCAGACTGTTGTCATCAGTGACGTGTTACATTAAAGGATACATAAACGGCTCATTTAAATCTCTACACAGCTCATTCAAATCACTACACGTCTAAGGCCTACTAATCACTATGTCCAACAGTGTTGCATGTGCCTTTAGCATGTAGAGATTTGAATGACTCGTCTTTGTATTTACTAATATAACACATTATAGATGATGACAGTCTGCTGTTAGATATGTTATACCGGTTGACTAATTCTGACAGGTTTGATTTACATACTACACCTTTGCATGGAAATCATATGGAACTGTTGTATTATGTTGTCATAAAGTAAATGTAACATTTTGAATTTCTTCGTACATGGTGCACAAGGGAATCATTTTGCATCCAGGACTATCTTTATGGAATGGCTGGGTATTTAATCTGTGATAGCTTGTAGTGTAGAAAGTGGTTCTATCAAGAGCAGTTAGGCAGCTACATCCGAAGCAATTTCCATGAGTAACATAACAGCACTGGCCTTAATCAGTAATCCTTAAAGTGTTGGAATAAGATATTCTCCCAAGCACATCAGTTGTTACTGGTTTCTCGAAGTATATTCACAGTAAGCAAACTAGCAACAGCACATTAATTGGTCAGACCAGTATCATTTTGATATTTGTGCAAGGCTGGAGAACACATTTCTGTTGTCAGCTGCACATTCGAGTCAGTAACAGAAGCCCCACCTCCTAGAATGTGTACAAGGGGAGGGTGAAGGTTGTTGGAACAAATGGAACTCATGCTAGTGCACAATGTGATAGAAATTGGAAGGTTGAATAGAGGTGTTGGAGAAAGTAAAATGTTGCATAGAGGTATTGGAGAGCAGCATGAAACGATGCAGACCTTTTTGTCAGAACTATCATAAAACATGTCTCATACGTAAAACCTGTGTAGGCAGTCTCTCCTTAATCTTCACACTCATACCACTAGCTTTAGCCCTTATATTGTTCCTAAAGATTTAATGCAGCAGACTGCTGCTGAGCAGCGTCCTTCAGAAATAAAATATAGAGGAGGTAGAAGAAAATGCACTGCAGTGTCACTGATCTGCTTATAGGGACTTGCAGTGGTATGGGAGGATAAAATAGAAATATGCTTTCAGGCACCAAAGCCCAGCACAAGTAAAATGTTCAGGAAGACAGCAAACATGTTGAAGGCGCCATGAAGGAGAAGATACATTAAGCACTCGAGAACAGCTGTATTTAAATGGTAGAGGTTGTTTCTATTCTGTTCCCCCGCCAGAATAGGCATTGTAGGCATTGGTACTGATAACGCGTCCCTCTATGATAATTTATTACACATTAGGACTCGTTTTAGGCCAATGAATCTTTTGACCCAGTTGAGAGACACCTTAGGACGAGATAGCTAATCAATATGTCAATCAATACATCAAACACCAGCATGACCTTGCAGTCATGAATAACCACACCAGTTTAGTAGAATTTTATGAGTTTTAGTCCCTATTAGTTACAATTCTAAAAGTAGATGTGTTAATCTCAAAACCAAGAAACAAAACAGCATAGTCATGATATGGCAACTCTGATAAGATTTCATTAAGGCAAGAATCGTGAACATCAGAACATAACACGGCGTGTACATAGATCAACTTTAGCAGAGTGTCATTAACGCGTCAGTTCAACAAAGCATAGATTCAGTCGTTTGTCTATTTGCGTCAGTTTAGTGAACACCTGTCCTAACCACTAATTAGCATTGGCATGTTGGGCTTCATGCAAAACAATTTAGAACACCAATTTGGGAAACATCTAGCTACGGTCTCTGTCAAAAGTAAGCAGTTGGTACCTAGAAAGGAAAAGCAAACAGACAAATCACAATTTCATTGTCATAGTTACCCTCCAAGGTTTAGGTCAGCACTCAGGTTCAGTCTTCGTCTTCAGGACATCAGTTGATTCGCCATCAGTCAGAACTCAGGTCTGGGGCAAAAGGGGCACTTCCCTCATAAGGAGGCAAAGTGTAAATGGGCAATCTACGGAAGAGGATGGTTCTAAGTAAAATCAGCAAAGTCACCAGGCACAGTGATAAAGTCTCTGGATCAAATCGATAGCATTTCCCTAACCAATTCTAATGGCTGCCCGTGTCATGGGTTTTTATCCCTTTTTCGTAGTATATTCCCCTAAAATTTCATTGGTCCACGGTTATACCCCACTATCTTTACCCTATTAGAAAACAGATTATTCAATAATATTTCACCCCATATTATTTTACAGATATTTTATTGGTCCATATGATTGACGTCTTCAGAGGTAGCACGTCCGGTATGATTTCACCCTTCTGTAATTCTTTGCACATCTTTTGGTCAGTAGCTCCATTGTCTTCACCGGTTTAAACGACCTTGTACATTACACTAATCTACACTGTTGCATTTCAGCTAGCACTCTCCTACAAGCAATATGAATTTCATGAGAACGGATCCACTATGGTTACATTCAGCTTCTAGTTTGAAGAAAACAAGAGGTCATGTCCTTTTGCGAGTCAGCACACTGCACGTTAGAAAAACACATTTAATATGAGAGCCAGGCAGCTAAGCTTCGGCTCATGCTAACTTAAGGCCTACAAAATTCATTTAGCATAACTGTAATAACAATCATTAATAATTAGTATAAAACTTATTTGATTACAATAATTCATAAACATTAGTCATTTTATTAGTCTATGTATACATTGACGGCCACTCCCCGTGGTCACATTTCAAATGCACATTTAAGCAAAATACATTTAATACAATTTCTAAGCGGCATTATCGCACATTAATTCATAAACATTTCATGTTAATATATTGTTCCTAAAGATTTAATGCAGCAGACTTCTGCTGAGCAGCGTCCTTCAGAAATAAAATCTAGAGGAGGTAGAAGAAAATGCACTGTAGTGTCACTGATCTGCTTATAGGGACTTGCAGTGGTATGGGAGGATAACGTAGAAATATGCTTTCAGGCACCAAAGCCCAGCACAGTAAAATGTTCAGGAAGACAGCAAGCATGTTGAAGGTGCCATGAAGGAGAAGATACATTAAGCACTCAAGAACAGCTGTATTTAAATGGTAGAGGTTGTTTCTACTCTGTTCTCCCCCGCCACCGCCCCAATATCAATATTGTGGGCATTGCTACTATTTAGAATGCTGCACATCTTCAGGGAGGCTGATGCCACTGGTTGACGCCATGTTCATTTACATTACTTGAACTCTTGCATCCCCATTGCATTAAACTATTTTGTTTGCTTGGAATGCTCATTGAACCATGCAATGTTGCACAGGCCCTGGTGATGCTGAAATGAGGTGCTGGTGCTCTCCAGAGCAGAGGTGGTAGTTACGTTTGATGGTGTCGCACAAGATGGGACTGTTCATCCAATGTAATTAACTTGAGTTTCATAGCTTCTTGGTTACTCTCATCTGTGGCTAACGCTGGAATGCCATACTCTAAAAAAAAATAATAATAAAAAAAAAAAAAAAAAATTCATTCATCATGGAATACACTTTTTACATGCTTTTTGGCTTACGGCACAGCCCCAGCATTGTCTTTCTCTCTCTCTTCAGTCATAACGCTCTGAATGCCCTATATCTTAATAGGCAGACACTATTCAGGCAAAGAACTGATAGAAAGTTCACAGAACAGAAGCTGACTAGATAGTGTGCCTAACCTTGTTTGGAGTTGCCATCAAATGACCATCAAATGCAGAATTGCTGTGAAGAGGTGGATTAACAAAGAAGCAGAGCAAAAACCTATGTTACTTTTTACATTTTTTCTTGTGATTACTTGAGCTCTGGCAGAGAGCTGGACCTTCATCAAGCTAGATCTAAAAAGCACGGTCTTCATCAAACTTTCTTGTAGTACTTCATGTCACTTCCAGGGTATCTGTGTAAACAGCCTGACTCATGAGCATTGAGATATCAGTTTTCCCATCGATATGATTTATTTTTTAAGGTATTAAGCCAATAACTGGAAGCAAATCAGAGAAATGTATCATCTAAATTATCAAAAAAGGAAAAAGTTATTTTTTAGTTGTCTTTATTACATTTCTTTAAAAAGAAATTTGTAGTTGTAAACTTTTTTTCAGATCTTTTTGTTGAAATGTTTGCATCGATGTAGCAAAACTTTGCATAGTAAAAGAATTACAGTCAGACACAGTTCATGGAAAATCAGCTAGTAGCATTTAACAGTATAAATCGATTTGGCAGTTTAAGGCACTGCACAGGGCCTATGAGTGCAATACTAGAAACAGTGGTCCCCCCTATCTCTGGGTGCCTTGTCATTTCCTTGACATTCTCATGGCCATAAAATTGTAGGCTGGCCAGGATAGCCCATGTCTTCAGTTCATTTGGTGGTGCTCGCTCCATTGTCCCTAGACTTTGTCAGCTTTGCGTGGTGTTTCACGGGCTGCATATATTGTCTCCTCTGCTCTAATACTGGTTTATCAAGGCTTATAGTCTTGTATACAGTCTTATTCATGGAACTATGTGAGCTCCAGGTGCTGTAGATGTATAGTGAGTGTGCTGCCATCTTGGCTTGCCCAGACCATACCAGAAGATTGCTATGAACATATGGATATCTAGGAGGGCTCTCAACTAATATGCTATTGATCAGCTCACAAAGTATTTCGATACTGATGTCTTCTAGAAGATTGTTAGACAATGTGAATGCTTTGGTTGTTTTGACCAGTGATGTGAGAGCTAGCTCTGAGGAGAAATGGAGCACAGTAAATCTGTGAAAGAGTACCTCTTCCACCATGTAGGAGCGTACACTTTTGAGTGAAAAGTTTGGAAGAGTTTCATGTATAACAATAGCAACAACATGGCCTCCTACAAAAAACGTACCCCTGCTCCGATTAGTATCACTTTAAAGAAGAGAGATATTAAACAGTGCATTTGACTCCTCAAAGACTGATCATAATAATAATTATTTATCATTAACAGTAATTTGCTTTCATCTTCTAGAGATTTGTGGAGAAAAATGTGACTCCAGACCACCTTTAGTCATCTGTACATTTTAGCCATGATAAGTGATCTTTTGTCAGAAGAGATGTCCCATACCAAATACCTCTGTTGCTAGCCTGTCTTTAATCTTCACACTCGCTAAAGTTGCTCCAGAACCTAGAACATTAACATAGTGATAAAATCCAGCCACTTGAATGATGTTTTTCTAAAAGGAGCGATATGCTAGAAAAGCAGCTGGCCACTGGTATTAGTCTTCTGATTCAACTGTTCCAGGAGGATTATAAGGTAGGTATAGGTCTGTCCTTGCTGGTATGTAGAGAGTAGTACATTACAACTATCGTGTTGACCAGAAGATGCACCTACGTACACAAACCATGAAATAGAACCTGGATTGAAGTAGCAGAAAGATTGAATATGATTGAAGGAGAGGAAGTTAATATTTCAGGACAAAAATGATTGTGATATTTGTAGTGTGAACCTCAAAAATGTTGTGGATGCAGAAATGAATAACAATAGTTACAAAGTTCCTCTTTTGTAATGAAAATATGTGGGATAAACCAATTTACATGATTGAATGAATAGGTTCTCCAAATTAGCAACCTTAGAGAGAGTGATTTGTGATTAATCTGTGATTGCTAGGGCTCTGCTTTATTAATTTCTGAACTGATAAGATTGATCTTTCTCTTTTTACCCCCAATCCTTTTTTGAAACTACTGAAATTTAAATTAGTGTATGATTGGTTTTAGAAGTATTTTTTGAATTGTATTCAATGCATTCCACTTTCTCCCTCCTCTCTTATTTGTACTTTCTACCCTTGTTTCTCTAATTTCCTGTGTTTTCCTTCCACTCTTCCGCTAATCATCCTCCTCTCCCATTCCCCTTTATGCTTACATATTGTTTATACCATATCTTCTCCCCTTGTTGTTCTTCTCCTCCTTCAGCTATTTTTATGTAAGACCTTGTGTCACATTTATTGCTAGCATGTGTAGTGCATCTATACCTTTGAGAATCATATGGTTAAAAAAATGCAAAATAAATAAATTACATTGCATTTTTAGACATTCTTATTTTTTACTTTCACGATAACAATGTATTATGATGAGTAAAATCTTAATAGAAAAATAACAAAAACTACTAACCTTGCAATTGGAGAACCCACATGGTGAAATAGGCCCAGCACCGTACTGTAGTAAAAACATGATACTGAACTTTTTTGAGGTGCTGTTTACTTAAACAGTAGCTCCAAAATGAATATGGTTCTAGCCTATTGTGCAATGAGAAAAGGGTATGCAGCTCCTAACAAGAACAGGTTGCTGACACAATTAGTCACCCCTGGTGTATAGCAGGTCAGAAGGAAATAAGTTAATTTAGGAGCAAGAGCCCTCATCCATCCAGTTGGGTACATGCTTCATCATCGGGCAGCTCCTCAATAGGCCGGCGCTGCAATGCCTAACAGGCACCCACAAGGGGGCTCTTTGCTGGAGATCTTTTGTGAAATGTGCTGTATCAAAAGTCAAGTGAAACTTTCTAATATATAAGATGATGAAACAGGCCTTCCAAACAGGTTGGCGAAAGCGCTTGCTCCTAAATTAGTCTCTTCCTACCTGCTATATAGCAGGGGTGCTTAATTGTCTCAACGTGTTCTTGTTAGTAAATGCATACCCCTTTCTCTTTATCTTGCGTCAA
This sequence comes from Pleurodeles waltl, assembly GCF_031143425.1. Taxonomy (NCBI): domain Eukaryota; kingdom Metazoa; phylum Chordata; class Amphibia; order Caudata; family Salamandridae; genus Pleurodeles; species Pleurodeles waltl. The sequence goes on from NC_090439.1 coordinate 1,022,623,240, forward strand.
GGAGCATTATGCTGGACCTTGAATGCTCCCAGTCCCCCTTGTTTTGGGTATGTATCCCAGTGTGACCTTCCACGGTTACGAGATGCACGGTATACTGCTTTTGAGGCAGTCATCCATCTCTCAGAGGTCATGAGTATGATAGCATTGTTCATTTCAGGCATGTGCAGTTTGGGGCAGGTTTTACCAGTTTTTTTTTTATTTATTTTTTTAACTATTCTTTACCTTGTTTGTCTTAGACCTCCATTTTACTAAGAAGGAATGCCCAATTTTTAGACCTCAATTACAATTTAGGAGTACTTCCCAATTTCTATATAACTGTATCCACTCTAAGGAGTGCGGTATAAAACATAGCAAAAACACCTAGCCGCGAGCATGGCAACCATGGACATTGAAAATGCTTTATAGTCTATAAGATTTATGATTATGATAGTGGTATGGCCTTCGGTACAGCTAAAGGGTCAGATGGTAATATAGCAGTTTGTATGCCCCATTGGGGACAAATCATTTTTTAGCACTAGGGAACAGCCACTTCTTCTCCCATGTGCTTTTCTGGATTTTTTAAATGACAAGGACTGGTAAAGTAAGCCGCCTTATTTAGAAAAATCAACATTTTAAACTTTAAAATATAAACTAACATCCACACCTAATTCCAATTCCAGCACAACATAACCTTACTCGATGTATCCAGATATTGTGATTGCAAAGCAAGACTCAATGCATTTTGGGTGAAAGCACTCTTCATCAGGGGTAACTCCAAATCCAGTTGTCCAAAACTTTTCAAATAAGTATGTGAAGAGCATCACAGATTCAATAAGAGGTAATTTGCTGAGAACTGTAAGCATCCCTAACAATTAGATTAATCTTCCTGTTCAAGACATGCAGCTGTGATCTATGAACTCCCCACCCCCGCATAGAAACTCAGAACATTATTGTGGAGCTGCAAAGAGTGACACCCCCAAATATCATGGTGATGGAAAAACACATGGAAATCACAGTAGTCATTACAGGGAGCCACAAGAAACAGTTTTTTTGAATTGTGTGTGTAAGTCAGGAAATATGCTTAATGACAACAAGAAAGTTTAGGATTCAACAGTAATTGATCAGAACAGTGATAAGGGTGCTAACGTGAACCATATATGGAACAGAGAGTGGTGATTAGAATAGAGTACCTATTGCATGCAGTATCTACCTGCAATAAACAATGAGTGACATAATGTAGCAGTTGGATATCACTGAAATGATACCTTGCAACAGATGAATGCATAGCATGTGCAGCAGAAAAAAAATACGTCCCGGTAAAAAAAAAATAGTGAGTAAACCGTGCTGTAAAAGATGAATCGGTGAATGACAAAGACACCACAATGTTACACAGTAAGCAGGAACCAGAGTCCGAGCACGATTCACAGGTTCTTTAGACCGTAGCATATCATTAAAATCATCACATTGAATAAACATGCAACAAGCAAACTAACGTTGCGTACTTTAACTGTGCAACACAGAAAAGACTGACCCTCATGTACGGGTGCGATGTCATAGGGAGGTGTGTCCCAAGGGTAACACTGGGAGTTTAAGGTGTGAGAAACCAGCGTCATTTATAAGCCCTCATGCATGAAAATAAACAACAGTTTACAAACTATACTGTAACCTGACAAATACGGTCAGCACACCAGGTCAAACCAACACCTTGCAGAATGCTCTATCATTGCTAATGTGCCAAAACAGAAGACAAATGTCCAAACAAACCACAATGAAAAAGAAGTGAAAATCATTGTTGGAAATGGGGTTTCTGGTTGGCTAGGGTATGCACTCCTGTCAGCGCAAGTCAATTATACACCAAAGATAACCTGTGCTCACCCCCTGGTAGCTTGGCACAGAGCAGTCAGGCTTGTCCTCAGAGGTCATTTGTAAAGCGTTTGTGTAACACACTCACACCAGTGACACAATAAATGCACCACAAAGAGGCTCCCCACAGTAGTATATAAAATATATATATGTACTAGACCTTGTACAGACAAAAGACTAAAATGACATTACTCTTAAATACTGTACGTCGTATGGAAACCCTGAGTCAGTACTCAGTATATTGGTTAGGCAAGGATAAAAATGTCATACATTGCAACATGAGGGCATGAAATACAATAGTGTAAGCAGGAACAAGCACATAAATCACCAGGTATCCCCGCGAGCATAAAAATCACCACATATCAACATCAACATATGAATAGCAAGTAGCCCTCACATGCATCAGCACCTCTGCCCTCCTAGTAGCAGGATTATGGTACTTGAAGTGTGCATGGTTGAGAAGAGGAATGTAAACTGAGTGGAATGGTACAGAAACCCCTGCGCACCTGCTGGGGTGATAAAGCAATTGTGGAAGTTCTTAGAGGAGGCAAAGCCACTTCCTTGTGGTGACAGGGGTCACCATGGACGATTCTCCATGCAGGAAAAAGAACCACGTAGCGAACCAATGCCCCAAAAGTGCAAACCACTTGGGGGGAGGCATACACCGTAGATACCGTAGCACGTGCGGCTGGCGAAACACAGCAGGTACGGACATGCCTGGCCACCCGGGAAGGAGCGTGGGGCAGCGAGGCCTCTTCTGCAACCTTGGCAACACTTTTTAGGTGTTTGGTGACACGAGGGCCCTCTCAAGGGCCTGATAGTGCAGCGCTGGGCTGGAAAAGATCACTTCCAGGGATCGGTACCACCCGCCCTCACGCTGATCTTTTACCCGCAGCGGCATCTCTTCTGCAAAGCCCGACTGTCACAGCAATGCACGGAGGGGGAAGTTGGAAAGGAAACTGCAGAGGTAGGAGAATTCCCTTGCTGTGGGAGGATTCCCTTGCCTCTTGCAGTGCTCTCCTTTGACTGGTGCAGCACTGGGTCACGCACACTGTCCTAGTGTTGGCAAAGCAGTGAAAGGCGGGCAGCACCCTGTCTGTGAAAGGCTCAGCTCGGCACCAGCTGGCACGGGAGCCCACAGCACGTGCAGTTAAAAATAAAGGAAAACAGGCAGAGACACAGGTGGCTGGACTTGGGGGGTGGGGGGGGGAGGGGGAGGCGTTGTGGGTGGGGGGGTCCCCACGGCTGAGGCAGAGGTGCTTCTGGGACAGTCACCAGCACTCCCCATGTGATGGACTTTTAAAGACTAGTGGATGCAAAGTACTTACTTATGCACTTGGTTTGTTCAAGGAAGTGATGGAAGAAACACTCTCCAGGTGTTATTGTAACAAGATCATATCTGTCCACCTCAGTACCCCACGCCAGTACCACTGGCGGAAGGAATCGGAGGGAGTAGGGGTCAACCAGCAAGCCCCTGGAGAACACTAGTTGCAGAGCGCAAAGGGAGTTATCATGCAGCAGGCCAGCACATAAAGCAGGTAGTCCAAATGGTGGTTCCTCTTGGCACAACCACCGACTGCTGGCAGAACAGAGTCAGGGAGCAGCTGGCAGCAGGGCAACAAGTAGAAAAGCCATCTAGTGAGTCATTCATGCCAGCCAGCAGCAGCAGGACAACAACAGGAGAGCAGTACAGATGAGTTTATTGGGGACAATGCAGCCGTCCTTCTGACAGAGGTTCTGTCACAGTTCCAATAGTGCTCTAAAACCATGGGGTCAGAACCCCTCTACTTACACTCAAAAATGCCTTTGTTCAAGGGTAACTTCAAAGGGATCCTATCCCTGTCTCCAGACATCAGTAGGGGTAATCAGTCCATTGTGTGATGAGGGGACACAACCTATTGACATTTAAGGTGTGAACGACCCTCCCTCTCCCCAGCCCAGGATGACATCACTATGGTGATGCCTCTTATGTCACACCCAGTCCTTCCTGTGTAATGGCTGCCCGGGAGGTGTGCAACAAGTGGAGCTGTCACTCTACCCCAGACGTGGATTGGAGTCCGGCTGCAAAGCACTAGTTATAAGCACAGAGAAGTTCCCACTTTCTAAAAGTGGCATTTATAAAATAGTAATATAAAATCCACCTACATCAGTAAGCAGGTTTTCTCACTAAGATTTCAAACAAACCAAACATGCCAACGCTATTTCTCATAGAAATGACCACTTAGGCATATTTAAGAAAATACCCAAAGCAAACCTACGAGAGAAGCAGCATTTACAGTAGTGAAAACTGAAATAGGCTGTTTGTCACTACTAGGACATGTAACACATAAAAATATATCTCCTACCTTTGTCATTCACAGCACCCTGCCTATAGGGCTAGTTAGGGCCTACCATAGGGTGACTTAGGTGTAGTAAAAAAAAAAGGGGGTTTAGGCCTTGGCAAATAGTTTGACTTGCCAAGTCAATGTGGCAGTAAACTGCGCACACAGGCACTGCAGTGGCAGGCCTGAGACAAGTTTGAAAGGCTACTTCTGTGGGTGGCGCAATCTGCATTCGAGGCCCACTAGTAATTAATTTACAGGCCCTGGGTATATAGTATACCACTTTACAAGGAAATTACAGGTAAATTAAATAAGCTAAACAAGGGTAAGCCAATTTTAGCAAGTCTCAGGGGAGGGAGCACATGCATGTTAGCACTGATTAGCAGTGGTAAAGTGCCCAGAGTCCTAAAGCCAACAAAAAGAGGGTCAGAAAAATAGGAGGAGAATGGCAAAAGGTTTGAGGATAACCCTACCGAAAGGGTCTTTTTCAACAGTCATGCATAAAAAGACCGCTATCGCGAGAGAGGTCATACGAGAGACAATGCGTGACAAACAAATTCTAATAAAATCACATGCTGACACAGTGCTGATGATTAGGGAGTAAACTATGACCTGAATCAAGACATGATGTGAAATGTTGACATGATATACTCATGTTAAATAGGAATATAATGACATCACAGTGGCTCAACTGAATGAATATGCGAGTCCAAATGTACGCTGTGATACAACTCTTGGAGTGCTGCAAATAAAATGGAGTATGATAAATGACATAATGCGTGGTGTATCACAGAAACGTGGTAGACAAACAGCATGATCTAGGAAAAACAGCTGACTCCATTACCCCAGTATATCACAGAATGTGTATGGTGATAACCATCAATCTAATAATGTGGATGTCTGTGAAACGAGAGTGTTGTGAAGTGAATGAACCAGGAGACAGTTGCATGCCAGGTGCTGGTATGGCGAAAACCATGTTGAAAAGAGTCCGGTCTGGCGCCATTGACCCAGATTTACAAGAAGCAAGCCATTTAAAATGAATTTATCATTCAGGCCTGTTGGGCTAAGACGATTCAATCCCTTGATCCAATAAGTTTAGCCGCTTTTGGGTAAGAGTCTCAGAATTAGTCAGTATAGTTTCCAGCATTGTGAACCACAACTGAGCAATGTTGTGTTTGTGATCCATCCTATGTCCCACAAGAGTTGAAAATCTGTTCTTATTTCTAATCCTGCTCTTGTGCTTTGTGATTTGTACCTTGATGCGCCTCTGTGTTTTGCCTACAATATAATAATATAATAATGAGCCACTAGGTCAATTAAGGGTGTAAATCATTAATTGTGTGTTGCAACCCGCTATATGTTTCAATTGAATCAGTTTACCTGTTTGTTGATGAGAAATGGCATCCCTCACAATGACATTACTACAGTGTATGCATTTCTGGCACTTCCTCATTCCCTTGTGCAATGTAACATTCTTCTGTGTGGTAGACGTAAGATTTTTTTCAGGTTCTGTGTTTGTCCATGGGAAAATAAAGGTTTATCACGGAATAGGCCTTTAAAATCTGGTTCCATTTGGAGACGTTCCCAACGTCGGTTAATGATGCATTTTATAACAGTCAATTGCGTTGAAAATTTACACACAAAAACCTCACGTGAAGATTTCACAGACCGTTTATTCTGTGGCAATATGGAGCGAACCAAAGTAGACGTGCGCGGTGAGGCGGAATCAAGTTTCTGTTCCAGATAACCACACTTAATGAACTGCGTCTTAAAAGCAGGGAGTGTCTGTGTACAAGTTTTGGCATCAGACGTTATTAGTTTCACGTGTATGAATTGTGAAAACGACGGTGGGTGACAGTTGCAGAACAATAGCAAAGTGTTCTGGCCATTTGGCTTTTTAAAGACTGTACTAGAAAGACCTGAAGGTATACGTTCGAGATGAACATCTAAGTAGGTGATGCTTGTCTTCTGAATGGAGTGAGTAAATTAAATCCTGTTTTTTTTTTTAATGGCTTTCAGAAATCTGTTTTTCAGGATGATCCCTGGAGCTTTTCCAAATCACAAATATTTCATCAGTGTGCCTTAAGTACATGATCATGTCCATTTGCAAAATCTCAGACTTATAAATGAAGTTGACCTCAAACTTTGACATAAAGATGTTGGCTTAACTGGGGGCCTCAGAAAAGCCCATGGACGTGCCCTGTTTCTATTAATGGTAAGTGTCTTTCGAAACAAAATAACTATGGAACAAGCAGAAGTGTACTTCTTCCAACAGGAAAACTTTGTTGGCTCGTAACTCATCTTGGTTGATACATAATATACCTAACAACCAATTGGTAAATAGAAAATACGTCACCTACACCATCTATGTTCAGTCAAGGAAGTGGCCTTCATTTTGTATATACTTGTGAATTCCATCCTGGCCAGGAACATCAGGAATACAAAACATTACATTTTTTTAAATGTTAGTGTGTGAGTTGGACTGTAGAACAAACTGAATTTTATAAGATTTAATAAGTTATGAAGGACCCACTTGACTGCTGCTGAAAAGAAACCGGTAGAGAGAACAGCTGGAGTCCATTTCAAAACTCACATGCATCTAAAATGTGCAGACTGAAACCTTGAGTAGGCCTAAAGCCACACGTCAATCAATCAATCAATCTTACCACACCTCAGATTCCTTCACTGGCTCCCCATCGACAAGAGGATCACCTTCAAAATCCTCATCCACGCGCACACATCCCTCAACAATGACAGCCCAACCTACCTCAACCATAGAGTAAACTTCCACACTCCCATCTGCCACCTCCGATCTGTCGACCTTGCACTCGCCACAGTGCCCCCGCATCAAACGCACCACCACAGGAGGCAGATCCTTCTTCTACCTCGCCCCCAAGGCCTGGAACTCCCTCCGCAAGACCCAGGATCTCCTGCTCTTCAGAAAAAAACTGAAGACATGGCTGTTCGAACAGTAACCTCCTCCCCCCCTCCCACCCTACCCTGTTGAAGGAGAGGACCACTCTCTACACTGGGGGCTGACTATTCTTTAATTATAACATCTGACGCTTCAGGTAATGTTGGTTCATATCCCCAAAAAGTCTTGAAAACTAGCCTGTGTCAAGACCTAAAGTATACCTTGAGAAATGTGAAAGTGAATAATCCGGGCTTCCTTTCCTAAAGAACACACCTGTTACTTGCATTAAGCAACTTAACGGAGAGGTCACACACAACTGGCATCAAAATCTATTTGCATGCAACCACCAGTCTTGACCAAATCCAGTTGCCACTGGTCAGCTAGGTAATTCCAGGAAAATGCCTCTTGCAGCTTGTTGCCTCCCTCTAGCCACACAGGAGATCCGTCAACTGACCATTGGAGTCCACGTCTTAGACAGGGCTCCTGTCAGGTTACCAACAGCAGGTCCGGTCCACTTCTTATCTTCTGCAGGTCCAGTAAATGTTATTGAGTGTTTGTCTGGAGGTGCCATATTTATGGCTAGTCAAACAGGCCCAACATGGCATGTGTCAGGGTATTTTGAAGATGGCAAAAGTCTTCGACTACACTAAACTTGGGCTCTGAGAGCTGGGGGGGGTGGGGGTGGATGTGGGGGTGGGGTGTGTGTGTGTGTGTGTGTGTGTGTGTTTAGTGTACTGTGGTAATATTAGTGTCCTTCCACAGCGAACACTAAAATTCAGTTTAAGGCAGCTACTGTATCCACAACAAACCCAGAGACAGATGTTTGGTACAACAAAAGCAGGGTCCTCAGCAACCAGAGAGAGGATACACAAGAATTACTTTTGTGTCTTTTTCTCTCCCTTTCGAGTGTGCCTCAAGTCTTGCATGTGGCTCAACAGACCTGTCAATCAGGATCTCAAACTGTAGTATCAAAAAGGATGTACTGCCCACTCTCCCCACCCTGTATATTCTGTGGAGTTCAGAGGGGTCATCTTTGCCCATTCAGATCAGCTTACTGTTTGTTTGACCCTAGGAGGAACTAGGCCTGCCACAGTAAACATAGCCTTTAGGGCCTTATCATTGTAGGGTCATGGCTGCTCTAACTTTCTAAATGTCCCTCTTTTATATACAATGTACTATATCTTGTGGGCTACAAGGCTTACACACGGGTAACTTAGTAATATTTAAAATGGGGTCTTTGCATGTCAGAAATGTTTATTTGGACAGGTTGCAGTGAATGTTTTGCTATTGTGTTTTCATTCAGACTACGGCAGTGTGCCTAAAGCTATGCTTACACTGCAACTGTTGCGGATGGCACAGTAGTTGCAGTCTGCTAGTGGCATTTAACCTCCAGGCCCTTGGGTTTTGTATCATATGCTAGTAACCTATAGGCACGTTAAATATACCAAATAGGAGTATGCCAATTCAACCATGTTTAGATGAAGAACACAGGCATGTTACGACTAGTTAGTAGAGGTAAAGTGCACAGAGTTCTAAAACTAGACAAAAAAAAAAGGTCTAGCGCAAGGTGAAAAATCGGAAGTGACTACAAAGAAAAGGTGTATTTCCTACACTGTGAATCATATTTATGTGACACAAGATATAACAATGAAGGTATAGAAACCACTATTACCAGCTTGTGCAAGACAAAAGCGTTTGCTGCTCAAACACTACTGTCTATTTCTGAGGTAATCTAGCAGTGTATACTCCAATCATGGGGCCATCACCAAAAGATATAAACAGCGTTTTTATCTTAAGAAACAACTGTAACATACACCCATGCTACATGTGACTCAAGTTCCATTCCTTACAGTGATGCTTCATCTTGTCTCAAAGCTGATATTTTTCCATTACAAAATTACATAAAAGAAACACACTGATGATAGTCTCACTTCATGAAGTAATTATGTAAATCAAACAGTTTCTGGCAAAAGTTCTTGGTTTTCCTTGAAAGAGTTTAGCAACCTTAAAATGGCATAATGTGTCACAAGTCTTTTACATTCACATGCTGTTAATTATCCTAAAAATGAATTTGTCTTTGTTTCAGTACGATTATGTTATATACTCCAATGCTGAAAGATTACTAATGCATAAATATATAATCTTTCTTAAAGTTGAGCATGTAATAAAATATATACTTGTTACAATAAGGAATAGGAGTACAAAAGGAAAATAGGATCTTTAAAAGTTTCTGCAGTATGTTTGTAGTGAGAGTTGACCAGTTTCAAGAAATTATCCACGTTTTGCCATTTGTCGGGCTACACGGAATCTAAATTTTATAACTTTCTTTCTTCTCGTTTTCATTTTTACAATCATGTAGTCCGAGATGCTGATAAACAGAAGATACACTAAATATTAGCAGGTCATTGTTTATGTATTCATGGAGCAATGGAGTACTTTATGTTCATATCGTGCTAAATAAGTTTCCTCATTAGGAGGTCCTTGGTACTTTTTAAGATATTTGCTGGTTTCGGTCTTCTCAGGAGACTGTCAGAAGTAGCCTAGATGTAAGTATCCTACTGTGATATGGAACTATGCGTCTGAAAGCTATGCCATAGAAAGAAGGGGAGTTCAGTAGTCTAACAATGGGGAAAAAGTTATTACATGGCTCGAGTAAGGGGTTCTTAATGAAAATGTTAAGCATGTCAGATCCACATTGGTATTTTATAGCTGCATTTACATTGAGATCATCCATGAAGGACAGAGCAGAAAAAGCTTGAAAGGTTGGTGGCACTGTAGGGTGTTTGGAGATTAGGCGGTCTAGCTTCAACAGAGAATGTAACTTAATTTCTATATTGGTGTCCATTTGGGTCCATCTGTGCTCTGTTACAGTTTAGATGGTATACCTGCTTTGGTAAAGATTGTAAACTACTCACATTATTGTTTGAGGCTACGCAATTCTTTAGAATATGTGCTGCAAACATATCGTCTCTGGCAGAGATAATATTCCATGAGTGGGGAATATTTTTTATTGTGGTCCTTCACTTTTGGTCGCATACCTGGAGTAATGGACCACATTTCAAGCCAAGTGACTGGCAGTCTTCCAAAACATTTTGATATTATATCACTTTTGTCTGGCTAATTATCAAGCCAAACTCTACGCATCTAGTTAAACTGCAGACACTGTGAAACATGAAGGAGTTAAGGGACAGATGCTGATGTTATTCAGCAGGTCCACAATCAGTGGAACGATTAGCACAGGATTCAATTGACTTCCAGGAATACATCAAAGCACAAGCTGTGCTGCTCCTCTCACAAATGGTGTCAAATCTGAGTAATTATTGACAACATTACAAGGTATTTGTTGACTCGAGAAGCAAACATTTTATTGAATTTTGGTGATCCAGTTTGAGAGTGGGAGGAATTTATAGAGCTCTGATAATTGGAGGTACCCAGGCCACAGCTTTTATCTGAGGAGTGGCGAATACGTCTGAGTGAAAGGCTGCCTCCAGTTTTCTGATGATGTGTGTTGAGCACAGAGTTGTTTTCAATTAATACAACCAGGTGAATGGGAGTGTTATCTTTTGTGCCAACCAGAAGCAAAATCTATATTTTGGGTCTATTATTGCACAAGACCTTACCTATCATTTAGTGATACATATGGATTAGACATATTGATGTTAGTTTGGCTTATTGTTTCATCTGCCATACACAGATAGAACCTGTAAATGCCAAGTGTCTGAAATTGATGTTCCATTATTTCTGCCAATGGCTTACATATAGGTGTTAATTCAGTGAAGATTAGAGATTATACTGCATACGATCCCTTTGCTAGCAGCTTTGACAGACATAAAGCTAATAACATAATTGTGATGAAAGACACATTATTTGGATCAAGTCCAGGCACTGCTTAAGATAGTAATTCAATAACCGTGTTTTCATTTCTGTGTTTTGGCCTCCAATCTCATGTTGTGCAGGCAGTTCAAGCAAAATGGTGGCTGTTTCATGTTCTTGTAAGGTGAAGATGATATTCTCTGCTGCGGTTTCAGATTGTCTCATAGTGGTGCTTTGGTTGGTGACTTTGAAGACGGTTGAATTGTTCCATATGTTCCGGTAGTTGTTTTTTAATTTCAGTCTCAAGCTTTTTCCTCTGATAGAAGGTTTCAATGTAGTATGTATGTAGTTTGGCCATCAAAACAACCTATATGTTTCTTCAGTAATGGAGGGAAAATTACTTGTTTCATGTCGGCAGGGTCTATTTCTGGGTAATTGGATGCACTCCTATCTTGGGCTGTGTTTGGAATTTTTGAATGCATGAAACTGGGCAGATCTCTGCAGATAGGTTGGATGCTTCCATTTTATTTCCCACCTTCCTCAACGTCTTCTTTGGGCTTGAATCTGGGCAAAGATACCTTTGTGGTGATATGATATGTGTAAATAGTTTTTGCTTGAAATTATTTGATATTTTTCCTCGTGTTTTCATTGTATTTGCTAGAGATATGACTGAAGATCCTCAGAGCTGTCCCGTATAGCAGGACGTTTTCTCATGAATGCTAGATTAGATGGCCCATGCAAAATATTGAATATAATATACAATAAAATATCAAATGTTCTTGCTTTGTTGTTGTGGTCTTGTCCAGTCCACAGCTCGGTCAGATCGTCTCCTGTGAAATATGCATTGGGTTTTATCACTATTTATGCACATGCCGTGCAAATGTGGTTCCAGGTTTCTTCCCTCTGTTGATTGAGACGAGTGTCATGTTGTGTGTTGCATAATAAAGCTCTTGTATATTATGGTATTCCATGTAGTAGATTGTGATTTTTGTTTTAAGTGTTTTATCTGTTTTGTTTAGAAACCTTTTGAGAATCGGGGAGGAATGAAGTATGTTTTTTTTTCTTTAAGGGGTAATTTTAATGTTATCATAAGACATCTAGGTTTATGCAAAGTACATGTACCAGAAGGATTATTTTGTGTTAGTGTCCGTAGGATCTTATCCAAGAAGGATTCTCCACGTGTGAATAAGCTGCATTAATTTGCCGGCTAAGAAATCAGAAATTGTAAACTAGAATACCAAAAAAATTGGTGATTTTGAGTTACTTGCTTTAGCACTTGATGTGGTAACCCCCGTTAGTGTTTGATCTTTGTTAGGTGTGGTATTTAAGTTTTGTATTTGCATATAAGGAATTTAGAACGTAAGGACATTGTAGCCCAGCTTTGACCTGTAGTATGTTCCATGGTCAAAGGAAGTTACAACTGGACTGGAATTACTGCCTGACGTATGGATGAGATGCTCTTTGAATAAAGAACCTACTTTCATGTGAATGGATTTAATGTGCTTTATTACACTGACGACGAGTCGAGAAGACCATCTCAACTTACTCATGCTCATATTTCAGCACGTTTCTCCAGGTTTTCGTAAGGATTATATTCAAGGATCTCTGGAGCTATTGTGTGTCAATTACACTTTGGATTCGAAGGGCATTAGTGTTTCTTCAAATAATCCTGCAAGTACTGTTATATACTATTTCTCTCCTTCGATTAATTACTTTTCCTCTTGTGACTGTGGGCATCATTGGAGCTTTGCTCATGCCTCGCATTTTTCAAATTCAGCGCATGATCCGCTGACGTGTCTCAATGGCCTCTACTCTGCTTGCTGTGTCTCAGGAGCCTCTGATTTGGCTCATCGTATCTCGAGACTTGAGGAAGAGTTCTTGAGTGCATCAGCACAGCTCACTGTACCCTCTGCGTCATAATAGTGATCTCACTGCATCTGTGTCTCTTAGAAATAGACGTACAGAAACGGTCACTGTCAGGGTGATTCCACGTACGGCGTCCATATTGCTTCAGGCTTCGTTCGTGGCTGTGTGTTGCTACGGCGATAAGCAGGCCTTCATTTTGCTTTCATCTCTTGGCGCCGGAGCTTCTTTCGACAAAGTTGTTTTGTGCATGCATGCCATAAGGCGATATGCACACCTCCTTCTCCGTTTCTCCCCTTTGCTTGCGCATTTCTGTTACAGCGATTGACACGCCTTTACAACACTCTTATCAGAGTTGTAGTATAACTGTGCATCATTTGTCACGGCAATAAGCATGCCCTCGTCTGCTTCGTTTGAGAGCGTTCCTACAATATTTGTAGTTTATCGGAGTGTTTATCCGCCACAGACATGATTCTTTAAAGGTGTATTGATTTTACCTACGCTAGTCCACTGCGACAGGCATGCCTGTCTGCATTTTTATAGTTGCATCATTTTATGTATGCATCGGAGATAGACATTCACAAGGACAGTGAAGTGTCAGTAGTTTTGGAAACTGGAGTTATTGTACTTGATCTGGCAACAGTTTGTGTGAAAAAAGTATGCTTACATGACAGTATTTTTGTTTACTACAACTTGTCAGCAAGTTTTAGCATTTTCTACAAACATCTTGATTTCTGGTTATAGCATGTCAGTCTTTCTTATCTTGACTGTATATCATATACTGCAGAATATTAGAGTACGGTTTTGTTTTCCTTCCTTCTCTTCTGAGTCCTTACCTTTATGTACACCATATATACCTTGTATCTACATACAGCCATGCAAAATATAGTTGCACCACTCTTCTTTCTCAGTACACCTGGGGAGCCTCCGATTCAGTGGGACAAATGAAAAAACATTATGCACTATCCTAGGGTGTGTGGGCCACACATAGGTAAGGAGAGAAAAACATTGCTGCTTCTGCACTGTTTGGGCTGCGAAGGACAGGATGTTCGCCAGAGCCTCTCGGATTTACGTAGTGAAAATGACAAATTGGATTAATTTGAAGCGTGCATGAAGAAGTTAGATATGCATTATTTGCCTAAGATCAGTACCCTACTTGAACGGTATCACTTTGGCATCAGAGAACAAAAATCTGGTGAGAGTGTGGAAGAGTATGTAACTTGCTTAAGGAAACTGGCGTCTACTTGCAAGTTTGGTGGGGGTTTGGAAGAACACATCGGAGACCAATTTATGCAAAGATGCCGCAGTGATAAAATTAGAAATGAACTGTTAATGAAAGATGGCCCGTTGTTGCATGAGGTCATCAGTATTTACAAAATATATTGAGCACAGTTTAACGTGTTGAAGAGTTGGATGAGGGGAAGAGAAGTGTTATGAGCATGGTTGAAGTGAAGGAAGAGGAGGTTAAGGTTAAAGAGGAAAGAAAAAACAAAACTGCACAGTCTCAACAAGCCAAATTTAAAGGTGAATGTTACTGCTGTGGTAATGTAGAGCATATTGCTTTGTTTAACAAATGTCCTGCATGGAATGTGATGTGCAAAGCCTGCAATAAGAGGGGGCACTTTGCAAAATGTTGTCCTTCTTCGAAGTCTTCCATGTTTCAGGAATGTGTGCAACAAATTGACTGTATATTATCTGTTTATACAAAAGATGCAAAAAAAGAAACATCCTAAGGATTACTTGCAGGTTTAGATGTTGAAACCTTATTTGACTTCCAAGCATGGCTTACGCTCATTTATGATGAGTTATTTGATAAAGAGTTTTGTCGCAAAATAGAGTCAAAAGTCCAGATGTGATTGCTGGAGCGACAGTTAATGGGTGGTAAAGCGCCCGCAGCTAGAAATTTAGCATACACCTCCAGGGGACTAGGATGTGTTTATATGCCTTGTATAAATTGCCCGTAAATCCATCCAGACCAGGGGTTTTGGAGCCACTCAGAGCATCAATAGCATGTGTTATTTCTTCACATATAATAGGGGCTGCCATAAATTTGCTGTTGTCCAGATGTGTGAGCCATACCAAATCTATCTCGGCTAGGTAGTCAGCCTGTGCCATCTCGTTCCCATTCATACGAGTCGGTAGTAGGTTAAGAATATCGGGGCATTAGTGGCGTAATTAGCGGTCGTACCATCATCTCCCTTGAGACTCGTCACACATGTGGTGTGATAATTCTGTCATGAGAGTTGAGCTAGAGTGCAGCCCAGTCTCTCACCCTCTTCATACTTACTCACTCTAGCATATTTACCCATGTAAGCAATCTCTCGTTCAGCAAATTCTCGAAACTCCTGCAATAATTTGGATTGGTTATGTAGTTGAGCAGCTTGCGTACCACCCATGGTGCCCAAATCCATGTCTTTCAGCTCCTTCTCTACCCTTGCCTTGTCCCTTCTAATACTATGAAGGGACCCTGCCTGTTTGGCAATATAATCATCGTGTATAGTTATTGAAGGTTTCCCAGAGCATGGAGTATTTTTCCGCAGGTCTAGTGTTAATCATGAAATATTTGTTTATGGCGTTGCGAAGTTCAGACCAATGCGTGTCCATACATTATGTGGGGCAGAATACAATGTGTAGTCTTAGGCATGCGGGTTGCCAGAGCACCAAGCGTCAGTAAGGTAGAAGGTGTCTAGGAGATCGGTAAGTGCCTGCAGAGAGCAGAGTTTGGTAATTGCAGTGGAGCCGGTGGTGTCTAGTGGGGGATGGCATGTGATATTAAAACCGCCTCCCATCTGTATATAATCTGCTTGTGATCGGCACATTAGACTGGGGAACTCTTAAGAAAATTCTGGGGAATCAGTGTTGGGTGTGTAGATATTGACAAGCAATACCACCCTGTTGGCCAAGATACTGGGCACAAGCAAATATCTGTGTTCGGTATCAGAATTGCAGTCCTGGCATACGAAGGGGAAATACTTATAGATTAAAATACCGAATCCCAGGAGTAAGAACTGTAATGGGTGAAGAAGCAGTTCAAGCCCCATATAGAAACATATGGGCAGTCATTGCGAGGAGAGAGATGGGTCTCCTGGGGGAATGCTAGGTTTACACCATGTTTAATTACGAAAGAACCTGTTTCCCCTTCCAAGGGTTATTGAGGCCTTTGATGTTCCATGTTCTACATGTGAGATCAAGCCCCTGATTACCTCCGGGTTTTGTGGTCATGCAGTAGGAGATAGTATAATAGTGCACGCATGACTGAGTGTCGCTGGAACGCTATGCAGTATGATAATAGTATAGTGAACAAAAAAAAACATAACCATGCAAAACAACCCTCACCCACCACCCACACTAGAAGGGCCAACAACTGGTGAATCCCATAGAAGTCCCAATAGAACAAGGAAACAAACATTACGGTTTACACCTGTGAGGAGCGCTCAAGAGAACAACACCCATATGGACAGTGGGTATGCATTTAATGGTAAGGCGGGGCAATAGGTCCTGCCGGTAGTGCGTGCGGGAAGAACTCCCAACATAGCAGGGCCATAAATACAGCCCCAAGTCAATTCAAAGCGAGCCATTCATCCAGGGGAAGGAATGTTCATTTTGGAAGGTCATGCTGGGATTTGGAGGAAGCGGCGGCAGGTGACCGATGAGGTAGCATATGTTGAGATAAATCAGTAACACTTTTGTGGTGCTTGCAGAGCTGAGCGACATCAACAGGGTTATGGAAGATATGTTGCCGTCCATACGCTTCCACACACAGACATGCAGGGTAAAGCATACTTTATTTGATGCCATGTTTCTTAAGAGTGTTTTACACATCAGAATACTTGTGTTGTACCTCCTGAACCACTGTGTAAAATCAGGGAAATGGATAGTGTTGCGCCCTTCTATTGTAGGGGGCCTTGTTCACAGGCAAGGCGTAGTGCAGTGTCCTTGTCCCTAAAGTTGAGGAGTCAGGCTATTACTGGGCATGGGGTCGCACCTGGTATGGGGTGTGGACCAAGTGACCATTGGGCTTGCTCAACAATAAAGGTGTCGGTGAAGGCTTGTCTACTGAATAGTTCAACGTGTGAATTCTTGACAAAGACATCTGGGCGCCCAATATTAGTGGATTCATCTATTCCTGTAATCCATAAATTGTTGCAATGGGAGCGCGCCTCCAGATCTTCATTCTTTGCCATGGCAGATTTAAGTATATGCTCCAGCTTGTCAAGGTGCTTCCGAACATCCACAGTGTTGTCTTCTAGCTCAGATATCAAACGCTCCGCACCATTAAGTCTTGCAGTCTGGCGATCAGGGTGTTTGTCCATGTGCTCTAGGAAGCTGTTCAAGGTGTCAAATCGCACATCTCTGGATTTAAATCCAGCACATAGTTCAGCCAGACAGAGGAGCCATCAAGGGAGGAAATGGCAGCGCCACTGAGCGGAGGCTCTTCTGTGTTCGAGGAGGAATGGTGCCACTGCAGGGTCCTTGCTGCCTCAAAGGAGAGCTTTTTTCTGCCTGGGATCACCATGCCCCTTCGCAGTAGTGGAGGTATGGTGCCTATGGTGGAAAAGCAATCGCATAAGTCCTTGGGTACGGCAGCGGGAGACCGCAGATTGAGCTGGGCCCTAGTAACAGCCATGGTGAAGTGCCAGGGAGTAGGGTAAATGAGTGGCCAGTATGTTAAGTGGGAAGCAGAGTACTAAGCCAGTAGGCCAGCAGCGTGCAAGATCAAGCGGTATCATTGCTGCGACAAGGCTGCCAGTCTGATGTGTATGGCATTTACGGTGACTGGCAGTAAGCAGGTTTATGTAGGGGTGAGAACCTCACTATGCACCCAACTCGCCAATACAGATGGGGGGGGGGGGGGGTGCTTTGATCCGCAATCACCCTGGGCCGCTAAAATAAGTCTTATTGTCCTTTGCTGGACCGTTCCATATGCCTCAGATCATCGTAATGGCCTTTCAGCAGCCTGACCTAGGGCAGTCACCTTGAGCCTTGCTGGAGTATCCACGCGGCCCCGCAGGGTGTCCCAATAGGCTATGATGTGCCTTACAGTGCAGTGTCTGGGCCTTAGTGTGCAATCAGTCTGTGGAACCAGGCCGCACACGCCGTGGCCCTACCCTCAGGCTCACTCTTAGACCCTGTCAGCACAGGGCCTCCGAGAGCCACCTCAGGCCACAGCGGTGAGCCATCACTGGAGCGTCGAAGCCAGCATGTGTCGGGCTCAAACAAGCACCAAGAGCAGGAGAGAAGCCTTGCGCTCAGAGGACTAAGCAACTTGGGTATCTGAGGTGGATGCGCGCTCAGCAGCAGGATCGGGTGTCCTTCTCAGGAGCTTCAATGCTGGGCAGCTATCTTGATTGCCGGCTTGGCCACACCGTCTGAGGTGTTCTTTTTTAATTGTTCAGTGGAAGAAAGAAAGGGGAATACTGAGTTATCTCCTGGGTGGCTACATTGAGGAAAGGGTGAAGACAGAAGAATTTGGAATCTTAATAAAGTGTACTATGCATGGGAGACAGTTTGTTCAAATTAATTGCAGTAGATTTCATGGGCTTGTAGTGAAGCATTTTTAGTTTTAGTTTTTTTACTTAGTTCTGTGTATAGTTAAGTATTGTATTTTCATATAAGGTATTTAGAATGTCAGGACATTTTATCCCGGCTTTGACATGTTGTGTGTTCAATGGTCAGAGGCGTAGAGCTGGAGGATGATCATCACCTTTAGATACTGTCAATCTGTATGGTTAACTGGTTGGTGAGGGAGGTTTCCACAAAATTCTCTGTCTCATCTGTTAACATCTTAAGCCTTTTGGGGCGCTTTCCCCTGTTGATTGATAGTTGTGGAAGGATCAAGGTCTGTCTCACTTGGGTGTTTCTATTTACCATGTAGTTGTGTTCTGATTCTGTGTCATTGATTGTGCATCATGGAGAGATTTGTTACTTGTTGTACGATAGTTGGGAGTTACTGGTGCAGCTCGTGGTGTCATTTCTGTGTTGGTTTGGATTGCTCTGCTGCTTGTTGTTTACTTTGTGTAGCTTTGGGTCTTAATTTGTTTTTTAATGTTATTTGTTTAGTACAATAAATTCACCAGCATTGAAACATCTGTATTTAAATTACCACGTTAAGTCTCTTATTTCCCTGGAATCATTTTTGCACTTCATCTCTTAGAAAATGTATTTTAATTAGTCACTTGATACAATTGTTGTACACTCGGCCTGATATTGTGACCGTAGGCCTTTTAGGCACATTGTACTTTTTTTGTAAGATTGCTCCGAAATATTGAGCTATTATTATTATTTCCATAGTAATTTAATTGTAGTTTAACAAGACTACTGCATTTACATGCTATTTATGTTGGGTTCTAACTCAAACATAACAGACGGAAATATTGTGAACTTGTAATAAATGTGCATGTGTTGTGGATCTAGCTTATGTCTTGCTTGTATTATTTCTTTTACCGTTGTGACTTTCTCTGTGTGACTACTCTTGAACATTTAAAGGGAGTAGATTATTGATTTAATTCCTGCTCTGGTAAAATAATCCATTTGGTCATTTATTTATAATCCCTCCACGTAATTTCTCTCGTCTGCTGGGTGACATTTTTGCAATGAATTTCTGATGTTCTGTGCAAAAATGTGATTTCGTTGTCATTCTGTCCCTCAGAGGCACAACAGTATTTATTTATTAATAAAGGTTTGTTTAGTAGGGTTACAAATGTGTGTATTATTGGTATATTTATTGATTTATCTCTTTGTATCTAATGCCTGGTGTTAAATTCTTGATGTATATCAGCGGTTGTTTGTTCGTTTTAATCTTTTTAATTATTTATTGATTTTGACCAATGTTTGTCAAAAGAGTCTGCTGTTTTCTTTTCTACATGTCTGTAAAAAAATGTTATATAAATATAATAGGTTTGACTTTTTGTGTCTGATGGGGGATATCACACGCTGTGTGATTTGGGAACTCTTTGGAACAGATGCAGTATCCGATTAAAGCAGTGTCTTTCATTAGTTGCAAAACGGTTCTCACAGTATTAATTTCCTTGTTAGAAGAGATTTTAGTTATTTCTATGCCTTCATCATATATCTTTATTTTATCTCAGCCTTGTTGTGATTTGATTTTTTCGCATTTATAAACAAGTTCAGAATTACTTTTTCTTTTTCGTACGTGATATTTTTCAAAATGAAATAAAGCTAGAATATCATACCATTAACATCCAAGTTACCCTAAATGGAGTCCTCCTGGAATATGTGTTGATCAAGTAGAGTCCTTGTGTATGAGTAGGCAGAAACCTGGCTCCAAATCATCCTGCAAGATTCAGAGCTTCTGAACATTTACCCCATTTTAATCAGTTTTCTGCTTCAACAGTTCATATTAATGGAGTCCAATACATATGAATTTAAAATTCAACTCAGTCTAGAACTGTAATTGTGACTACTTGAAATAACTTTCTGAGTTTTCCTATCAGCCTGATCTCCCACAGTGGCAATTCTATCACTTTGCATCCACTGAATACTGCACTCTTTTACTGCTTTCTGTCAATGCCACAACAGCCCTACACTCCTCTGCAGTTCCTGGATTTCAAATGACCTGGGCAAGGTTTCTTTTTTTCAAATAATTATCTTTTTCCTTACTCTCCCATTTCTCATGTTCTGCAGTGGTCTCACCATTCCTTCTCCCTCTTCATAAGCTTTAACACTTGCTCTCCTGTTTTTTCATCTCTGTTGCTGTCACCTTTTTGTATGATCTATGACTGTCATTGCATCTATACTTGTGTGCGCATAGTGAACCCCAAAAATTGTGCACTCCAAAATATTATCTCAAGTGGACATCTACAGTGGATGATGCGTTGACAGTAATAAATCGCAGTTTCCTGAGGCAGTATGTCCCTGTGATAAGGTACCCCTTGATAAGGTACCTTATAGCATATCAAAATACAGTCAATTAAAGACACTCATTAATTGAGTGATAGAATAAAAATGTTAAAGATTTATTGCAGAAAATGTGAAAGGTGCGGTACGAAATTATAAGGTGCAAATGCATAAAGGATCAGTGCCATGAAGGTTCTTAGTGAATCGGACAATACAGTAAGAAAAGGGACAGCATCCCTACTAGCATCACCCCCAAACTCTTTCTCCCCCCAAAAATAAATACATAATTAGGTCACGCCCCGGTAGATAAGGTCCTGGGGCACGAGATCGACCTGGTGGGGGTGGTGGAGGGGCATCCCCCCCATCTTTCTCCCCCCCCTAAAAAATAATAATTAAGCCAGGCCCCAGGGCCCCCTCCACCCCCTTGAAATAACTCTTAACAGGTACATTTCCTATGGTTTTGCATGTTTAAAATGTGAGCCTAACTATAACGTCCCTGTAACCTTTGTTTTTTAAGTGAGATATATATATATATATATATATATATATATATATATATATATATATATATATATATATATATATATATAGTGAGAGAGAGACACCCACACCCACACACACACTTATATACACACACTTATATACACACACGTATATATACACACATATATACACACACACATATGCATACAAGTATATGTATGTGTTTATATATTAACATAGAAAAACCCTTGCAACCCAAAAACCTCTACACATCCTAAAACCTTAAAAATGTCCTTATCACCCAAAAACCATACCCACACTAAAGCCGCCCTTGCCACCCAAAATCCTGTGGCCACCCTAAACCTTAAAAAGGACCTTGCCACCCAAAAACCCATACCCATCTTAAACTCTAAAAGCAACCTTTCCTTATAATAAATATATACACACACTGAAACGACCAAAGGTTACAGGGACGTTATAGTTAGGTTCTGAATTTACTCGTACAAAAACATAGAAACTCAGCAGTTATAGTTAGGGTTCTTTCAAGTTACTATAACTCACGCCCTAAGGTAACAATAACTTTCACCCTCACTGTGCACAGTTGTTTCTCCAAAAATGTGACCGCTAATGATTGAAGGATATTATAAAAGTTGTCATGAGTGCTGTAATATCTGTGGTAATTAGCAGTGCATGGTGAGGGAGTGTGTTATATTTACCTTAGGGCATGAGTTTTAGTTACTTCAAAGTACTCTAACTATAACTGCTGGATTTCTATGGTTTTGTGCAAGTAAATTCAAAACCTAACTAGAACATCCCTGTAACCTTTGTTTTTTTCAATGAATTTCTAAGCTTTTTTTTATTAGCTTTCTGGTCTATAACGTCCCTGTAAACTTTTTTTTTTTTATCTTTTCAGTGAATTTCTATTTTTTTTAACATAAAGTAATTTTTGGTCCTCAGGGAGGCGGTGGTCACGGGGCTACGGGGCGGAGGGTGTTACTGGGCCTTCCACTCTCAATTTTCACAATGCCCTGGGGAGGTGGCAGACCCTGGGGGCTGTAGGGGAGATGGGAGAGCCCTAAAATATTAAATGCCCCCTACTCACAATTACACAAATGCCCCGGGGAGGTGGTGGTCCCTGGGGCTGCGGGGGGCAGTCCTCCCACTCATAAGAACAGAAATGCCCCGGGGAGGTGGCGGTCCCCGGGCTGAGGAGGGGGAACAGGAGAGCCTCCCCACCCCCCCAAATTAAAATATTAAATGCACTCAGGACCTGGACTATCCGGGGGGCTTGATAGAAAACACATGCATGAGCCCAGATTTGCGTCCTTTTTTTTAAACGTGCTTTGTAGTCCTGTGGGGGGGGTGGTCCCTCTAGGGCCCTCCACCAGAGCTAAGGGGCCAGGGTGTCCATACCAGGGTGCCTTTTCTTTATTTTTAACCTTTTTTCGGGGACTTGGCTGAAGCTGAGTCCCAACATGGCTGCCAACACTTCTGATTGGATGCCAACACTTCAACAAAGATCACAGAACGAGAGCAGGAAGGGACGCAAATCCTTCTCATCCCTATATATACTGTAGGAAGTTGGCTCCGTATATACTTTCTCAAAGTGAGAGATAGTGTGCACAGAGTCTAAGGGTTCCCCTTAGAGGTTGATAGTGGCAAAATTAGATAGTATTAATGCTCTATTTAGTGGTTGTGTGGTCTAGCAGTAGGCTTATCAGAGGGTAGTGTTAAGCATTTGTTGTACACACACAGGTAATAAATGAGGAACACACACTCAGAGACTTAACTCCAGGCCAATAGGTTTTTAAATAGAAAAATATATTTTCTTAATATATTTTTAGAAGCACAAGATTCAAATTTGAGGTAAGTACATAAATTGCAAGGTACTTCACACAGGTAAGTATAGAACTTTGATTTAAAACAGTTGTACACACAGTTTGGGTTAAAATGGCAATAAGCTATTTTAAAAGTTGACACTGTGCACAAATCAACAGTTCCTGGGGGTGGGAAGTAATAGTTAGTTGTTCAGGTAAGTATAGCACTTACACAGTCCATCTCCTGGGCAAAGGCAGCCCACCGTTGGGGGTTCAAGGCAACCCCAAAGCCACCGCACCAGCAACACACAGCAGAACCTGAACAGGTGCAGAGGTCAAAGGAGGGCCCAAAACACATAGGTGCCTATGGAAAACAGGGGTGCTCTGGTTCCAGTCTGCTAGCAGCTAAGTACCTGCGTCCTCGGGGAGCAGACCAGGGGGTTTTGTAAAGCACTGGGGAGGACACACGCAAGCACACAAAGCACACCCTCAGCGGCACAGGGGCGGCCGGGTGCAGTGTACAAAATAGGTGTCGGGTTAGCTGTAGAAAACAATGGAGGAACCCGGGGATGACTCTGGCGATGTAGGCAGGGCACAGGGGGGCTTCTCGGGTCAGCCACCGACTGGGCTAGGATGAGGGCCACCTGCTGGTCACTCCTGCACTGGTAGGTGGTTCCTCTCGGTCCTGGGGGCTGAGGGTGCAGTACTTGGTCCAGGTGTCGGGTTCCTTTGTTACCATGCAGTCGCGGTCAGGGTGAGCCTCTGGATCCTCTATGCAGGCGTCGCTGTGGTGGTGCAGGGAGGTCGACTCAGGGTGTCCACGTCGTTAGCCCCCTGGGAGTCCTCTCTGCAGTGTTGGTTTCTCCAAACTCAAGCTGGGGGCGTCGGGTGCAGAGTGTGAAGACTTGAGCTTCTGGCGGGAAGTGAGAGTCTCTTTAAAGTTGGTTTCTTGTTGCTGTTTTGTAGTTGTTTTTGGACAGAGCCGCTGTCCTCTGGAGGTTCTTGGTCCTTTAGGTGCAGGTCAGTCCTCTGAGTCCTCAGAGATCACTGGTCCCACTGGGTGCATCGCTGTGCAGGTTCTTTGAGTCTGGAGATAGGCTGGTAGGGCTGGGGCCATGTCAGTTGTCGTCACAGTGGGGCTATCAGGTCAGCAGTCCTTCTTGTTGTAGGTTGTAGGAATCTGATTTCCTGGGTTCATGGTTGCCACTAAATACTGAATTTAGGGGTGTGTTTAGGTCTGTGGGCAGTAGCCAATGGCTACTGTCCTGGAGTGTGGCTACACCCTATTTGTGCCTCCTCCCTGATGGGAGGAGGTCAAATCCCTATTCCTATTGGGGGAATCCTCCAAAACCAAGATGGAGGGTTTATTAAGGCAGGGGTCACCTCAGCTCAGGACACCTTAGGGGCTGTCCTGACTGGTGGGTGACTCCTCCTTGTTTTTCTCATTATCTCCTTCAGACTTGCCACCAAAGTGGGGGCTGTGTCCGGAGGGGCGGGCATCTCCACTAGCTGGGATGCCCTGGGGTGCTCTAACAACAGGGTAAGCCTTTGAGGCTCACCACCAGGTGTTACAGTTCCTGCAGGGGGAAGTGAGAAGCACCTCCACCCAGTGCAGGCTTTGTTCCTGGCCACAGTGGGACAAAGGCACTCACTCCATGTGCCAGAAACTCATCTGATTGTGGCAGGCTGGCAGGAACTGGTCAGCCTAACACTGGTGTTTGAACTGGTATACAGGGGGCATCTCTAAGATGCCCTCTGGGTGCATTTTTCAATAAGTCCCACACTGGCATCAGTGTGCGTTTATTGTGCTTAGAAGTTTGATACCAAACTTCCCAGATTTCAGTGTAGCCATTATGGAAGTGTGGAGTTCGTAATTGACTCCCAGACCATATACTCTTTATGGCTACCCTGCACATATGTCTAAGGTTTGGCTTAGACACTGTAGGGGCATAGTGCTCATGCAACTATGCCCTCACCTGTGGTTTATTGCACCCTGCCTTAGGGCTGCAAGGCCTGCTAGAGGGGTGACTTATCTATGCCGCAGGCAAAGGGGTTGAGGGCATGGCACTCTGAGGGGAGTGCCATGTCGACTTAGTCATTTTCTCCCCACCAGCGTACACAAGTTGTGAGGCAGTGTGCATGTGCTGAGTGAGGGGGTCCCCAGGGTGGCATAAGACATGCTGCAGCCCTTACAGACCTTCCCTGGCCACAGGACCCTTGGTACCAGGGGTACCAGTTACAAGGGACCTAGCTGTGTGCCAGGGCTGTGCCAATTGTGGAAACAAAGGTACAGTTTAAGGAAAGAACACTAGTGCTGGGGCCTGGTTAGCAGGATCACAGCACACTTTTAATCATAAGTGGCATCAACAAAAGGTAAAAAGTTAGGGGGTAACCATGCCAAGGGAGGCATTTCCCTACATATACAAATTTGGATTTTCTTTAATTTCTCTGAAACTACTGAATAGACTTATACCAAATAACAAAAATGGCTCTTTCTGGACCAGGAGCTACCTTTCTGACTGGTGTGATTCAGTCCAGTGGTTTGGGCGCTATCGCTGTTCAAAATCCCCATGGAAAATGAATGGGGAAAAAGCATTTTGGGATCCCCCTTTTTCTCAGGCCCGCTTGACAGATTACCCTGAAACTTTCCAGGTAGATGCTGAAGTGAACGTCGTATTGTCTTGGAAACATTTGTGACGATTCATCAAACTGCGCCAAAGTTCTTAGCAAAACACAAAAAAAAAATTTTGGGGGGGTGGGGGGGAGTTTAGGCACTAGAGACCTGATTACGACCTTGGCAGAGTGTATTACTCTGTCCCAAAAGTGATGGATATCCCCTCCTGCCGTTTTACAAGTTCCACAGAATATAATGGGACTTGTAATGTGGTGGGCAGGATATCCGTCACGTTTGGGATGGAGCAATCCCCTCCGCCAATGTCATAATGAGGCCCTAGGTCCTAATTATAACTACCTAGTGGCGACTACCAAGCAGGATTTTACAATGAATATGCCTTTACTACACATCCCTTTACAATTTACATTTACCTGTAAAACTTCTTTTAACACACATATGCCTTTACCACACATGCCTTTACAATGAAATTTACTGTAAAGGCATGTGTGGTAAAGGCATATTCATTGTAAAATCTTGCTTGGTAAAGGCATGAGTGTTAAAGGTCCATGCTTGGTAAAGCCTGCAAAGTAAAGGCAAGCAGGGTGCAGCTCTCGTTTCAAAGGTTGTTTCCTGCATTTGTGCCTTCCAAGTGTAAGCCAGTGTGTAATAAAGAAGACATTTTGAAACCTACACTCGAAATAAGTGGTTCCTAACCTTTTGACTTTTGTGGACCCCCACTTAAACAAAGCGTTTGCGATAAATTATACCACAAAACAATACAGAAAAAATACAGAAACAAGCATTCATCAAACAAATATGCAGATAATGACATTTGACTTCATTTAACAAATAAAAAAAAAATATATCTGAATTGTAATTTTATTGCTAAGGTTGGATGTTTTCTAAATTCATTGGAAGACGCTCATTGTCCATGTCATATTCTGTTTGACACATCCTTGCACTGCTAGCCATAAAACAATCTGAGGATACTAAAAATATTTAGCTTCGAAATTCCTTCACATTTAAGATGTTCAGTTGTACATTTTGAATTTTATTTATATACACTTTATTAATCAGTTTTTTATTTTTATTTTTTTATTTTTTATTTTCTAAGCAGTCGGGGACCACCCTCAACAGGCTTTGTGGACCCCCAGGCGTTCCCAGCCCATAGATTAAGTACCACTGCTTTAAATCCTGTTAGTACGGGCACCCATAAATTCAGAGATGTACAAATAACTACTGTTCCTAAACTCTGTATCCTGTGCCAGTTTCAGAACTACATAGGTTTCCTTGGTACACATTTTTCACTGTATGTATTTCACCTCATGAATTGGGCACTGCGGTTGGTTCTGGGCACCGCACATGTATACCCGCAACCAGAAAGGTATGGCGGACGTAATGGTATATTGCTTTTTGTAAATCGGCCAGCTTAACAAATTTACAGATGAAAACGTTGTTACAAATGGCCGTTTTTTCCTACTTATTTTCAATATTTCTTTATTTCAACAGTTAGTAATATTTGTGAAAACCTTGAGAGAGCTACACAGAAGAACCCTTGCTGAATTCGTTTTTTTGCCTACTTTTCAGAAATCTGCAGCTTTCCTGGATCACCCATAGGTTTCATATTGCTTCCCACCACATACTGGAAGTAGATTGAGAGCATAAAAAATAGGAAAAATGGGCTACTTATTTAAAAAATGCCAAAACTATGATAATAAAATTAGACTTTTTATTTGGCTTTGCGTGCGCCTGAAAGCTGGGAACTAGTGACTTAAGCACAGCAAACCGTTCACTGTTGTCATTTTTAGGGGAAAAGCAGACTTTTATCTGGAACATTTTTTTCATATTTATTTCGTAGAAAAAAATCCAAATATAGCAATATTTTGCATATTTTCTCCGTCCCCTTGAGGGGACTCCACAAACCATGTGTACCTTTAGAATCCGCAGGGTTTTGGAAAAGACACAAATTTGTTGTGAGTACCTTACATAAAAAATAAAGTTATGGAGCCCTAAGCGTTAACCATCCCAGATAGCCAAAAAAGGGTGCAACATTGGAGGGGGAGGGGTTGTCTAGCAGTTAAGAGAGCAGTCCCGTACTCCACCCACTTCCAGATCTTGTGTTTACACCTACGTGTCCCATGCCAGTGCTGGTTCTGCATTTCATCATATCGGTCCGCTGGTAGTATTTTGTTGGGGGTGGGGGAGGGGTCTTGTATAAACTCACAGGAATAGATTTCCATATTCGCTGTGATTCACCAAGAATTCCCACGATTAGTTCTGCAACAGGTGCACATTTCTAGAAGTACTCAAATTCTCACAGTTTGCTCATGTTGTATCACAGTAGATGTAAATTCTGCGTGACTAATGCGAAGATGTGCGTTTGCACATTTTTTTTTTTCAAACTCCTAGTGCTACACACAAATATCGAACGAGTTGTGCACTACCATTCTCCCTCTGCAAAGGCACCCTTCCCATTAACAGTAATGAGTTTGCGTGCTTTCAACGAACGAGATGTATATGAATGCTTACATGGATACAGGTTTGTAGGACTTCATCCGATTCCCCCCCCCCCCATTGTGCTGCCTATGCTGTAATTACCCTCAATACACTGTGATAGAAAATCTGCCCCGGTAGCGGCTGTTAACACCGCTTGCATACATGTATGATGCGAAAATTTCCACAAATCCTTATACTGCTAATCACGATATGAAATGTACAAACGCAGATTGCTCACCTCGCAATCACTTTAGTACAGAGAAGAGTTTGAAAATCTGGCAGCAAATTCCCTCTCCTACCGGGCAGGCAAGAAAACAGTAGAGAGGCCCAGAGAGACTCGCTGACAAATAATCTAGATAAGGATCACTGAATATTCCCTCTCCAAGCCCACAGTATCTGGGGCCAGTAAGGGTTTTAGTTCCTCTTATCATGTGTAATTTCTACACGGGGAACCGAAAATGGTAGAGGAATGTTTCATAAAGACTGTACTAATCAGCACAAAGATAAGTGTAAAATGTTATTTTTATTAGTAACTATTGGTGAGCTCTGTACACGAGGCTCTTTGGTATTCCGGGCAAGCCAAAATGTATCTTTGCAAGGTAAACTAATCCGTAGTCTTTTTTTCTGAAATTTCAAAGGATGTAACTAGGTCCAAAATCTTTCCTTTCTGTTTTTTTAAGATGATAAACTTTGTCATAGTTTTTAAATCATAATTTATGATCTAACACAATTTACACTTTTTTGTGCATAGCTTTTTTGTGCTCTTCAGTAATTCAATAAACACATTTAGTAAATATAGGGAGCAAAACATTCAAAGCGCTACATTCATTTCAAGCGAATAGTAAACAGCTTATTATTGCTAGTTGAGTGTTACTAACAGAACCGTTATTTGTGGTTATTTCAACAGTCAATGAATCTTTTTTTCCCCCTTAAAAGTGAAAATAGAAATGTACCTGTATGCCTGTGGGTATGGGGTGAAATCTCTCGTTGCAATCCAGGCGAAGTTGTGACTTTCCTCAGCGGCAAGTCCTTTCTGACTGACTTTGCACACGCCTAGACGGCACACACACGGGTGAACTCAATGTTGCTACCGCATTCTGTAATTTGATAAGCTTGTGTTGTTTGTTGTGCTTGAGTGCCCGAGGGTTTACCCATTTGAGAATTCTCTGGAAGAACGGTGCACTCTTGGCATGCTTCTTTCTTTCTAGATGTGCCAGTTGTTCTGTACTGACAGTGTATTTACTGTCGACAAGATCCTACTGATACGTGGTGCATATGTTTCTACATTGTCTTTGAACCAGTGTTGCAAATTAACCCCATAAGTGGCAGGCGTTTACCCTCGACGGCTCAGCCCTGTTTCAGCTCACAGACCCCTATTGCGTTTTAACAGTGCACAAACCCATTCACACATAAACAAGCATTTGCAATGCAGTAGGTCTCGCATTTGCAAAAGTTAGAGCTATTGGCATTGTTAATGCCCAGCTGGACTTTTCTTGCCACATAAATTGGTCAACCCTGCCTTATAATTTGGTCCTTTTCTGCCACATAATTCCAGTGGCCCTGCATATAACTAAAGCACTTTCATATACCTTCTTCCTCTGTCTGCAGCAAAAAATGAAATGTTGCCATTTAGCATCCTAATTTCAATTTGCTATGCTAACTATATGCACATCCACATCATTGGAACTAAGAGTCCAGTAGCTTTAACTGCTGGGGCAACTACTTTACTGACCATTAATATGACAATGCCTCTCGTATGTGATGGCACGTGGAAAGGCAGGGTGAGACTTAAGCAATAAAGACAAGGATAATAGGTGGCTGAGTGGCGCCCGGTGCTTCTTTTGATAAGCATGCAGCCCAAAATTAAAACCTAACAGGACAATGGACCTGTGTTAAGAAATGGTAGGCCCCTTCTAATCACCCTCACAGTTTGGGCCCTCATGGCTGCACTCAGAAGATGCTCATTCACATGGTAAGCATTTTCAACCTGGTGCAATTCCTGAGTGCCAGTTGACATAAATATTTGGCTCTTAGGGGGCAGTATATCAGAAACAAAGAATGACAAACCCCATGCACCATATAGTTTTGTATGTGTTGGCACACTGTGGCGCACCATATGCTCTCTTCATTCTGCATGTCAGTGAAAACCCAGCTGCCATGAATCTATCATACCCTCACATTGCACAAAAGCCACATATTTGGTGAATATTCTACCCAAGTGAATGACAAGTCGAGCAATGCACATCCAGAGCAGAACGAATGGTAAAGTCTTTTAGAGCACGCATGTCCATACACCTAATGCTAACCGGATTTTGATGGCCACTATCAGGTTTTATAATTTATACATTGGTACTTTCTACCGCATTATAGCTCTTCTACCGCAGTTTGGCTGGTTATAATAAGCCCTCTGATTTATAGGTCTAAACCAATCTGAGGCCTACAACTTCAAAGAAAAAAGCCTTTGACTGGCATATCCCGGTGCAAAGAGGGATCCAATGGTGCCAGAACATTCCATCTACAGAGGGCCAAATATTCTAGTATGCTATACCAGCTAGCATCAAACCTCTCCACTCAGATGCTTTCAGTGGAACTCCCAGCATTAAAATGTTATAATTTCATTATCTGGCAGTGGGCCTTTCTACATCTGAGTCGATCTATATTATTGTTTCACTAAACAAATTTAATGCGACTGGCAATGCTTTTTCCGCTGCTTGTCTTCTGTCAAGTTAAGCCCCTCTGCTCAGCTTGTCAGACGACATTGTTTACAGATTCCATAAAGCATTTATGCAAAGCACATATATGCATGTTAGACCTCTGTAATGCTATCTGTATTTAACCACCGGCCTCATCTTGACCACTGACTCCATTTTGTGCCAAGCTTAGCTTCAAACGCTGTCACATGGGTGGCACAGGTATTTTTCTGCATACAGCTTGTTAACGTGTTTTTGCTTTTTCTCACCAAAGACGGGAACAAAACATGGGGGAGAAATGTAGATAAGAATGAACCAGGCTGATAATGTATATGTGAGAGCAGGGTACAGGTCGGTCTTGGGAGTACACCTTGGAATCTGACCAGTCACAAAACGTGTTCTTTCAACACTGACCTGGTACGGCCAGCATTTAAACAACAACTTACTCGACGAGAGTGGGTTTCTAGAACCTTCCTCTTAAGTTTTTTTAAAAAAGTATGTAAGGTGGGGAAGCTTGACAACTGGGAGAAGAAGGAACTCACCTGGGAATGGACGCATTTCCCAGAGAAAAATCCCATTGAGGGTAATCTCTGTCTTGTTTCGGTTGTCCAGGGTTCCACAACCTGAAGTTGGCAGACAAGGTATGATGTCGGAGTCAAGCCCCATGGTGATGCATTTTTAATTCTTATTTTTAGCTTTGCGTTGTGCATACGTAGTCACCATATGTATATTATATTCATTGTTGAAGTATTGCATTTTCTTTGATCAGTATTATCCTGCTGCTGTGATTATTTTGAGAATTGCACGTGTGTTGCTGCAATTGAAATAAAAGCTCGCTTTATTCTTTTCATTTATGAAACTTGGGAGTGCCTTAAATTCATTACTGAGACTGAGTGCTGCATTCTTTGCATTCCTTTCCATTTTGTTGCCTCTCAGTCTGAAGTGAAGCAGAACACCCTCAGACGTAGTGCCCTTGTATAAGTTATGAGATTTATAATTATTGTCGATGGAGCCTAGTCGTTATTTCATTAATTATCATCAAGAAATGAAATACACAAAATTATATTTTGGACCAAACACACTACAAGATGCATTGTATGTCAGCCTAAACACGAAAACAAACATGTATGTCATTTGCCCTCGAGGAGAGCTGCGTGGTCATTGAAGGGTTTCCTTGTTTACGTAATTTGAATGGAACTCATTCATTGAGATTCACTCAAGGGATTTCTGGTTTTCAGTTGACTGGTATGCAGGGTGTGGCAAAAGCTAGAGCCTGGCTACATGGTACTGAACAGCAAATGGGAGAGGTTTGAAGAGGGAACCACACCAAGCAGGACTTCCTGACAGTAGGATCGTTGTGAATGACTTTTGTGATTAAATACATTGTTAACTTAATTTAATTTGCCTTTCACAGTCACATTGACGCATGTTGTTGGCTATTCTGTTTCCACACAGTGGTGTTGGAACCTTTTTTTTTTTGGCATGAGCATTTCTGGCCATTGACATCACAATAAGTTGTACACGTGAAAATAAGACCTTGAGGAGCGACGTGAAAATGACTGCACTGCTGCAAGTTGTGTAAACGTCTGAACAGAAATTTGAAAATTAGGCTGGAAAAAGTATTTTTTATTTTAACAGAATGAAAAGTATTGCAAGCATTCTTGCCTCACATTGCAACGAACAGAGCAGCCTGCGAAGAAAGGAGATACACAATGCCCTGTCTGCGATGTCATGAGAGAGAGAGAGAGAGAGAGAGAGAGAGAGAGAGAGAGAGAGAGAGAGAGAGAGAGAGAGAGAGAGAGAGGAGAGAGAGAGAGAGAGAGGAGAGAGAGAGAGAGAGAGAGAGAGAGAGAGAGAGAGAGAGAGAGAGAGAGAGAGAGAGAGAGAGAGAGAGAGAGACGAGAGAGAGAGAGAGAGGAGAGAGGAGAGAGAGAGAGTGAATATATATATATATCAATCAATCATTGCTTCTAGGTTTAGCTACATTCTATCAGAAATGGCATATTGTGGCTTTCGTGAGCAGTAAGGAAAATACACTGAACAATTCCCAGTGGTGGTATGGATTGATTTATAAAACTCATAACAGGGTTTGCCTATGTCACTGTGGAATCTCTTGAAGTTAAATTACACGTAACATCCAAGAGGGAGGGTTTGTTGCCGATTCGACCCTGTATGACTGTTAGGGTCCTTTGTCTCTCCACACTTCAGTGGTGCCAACTGGACAAAAATTTGCTCCACAGCTTTCTTGCTGAAGAATAAATTGAAGTGACAGTTTGGGAAATTTTGCTTCAATATTGGCACTGGTTCATTCTGTAGGGGATCAGCTTCGCCTCATTTGGTGTGAAAAGGATTGGTACTGGTTCTTAAGATACATCCCAGCACTGAAACATTTGACTGGGATAGGCCTGGTAGTCAGATTTCTGCATTCTAAAGTGACCCTAGTGGGAAAGCGTCTAGAAGCAAAGATGAAACCTGTTGGCTTTCCAATGCTTTTTTGACATTTGAAGCATTTTATGCATAAACCTTCATAGCTTCTTTTCCACAAAAAATATTTGGGTTAAATTTATATCCTGTTTTCCCCCACTTATTGTGAATTGCAAAGGTACCCAGTGTTTGTGATGTACCCTAAAGAGGCCTAACATAAAAGCCAAAATGTGGCAATATACGTGTATATAATAACCCTCCTCCTAGCTTTCGGGGACATACATGATTATTTTCTCCACAGTTTTGCAATTTTCGTACTTGTGATTTATAATTTTACTATTCTTTCTACATGGAAATATTGGTTGAAAGAGGCAAGGATTCCGTGGGGAAACCCAGAAAACTATGCATTTCTGAAAACCATGATCTAAATTCGAAAAAGGATCATTTGTGTAGATAGCTCAAGATTTTCTCAAAGAATCAAATTGTTAATATAAAAAATAATGAAAGCATGTAGAATAAATTTAAATGACAACAACATTTTCGTATGTACATTCTTGCATTGAAGGCAAAGTAATAAACTGTTACATATGAAATTAAAGACCTAAAAATGTGACCATGTAAAGAAAGGAATTGACGTTTAGATAGGATAGACTTTTGTGGTGATTTTTGCCTGTCATATTTGAGCCTGGGATCAGCCTGAACCTAAAAAATCCTACCACCCCAGACATTCCTGAAAACTGGAGACTCCAAGTTACGGGTACTGTGGCTTGCTTGAATCCTTCCACTTTTTCCTAGACTGGATGGATGCCTCGTACTCCTCAAACCATGCTTAAAAACAGAAAAAAAGAATTTCTGTGACAGAATGTTCCAAAATTTGTGGAAATGCCAAAAGTCTTATCACCCAGGGTTCCCGCACTTGTTCAGAAAAAAATAGTATCCAACCTGTGTGGGTGGGCCTATTGTGCGGAATAACTAAGCCCAAAAAACGACATCAGTTGCTCTTTCTAAAAGGCATTCTTTTGTGATGTGGATAGCTTCTGCATTTGCCAGTGGCCTCAGCTGGCACTCATAGAAGCCCAGCGATCTCACATTTTTCTGAAGACTAGTTGTTAGAAATGGGGTCTTTGGTTGACAGTCAGGTTACCCCCTGTTCAAGCAAGGACCCTAACTCTAGTCAGGGTAAAAGAGAATCATCCTCCTCTAACCCCTGCTTTACCCCCTTGGTAGCTTGGCAGAGCAGTAGGCTTAACTTCAGAGTGCTAGGTGTAAAGTAATTGTACCAACACACACAGTAACTTAATGAAAACACTACAAAATGACACAACACCAGTTTACAAAAATAGGAAATAATTATCTAAACAAAACAAGACCAAAACAACAAAAATCCGACATACACATGTCAAGTTATGAATTTTTAAATATTAAACTCAAAAATAGCGCTTAGAAACACAAAATGCTTCGATGAGGTGTTAACACGGCGTCGTGCCGGAGTCGTTCCTAACAAGCCGAAACCAGCGGCGCCGGACACGGAGTCACGTAGACCCCCAAGTACAGTACCTTTGGTGAAGAGTGAAAACAAGTCGGTTGCTGAAGTCGGGGATCGCGGCGTCTGTGCGAAACGTTGAATCCGCGCACTTCGAGATGCGGCGGTCACGATGTGGTGCGGCGACTTCCATGGAGTCACGGACTTCAGCGGCGTCGGGCCTGCGAAGGTCATCGCGTTCCAGCGAAGATTACGGAGTCAGTTGCAGGCGGCGTCATCGGATTCAGCAGCGGCGTTGGTCCGAAGTCGTTCAAAGTTGATTTCCTTGGATTTCCACCAGCTTTCCTTTCAAGGGCCCAGGGACTGGATAGGCCACCACTTGTCAGAGCAGGAGTCTCTCCAGAGACTCCAGGTGCTGGCAGAGTGAAGTCTGTGCTGTCCCTGAGACTTCAAACAACAGGAGGCAAGCTCTAAATCAAGCCCTTGGAGATTTCTTCACAAGATGGAAGGCACACAAAGTCCAGTCTTTGCCCTATTACTCTGGCAGAAGCAGCAACTGCAGGATAGCTCCACAAAGCACAGTCCCAGGCAGGGCAGCACTTCTACTGAGCTCTTCTCCAGGCAGAGGTTCCTCTTGATGTCCCGAAGTGATCTAAAGTCTGTGGTTTTGGGTGCCCTTCTTATACCCAATTTCTCCTCTGAAGTAGGCCTGCTTCAAAGTAAAGTCCTGCCTTGTCCAGGCCAGGCCCCAGACACTCACCAGGGGGTCGGAGACAGCCTTGTGTGAGGACAGGCACAGCCCGTTGAGGTGTAAGTGTCCACTTCTCCCCTCCCTCCTAGCACAGATGGCTCATCAGGAAATGCAGACTACACCCCAGCTTCCTTTGTGTCCCTGTCTAGTGTGAATTGCAACCAGCCCAACTGTCAAACTGACCCAGACAGGGAATCCACAAACAGGCAGAGTCACAGAAATAGTATGAGCAAGAAAATGCTCACTTTCTAAAAGTGGCATTTTCAAACACAGTCTTAAAATCAACTTTATTACAAGATGTATTTTTAAATTGTGAGCTCAGAGACCCCAAACTCCATGTCCATCCGCTCCCAAAGGAAATCTACACTTTAATCAGATTTAAAGGTAGCCCCCATGTTAACCTATGAGAGGGACAGGCCTTGCAACAGTGAAAAACGAATTTAGCAATATTTCACTGTCAGGACTTTTAAAACACATCACTATATGTCCTACCTTAACCATACACTGCACCCTGCCTTTGGGGTACCTAGGGCCTACCTTAGGGGTGTCTGACATGTAAGAAAAGGGAAGGTTTAGGCCTGGCAAGTGGGTACACTTGCCAAGTCGAATTTAGAGTCAAAACTGCACACACAGATACTGCAATGGCAGGTCTGAGACATGATTACAGAGCTACTTATGTGGGTGGCACAGCCAGTGCTGCAGGCCCACTAGTAGCATTTGATTTACAGGCCCTGGCACCTCTAGTGCACTTTACTAGGGATTTACTAATAAATCAGATATGCCAATCATGGATAAACCAATCAACAATACAATTTACACAGAGCATATGCACTTTAGCACTGGTTAGCAGTGGTAAAGTGCTCCGAGTTAAAAAACCAACAGCAACAGGTCAGAATAAATAGGAGGCAGGAGGCAAAAAGATTGGGGATAACCCTGCATAAATTAGAAAGTCCAACACTAGTCATCCACATGTGCACAAACTCACTTCTTTTTTTCATATCCATTGTTGAACTTGCCCCTTTCTGAAGGGTCTTCCCCAAATGTTTTGCCTTCACCCTCCTGTTTTCTGAACCTGTTTTTGTTGACTTTTTAGACTCTGCACACTTTACCTCTGCTACCCAGTTCTAAGGGGCTTATGCTGTCTCCTTTAAACATGGTTGAATTGGCTTATATTCAATTGGCACATTTAATTTACTTGTATGTCCTTAGTAAAGTAGTACTAAGTGTACCTAGGGCCTGTAAATTAAATGCTGCTTGTGGGCCTTGTGCCCACCCACTTACTTAGCCCTTTAGTCATGTCTCAGGCCTGCCATTGCAGCCAGTGTGAGCAGTTTTAAACAGCCGTTTTACCTGGCAAAATAAATCTTTTGCCAGGCCCAAATGTTCTTTTTTAATACATATGAGTCATCCCTAGGTTAGGCTCTGAACCGCCCAGAAGGCAGGATGCTGTGTATTAAAAAGTTGGTCAAGTACCTTTAAGTGTTACATGTCCTGGTAGTCAAGAAAAGCACAACTGCAAGGCCTGCCTCTTCTACAGAGTAATATTGGAGTTACCTTTTTACATTTATTAAGCTGTAACTTCCAATTGGGAGCAGGTAGACAGGTTGAGCTTGGTGGCTAATTAATTGTAAAAGGCCTATTTAATGGGAAAGTTTAACTTTAGCCACAATTCTGAAAATGCCACTTTTGGAAAGTTGGCATGTTCTTGTCCTAACCATTTGGTGTCTGCAGCCTGACCTGAGTCACATGACTAGCTAAAGCTCTCAGTTTGGTCTTTTTGAATTGCTCCCGACAGTGGGACAAAGGGAAGCTACATGTTGCTAGAATGGGCCACTCTGAATTAAGGGGGAGGAGCTGTCACTTACCACACTTGCACATCACAAAGGCTCTACCTGAGCACTCTTACAAAGGGTTTGTCATTAGACCTTTGTGGCCCCAGACAGGCTAGGGCCAAGTCAAGGAGGAAGGGGATACCTGACACCTCAGGAGGTGGAAACCTCTCAGAGCTTCATCTACTGGGCACCAGGTATAAATATTGGGCAGTTGGACCCAACTCTTCAGTACACTCCTGGATCTGTGGACTCTGCCAGGAAGAAGGACTGCTGTGCTGCCGAACTACTGCTCAGAAGGACTGGTGCCCCGCAGTGCTGACCTGCTGCCCTCTTGCCTGTGTGAGAGGGACTGGATCTGTCTCTAAACCCAGGACCACAGAGTGAATCCAAGGGCTACTTGGCTGTCCTCCACATCAGAAGCCTCCGGGACAGAACAGGCTTTCAACAACCTTGAACCCAGCACCTGGGCTCTGACATTTGTGACTCTTGCCCTCCCAAGCGGTGCCAACCCAGTTCCGGACCCTTGGAAATGAGCTTGAAGGTGCTCTGCCAGTCCATCTGTGGATTCAGCATAACCTACGCATCTCCTCCGTGGTGCATCACTCGCAGAAGCAACACTTTGTTGCTTGATGCTTCGCCCTTGAAACTGACACATGTCCTTGCGTCAAGGAAGTCCGTTCAGCAGAGGCAATCGCATCACAATTGCAGCCCATCAGATCTACTGCTGTGCGATTCATCCATGCAGGGACATCCCCTTGTCCAATGAAGCCCATCCTAACCACGATGCGAAACGCTTCTCCTCGCCCGCATCACGTCCGCTGTGCAGCACATCTTCAATGCGGGACTCCACATTTCTTGGCATCCACGATTTAAGGTAGTGTGTTCAGCAGGGCTAAGTGGTTTCCAGTAGCCAGCACGTTGTCCATCGCGGTCGGTCTGAACATGGAACTTTGTCCCGGTCCAGATAACCACAATTGAGGCGTTGCGGTTTTTAGCACTATTTTTCACCTACATCTTTATAGCGTTATATCTTCAGTTCTACTGTTTGGATTTTTGTTGTTCTGGTCTTGTTTTCATTATAATAGTTTACTCTATTTTCCTAATTTGGTGTCGGGTTCTTCTTCTGTTGTGTATTAACATTATTACTGTTTGAAATGCTGCATAAATACTTTACTCTTTGCCTCTAAGTTAAACCTGACTGACCTGTGCCAAGTTACTAGAAGTTTGAGTGCAGGTTAATCCGAGTTTTGCTTGTGACTTCACTTTGACAAGGATTGTGGCTGCTGCTTGAGTTGGGCTACACCTCCCTGAACCGATGATCTCATTTTTTACACCTATGTTGTCCTCCAAATGTCAAATTAGCCTTCAAAAATGCATATGTTGCTCACATTTTTGTGACGAAAAAGCACTAGACCTTGTGAGGAAGGCCTGCAGTCCTACCATCCAGCATTCCATTACTTTTGACTAAATCTGTACCCAATTTGTGTAGGTCAGCCTGGGACTAGTGATAGGCTAAGCCCAAAAAATGCACTGTGGAAACTTCAGGATTTTTGGTTTTAATCTTCATTTGTCCCTGGTGTGAGGATAGCCGAGGTACATAGGTCAGGAGTTGGTTGGATCCCAAGTGAGCCACTACCCCAGGCATGTTTCAAAGCCAGAAACTCTGCAGAATCCAAAATGATATGCCTTATGTGGATATCAGCAAATTGTCTTACCTTGAGTGAACTAATAGCATCAAAACTATGCCCAAAGAAACAAATTTCCTCTCACATTACATTGAGGGCTGTTCATAATATTAGGACCCTGAGTCAGCTGGTATCCAAAGTAACCTACCAACTAAAGACACTTTTGAACAACAGAAAATCATGAGTCCTAGGTAGTGTGGCTTCCATGGATCCCATTACTAATTTTTGCCCTGAATACCCGCAGATGTCAAACCTTTGAGTGAATACACAGAAATGACAGAAGATACAGAATCTCTTCAGAAAATGTAGTCGAATCCAAACAGGCCACACCACTCTGTAATTCCCTGAGTCTCTAGTTTGCAGGACAGCCCAAGTTTGGTAGGATTCTTCAATAAAGTTGGAATGAAGTGATCCATAGGATAGGATAGGATGTCCACAGGTTTATTGAGGTATAGATCAAGAAGCACAGCCACTGTATGCTCAGCAGCTCTCCAGGACAAGATTCTGAGAATACCAACACATCCTTTTTACACAAAACAACTAAATAACAGTAAGAGAAGGAAATGTATGTACGCAGGGTTGGGTTTAGGTTAAAACTATCAATGTGGGAAATAAATATACATATTCTGGAGTTTAAATCCGCAATAGAAAGTAAAGTTTTCACCTCACATAATTCTTTAAATAACCTAGAGACTTACACTCATTTTCTCTCTCCTCGCACAAGTCTTTTTTTCTTCACTTGTTCCACAAGTCTTTACGTTGCCTTTCTCATTGATATCTTCACTTGTCCTCTGTGAGGCTTTAATGCAGTCTCCACTTCGTACACACTTATTGGATGATAATTTTAGCACCTTGGTCAAATTTATTATCCTATGATCTTCCATTTTATGGCATTACAAAACAGTTTTAATCACTTGCATATGACATAGATTTGAGAATTTCTTGAGACTGTTTTGGGAAACCACCTACCAGGCTTGGATTTATTCTTCTCACAAAGTCAACTACTTCCATCTTGGTAGGCTTCACTGTCTTTCCACCAGGAAAACAGTCGAGAAGACGACTACTGCGACCTTGTAACGCTGGTCCTGCCACCTTCTCGACTGTTTTCCTGGTGGTGCATGCTGTGGGGGTAGTCTACCTCCTCTCTGCACTAGAAGCTCTGAAGAAATCTCCCGTGGGTCGACGGAATCTTCCCCCTGCAACCGCAGGCACCAAAGAACTGCTTCACCGGTCCTCTGGGTCCCCTCTCAGCACGACGAGCGTGGTCCCTGGAACTCAGCAACTCTGTCCAAGTGACTCCCTCAGTCCAGTGACTCTTCAGTCCAAGTTTGGTGGAGGTAAGTCCTTGCCTCCCCACGCTAGACTGCATTGCTGGGTACCGCGTGATTTGCAGCTGCTCCGGCTCCTGTGCACTCTTCCAGGATTTCCTTTGTGCACAGCCAAGCCTGGGTCCCCGACACTCTAACCTGCAGTGCACGACCTCCTGAGTTGTCCTCCTGTGTCGTGGGACCTTCTTTTGTGACTTCGGGTGAGCTCTGGTTCACTCCACTTCGTAGTGCCTGTTCTGGCACTTCTGCGGGTGCTGCTTGCTTCTGAGTGGGCTCTTTGTCTTGCTGGACACCCCCTCTGTCTCCTCACGCAATTGGCGACATCCTGGTCCCTCCTGGGCCACAGTAGCATCCAAAAACCCTAACCGCGACCCTTGCAGCTAGCAAGGCTTGTTTGCGGTCTTTCTGCACGGAAACACCTCTGCAAGCTTCTTCACGACGTGGGACATCCATCCTCCAAAGGGGAAGTTTCTAGTCCTCTTCGTTCTTGCAGAATCCAGAGCTTCTACCATCCGGTGGCAGCTTCTTTTCACCCACAGCTGGCATTTCCTGGGCATCTGCTCACTCCCGACTTGAGCGTGACTTTTGGACTTGGTCCCCTTGTTCCACAGGTACCCTCGTCTGGAAATCCATCGTTGTTGCATTGCTGGTGTTGGTCTTTCTTGCAGAATTCCCCTATCACGACTTCTGTGCTCTCTGGGGAACTTAGGTGCACTTTGCACCCACTTTTCAGGGTCTTGGGGTGGGCTATTTTTCTAACCCTCACTGTTTTCTTACAGTCCCAGCGAACCTCTACAAGATCAACTGTAGGAGGCTGGCCTGGCTTGTAGTGAGCACCAAGGGGTACTTACACCTTGCACCAGGTCCAGGTATCCCTTATTAGTGTAGAGGGGTGTTTAGCAGCTTAGGCTGATAGAAAATGGTAGCTTAGCAGAGCAGCTTAGGCTGAACTAGGAGACGAGTGAAGGTCCTACAGTACCACTAGTGTCATATGAACAATATCATAAGAAAACACAATACACAGATATACTAAAAATAAAGGTACTTTATTTTTATGACAATATGCCAAAGTATCTCAGTGAGTACCCTCAGTATGAGGATAGCAAATATGCACAAGATATATGTACACAATACCAAAATATGCAGTAATAGCAATAGAAAACAGTGCAAACAATGTATAGTCACAATAGAATGCAATGGGGGCACATAGGGATAGGGGCAACACAAACCATATACTCTAGAAGTGGAATGCGAACCACGAATGGACCCCAAACCTATGTGACCTTGTAGAGGGTCGCTGGTACTGTAAGAAAACAGTGAGGGTTAGAAAAATAGCCCACCCCAAGACCCTGAAAAGTGGGTGCAAAGTGCACCTAAGTTCCCCAGAGACCAACACCAGCAATGCAACAACAATGGATTTCCAGACGAGAGTACCTGTGGAACAAGGGGACCAAGTCCAAAAGTCACGATCAAGTCGGGAGTGGGCAGATGCCCAGGAAATGCCAGCTGTGGGTGCAAAGAAGCTGCCACCGGATGGTAGAAGCTGTGGATTCTGCAAGAACGACAAGGGCTAGAAACTTCCCCTTTGGAGGATGGATGTCCCGAGTTGTGCAGAGGTGTTTTCGTGCAGAAAGGCCACAAACAAGCCTTGCTAGCTGCAAGGCTCGCGGTTAGGGTTTTTGGATGCTGCTGTGGCCCAGGAGGGACCAGGATGTCGCCAATTGCGTGAGGAGACAGAGGGGGCGCCCAGCAAGACCAGGAGCCCACTCAGAAGCAGGCAGCACCCGCAGAAGTGCCGGAACAGGCACTACGAAGTGGAGTGAACCGGAGCTCACCCGAAGTCACAAAGGAAGGTCCCACGACGCCGGAGGACAACTCAGGAGGTCGTGCACTGCAGGTTAGAGTGCCGGGGACCCAGGCTTGGCTGTGCACAAAGGAAATCCTGGAAGAGTGCACAGGAGCCGGAGCAGCTGCAAAACACGCAGTGCCCAGCAATGCAGTCTAGCGTGGGGAGGCAAGGACTTACCTCCACCAAACTTGGACTGAAGAGTCACTGGACTGTGGGAGTCCATTGGACAGAGTTGCTGAGTTCAAGGGACCTCGCTCGTCGTGCTGAGAGGAGACCCAGAGGACCGGTGATGTAGTTCTTTGGTGCCTGCGGTTGCAGGGGGAAGATTCCGTCGACCCATGGGAGATTTCTTCGGAGCTTCTAGTGTAGAGAGGAGGCAGACTACCCCCACAGCATGCACCACCAGGAAAACAGTCGAGAAGGCGGCAGGATCAGCGTTACAAGGTCGCAGTAGTCGTCTTTGCTACTTTGTTGCAGTTTTGCAGGCTTCCAGCGCGGTCAGCAGTCGATTCCTTGGCAGAAGGTGAAGAGAGAGATGCAGAGGAACTCTGAGCTCTTGCATTCGTTATCTAAAGAATTCTCCAAAGCAGAGACCCTAAATAGCCAGAAAAGGAGGTTTGGCTACCTAGGAGAGAGGATAGGCTAGCAACACCTGAAGGAGCCTATCAGAAGGAGTCTCTGACGTCACCTGCTGGCCCTGGCCACTCAGATCAGTCCAGTGTGCCAGCAGCACCTCTGTTTCCAAGATGGCAGAGGTCTGGAGCACACTGGAGGAGCTCTGGGCTCCTCCCAGGGGAGGTGCAGGTCAGGGGAGTGGTCACTCCCCTTTCCTTTGTCCAGTTTCGCGCCAGAGCAGGGCTGGGGGATCCCTGAACCGGTGTAGACTGGCTTATGCAGAAATGGCCACCATCTGTGCCCATGAAAGCATTTCCAGAGGCTGGGGGAGGCTACTCCTCCCCTGCCTTAACACCTTTTTCCAAAGGGAGAGGGTGTAACACCCTCTCTCTGAGGAAGTCCTTTGTTCTGCCTTCCTGGGCCAAGCCTGGCTGGACCCCAGGAGGGCAGAAACCTGTCTGAGGGGTTGGCAGCAGCTGCAGTGAAACCCCTGAAAAGGCAGTTTGGCAGTACCCGGGTCTGTGCTAGAGACCCGGGGAATCATGGGATTGTCTCCCCAATACCAGGATGGCATTGGGGGGGCAATTCCATGATCTTAGACATGTTACATGGCCATGTTCGGAGTTACCATTGTGAAGCTACACATAGGTAGTGACCTATGTGTAGTGCACGCGTGTAATGGTGTCCCCGCACTCACAAAGTCCGGGGAATTTGCCCTGAACAATGTGGGAGCACCTTGGCTAGTGCCAGGGTGCCCACACACTAAGTAACTTAGCACCCAACCTTTACCAGGTAAAGGTTAGTCATATAGGTGACTTATAAGTTACTTAAGTGCAGTGGTAAATGGCTGTGGCTGCAGTGGCAGGCCTGTGTAAGAATTGTCAGAGCTCCCTATGGGTGGCAAAAGAAATGCTGCAGCCCATAGGAATCTCCTGGAACCCCAATACCCTGGGTACCTCAGTACCATATACTAGGGAATTATAAGGGTGTTCCAGTATGCCAATGTAAATTGGTGAAATTGGTCACTAGCCTGTTAGTGACAATTTGGAAAGAAATGAGAGAGCATAACCACTGAGGTTCTGATTAGCAGAGCCTCAGTGAGACAGTTAGTCATAACACAGGTAACACATACAGGGCACACTTATGAGCACTGGGGCCCTGGCTGGCAGGGTCCCAGTGACACATACACTAAAACAACATATATACAGTGAAATATGGGGGTAACATGCCAGGCAAAATGGTACTTTCCTACACTTTCTAAGATTTCTCTTTGCTTCTCTAGAATTCTTCTCCCACAACATCCTGACCCATATATAGTTCCTCCTCTTATTGCTCAAAATGGCACATCATAGAGGCAATGTACCTTTTCCTAAATAGCTGTATGGGTATCTTGCCTGTGGTAGAGTGCAACGTTAATTTATTTTTTCCATTAACTCTTCTCTCCCCTCTCCAACAGTGATGCATGCATTTGCTCTCTGTCTGGTATTGGTATAGACGTTATTAGACCGTCCTACTATCCCATTTTCCTAAGGATGACATATGTTTTTTGTGTGCTGTCCGTCTCCACCTCAAAATCTCTTGCATTTCTTTCAATATCAACTAAACTCCATTATCTGTTAATATGGTCCTGGGAAACCCTTCTCTGCTGAATGTCTAATACAAACAAATTTATCACATCCTGCAATTCCCCATTGTTCAGCCGCACTATCTTAGGCCAATTGGAATACATATTCAACAACACAAAAATGTATCTACTTTTGTGAGCCACAGAGCTGTTTCCTACAAAATCCAATGCAGTAGCATCCCATGAACCACTTGGTAGCTTTCTACCAACCATGGTTTGCTATCTGCACTTGTCGATTTTTCCGCTATTTAGGGAGTCTGTCATGTTATATTGATTTGTATAGTGCACTAATCACCTGAGAAGCTAT
The DNA here is from genome assembly GCF_031143425.1 of Pleurodeles waltl. Taxonomy (NCBI): domain Eukaryota; kingdom Metazoa; phylum Chordata; class Amphibia; order Caudata; family Salamandridae; genus Pleurodeles; species Pleurodeles waltl. The sequence goes on from NC_090439.1 coordinate 1,022,667,848, forward strand.
CCAGGCGCTTGGACAAGTGCGTAGTTTTGTGGTCCCCAGGTTACTTATACAAAGAGCCAAGTCTTCTGCTTCTTGCTGAACTCAAGAAGTTAGGAGGAGGCTCTGCTGTGTAGAGGGTGGTCATTCCATGTCTTGAGGGCAATTTAAGAGAATGAGCCGCCTCCAGTTTTGATTTATTTTTTTTATGCAGGAATGTGTGCAAGGGAGAATGAGGCAGAGGGCAGGTGTCTGGTGGGTTGGTAAAAGTATATGCGGCTGTTAAGGTATTCGGATCCTCTGTGTAGAGTTTTGTATGTGTACATGCGAAGTTTGAATTGGCTGTGCTTGTGAATAGGGGGCCATTGAAGCTTCCTTGAGGTGCAGTGTGATGTGGGTGCAGCATAGTAGGTCGATTATAAGCCTTGTAGCGGTGTTCTGGATGGTCTGTGTAGGAGTTGTATGGAGATTCTGGCATAGAGAGTTTTGTTGTAGTCCGGCCTGGTGGTGATGAGTGCTTGTATGACGGTCTATCTGGTGTTTTGAGGCAACCACTTGAAGATTTTTCACAGCATATGTAGGATGTGAAAGCAAGAGGTGCACACTGCATTGACTTGAGCCATCATGTTGAGCTTGTTGTCCAGGATGATCCCTAGGTTTCTTGCATGGTCTTTGGGTATTGGTCCTAGCTCAGACTACCACCAGGTGGAGTCCCGTGAGGAGATCTTGTTGCAGAAGACCAGTACTTCAGTCTTGTCAGAGTTGACCTGCAGGCAGTTGATTTGCATCCACTCATGGTCATGCAGTTGCTGAAGTTGGTTCTGACAGTGGCTGTTTTGTTTGGTAAAGAGAGAATGAGTTGAGTGTCATTGGTGTAGGAGATGACTGTGATGTCTTGTGACCGGATGATGTTGGTGAATGGTTCAATGTATATGATGAAAAAGGTGGGGCTGAAGGACGATCCATGATGCACTCAGCATTTCAATTTCTTGGTTTCTGATTGTGAAGGGTGCAGCCTGACCATTTGGGTTCTTCCTGTGAGGAATAAACAGAGCCATTTGAGAGTGGATCCTAGTATGCCAGTCTTGTGGAGTCTCCTGATGAGGGTGATATGGGAGATGGTGTCTGACTGGTCTTTAAACCTACATATTCATTTGTGGCCACCAGTAAACACCTCCTAGCTTTTCCTTTGTTTTAGATATATACCCAGAGGACTCTCATGTGCCCAGTCAGCTAGCAAATTCCTCAAACCTAATGCTAGAACAACCTTGTATTGTGTAAATCAGGCCATCATTGTATGAAAGTCCATCTCTGACGCTACAAAAATGCAAACAGTCTTCATTATATAAATCTTCCCTCTTATACTCTTCTTGTATTTTCCCTATGACCATTTGTAACCGCTGGTCATTCTCCTTCTTCCATTACTCTTAAAATACTTTTTATAATCGCACAAACTCTGAGGTTCGCCTCTTTCACAACACTTTCACAGCATCCCCTTGACCAGGCATCTCAATAACAAAGGTTGTGAGTGCATTCCGATGCCATAATGTGCCAGCCCCTAATCCACTCTTCCTGGCTTCTTATGGGCTTGCTCAGTCGTCCCTCATATGACCCGAAGTACTGTTGTTAGGACATAGAAGTGTTGGAGAAATCTGATGGCAGGACAGGCCAGTCCACAGCCTATTGATTTTCCTTTTTGCCCCCAGGTGCCTAGTGGTAATCCTTTCAATCTGCCCAATCCCTGTTTCCCCTAGGAGGGCAGAAAGGCTGTAGGAGGATTGAGGGGTCTACCCTAATTTAGGAAGGATATTTTCTTGTTACTATTGCTTTCTTTTTCTTTTTCTTTTTCTGATTTTTGTTTTTACATGTTTCTTCCTGGTGGTCAAGTGGCTGCTTTGCTCCCTGTGGCAGGATGGTGGGGCGTAATGCCCCATCAGCCCCTCTTCAAAACATCTATTGGCCCAGGGTGGTGGGACCCACTCATCACATGAGAATGTCCCTGGCCCCTGCTGCTTCCAGTTTTACACTGAGAGTCGCTGAAATTAAAAATATATGTATATATTTCTCAGGATTCCCAGCCCTGGGTGTAAGTACTTGATTTCGGTACTCTTCTCACTTTGAAGTTAGTGTAGTGGATATAGGTTTCACGTCCTATGTACTAAAGGGCTTGTTCTGGGAACTCAATTGTGTGGGGTGATTGGAGGAGGGTGGGAATTGGGTCACAAGTGAGGAGGTCCAAAGGGGTAGGGTTAATATGTAACCGTGGTGGACAGTTTATAAGTTGACAAGCCTAAATTGCTTCAGGAACCCTACATGTAATTACTGCACACGTACTAGCACCTCTCAGCAGGAATGTCACATTTTATTAGGATGATACCAGACTTCTCTAAAGGTAGCAAATGTTTAGTGATTATGTAAGAGTCAAAAAAAAAAAAAGCTATTTTTAGGACTTGAAAAGAAATACCACAATTCGACATTTTGAGAGCAGATGACACTGACCATTGTAACATTTTAAAATAAATTGCATTGGTTTGTGCTTATCCAGGGTCAATAGGAGTCCTTGCAGGAGTCCTTGCTGGTCACCTTTCAGAAAATACATAGGTTTCCTTCATATTCGTTTTTCACTGTATATATTTTACCATTTTAATTGCTCTTTACTCGGTACACAGTCAAAAACCATTGCAAGGTGCAGCTCAGTTGTTGGCTCTGGGTACCATTGGGTATTGGACAACCTACAAACACTATAAATCCCCACAGTCAGAAGGGTCTAGTTGATGTAATGGTATATTGTGTTGTAAATCAGCCATTTTGACAAGAATATACACATGAAAATGTAGTCACCAATGGACTTTTTTTTTCCTTTTAATTTTTTTTATTTTATTACAACAGTTAGTTTCCTTATGACAACCTTAAGGGCTCTACACTAGTGCTCCCTTGCAAAATTGACAATGTTGTCTAATTTGCAGAAATCTACCGCTTTCCTGGCTCACCCATGGGTTTCACACCAGTTTTCACCTCAAACTAGAAGTAGGTTGCAAGCACAAACATTAGAAAACCTGGGCTACGAATTCTAAAATGCAAAAACTGTGGTTAAAAAAAAATAAAACGTTTTTGTTTCAGTATGGCATGTTTCAGAAAGCTGGAAAGATGGTGACTTTAGCAATTGATTAAATTTTTAGGGAAAAAAAAAACAATTATCCACAACACTTTTTTTTCCAGAAACTCAAGATCTACCTATATTTTGGCTATTTTCTCGGTCCCCTCCTGTGGAATCTATAAACTCTGGGTACCTTTACAATCCCCAAGATGTTGGGAAAAATGGAGGCAACTTTTACTTGGACACCTTAAGTAGAATTAAGGTATGGGGCTCTAAGCGTGATATACCACAAATAGACAAATAAGGACCCAGAACTGGGGTGAAAAGGCCTCAGCATTTAAAGGGTTAATATTCCATACACCAGATTAATTTTGTTTTATTTATTTATTGGCACACACTGTGAAATAGATTGCCTTCTTTAATAATACTGGTGAATGCTGTTGAGTGAATTTATCTACTCATGCTAGTGACCTTTATGTGTAAAGAGAATGTTGTTTACTACTTTTCGGAAGACAAAAACATCTGTAAGAAGTCTGTCATACAAGCCTGTGGGGAACTTTTCTACCTCCTTCTCCCTGCAGGAAGGTTGAGAAACTGGATCTGAAACCATTCACAGAGTTTCATGAAAAATTACTCGTAAATTTGAGGGGACCACATTTCTTTGCAAATGTGTTCATACATTTTCATGACATGCTTTCTCTTAAGAAAGGGCACTGTTCAGAGAGTGACAGGTTAGTTTGACTTTCAGTGCAAGTGCCATTCTCTCGCTGATCCTCCATTATAGTTAAGGGGCTTTCATGGCCTAGGTGAGTGCTAGTTCAGGTACCCACCTGCAGATGCCAGTACCCATTCCCTCCTCTGCCGAATCTCCTGTTTCCTTTATCTAGTTCATTGTGTTCTTTGTAAAGTAACTCTAGCAACTCCTCTGGTCCACTGGTACTATAGAAAACAGGTTTAGGGGTGGTAGTGGTAAGGATAATTTTAGGGTTGAGGGCTGGGTAGTGGTAAAAGGTGGTAGGGATAATTTAAAAACAACAAGTTAACAAAAACCTGTAACATTGACATTGGATGCATGGCACAGTTCATGTTCTTAGGGGGTGATCAGAAAATAAGCGTTTTTTGTGAGGTTTGGGTTTGTTACTTCTTCATTTCTTATGCGTCAGCCTTATGGATTGGACACGTTTTTAACTGGGTTTTCGCCAGGAACAGTGGGTCCTGAGGGGACTTTACTCTAATTGTGGTGAGACTTCAAGGAATGAGGAGAATAGCATGTATCTTGCTTCAATGTTGATGCTGAGGCTGAGCTTGACTGTGACTGCTTTCGTTTTTATTATTCCAGTACACTCTGCTGTACAAGGGGGCCTGTGTTTGTGTTTTGAGTTTTGCTGTTTGTGCGGTGAAAAACTGCCCAGCTTACCTTCGTCTGTACTTTATGCTTCTGTCATCACCGTTTTTGAAATTCAGACACATTGCTCCACTTTAGACATACATTTCCAATGGGTGGCATGACTAACAGAAACGTAGAATGGTTACTTTGGGAAATGAGTGAACTCGTGAAATGGAAGGGATTGTGCCCTTGGCAATTCGGTATTTCCACAGTAATTTTTCATGGCAATTCAGAATCTCGGCCGATATCAAGGGTACTGCTGCCACCTCCATCAACAGCTTACTGATCTGTTTGGCAAAATGCCAACTTCTTTGTCTAAATGTTTTCTCTAATTTAGATACACTCATTGATAAATAGGACAAACTAGCAGCAAATAAACGAAGGGAGTGCGAGGAAAAAGAACAATCGGGGTCACCCTCCTTTCAAACATAGAGAAAATCAAGGCTCTTGGATCAACTGCACAAGTGAGTGAAATCAGTGATACTTCCGGGAGAGAAAGGGGATTTCTGGGCAAGTAATTTTAGCATAAACAGTGCTGTCTAATTGTATTGTAGGCAGTGCTCTTGTCAAGATGACAGAATCCAGAGTCTCTCCCTTTGGTATCTATGCATGTGTTAGTGATGGCATATACAAATGGCAAGTGAAACGAAGGGAAAAACAACCAACCAATGATCCCCCATTATTTGGTAAAAGGACGGAAAGAGTCCTTGATACACATCAATGACAAGATGTAAAGCAGCCCTCTGCAAAGAAAAACAAAAATACAGTGCAGAGGGCAGTTCAAGTGCCAGAATTCATAAAAGGATACCTGCCTCAACAAGTCTTGCCTGTAACCTAGCGAGCGAGTCGGAGTCAGTCATAAGAGAACCACACCTAAAGATCACAACGTTTGTGGGTTAGCATACACCACAACTCTCCGTTTCCTTCACCGGTGCCGCTCCTTTCTCTCTTGCATGCAGAAATGAGAATGGAGGTAGGAGGCCCTGACTTCTGCGCCAGACACATGGGTGCTAGCCGTGGAAACGGTGAGGCATTACCTTGTACCCGTAGAGCTGAATTTGCAACTCTTTCTAACATCTACATGTCTTGATTTTCGTAGGTGACATGGCATACCGAAAGTGGAAGAGACCAAGACTACTCTGTAGTAGCCTGAAAGTTTACTAATGTTAAGTTCATGACAATATTAAACATAGCCACTTTCTTACCTATTTGAAGACTTGTCAACGCTTCTCTGTTTAGAACAATGCTCAGACTATTCACCTGTATTATTAAACAAGATATTCTGCTCACAAAGACCCACCCCACCTAAACCACAACGGACTCATGCTTGGAAAGACTTTAATAGAGAATATCTTTAAAGCAGCCCTAATTGTACAATAAAAAAAAAACAGGTTCAAAGTATGTAACAGGCCAGAAACATACCACTTCGAAGGATGTTTACATTAAGCCATTTATTGCAACGTAGAAAAGAGGATTTTAAGCTGGTAATTGTGGCAAAACTAGTGCTATCTCATGGCTTTTAAGCAAAGCTGCATGGTAAAAAAGAACCCCTCAATCAAGATCTCCGTTTCGTATTGGTAAATGATGTAAAATGGAGGAATGCTTTTGACACCTTTGGTTCGCCATTGTTTTGTAAAACGATGGGAAAAAAAATCAAGATCTGAATACATATCTGGTAGGCATTGTTAGACTTTTCATCTTTGGCGTTGTTGATGTGTGCTGGACTCTGTTTTTGCTGTTTTTGTTACTCTGGGCACTTTATCACTGCTAACCAGTGCTAAAGTGCAAGTGCTCCTTTACAAAATGTGCATGTAATTGGCTTATCCTTGGTTGGGAAATTTGATATACTAGTAAGTCCCTAGTAAAGTGCACTAGAGGTGACCAGGGCCTGTAAATCAAATGATACTAGTTGGCCTGCAGTGTCTGTGTGTGCAGTTTAAACTGTAAATTTGACTTGGCAAGTGTACCCACTTGCCAGGCCTAAACCTTGCCTTCTCTTACATGTAAGACACACCTAAGGTAGGCCCGAGGTAGCCCTAAGGGCAGGGTGCAGTGTATGGTTAAGGTAGGACATTTCGTAATGTGTTTTATATGTCCTGACAGTGAAATATTGCTAAATTTGTTTTTCACTGTTGCAAGGTCTGTCCCTCTCATAGGTTAACATGGGGACTACCTTTAAAATCTGATTAAAGTGTAGATTCCCTGTGTGTGCGGATAGACATGTGGAGTTTGGGGTCTCTGAGCTCACAATTTAAAAATACATCTTTTAGCAAAGTTGATTTTAAGATTGTGTGTTTAAAAATGCCACTTTTAGAAAGTGAGCATTTTCTTGCTTATACCATTTCTGTGACTCTGCCTGTTTGTGGATTCCCTGTCTGGGTCAGTTTGACAGTTTGGCTGGTTGCACCTCTCATTAGACAGTGACACAAAGGGAGCTGGGGTGTAGTCTGCATTTCCTGATGAACCATCTGTGCTAGGAGGGAGGGGAGAAGTGGTCACTCACACCTGAAAGGACTGGGCCTGCCCTCAAACAATGCAGTCTCCAACCCCCTGGTGTGTGTCTGGGGCCTGACCTGGCAAAGGCAGGATTTCACAATCAAGAGAGACTTTGCTTTGAAGTAGGCCTACTTCAAAGGGCAAAATGGGTATAAGAAGAGCACCCAAAACCACAGACTTTAGAACACTTCTGGAAACCAAGAGGAACCTCTGTCTGGAGAAGAGCTGAAGAGGTGAGGAAGAAGGGCTGCCCTGCCTGTGACTGTGCTTTTTGGAGCTATCCTGCAGTTGCTACTTAGAGCTTGTCTCCTGTTGTTTGAAGTCTCAGGGACAGCAAAGACTTCTCTCTGCCAGCACCTGGAGTCTCTGGAGAGACTCCTACTCTGCCAAGTGGTGCCTATCCAGTTCCTGGGACCCTGAAAGGTGAAGCTGGCAGCCCAAGAGTGAGAACTCCACGCACTGACCACCGTGCGGGGAAAAGATTGATGCAAGTCCGATCTGTGGCTGAAAAATCGACACGCCGCCAGCTTTGTGGCTGGAAATCAACGTTTGCCTGCTACGTGACCAGAAGATCGATGCCCGCGGGCGGAGAAACGACGTGCAACATCGCTGACAGAAGCTGGTGAGATTGCAACCCGCGCTGCGTGGTTTTCGGATCATCGTGCGGCAGGATATGCGACGCAAACATCGCTGGACGTGCGAAAACGATGCAAGGCCTGCCCGGATCTGAGAGTGCGTTTCGAATCGACGCATCGCTTTCCTGCAGAGAGAAGAAATGACGCACGCCAACTCGACGGAAGGAGAAACAACGCAAGGTCTCGCTCATGAGTGATATCGACGCACTGCAAGCCCTTTTTGATGCACACTCGCCCGTGCGGGGTTATATTTGATGCACCCAGGTACATTTTCACACTAACAGCGTTAGCGTGTTGTGTTTAAAACTACAGGAAGTCTTTTTAATTGATAACTTGACTTGTATATTGTGGATTTTTGTCATTTTTGTCTTGTTTTGTTTAGATAAGTATTCTCTATTTTTCTAAACCTGTGTTGTGTTTGTAGTGTTTTCATTAAGTTACTGTGTGTGTTAGTACAAATACTTTACACCTAGCAGTTAAGCCTGCTGCTCGTGCCAAGCTACCAAAGGGGTGAGCGGGGGTTAGCTGAGGGTGATTATCTTTTACCCTGACTAGAGTGAGGGTCCTTGCTTGGACAGGGGATAACCTGACTGCCAACCAAAGACCCCATTTCTAACAGGCATCAAAGATAAAATAATAAACATCAGTTTCTAACACAGCAAAGTCTAAGGAAAAAATATTGTTAGGTAAAAAGCAGACAGGATATGTTCGATCACTTGGGTTGTTGACACACTCTCCCTCACCCACACCGTTCGATATGCTATCCTCCAATTTCCCCATATTTTTCACCCACTTTTACTTAAGCAACCTTCACTCTCGTAGGCACACTATTAAGCTGTCATACAACAGTCCATGGTGTCCTGCCATTGGTGTATAGTTGCTGTCACCACCCTCCCCTTTTTCTAGCTGTTTTCCTATTTGCCATCATAAACCCTTGAGGACATTCCAGGTCCGAGTCTCAGATTTCCCACACTCACTCCATAACTTCTTTCCAAAATTCAGTAATATTAGGGACGTTGCAAAGCAATATGATAAAAAATACCCAATTGACTGTAGTTTCTCAAACTGTTTTCATCCTCAGCCTCCCCAATGATCGTAATTTGTGTTCTCGTATAGTGTACTATTTTATTGGCACTGTTCTAGAGTGTTTGATCAATATGCCTTCTGTGTTTTGTCCACTGTTACCTTAATTTCTCCAGTGAGGTAGCATTGTTAATGAGCATTCTATATACTTTGAATATTTCATTTTTATGCATCTTATAGGTTAGTAATGTGTATTAAGTAGGGGAACTAGTTTCCTTGTTTTCTATTGCATTTTGTTCCCGTGTTTTTGCATGCTTCAATTGTATGTATTGCATTTTTGTGTATGTGAGAAATCATATTCAGTTTGTAGCTCTTCAGATTTTTTCACCCTCTTTTGTGCCTACAGGTTCCTACTTTAGTGGTACCTATATCACATTGGTTAAAACCATCTAAGTTTCTTACTTAAGTATACCACTTTTTCATAGTTGTGTCTCCGGTGTTGATTTCTTGTAATTGATTATTATTAGGTGAAAAGCCCAGCAATATTTTCTCATACTGAGTAGAGCTATTCCAACTTCATAAACCCCTCTTCTCAGTGTCTCCAAAGAGAGCTTAGACCATCTCACCAATCCTACAAGAGATACACACTTTTGCAGCTGTTAGCATGGATACAATCTCAGGGATCCAAAATGTATTTTGCAGCACATACAAAAATTGAGGTAGTGTCATCATTTTGAAATGGCTGCTTTGCCTGACAGTAACAGGGAGACTATTCTCTAAAGTTCCACATCATGTATACATTTTGTAAGAATTGGTGTTCTAAATATGTCGATCTTTAGTGCTTTCCTAGATACTTAAATGTTGTGCTCACGACCTGTAGTGGAGAACTCACTTATTGTATCCCTCAGTCATCTTATACATAATAGATTTTCCCCAGTTCACTTTGACCATATAATTTGAGGGTATGCAAAAGTCTGTTTAGAGACATTTCTGAATCCAAATATAGGACTAGGCCATCTGCAAATAGCAATGTGTGGTCCTCCCAATCTCCTGTCTGTCCAGGTCTTCTCATTTAGGGGTCTCCTCTTATCCAGCAAGTCAGCAGTTCCATCAAAAGCCCAGAGAGTTGGTGAAAGAGGTCACCTATGTCTACTGTCACTTTCCTGTAAAGAAGCACCCTTGACACTATCCCATATACCTTGACTCTTGCCAGTGGCATTTTATAAAGTAATTTCATCCGTTCTAATAACATTTTACTGATCCCCAAGGTCTGAAGTACATTGAATTTGAAGGGCCATTCTATGGAGTCAAAACTACTTTCTGCATCTAATGATGGAGCAAAGCTGGTTCTCTTACTCAGCAAGCCCTTTGTGAAGCCAGACAGGTCAGGATGTATAAGTCATCCCATCAACCTGTATAATCTGTTTGTAAGTACTTTTCTAATACCTTATTTTCCATATTTAGCCGGCAAATGGGTCTAAAGCAGGGGTCTTCAAATTCAAGTGATCCCCGGAGGGGGGGTGGGGGTGAGGGGGGCGCCAGGCTCTGGCCCAAAGATGCATTATGCAGATAACAGTGCTCTGTTTTAAGCAGAAAACAATTAATTGCATTTTTTAAAAAAGGTAACATAATTTAACTGCAGTGTTTAAGTATAGACATATAAACATTGACAAATTAGTAGAATAATTGTGAAAAAAGTCTGAGAGGTCAGATTTTCCCCCTCTTCCCCCCCCACCTTGGTTGGGGGGGGCATTAAAAAGTTTGAAAACTACTGGTCTAAAAGAAGAGCACTCATCTGTATTCTTGCCTCATTTCATTCTCCTGTTTTATTTATTGTACTTGGGATAGCACATGACTCACTCCCGAAGAAGTACCTCAGGTGTTGCAATGATAGCAAGGTACATGCATTCAGAAAAGCCAAGTTTTCAATAGCTTCTTGAAGTCAGAGCAGGAACGGATATGAAAAGGTAGTTTATTCCAATGGAATGGAGCTAGAAAAGAAAAGGACCTGCCACTGTGTCTAGCTGTGCGAATGCGCGGGGTCTGGAGAAGACCCTTATTTGAGGATCTCTGATGTCTAGGCTGCTGATGGTGGCTACGTTTTGAATGAAGTAGGGCATGTGAAGCCATATGAAAGGCCTTGTATGTCAAACAACATTGTTGGAAAAAAGAGCACTTCTTAATGGGAGGTGAGAGGGGTGCAGGTTTTTCAAAGTGGACATAGTTGCCGTTCATGGAGAAAGGTTGCAGATAAGCTGAGCTGCTTTATTATGCACTACTAGCAGCTTAGACAGTAGAGTATCATTTGCGGCGATTAGGACATTCCAATAATCAAGTCAGCTGATTATGAGAGCTTGGATAACTTTTCCTGGAGGTAGAGGGAAGCCAGGGGAAGACTTTCTTTAAGAGTCTCATGGTGGCAAAACAAATGGCACATGTAGAGTTGACTTGGTCTCTCATAGACAGTGTGTGGTTGATCTTTAACCCCAAGTTTGTAACCACTTGCTTAGGCACGGGGCTGGGCCGAGCTTGGGGGGAAGGGAGGTGGGGGGAAGGGGTACCAGTCTGCAGACCATAGTTCTTGGTCTCTGCCAAATAGCACAATTTCATATTTTGAACTGGTAGGTTGGAGACAGTTGGAAGCCATCCAGTTGGCATTTACTGTTATGCATTGAGCAAATTGGACTCTGTTTTTCCGGGTCTGGGCCAAAGAAACAAAGGAAGTTGGGTGTCATCTGCGTAAGACACAATCTCTACTCCACATGCTTTTACAATCTGTGCCAGAGGCTCTACATAGACATTGAATATTGTTGAGCTCAGCTACGAGCCCTTAGGGACCCCTTTGTTGACATGTATTGTTCTAGATTTAAAAGGGCCCAAATGTACATTTTGTAAAATTGTAAAGGAAGTCCCTGAGCAAATACATTCCCGCAGCGTGGATTCTGCGTATAAGAATAGCGTGGGAGACCGTGTCAGATGCTGCTGATAGAGGCAGTAATAAAAGCATTACTGGGGTTCCGACGTCCAAAGAGAGATGGATATTGTCTGTGACTGCCAAAAATGCCGTCTCTGTACTATGTTAGGCTTGGAAGCCCAATTGAGAGTGATTTTATGTGTCTCCAGAAAGGATGTTAATTGGCTATTAATGAAATTTTCTAGGATTTCAGCCAGCAGGGTTAGCAGTGAAATAGGCTTGTAAGTTGATAAAACATCCAGATTTAAGGTAGGCTGTTTCAAGAGTGGAGATACTAGTACGCATTTCCACTCCAATGGCAGTTTTGCATAGCTTATTGAAAGATTGACCAGTGCCATAATGAGGTGCATTAGATGTTGAGCTAAGCTGAAAGCAATCTTAACGGGAGTTGAATTGCATGGGGAGCCTGACTTGAGCCGGGATAGCAGTCTGAAGCCTTGCTCAGTGGAACACAAATCAAAGTCCCCAGTGCATGCAATAGCCTCTTTGTGTGGAAGATTCTAATCAAAGTTGGTCTCCGAGATAGCTGGACAGGTCGGGAAGCTCTTCTAGATGGTATCAATTTTCTCATCTCAGAAATCTGCAAGAGAGTCACACAGATTTTAGGAGGTAGAAATGGCAAGGGTGCTGGCATGGGGTTTCAGAAAATTGTTTAACGCTTTTTATAACTTTCTAGTGGAATTATCCGCTTGAGCTATGAACGCAGATATATTTGCTGTCCGTGCTGCCTTAATCATGTTACGATAATTCCTTAGTGCAGCCCGGTAAACTCATTTGTCAGTGAGAGATTTTGAGGAGTACCATCTGCACTCCAGGCGTTTGCATTTGCTCTTTTATAGGCGTAGTGTGTCAGTAAACCAAGGTGTGTGACACTGGAAGAGGTGACCCTGGAAGAGGTGGAGGCAGATGTTCTAAAAGGTGCTATATGGTGGAAAGTATTAGTTAATGACTCATCATAGGAGGCAAGAGCAGAATTAACATCCATATCTGGAGACAAAGTAGGGGCCTTCAGTTACCTTCAAGTCTGGGAACAGAGCTCCATCTTTCTTTGGCTTTTTATACATGTGTCTCAGGAGCTGCGATGATTTACTAGCAAGTCTTTTAAATAATCCCGCTGATAACCCATTTGACCCAAGTGTTTCCCCACTTTTTATCTTAGTTATCGCTTCCTGAATTTCATCTTCAGTAATGTCCTCCTCTTATGCCTCTGTATCTATTACTTCCAATTGTGGGATTAGCAAGTCTCTTCTAAACTATCCAAAATGCCTTGATAACCATCCAACCACAACCAGTACACAACGTGAAGGTAACCAACAAATACTTTAGCAATGTTTTCGTTTTGCTATATATACATTATTTTCTTAATTTTGTAAGATAACCCTATATTCCTCTCTCTTGACCTTAAGTCTACATGCCTTCTATGTTTATGGGGCCTTGTCATCTGTTTCTCTTGGTTCAGGTTATCTGCCTTTATCTTCAGGCTATTCTGAAGTGTTTTAATCGTTTTTAATTAGCCTTGATTGTCCGTAGATTATGTCACTCACAAAGTTTATATTACGATTATAATATATTTATATGCTTAGAATTGGGAATCTCTCATACCTAATCGATTCCTCCCATAAAATGTTATTTCGTATTCGTTTACCAGTAAAAGCCAACTTAAGGGCAAAAATATATTTTAGTAATGCAATATCACCCTGAACTGCCACTACAATATATCCGTTTCTGAACGTGTAATCATTTTAGTGTATTGCTGTTAGTCTTAACAATATCATTTGTATCTATGTCCAGTCGAAGGAACCATTGCATCTTTCTTCAGCAAATGTATCCTTTTGTATCCTTTCGTATGAACTTAACCTTTCTCCACTTGATGTTTACATACCCCTGCGCTATATTTAAAATTCAATCGTCTTTAGTTGATCGGACACAGTCTTACACCCCTCGTTATCTCCATGCATAGACTTCCAAACAGTTATATTTGCATCACCCTTGACCAGCAGCATCGTATATCTTACTTCCAGTAACCTACTATTATTAAAGTACCTTGGAAAACTCTCCAGCTATGTCAAGTTATTCACTGACTCCTTTACCACAAACCCTTTTCCTTTAAAAAAAAAACAAAAAAACGTTTAACTTAAAAGCAAGCAAAATGTATTCCCACGCGGTTTTGGGAAAAGTTATTTGTTTACCACGTAATTTCTGGTGCGAAGAATAGAAGAAGAAAAACATGTAAATGCCACGTAGACCAAGGTAAATATATTACCCTTAACAGTTTATCATTTAATCTATTCTCACCGCACACTTGTAAATATGGTTGTAAAATATAATGTGTGATTTTGACTTTATCAGAAATATTAACATTTCTCCAGACAGCAAATGAGGTACAAACGTTTTTTTTTTTTTTTTTTGTTTTTTAAAGTATATCTCACAATATATATCTTCATATCTCAACATTATCAAATGCGCTACCACCTAAGGAATGGGATATGCTATTATTGAAACATTTTTATCATAACTTCACATTGTAAACTGGAGGCAGAGACGGCATCAATGTCGAAAATACATCAGAAAGAACTTAAAGCTCATATAGTAGCTTTAAATATGTAAACTACAATCTGCACAAGACTGTGTGATTAATTCTTCAAGCTGTAATGGAGGATGCTAAACATGTAACCTTAATCATTGCTTGGCATATGAACGAAGGATTATGTTGGGTACCAAACAATTCGTATGATGAAGCCCCTAGCTGTGCTCCCACAGTTAATAAGAATTTCATTTTTTTGGTAACAGTGCAGTGATTGTTAATTCTGCAATATGTGTGTTTGAATGATACAGCATTTAACATTATTCAGTAATTTCAAATCACTTAAACTCAAATCTGTTTTGTTTTTGCCCTTTCCATCCTGTCTACCTTTCCTTCACCTATTTCTGTGCACGGTCACTCCACTCCCTTCTTCCCCAACCCAATAAAGCCTCCCCACCACCTATTAGCAACCAAGGAATTAGGTGTTGGCTTGAGGCGGCAGCACTCCCGGGTCCTGTGTGCATGATGCAAGGTAGGCAGGTTTTTTTCTACCCCTATGCCACTTCTTCCTTCACTCACAGTAGTAGAAGAGCTCTGGGAGACCTTCCAGTCTACTTCAGTTTTGTTCATTGCACAAGTTTTACCATCCGTGCTATTTCTACTAAAACATCATACATAATTATTGTAAAACGTAATCAAAACAAGTACAGATTAATGCCTCAAATCTCTTTAAAATATTATTCAGAGAAATCAATATTATTTTTTAAAATGTCTCAAACTTGGCTCTTCTCGATTCAAACGTGTCTGCCACCGCTTCACCCAGCAGATGTTCCTCTCCTTTCTCCAGATATTGTTTCTAAGTATCCATAGACCTCCTGGGAAACCGAGCTTGATATTGCTGTTTTTGGGTAGACATATTGGCATTACGGAAGTAGACCTGAGCACGACTGAGTGGATCTGGTGCACGTTGTTGATGTGGTTGATACAGTTACTCCAGCTGTGACAGAGTAAAAGAGAAAAATGCATCTGGACCTCAGTTGTTATGCCATTTTGGTTAAGACCCTGGCTGCAGTACATTTCAGATATCGTACTGTACCCAAATATTCAATATGAATTATTCACAGCAGAGTCTAATGAATTGATATGTCACTAGAATCAACTAATCAACTACAAATGCATAGAATGTTTGGCCTTTCTTTGTCTGTAATTCACTGTACTTTGGTGATCTTGCAGAGGCCACAGTATTCACTGGTCTGTTTACCAGATAGAAGGGCCAAAAATCCCTTTCGTCATCATTTAGGTGACAACCTGACATACAATGGTATTGCCCTTTATTCCAGTCTACAGAGGTAAGCCAGTTTTTTTGGGGCTTAACCACGATTCACTGATGGTGATCTTGCTGGGAGTGGTAAGGCAGCCCTGCAGAGAAAGGTCAGTTAGGTTTTTTTTCTTTCACAAGCAGTGAACACTAAAATATAGCTATAAACCACAACTTTCAATGTCGATACCAAGTAAGTGAACTCTAGAGAGCTGACTATCACTTGTATTTCTAGCATAGGAACTGCCTATAGTCGAATACAGTGTGTTTTTGGTTTTTTCAAGTGAATGACTACCATTACACTTAAAATTATGAAGGTACATAATGTCAAAAAGATCTACATGTGGTCTGTATCCAGACAAGGGCCTCACGATGTACCAGTATGTTTTGCTATAGATGTCTCTTAGTCACACACCTGGTCTAAAAAACTACAAGGGGTACAGGTTATGAAGTGGATCCAGATGGCACCAACAATAGAAGTCGTTGGAACTAAAGAACGTATCTTTGAATGCTAGACTTATTGTATCAAGCCGTGCTTTGAATCCCAGTACCATTCTTGCAGGATTTTTAGAAGCACTCAGCAGGCCATCAAACCAGCTTGAAGCAGGTTTGAAGACTTCAAGGTCACTCTGCCTAACTGTTAAGCAATGGAAGTCTGAGAAATGATAAACACTGATTTACTTATGGGTTGGAGAAAATCTTCAGGACAGATTGAGTACCCCAGTTAATGTAGGTGTGAAGTTGTTGGGCTATTTCGTCACTGTAACTAGGATCGCAAATTACTCCCCAAGCACCAGTTAAGTGATACTTCTGTTGAGTGGTTGAAGACATCTTTTGTTTCCATCATATCCAATTACCACTAAGCTAGGTAGTAAGAATTGAGTTATCACAGCAGACCTAAGCACTCTACAGCCAACCTTTTCTCCCAACACACTGGTTCTAGTGCAGTCAGGAGTCCACAAAGTTCAGTTTTTGGAGACTCCTCCACATGCCAGCATCTCCATTTTATAGTCCAGGGTCTAAAGTTATCACCCAGGGTTTTGGTTGTCTACACTGGTCACAGGATGTCTTCCCATAAGTCCAAGAAGGCAGCTCTTGACATTCCCTAAAGTGGAAAAGTGACTTATCCGTAAACATACAGCCAGGGGACATTCCTGAGAACTCACAGGCCTTCAGGTACTTTCAGGTTTGAAGGTCCTCTGCCTCATAATGCAAATTCCCTACTTCCAGCATCCAATATGCCACTACTGGGCTCAAACTCTGACAGTTCCTCTAGCTAAGGCACTTCCCCAAAGTCTTGGCACTTACTTTTCACCGATGACTTCAGAACTGGCATATAGCATGAGACTGTAAGGTGGCACTCTGTTACGTACAGGAATCCTCATGCAATTGGTCTCCTGTCACAAGTCTCATTGGCAGGGCAGATAGTCCTTCCAGGCTCAAAGTGTCATCAACATTCTTTTTTCATATTCTCTCAGGGAAATCTGCTGCCCCATCCAGCAAACCTGGTTATGTCTCCTCAACAGCTAACTATATACCACTTAGAGAAACCAGGGAATACACCACCCCTCCTGTCTGCTCAAGGGCACACACCCCTTCATCCAGCAAACCAGATAGGACACACACTTGTTTTCTTTGAGGCACACTCCAACTCGCTCTCCCTACTGAAGCAGTTATTCTCATTGATGTCGCTAAGTTAGTGTGTTCCTCACTACAGCATCTGTCTGCCTTCTGGTGAGTTGGAAAATCTATAGTTACAGTGCATCCGCTTTGGCTTCTGGGAAGTGGTATCTTCACTATCTAGGACACACCCAGACACACACTTGTACTGTGGGAACCACATCTTCCATATGCCAAGCTTTCTTGTCTGGAGTCAGGATAGCTGGGTTGTTCAGTGATTCCCCACTGGCTAAATACTGGGCTGGTCTTTCAGTTTCAGGGGCTTTCTGTTTTAGAGCAGTAATACACAGCAAGGTGGCTTTTAAAGCTAGATATTTACCATTTGCTACATCTTGGCTCCATATCGGTTTTCTTTGGAGGCCAAAGGGATGTGATAATTGAGCTTAAAACTATGTTTAGAGTAATGAGTGCACAATTTTATGGTTACTGCACCTTGACCGAAAATAGGCCTGCTGTGCAACAGGTACCTAATGGAGTTTCAACAAAGCAACATGGTAATATTTATTTGTAACTAGTAGATTTTTGTCATCTACTTTTGTAACTGATGAAGACATAATATCAAACATTTTGGAAGACCAATATAAACTGTATTCTTAAAGCTGAAGTGAGTTTCGATAATGGCAATAGCTACCTGGACAAGAAAAGTATGAATCTTCTTCAGGTGTTTCAGGTGCAAAAAAACATTATTTACCGACTGTGGTTGCATCCATAAAAAGTGGTTCCACAGAACGTTTGACACATAATGATTCCTAAATGTTTCATACTACCACCAGAATAGGACTTTGTGTGGAGCTGCAATGGGTGGTTTTGGAGTCATGTGGATTTGCTGGATATTTGAATACATAGATATTGCATTTATGCAAGGCATTACTGTAAAACAGACGATCATTAATGATGATCCCTGGAGGGATGGCATGTTTGACATGCATGGGGCAGAACTCAGTCTCATGTGATTCTATATTTGCTGCTTGTTTCAAATGTTCACAGCAAGGCTCTCGTCCTAAACTTTTCAAGCCTTGGCAGCCATAGTCGGTCTGTTAAATTTTGGAAATAATTGACATCTTTCACTTCGGGGTCTACCAAGATGACTGGAAAACAGCACTGCAGAAAAGCACATTGGAATTAATCTGATCTGGGAGCTTATCATTCAACTATTTTACTATTTTACTGGCCATATTGTTTTTTTCTTTATTTAAGAAAGGACATCCTAGTATAATCTTGGCTCGCAGACCCTCCTCCGGGGATGGTATTACTTGGGTATCTATACTAAGGTAAGGAATCTGCAACTAGAAGTCTCTATCGGACGAACAAGACCTTATCTGGTAGAGACATATTCTAGTTACATAATCCTTACCGACCCACCCATCCTCCCTGCTCTGCCAACTGATTTCTTGGGACAGGGATTTCCCTTTCAGGGCCCTGGTTCTGACACACCAGTGGTCAGTGTTCTTCATGGCTCTGCGCATCTGGCATGGAAAGTCGTGAAAAGAAACTGATGTCAGCATGCCGGGGTGTCGCCCATACAGGTCCCACAATGTCCAATACGGTGTGCATGATGCCGACGACAGACACAGAGCTGACCGATGCCACCTAACGACACGCAGGGGTACTGCTGAAGAAAAATCTCTGCAACCAGACTGACGCTTGGGGGAAATTCTAATGTAAGGTATCTGCAAAAAGAACAGGTCTCTACCAGATAAGGCGCTACCGAAGGTAAGTAACTTGTTTTTAATCGGTGATTCCATATTGAAAAACGATCTGAAATCCTTTGTGAAGGTGAATGCATCTTTCATTTATTGCAGCGCAATCTGTATGTGATGACTGGGTTCTTTCTTGTCCTCTCCTGGTGAGAGCAGAGTCCATGGTTCTCCCTTCAAATTGCTAAGAGGTTCAAATGTGCAAATGACCTGAAAGCTGCACCCGCTTGGCTCCGCATTGTCCACCTTAGTGGTAGCCAAACGTCTTCCTGCATTTTGCCACAATTATGGACAACTTATCAAAGGGCCCCCAGTGCGTTTGTCGCCAAATTTTGGTGGCGCGTTCTTGATGCCGATGCTTATGAGGACATCTCCACAAAACAAAGAAGCACTTACCTCATAGAGATAAAAGGAAGGACCCACATCTTTGTAGTCTCGTTGGGCATGTTGCCAAACGCAAACAAGGTCACTGGTGACATTTCCTTGTGCTCCAGTATGCAACTGTAGTGTAGAATGCACACTAGACATTTACCCAAAGAGGCAGAAAAAACTCCACTTGGGTAGATCTTTTGTGCAAAGCTGTGGACTCTTATTGGATAAAAGGGCAGTTTAGGTCCCTTTGTGGCTGAGACATTCACACAAGCTACAGTCACACAGACACTCACACACCCACTCACAGGCGCACTCACAGGCGCACTCAGACACTCACTCATGCACCCACTCACAGACCCTCTCAGACATTCGCGCACCCAATCACAGACTCAGGCTCACTCACCATTCACAGACTTACTCAGACCTCATGCACCCACTCACAGACCCTCTCAGACATTCGCGCACCCAATCACAGACTCAGGCTCACTCACCATTCACAGACTTACTCAGACCTCATGCACCCACTCACAGACCCACTCAGACACTGAAGCACCACTCACAGACCCACTCACACTATCATACATCCACTCACAGACCAAACTCAGACCCTCACGCACCCACTCTTACACCAAGACGCTCTGACACCCAAAGATACCCTCTCACACCTATTCTCACACCCAGACAGACAGACCCTATGGCCAACTCCCGCTGCGCACTGCCAAAGGCCGAGCCTGGCATGGGGTTGGGTGGTTATAGGGGGTTGGCTGCAGGCCAGCCCCTGCGGCCATCCCTTGCCGCGCACCGCCAAAGGCCGTGTGCGGCGTCGGGGTTAGATTAATGTATAGTAATTAAAATTGCTTTAAAATTCACTGAAAAAAACCAAGGTTGCAGGGATTTTACAGTTAGGAAATAGAACTAAAACAAAACATGGAAATTCACTTAAAAAAACAAAGGTTACAGAGCCCTTTTTGGGCCTACTTCGACACATTTTAGTCGAACGATGTTAGACTGATAGAATGAACTCCGTTTCGGTTCTGTCCTCAGTGTCACGCCGAAGTTCTCTACAATGATCAGCATTTGATGTGCAATCTATGCCTGTCTCCGGATCACATAGAAGAGACCTGCAACACTTGTAGATCGTTTCCATCCAAAAAGATTCTCCAGGACCGAAGAGCACATCGACTGGAGATGGAGCCCAAGTCGTCAGAACATACATCCGACATCTTTTGAGAAGAACACGTGCAAGAAGGAGTGGGACAGCGCATAGCAGTCTCCATTGCAGATTCGGACTCAGATCGAGATTCTGATGTCGACAGTCAATCCATCCCACTGGCGCAGTACCCGAGTACATCAGCTCCGTCACATCAAAAAAAGACAATTAAAAAGACTCCTGCATTGTTCTTTGGTCTTCCACTGCCTTCGGGCCATGGTTGGACCAGAAAAATACATTCAGATGACCAGCCTTCAGGTTCAGCACCGAAACAAAAGACCATGGTGCATTCGGCATCTACCAAATGGACTGCTACATCTGTTTTGGTACTGAGCCAAAAATCAGACTTTTCCACCTCTGAGCCGAAAAAATTAACAGCACTTTCAGAGCTGACATTTTCAGTCCGAGTCAGTCATTCCGTATTGAAACCTTCCGAATCAAAAACTGCCAGTAGTAAACATTCTGCAGCTACTGAGAAGTCATCTGCAATACAACCTATATTAGAGGCTATGGACGCTAAGCAGTGCAAACATCACATACAGAAGGAAACAGGAAGGATCATAGCATCTCCTCCTCCACCAATTAAAAGAAAACTTACATTTCAAGAGACTTTGAATGCTGGGCCTCCACCGATCAAAGTCTTGAGACAGAAGGAGAAACAAAAGGCTTCACAACAACTCCAGCCTTCACCACCACATTCTCCTTGCCTTCCTTCTACCCCACCACCTTCACCTACACATTCAACACAGTTCTCTCCACAGGTATCATCCGCATCGCCACATAGGGATGATTTAAGTAATGCTTAAGAAGAGATAGACCCATGGGATCTATATGACCCCCCATCTGATTCCCCCTAATGACCCAGATTTATACCCAGTGAGGCCATCTCCCCCTGAAGATACCACTGCTTACAATCAAGTAATAGCCAGGGTAGCTGTGTATCATAAGATACAATTATATACAGATCCCGTTGAGAACGATTTTCTATTTAATACTTTAACATCTACAATCAGAGTACCAATGTCTCCCTATGCTTCTATGCATGCTTAGACATGCTAAAGACATTTTTAAAGAACCCGTAAAAGCAAGGATCATTACACACAGGGTGGATTTAAAAAAAAAAAAAAACAATACAAACCTGCACCCTCTGATCCAGTTTTTATTAGGGCACAATTACCACCTGAAACTATAGTGGTAAATGCAGCAAGAAATCTGGCCAATAGTCAGTCTACAGGAGATGCTCCTCCTCCAGACAAAAAGTAAAATATTCTAAGCAGCAGGTAAAAGAGTGGCTACTCAAGCTGCGAACTACTGGAGGATTGCAAATTTCCAGACTCTCCTAGCAAGGTATGATGGGGCCCATTGGGATGAGATGGAAGATATGCTGCAGTATCTTCCACCGGAATATCAGAAAAGGGGGCAACAGTTAGCAGCAGAGGGACAGGCTAGGCTATTTCTAACAACGCATTTAGATGCGCCACTAATGCAGCTGATACAGCAGCAAGGGGAGTCAACACCAGCATAATCATCAGGAAACATGCATGGCTAACATCTTCAGGTTTTAAGTCCGAGATACAGCAAGCTATGTTAAACATGTCCTTCGATAAGGAGCATTTATTCGGATCACAGGTGGATACCACCATAGACAAGCTTAAAAAGGACTCCGAGATAGATAAGGCACTATACACCACACCCACTAGAGGCACTTTTCATAGGCCACAATTTATGGTGGTTTCAAACCATCAACCACAGAGGCATCTACCTCGCAACAAAAACCAGAACCACACTTCTATAACAGAGGCTTATTCAGGGGCTCTTACAGAGGATCTAGTTTATAGATGAAGAGGTATATCATCTGCTTCCAGAGGTTCCTCTACCTCATCAAAACAGTGACTTCTTACAAATCCCCACAGTGCATACATCTCCTGTGGGAGGAAGACTGTTCTATTTTTACCCACAATGGTACAAAATCACCACAGATCAGTGGGTTCTCTCAATCATCCAACATGACTATTGGCTAGAACTCATCTCCACTCCACCAAACATTCCTCCTCATTCCCACAAACTCTCTCAAGACCATATCATTATGCTAAAGGAGGAAGTACAATCCCTTCTTCTCAAAGGGGCTATAGAACCAGTACCTGCATCCCAACAAGGATCAGGAGTATATGCACTTTACTTCTGAATACCCTAAAAGAACGGTTCATTAAGACCAATTTTAGATCTCGGACCTCTCAGTTACATACTCTCAGAGCATTTCCATTTGGTCACTCTCCAAGATGTTATTCCCCTATTACAACAAGGGGATTACATGACCGCATTAGATCTCAAAGATTCTTATTTCCACAATGCCATACATCCAGCACATTGCAACTTTCTAAGATTTGTCATTGCAGGAAAACATTACCAATTCAAGGTACTATCATTCAGGGTAACAACAGCTACAAGGGTATTCACGAAATGCTTGGCAGTGGTAGCAGCATTTCTCAGAAGACAACACATACATGTTTTCCCATAACTAGACAATTGGCTTATAAAAGCCAATACAATTAAAACGTGTCAGGAACACACTCAGTACACTGTCAATCTTCTGATCAATTTGAGATTCAAAATAAATTCCCTCAAATCTCACCATTATCACATCACAGCCATCACAAATACAGCCTTGTTTGGGAGCAATTCTAAACACCCGGTCAGCCTTAGCATATCCAAACACAAAAAGGATTCAGGCTTTTCAAAATCTCATATCTCAATTACAGGAAAATCATACTTACACAGTGAAGCTAGTGAGGAAACTGTTAGGAATGATGGCTTCTTGTATAGCCATAGTTCCCCATGCAAGACTGCACATGTGACCACTACAGCAGTGCCTTTCCCAACAGTGGTCTCAGTCACAGGGTCAGCTCCAGGATCTAGAGTTGTTGGACCGCCAGACTCACCGAGCTCTGCAATGGTGGAATTACACCAACCTATCAAAGGGGTGGCCCTTTCAGAACCCTGTTCCTCAGACCACTATCACAACAGATGCATCGCTAATAGGTTGGGGAGCTCATCTCAACAACCTCACTATACAAGGGGAATGGGACTCCAACCAACAGACTTATCATATAGACTACCTTGAATTACTAGCAGTATTCCTAGCACTCAAAGCTTATCTGACACAAATCAACACAAGGTAGTGTTAATAGGGACAGACAATTTGACCACAATGTATTATCTGCAAAAACAGGTGAGGACATATCTCAAATGTCCCTTTTGGCACAAACAATCTGGAAATGGGCTATTCACAATCCCATTCAATTAGTGGCAGAGTATCTCCCAGGGATAGACAATAAACTAGCGGGCCTCTTAAGGAGGACGCAGCAACAAGTCCACGAATGGGAAATTCACCCACAGGTAATTCAACAATACTTTGAAATGTGGGGAACACCAGACATAGACCTTTTCGCCACAAAAGAAAACTCAAAATGCCAAAGCTTTGTATCCAGTTACCCACACCTTCAATTCAAGGGCAATGCTCTTGGATGAGCTGGTCAGGGATATTTGCTTACGCTTTTCCATCTCTCCCACATATTCCATCTCTGATGAAAAAAAAAAAAAAATTAAACAATTAAACAAACCTCACTCACTGTGATCCTCATAGTGCCCACATGGGCATGTCAACATTGGTACACAACACTACTGGACCTGTCTGTAGTCCCACATCACAAGCTCCCAAGCAGACCAGATCTGTTAACTCAAAACAGAGGCCAAATTAGACACCCAAATCCCAGCACACTCAACCTGGTGATTTGGCTTCTGAGGTCACAGAGTTTGGATACCTACAATTTCCATCTGAATGTGTGGATATTCTAAAGGAAGCACTGCTAATGGAGATGTTTTGTCTACTATTGTGAACCCAAAAATATTGATCTACTTAAGGCTTCAGTACAAGATAGTGTCTGCTATTTGCTACATTTACTAAAAGCAAATCTGTCATACTCCTCAATTAGGCTTCATTTAACAGTTATAGCTGCCTACCTGCAAAACAGACAACATATTTCCCTATTTAGGATTCCTAAATGCCTTATGGAGGGTCTTAAAAGAGTTATTCCACCTAGAATTCCTCTAGCTCCTACATGGAATCTTAACATTGTACTCACAAGCCTTATGGGGCCACCATTTGAACCCATGCATTCTTGTACTCTACAGTCCTTATCATGGATGGTGGCTTTCTTAGTAGCAATCACTTCTTTAAGAACCTTTCTTTCAAATTCATTAAGACAAATTAGTTCTTAGAACAAATCCAAACTTTCTACCACCTTTTCTTTCACCTTTTCATATCAATCAGTCAATGGAATTGCCAGTCTTCTTTCCACAGCCAGACTAAGTTGCTGAAAGAGCTTGATATTAAAAAGGCTCTCATGTACTATATAGACAGAACAAAAGCTTTTAGGAAATCAAAACAACTTTGTGACATTTTCAGTACCTCACAAAGGCAATCCTATCTCAAAACTTGGGTTAGCCATATGGATAGTGAAGTATATTCAAACTTTCTATCTTAAGGCTAAAAGACAGTTACCACTAACTCATAAAGCACATTCCACTAGGAAAAAAGGAACTTCAATTACTTTCTCAGGCAAAATACCAATGGCAGACATATGTAAAGTTGATACTTGGTCTACACCATACACATTTACAAAACATTACTGTGTAGATGTTCTAGCTCATCAACAAGCAGATGTTGCCCCGGCAGTCCTTAGGACATTATTTCAAGCTACTCCAACTCCTACAGGCTAGCCACCACTTATTTGGGAGCAGACTGCTTTACAGTCTATGCAAAGCATGTGTATCTACAGCTACACATGCCATTGAATGGAAAATGTTACTTAACCCAGTAGACATCTGTTCGTGGCATGTAGTGCTGTAGATTCACATGCGCCCTCCCTCCTCTCCAGAAGCCTGTGGTTGTTGCAGTACAACATGGAAATCTTTTATTTACTATATCTATAAATATATATATATATATATATATATATATATATATATATATATATATATATACACACACACACACACACACACACACACACACACACACACACACTCTTTACTTCACCCTCCTGTGGGAAAACACTTGGCCAGACCCCGTGGCCGACTTCCCTACCCACCCAACCCCACACTGCACCTGGCCCTTTGGCCATGCGCAGCAGGAGTTGGCCGCGGCCTGTCTCTCTGGGTATGAGAATAGGTGTGAAAGGGAGTGAGAGTGGCTGTGAGAGTCTGTGGGTGTGAGTGGGTGCATCAGTGTCTTAGCTGGTGCATCTGTGTGTGTTTGTGAGTGGGTGCAGGAGGGTTTCAGTGTGTTTGTGAGTAGGTGCGTGAGTGTCTGGGTGTGAGAGTGGGTGCATCAGTGTCTTAGCGGGTGTATCTTTGTGTGGGTCTGTGAGTGGGTGCACAATGGTTTGTGAGTAGGTGTGTGTCAGTGGGTCTGTGAGTAGGTGCGTGAGTGTTTGGGTGTGAGGGTGGGTGTATCATTGACTTAATGGGTGCATCAGTGCCTGGGACTGTAAGTGGGTGCATGAGGGTTTCAGTGGGTCTGTGAGGGGGTGAGTCGGTCTGTGAGTAGGTGCGTGAATGTCTTAGTGGGTTTGTGAATGGGTGCTCGAGGGTCTGAGTGGCGCTGTGAGTGTGTGCCCGAGGGTCTGAGTGGGTGCTTAAGGGTCTGAATTGTTGTGTGAGTGAGACAAAGATATTGTAATGAGGGAAAGAGATAGTATATTAGGCTTTGGTGAATGATATACTTAAAATGACATATTGAAAATACAAATGTATTTATCAATTTTAGAGTGAGATCACCTTTTATTATGAACCAATTTGAAAATATATTAAAGTAGGGAAATGACCACGGACACACCTGAACTAGTACCCTAAACTTTCAGTGTGAGGGTCTGTAACTTTAACCATTATGCCGCAGGTGACTACTTATTGTAGTCATTGCATGGAGAGATAATTGCAATCAATATCTCTCTCTCTTTTATCCCATTATGGGATGGAAGAGAGAGAGAGTGACAGGACGGTCAAAGCTCCCACCAAGCAAAAGCAAACAGCTATGTCCTAGGGGTGGGCACCCTGGGACATAGCAGGAGCCGGCCCTGTGGGATGGTGGTCCCCAGGGCCATCGCTGGCTCCTTGAGGTGTGGGCCCCCCTCCAGTGATTATAGTCCCGGGGAGGTGGTGGTCCCCAGGGTTGAAGGGGTCTGAAACAGACCCCCTTTCCATTTTTTCTTTTAAGCGAAAAAAAACCAGTTTTTGGTTCAGTGGGGGGTCAGCACCGAAGTGAAGGGGTCAGGGTGAGACTACCCTGGACCCTTTAGTTTTTTTTTTTTTTAAAACACTTTTTTCAACATTGCTGCCAGATTTCATCACAAGATCATGAGGGTTCGTGGAGCCTTCGCATCCCTATATATACGAATTTGGATTTTCTTTAATTTCTTTAAAACTACTGAATGGAATTACACCAAATAACAAGTATTTGCAATGCAATGGGTCTCGAGGTTCCTTGAGTTAGAGCTGTTAACGTTGTAAATTCCTTACCACTTAAATTGAAAATAAGCGAACCGATTGAAAGCACCATGATCGACATGAGAATGAGCGCGAAGGAGAGACACAAAAGGAAAAATAAGTTTCCTCCCAGTCAAAAGTATCGGCAATAGTGCAAATATTTATGTAATAGGGTCAATGTCCATGGTGGTAACCAAACCGCCTGTAGGAGCGACAAACATAAAGCATTTACCAATGATAACAAAAGGATTTTTGAAAGGCAAGCCCACAAATGAGTGATAGTGATGAATGTGAGGTGGGCATGGTTAAAAGCCCACAGATAGATTACAACAGGTCAGAGCGTTTGCGTGCTCGACCTAAAAAGGGTGGTTTCTGAACCAAGAGCTACCTTTCTGCCAAATATGGTGTAATTCCGTCCAGTGGTTTGGGTGCTATCGCTGTTCAAAATCTCTTTGGAAAAATGAATGTTGAAAAAGCATTTTAGGCCCTTCCATTTTTCTAGGTCCCTGCTTTACGAATCACAATGAAACTACAGACGCTGAGGTGACAGTCGTATTTTCTTGGAAAATTTGTGAAGATTCATCAAAAGGTGGCAAAATTATTAGCAAAACAAAAAACACTTTTTATATAGAAACTAGGTCCTAGCTATAACTACCTAGTGGCGACTGTCACTAAGGAGAGAAGGGAGGGAGAGAGAGAGAATATGTGCGAGTATGTGTGTGTATATATATATATATATATATATATATATATATATATATGTTTGTGTGTGTGTATATATGTGTGTGTGTATTACTCAGTCACAGTTGCCCCTGGGTTGTTATAGTTAGGATTGTGTTTCCATAGGAAATGGATTTTTGTGTTGCCTATAACTTTGGTGCCGTTTGAATCTTCACAAAACTTTTTCTTTAAAGTGCTACCTTTTGACTACTTTGCACATGGAAGGTTTCGAGGTGATCCTTCATGTGTGGGCTGAGAAAAAAAGGGGGGGGGGGAGAAACATGTTTTCCCCATTCATTTTCCCATAGGACCTTTAGACCCAGCTATAGCCTAAACCGTGGAATGGATTTTCACCATATTTGGCAAAAACCTAGATTTATTTCCAGAATAATTGCTTTTTGTAATTTGGTGTTTATCCGTTCAGTAGTTTTTGAGCAATTAATGCTCAAATACTTCTGAATATCTAGGGATGCAAAGCCTCCGCAGATCCCGATAGATCTCAAGCTGAGATCTGATTGACTGCCCCCACCTCAACCTCAACTCGCTCCCACGTTGTGAAAAACAAGCCACAATGGTGTAGGGTAGGAATACCTGGACCCCTTAGACCTGGGGCCAAAGTTTAGTTTTTTTGTTGTTTTTTTTGGACATTTTGCTGTATATTTACAGTGGATCTGCCAATCAGCTGCATAAAAAAAGCATGGGCTCCCGCAGGGCGAGGAAACTTTTATTGTTGTGAGGGGGCATGTGTGGCCCCCCCATGCCTTAGGGCCTGGCGCATTTTGAAGAGGGAGGGGGCATGCAGCCCCCCACCTGGGCCGCTTTTGGCCCTGGGGGCCCTTTCCACCAGTGCTGTGAAACTAAGGTAAGGTTAGGGAGGGTCACAGGTTATGTCCTGGTGCGCCCACTCCCGGGAGATAACGGTTTGCCTGCCCACAGCAGAGCGCGAGGGGAATTCTGTGTTTGTTCTTACTTGGCGGGAGCATTTTCGAAACTCCCTCCAAGCGGGAACAAACACATAGACCATCATTATGACCCTGGCGGTCTTCTGACCTCCAGGGCCACGGTGGCGGTTTCACCACCAACAGGCTGGCGGTGAAGACCGCCACATTATGAGTGTGGCGGGTTGGCCTCTGCCAACCCGCCACATCCCCACTCATACCGCCGATGAGCATCTCCGACCCGGCGGTCCACAGAAGACCACCAGCAGTATTTTGAGCTGGCTTTCCACCAAGGTTTCTGCGGCGGTAGCACTGCCACGAAAACCCTGGCGGAAAGGCGATCGGTGACAGGGAATTTCTTCCCTGTCTCCGGCAGACCGCTCCCCTCCTCCCCCTTCCATGTACAGCATCCCCCGCATACATGCCCACACACACAGACACCCACACGCACCCCGCATACACTCATTCACCAACACTGACATACACACATTCACTCACATGCATCCATACACGCATTCACTTCAGCACTCATGCACGCATTCACTTCAGCACTCATGCACGCATTCGCTTCAGCACTCATGCACGCATTCGCTTCAGCACTCATGCACGCATTCGCTTCAGCACTCATGCACGCATTCGCTTCAGCACTCATGCACGCATTCGCTTCAGCACTCATGCACGCATTCGCTTCAGCACTCACTTCAGCACTCATACAAGCATTCGCTTCAACACTCACTTCAGTACTCATACAAGCATTCGCTTCAACACTCATGCACGCATACACTTGCGCATACAATCGTGCACGCATACACACACACTCGCATACACATACACACACTCGCATACACACACACACTCATACACACATGTATACAGACAAACACCCACTCACACACAACACCCCCCACCGTCCTCCTATGTCAGACACCTGACTTACCTTATCCGGCGAGGAGGTCATCCGGCAGGGAACGGGAACAGGCACTTCCACTGCCTGCAGCGCCCCACCATCAGGACACAGCCATGTCGTATTACAGGTCGTAATACAGCTGGTGGAGTCCTTCTGGTGGGGCGGGCGGTGGTGGAACCACTCATGCGCCTCCGCCCGCCAGCACAACTACTGCTGGATTACTGCCCACAATCCAGCAGTACTTGTAATATGGTGGGCGGAAGACTGCTGGCACTGGCAGTCTTATGGCACCTGCGGCTTTGGCGGTCTTTAAAAAGACCACCAAAGTCAAAATTAGGGCCATAGTCTGCTCCCAGTGGGCGGTTGCTTTAAAAATGCTCCCACCTGCTGGAAGCAGACTTTTGATCTGTTTCCCTGCCTACACTGACAAGATTGCTCCCACCTGGAGGGAGAAGCATCAAAAGCTGCTCCCTGTGAGCTGGCTGGGGCTGCAAGGGCCTTGGGGGATGGTGTCCCCATGGCACCCCCCCCCGTGGCAACTCCCCTGCGCGCAGCCTGGTGTTGGGTGCATGTGGGCAATTGGCCCCTTTGGCCACACCCCTGCCTTGCACGACAAAACGTTCTGCGCAGTGTGAGGTTAACTGCCTTTATGGAGGATGGCCACAGCAGGGTGTTGGCGTGCGCGACTGGAGGTTTGGATTTTCATATGGTAATTAAATATTACTTTACATTAAAAAAAATCCTAGAAATTCACTGAAAAATTGAAGGTTAAAGTAACATTATAGTTAGGTGAAATGTTTAGTAACAATGGAACATTTTAAACTCTAAAAACCACTGAAATTCACCACTCACGTCTTAAGGTAACTACAAGTTGCAACCTCACCATGCTCTACTAATTACCCCACATATTACATCACTCATGACATCTTCTTTGACATCATTGATAATATCATTGCAACTTTTGCTGTGATATTATTGATGAGAAAACTGCATGGCAGGAGCGCAAGTTATAGTTACCTTAGGGCATAGTTTATAGTTACTTGACATAACTATAACGGTCAGTTTGTTAACTACATTTTATTCACACATACCTTTTGCTTGTGATTTCCTACATCCCTGGTAGATAACACAGTCGAAGGCTTGCATGTTGTGAGCTGAGAACTTTGTCCATAATCCACTCTCAGGTGCAATATAGACACATTTAACACAGAATTTGTTTTCCTATTTGAATTGCCCCTGTTAGTTTGATAATTGAAGGCTGAGAAACTGATTTGTTTCATTATTCAAACTGCATTTTAGATTTTGTGTAAGCCAAATACCTCTTACTTATGTGTACTGAGTGAGCTTTGGGTCAGCCTACATCAGCCATGGACTAATTTGACTCAGACCCCTTCAAGCATTGTGTGTATATAATGCAGTGGTTCTTAGCCTTTTGACTTATATGGACCCCCAACTTAATCATTACTGGAATCCGGGGACCCCCGCTGAATCATTGTTAGAATTTGAGGGCCCCCACTACACCATCTGAGTCATTATTGGAAGCGGCAGACCACAGCCTAAGCAGTATTGATTATTTGAACTGGCAAACAGTACACAAAAATATAGACCTAAGCTTTCATCAAACAAAAACACAAATTATGAAGTATTTTATTTACCTTACTAACAAATATAAAAAAAATCAAAATGTTAATGAGAAGTGGGAGCTTTCTTAAATTCAACTGAGGGCATCCATTGTCTATTCTGTTTGATGTGCTTGCCTGTCCCACAAATCAATCTGAGGATAACAACTTAATGTTTAGGCTCCTAGTGCAAATTCCTTCAGGTTTACAAAAGGTTATAAAATTTTCAATTGTATATATTTTTTTATTTTTACGATGTTTTCTGTTATCAGTATTTAATTTTCCAAGTAGTCACAGACCCCAAGAGTAAGTGTTGCTGACCCCCAGGAGTCCTCAGACCACACGTTAAGTACCACTGGTTTAATGTGTCCATCACGTTTTGGATCAGCCCATGCAGAGGCTTACTCCTGATGTGCACTCATTGCCTTTCCTGTACCACCGTTGACCCGTCCACACCCTCCTGAGTGAGTGGGTCAAGGAGGGAGACAAGCAGGTGTCTCTTTGTTAGGTTAAAGATACTACTGATGGACTGGCACCTGATTTCTTCCATACTGAAGCTTTCCTATCCTTTTCTTTTCTCTCAGTGGATGTGGAGTTGTGGTTGTCTAGATGAAAATTGAGAATTCCTAAAAACATGTCTGTCCAGTCAATGGCCAGGTTGGCGATGAGGTCAGCGATAGCCTTGCAGGAGGTGGGGTCCCGGTAGTCTTTACGTGAGGGTTCTTCTGATGGTGGTTTTGACATCGATACAGAAGAGTAAGTTGAGCTGTTTCATGAGGTGAGACGTTTCTTCCTCAAAGGTGGTACAAGGGAGGCTATCCTTATGCATTATGGTGAAGCCACCTCCATGCTTGTTGTGGCGGTCTTTGCAGATCAGCTTGTAGCACTGCGAGGTAGTGCAGATGATGTCCTGGTCCGAAGAGGGTGTGAGCCAGGTCTCGGTGATGAACATCAGATCCAGGCTTAGGGTGGTTATGGTGTCTCATATTTCCATGGCATTGAGTAGTATGCAGTGGAGTTGTTTCTCTGGCTTGGACGGCCGAGATAGAGGGCCGGTCGAGGTATTGGTGTAGCAGGTGACGTGGCATTGGGGGTAGAAGAATGGCCTGACCGTGGACTGGGGGAGTTGATGCAGCAGTTAATGTCTTGGTTCCTGGGAGCCGGAGTTTGGCAGCAGAGTATCAGCAGATAGTGGGGGAGCAAGGGTTCCTGGCACTGGGTGCAGTTGAGGCGTGGACGGGCTTTCCTTTGGCACGGTCATGCAGTGACCGCCATTAAGTAGGTTCTGGTGTAGGAGGGGTGCAGTGGGAGGCGGGCAGGATGGTGGCTGGGCCTAAACGCACACTGGGGCTCCAGAACAAAGCAAAAACAGGCAAAACAAACAGAGCAAAACGAAGGTAAGCACAGAGGAGAGTCACTGGACCAATCTGCACTCTGCTCGCAGCAGAGTGATTGGTAGTGAAGGGAGTTGGTTCAGGACCTGCTGAGTTGGGTCACGCAGTGACCACCTTTAAGAAGATCCTGGTGTGGGAGGAGTGCAGTGGGAGGCAGCCGGGGGGAAAACGGTGGAAAGGCAGCGGGGGCCTAAACGCGCACAGGGGCAACAAACAACAAAACAAAAAAAGGCAAAACAAATGGAGTAAAACAAAGGTAACACAGAGTAGGGTGACTGGACCAACCTGCACTCTGCTGACAGTAGAGGTGGTAGAGTGATCAGCAGCGAGGGGAGCTGGTTCCGAACCTGCTCAATCGGGTCACGCAATGACAGCCATTAAGTAGGTCCTGTGGTGGGAGGGGTACAGTGGGAGGAGGGCAACTTGGGCAACATAAGACTCAGACAACTTGTCACCAGCCCCACACACACACTGCGGGACACACCCTGGACCCCATCTTTACAGTAAGTGCTAAAAGTAGGTTCTCCCACACAATTGAGCTCACATGGACCAACCACCACCTGGTACGTTTCTCCATGGCCAGCAGACCGGATCCGTCCACCACCTACCCGAAAATTGGGTAAAATCACAGAGACCAAATGGGCCACTGCCCTCCACTCCAGCAAACCCATCCTCACCGACAACCTCGAACAAGACGCCTGTAATATATCTGGATGGATCCTCAACGGCGCTAACAAAGCCACCCCCACAAGGAACTCTACCCGAGAAGACCAGCAAGCCCGCAAGGTGGTTAAACCCCGAACTCTGCATACTCAAGAGGTAATGCAAACGGTGGTGCAGCAGCAGAGACCAAGCAGACTGCACCACCTTCAAAGATGCACTGAACAAATATCTCCGTCTCAGAGAAGCAAAAAAGGTCACCATACTGAGCTGCATTGAGGAAAGCACCAACTGCCCTACGGAGTTCTTCAAGATTGTCATAGTTCTCCTGCCCAGCAGTCACCAAAAAAACAATCCAACCCACTCAGACCCTCTGCAACTCACTAGCCGACTACTTCCACGACAAAATCACAGCCATCTACAGAAACTTTCACCACCATCCCACCAGCATTAAACATCTACTGACCCGTCAGGCGACTCTCCCAGCCACCTGATTACTGAGTGGAGGCCTCTTTCCATCCAGAAAACAGCAGCCCTCATGCATTCAACGACCCATGCCCATACTACATCTTCAGCCTGGGCCAGATGGAAATCAGTTGCATCCTCACTCCCATACTCAACACCTCCATCAGTACTGCCGCCATCCCTGAAGCATGGAAGCAAGCAGAGGTCAAGCCGCTCCTTAATAAACTGTCTGCTGACCCCAGCGAACTCAGACATTACCTCCCCATTTCACTGCTCCCTTTCCCAGTTAAGGTCCTGGAAAAAGCCATCAACAAACAGCTCCCCTAACACTTGGAAAGACACAATCTACTGGACACCTCCCAGTGCAGCTTCTGCTCCAACTACAGCACCAAGACTGTCCTTATAGCCACAACGGAGAGAGAAGGCGGCCTAGTTCCTCTTTGTCCTCTCTGCCTCGTTCGACACCACCTCCCAATGCACCCTCACTTCCAGACCTCACCACATCTGGATCCGAAGCAGCGCCCTCAAATAGATCCACGCCTTCCTCAAATGACACACCCAGAGAGTCTGCCTCACACCCTTCACCTCAGAACCAAAGAGCACCATATATGGCATCACCCAGGGATCCTCACTCAGCCCCAGCCTTTTCAACACCTACGTGATGCCATTGACCGAGATTGTTCGTTCCTGCAGACTCTGCATCATCTCATACGCCAACGACATTCAGCTCGTACTTTCTCTCGTAGACCACGCCACCCCTGAGACAACTTCAGCAACACCATGACCCACGTCACCAAATGGATGAAACCCAACTGCTTGAAACTTGACAGGGACAAGACAGAAGTGATCATCTTCTGAAACAACTCCTCCCCCTGGGACAACTCCTTCACGCTCTGACAACCCCGACTGACCACGCCCACAATCTCGGCATCATCACTGAGAGCAAACTCACCTTCAGACAGATAAAAGCAGTGCCCTTCCCCAGCTTCCACAACCTCTGCATGCTACAGAACTTCTTCAGATGGATCCCCATCGAAACCAGAAAGACAGTCACCCACGCCATCATCACCTGTAGACTAGACCACAGAAATGCCATTTACGACTGACTCCCCACCCAGCTCCTCCACCCTATACAGACCATCCAGAACGCAGGGGCGAGACTCGTCCTGGACCTCCCAAGGTGGACCCGCATCACCCCTCACCACAGACATCTCCACTGGCTGCCTGTGTACAAGAGGTGCAAATGTAAGGATCTTACCATCGCATACAAAGCCTTCCACAATATCGGACCCAATCTCATCAACCACAGACTCTCCTTCCACGGCCACCAGGGAACTCTGTTCAACAACCCTCGCCTACGTCCCAAAAGTTCAACGCAGCCCCAGCAGAGGACTCTCCTTCTCTTACGTAGCCCCCCCCCACCTGCGCACCACGCACACCCTCCTTGACTTTATGAGGAATCTCAAGACATGGCTCTTTGAGCAGTAGCTACCGGTTCGCAGCGACAACCCACAGCGCCTGGATACCCCACAGAGTGATGAGCCGCGCTCGACCAAAACGATTAATTGATCAATCTTTTTTTTAATATCAATTCTTTATTGAGTTTTCAAATATAACAAAGAGTATTGGTAATGTACATTAGCACAATATATATGCATTATTAAAATCCAAAGTGTACAGGTAGTATATAGTAATAATCATGAGTGAGAGGTAGATTCTACATACAATTACTGCTAATCCAATTCAAACATGTGCGAATTATAACAATTTTCAATAGCAATTTAAGTAAATATCTTTAAAGAAAAAGAGAAAACGTGATATTGACAATATATCACTTTAACGAATAAAACTAATTTACAGTTCTAAAAATGGAACCCTAATAGAATCAGTGCTAGGCTCCGTGTCACGGATATTTAAATTTAAAGTGCACTGTAGACAACGTTAGGAACTACGTTTAACGCTGTAACATTTTTATTGAATTCGCTGTATGTTTTTCATTTACCTGCTCCGGTCTGTTCACCCAGCAAAAAGGCGATTTTCCGAGTAATTAGGGAGTCTTTTGTGAAAGCAGAGGTAGGTTTTTGCCATCAGGACCGATTTTGCTGCCTGAGTTACCTTTGTATAGTATTGTGCTGCAGAAGTTAATCTGCAGTTTGGGGTTGATTATTTACCGCTTTACACCTGAAACGACCAAAGACAGCTAGGTTTATACACATATAATTTGGGAAGTGAGCTTTCTCTGGTACGTTCTTTTAGTACCTTCGGGCTTGTGATCATTGCAAGGGCTGCATTTTGGTGTGCTCTTGGCTCTATATTATCGCATTCTCTGCAACGGTTTATTTTGGTCTTTTTAAAGTGGAACCTTTGTGGGTGCCATGTAGAAAGCCCCCTAAATGTCGGTTTTGGTTGACAGGTCAGCACAGTCCGATCCTCATTGGCCAGGAGCCCTCAGATGACCTAGAAGAGGCATGTTAAATAACTGAGAAGGAAATATAAATTCAAGACGTTCTGTAACTGCTTTATTCATGCAACACAGGTTATGTACTCCCCTTGGATATGGTGCTTTAATCAGTACCTAAACAAGGATTAGCGAAGCCATCCTCTGTGGATTTTCTACAGTTCGTGCAGAGACACCATAACAGGCATACAGGGTCGCATTGTCTTATAGAGCAATTAGGCAGTGCCTGATGGACTGATCTGAAAGGTCAGTGTGTGGGTCGTTTTTGTGGCTGTTTGTGGGTCTGTTTTATGGTCTGCTGGGCCAACTTTCATTGCTGATTTCCCTAATGAAACAGTTATCCAGCGTATCTTTGCAAGTTTAAAACTGTCACAATTTGCAAGCATGGGCCAACTTTTTTTATTGTCTAATGGGGGCCACTTTTATTTCGGTGCACAGGACTATTTAATGTCCCAGTCCAACCCTGCAGGCAGACAGGCATGCACTTAGAACACACAAGCAAGCCGACAACAAGGTACTATTACAGAATGTATACTGTTGTGCCCGAGGGCATATTTCTGTTGTATGTGCATGTGTGACAAATGTGTTGTCTCTGTGTGGATTGTAGGTGCATGAATATCTGCCTGTATTGTTGTTGGGCTGTGCGCACTCAACAGGAATTCCAAATATGTTGGTTTTGCCAATGCTTGCTTAAAGTGCATTTGTTTCATTATATTAATGGGGACTGGTGGCCGTCAGAGCTAGGACCAAAACTCACAGACCACGCAAGAAATCCAGGGATGATCCTTAACAACAAGCTCAACGCAGTGGCTCAAGTCAATGCAGTGTAACCCTCCTGCTTCGACATCCTACACATTCTGCAAATGATCTTCAAATGCTTCCCTTGGAACACCAGACAGTTGCGCAAGCACTCATCAACAGCAAGCTTAACTGTGGCAACACTCTACACCGGAATCTCCAAGCAGTTCCTAAACAGACTCCAGGCCATCCAGAACATTGTTGCATGACTCATATTCGACCTCCCAGGCTGCACCTCAGGAAGTTTTACAGACTCCCCATTCAGAAGCACAGCCAATTCAAACTTCGCAAGCACACATACAAGCCATACACAGCGCGGGACCAGAATACCTGAACAGCTGCATACACGTTAACCAACCCACCAGACACCTGCGCTCTTCCTCACTCACTCGCGCACACACTCCCTGCATCCATAAAAGCAAAACTGAAGGTCACTCATTCTCTTACATTGCACCCGAGACATGGAAAGACCTCCCTTAACACATCAGAGCCTCTTCTTGAATTTCGAAAGAAGCTGAAGACCTGGCTCTTCGTATAAGCAACTTAAGGACCACACACCTACACACCTGCACTAGTGCTTGGATACTCTCTTGGGTGATCAGTGCGCTATACAAATCAACATAAGAATCTTCTGTAGTTCTGCATTATATTTTTTCTTAAGAAACATTGATGTTTCAGCAAGGAGCCATGCTTTGATGTCAACTGAGGATTTCTCCCTGACAGATTTAAATGTCAGACAACTCCTCCCCATCCTATCACTAGTTATAAA
Organism: Pleurodeles waltl; assembly: GCF_031143425.1. NCBI lineage: Eukaryota > Metazoa > Chordata > Amphibia > Caudata > Salamandridae > Pleurodeles > Pleurodeles waltl. Next base: position 1,022,705,508 of record NC_090439.1, read on the forward strand.
GTGTTTTCCATAAAAAAAGTGAAAAACTGTCTTGTCTTGCAGCCTTTTTGGGTTGAGCCTGCAAGAGTGTGTGGTCGTGCTTGCGAGGTTCTTGTATTCAGTAATGGGCTTTTAACCCACCTGTAGCTTGTCATTAGTAGTAATGATTGTCGCTTTTCTTTGCTGCCCTCTCATTGGGCAGTGCTTATCATACGTCACTTACTTTTTCTTTCTGTGGTGCACGGATGAAGTACAGATTAATTTGCTTTGTTTAGTGCCCCTCCACTGGCCATCTGCTGCTCCTGGGTTGATTTCTAGCTTTTTTTTGGCTATGGTCTGATTTTTCTGACCGATAAGCACTGTTACACCTGAAGAGAACTGCGTGGCTCGCTGTACTTTCTTGATCTCCTGGTCTGAGTAAACAGTCAGGAAAAGGCATATATTTAGCAGACCCAGGTAGTAGTGCTTAAGTTTAAAAACGCCTCCTCTATGCCCCACATGCTGACCGCCAGGCACCTCTCCATGCAGGTCAGTCCCGGATATACTGTCTGTCACAAAGTGTGCTGAAGAGCAGATTCGGCAGCAGGTCATGTATTTTTTTTTTTTGGGAGGCATCGAGAGAGCGGCAATCCTGAAGAATTACTCTCTGTTCACAAGGGCTTAGGGCGATGATGCTAAAGGAATGAGTGACTGAGAGATGCAATTTTGCCAACCAGATCTCACACCATGGACATCAATGCAAGAAAAGGACTTCCTGTACATCCGTGATGACACCACCAATACCACCATCATGCAAGAGGAAAAACGGAGCAGACATAGGAGTGTCGAAAAATCCATCCAGGTTTTTTTTAGGGTCGAGCCTGCGTTTCATGCGTTTCGCTTGGGAGACGCTTTATTAGATAGAAAAGGGCTCGGAGCCCCGTCCATGCTACGTCAGTGTCTTTCATTGGTTCGTGGGCTTGCCTTTCAAAATCTGCTTGCTTTCGTTAGTGGAAGGCACGCATACGTCATGCCTTTTCCAGTGGTTAGCCCTCCTCGAGCGCAGCGACCAAGTACTGAAAACATGCGAGGCTTGCTGTTTCCCGTCAGGTTTGTGGACTAATTTTTATATTTTTTTCGCAGCGCGATTTCGCTTGGCAGAAGTCCAGCGCTTTGCATGACATCGACCCTGTTACATAGTTAATTGCACTTTTGCCGGTTATGTACATAATTGCACTTTTGCCGATAGGATTCACTACGAGTGAACTGTAGCAGCGCAATCGCGCTCTTTTTATGCATTTTTTTTCTACCTGCATGCTGTCTTCAACTCTCCGTACGAGTGAAATGTAGCAGCGCGATTGCGCAGTTTTTTTCCATTTAATGTGGCAAAAAAAGTCTGGTTGGGAGTGCACAACTGCTAATAGCTTTAACTCTGAGAAATGCGAGACCCTACTGCATTGCAAATGCTTGTTGAGCCTGCAACACTTTTTGAGTCACTTGCTCCCCCCTTTCCTCTCCCAATCAGGGAGAATCTTCTGTGCAAGTGGACTTACTAACATGGAGCTGTGTTCACCTTCTACAAGATAATGATCAAGGAGGCTTTTCTTTGGAGGGGAGTTTATTTTCTTGCTCAGGCTTGTGATTTTGTGGGCTTCCTTCAAAGTTAAGTAATAAAAGGATCAAATCCTTCCAGCAGTCCCAGATGAGTGCAATGGTAACATGCCAGAGTTCGAGCTCACCTGGGTTCATGTAGCCTTTTGAGCTACACATTTCTTTTAATCTGTGTCAGTCCTGAGAGATAAGGGTCGCATTGTGCGTTCCCCTCTCAGACCACTCGCTTGCCAGTAGGGGAACCTATGCTCGCAACTTGAAGCTGAAAGGTTGACATCTGGAAAATGATGTACAAAGACTTTTAATCTTGATATGTCGTTCATATGTCCGTACACCCACAGCATCTGCTGACATGAAATTGCACTGATCTACTGTGTTGACAGACAGACATACAGACAGACAAATTTCCACTGTCATTGTAGAAAACAAATCCGCAAACTTGTGTTATAGTGAATTTGGGAAACTTGCCGCCTTGTGTTTCAATGCATAAGGTGCAGCGCAGTATTTCCTTGTTCAGCTCTGAGACTACACAACCGTACTGTGAAATTTGGAACGTTTCTCCATTTTCATGACCCACTGCCTCATTACTCTGCAGTGCAAGTAGGACTCTGCAAGTTGGCACTCTTCTGGCAGCTTCATTAAAAAAAACTGCTTCTCTGCTGCTGCCAACACGGTTTCTCCGTTCCCGTCTGCATTACATCGCAGGGCTTTAAAGGTGGGCGCAGGTAATGCCTCCCAGGGAAAGCATGACCATATTTATTGGAATTTTGCAAAAGGTTAAAGAGATTGCATCAGAATAACCAGCTTTGGTTAGTGCCCCCTCTCTGGCTATCTGCTGCTTGCGCTGTAATTTCAGGTATTATTTCTGTGCTGTAACGCAGTCAATGGTGCTGCGTCATAGCTCTTTTTAGGTTGAGCATAGCAGAACGCAAGCGTTGCTTTTCCGATATGTTGGGGTCTATGTTGGCTTTTAACCACACCCACTGCACGCCCATCACTTTCACTCGTTCGTGGGCTTGCCCTTCAGAAATCCTTTGTTCTCATTAGTAAATGCTTTGTTTGTCCCTCCTTGGGGGGGTTTTGTTACCACCTTGGCCATCGACCCTGTTACATGGATAATTGTACATTTGCTGGTATGTTCGACTGCGAGTGAACTTCTTTTTCCTTTTGTGTCTCTCCTTCGTGGTCATGCTCATGGTGGCCATGGCGATTTGAATCGGCTCGCTTATGTCAACTGTTTCACTTTTCATTTTCAATTTATGTGGCAAGAAAAGTCCAATTAGGAGTTTACAGCGCTAATATCTCTAACTCGAGCAAACGCGAGACCAATTGCATTGCAAGTGCTTGTTTTAAATTATCACCACTCCCTCCCTGTTTCCTTGCTTGTCCCTCTTTCTTATCTCCCTCCCATGTTTCTTCTCTTGCTGCCCCCGCCTTTTGTCTTTTTTATTTTGAACTTATCCCCACCCATTCCCTGTTTTATCTTTCCTGTCCATGTCGTCTCCCCCTCCCTGTGTCTCCCCCCCCCCTCCCCCCCTCAACCTGCCTTGCCTCTGTTTCTTCTTTACAGCCGTTAGCCACCCCCACCCATTTGCCAGAGCCAGTAGCGTGTCCATGGTCGAGACCTGTTGGCTTTGCCAATGCTTGTTTTGCTTTCTTCATTGTCCTGGTGAGTAAAGTTCTAGAGTCAGCTGAACTAGGAGACATTGCGCTCTGCCTTCATGAACGGTGCGCGCGCATGAGAACGAGATGTATTCAATACCACGCTTTGCCTGCTTGATCTCCTTTTCTTCCTGTGTTTCTTTCAAGGTGGCATTCGACAACTCCACTAAAACATCGGTGTTTATCTATTGACATAAAACTGCCATTTGTCTATAGTCATGTAATCATTTCCACACATCACAGGTAAGCGCCGCAATAGTTGCCCCAGAACTGTAACTGTGCCTCGCTGGCAAGCAGTAGCTTAAGAAAACCTTGAGGGATTGTCTGCTGTTATGGTTACTGTACAGAGATACTTGGTTCATTTGCATTAATCCTCTTAAAGAAACGGAGCTTGAGCGACACATGCTTATGGAAGGTGTGTCTATCAAAAGAGCCAACCTTGGTAATGACAGCAATGAGTGTTCTTTTCAATCCCATCACAAAAAGCTTCCATGCAGCAGCTGTTTTAATGTTAGAGTACGTTTTCACCATTCCCAGGCTTTCATAGGAGTCCCTGAAAGCCTACCGTGCGTGATATCACTGATACTATTTCTATGGTGTAGGAATTCGCCGTGGGCCGTAATGAAAGTTGGTAAAATGCTCTCGAGTCTGTCGCCCTATTCTAAAAACTCTTGAAAGACCTCTCAAGATATGTACAGCATCAGTCACCCGTCCAGCAACATCTCATTCACACACAACTAAAATTGAACTTGGTGGAATGTATTTGTATGTATTCAGTTCAAGAAACATCACTCTTGATAGGTCAGTGACAGTACAGTACGTTTCAACTTGGCTGCTAAACTGATGGGGCTAGCATGGAATCTGGCAAATATGTGTTCTTAAGGTATCTGGAGGTGCAGTGCTATACTTCCATATTTTAAAACCTAGATATTCAGTCGAAATATGTGCTAGTTATGAGACATCCTGTCACGTGGTTAAGGGGAATTGAGTGCAGCGTTATTCCTGTGTGAGATACCGCTCCACTCAGTTCTAAGTAACCCAGTGTCCCTGCACCCAGAGTTTGAATGTAGTAACACTGAACCCGATTTCACCAGCCCGAAAATTCAGCCCGTAAAATTGCTTGGGACAGACACATCCTTCACTTTCTTCTCCATTCCTCCCCACTTCCTGCCATGCGCCCCCCTCCCACCCCCCTGCCAGATTTACCACTTTTCTGAACAGGTAGCAAATGCGACCATTAATTCCAATTGAAATTCCTTGTGGAATTTTGACCGGAAAAATGGGTCTGCACAGTTATTCCCCATGTTGTGGGGACTAACCTGTAATATGCATAGTGTAAGGTGTTGAGATACTGGTTGGAAGTTAATTTCGGCCATAGTATCTTCGCACCTAACTATGCCTAACTACAAACCGGGGCCTAAGTGTAGAAAATAACCGCTCTATTATACAGCCGCTTCTGATGCATACTTCTGATTGCAAATTCCCCACCGTTTGAATTCTCCCAGGTGCCACACCGGGTCTGGAGACGTTTCGTGCAATTGCTTAACTAGAGTAACATTTCTAGAGCTACTTGCACACTATATATATATTTTTTTAATGTAATTGTATTTTTCTTTGAAAATAAACTCGTTTACATACAGCCACGAGTACGGTCAATATACATTTAATGTGGAAAGTAAACTGGCAGCGTTTTTCTCTGGCTTCTGTAGTCACAGGTGCCACGAAGCATTCAAAAGGTGAGAATGCTTAGAGTCTCTTAACAGTGGCTCCGGCTACTTGGTCCTTGATGAAAAGTTGCCCTCACTCTACGTGGATACTCCGTATTCTGAGTACATGAGGAATGAGCAGTCAAGACCTGCTTTAGGGGAAGTGGAGTAGATCAAGTGTAGAAACACTACAACACAATTCTAACAGTCGCAACAAATATGGCAGTGTCCAGTCAGTGTTTTGTTTATGCAACTCTAATATTTTTTTGATTTTTTAATTTAAAAAATATATATTTATACAATATAAAACAACGCATACATAATTGCACCGTTCATTAGCCACATTGCATCACGCTACATCTCATTCCAGTCTTCCAGGCATAGTGTCCAAACCATGTCAGTACCATCATTTTCATCTTTTTACGTAATGCTACATTACAGCATGTATGGCCAAACAACACATTGGTGGCAATGTAATAGCCTAGCACACGTCATGTAGTACTGGGATATTGTAGAGATGAGCAACACTATCTACAACGGTTACAGTGCATAGTACATTACATTTTAACCCTTGAACATTAATATTGTAATGCTTATTTATCAGATATAATCCTGAAGAGAGCAACGGTCGCCTTCCAATCAACCAAACTACCGTATTCAGATGGGAAGGCTCTTAGAGGGACCAGTAGACGTCTAGCCTGCCGTTAAGCAGGTACCTCAACCTATGTAGGCGAGAGGGGGGCTGCCTCGTGATGAAGCAGTAAATTAAAGGGGGGCACTCCATCTTCCGACCACTCATCCACAACCCACATATGTATTGCCCAATCGGGCAGGCCAGGTTCAGGACTCAACTAGTGGGAGCATCTGTTGAGGAGTCCTCCCCATCCCCCACAGGCTCTCCAAGTAGCTTTTCAATCATACCCCGCCAGACCTCCAGATCATGCTCAGCGTGTTCATCCACACGCACCTTAAGTAGTCGGAATTCCTTCGCAGTCGCCCACTCAACTAGATCAGTCAGCCATGCATCAAGCAACGGAGAGACCAGGTTTGCCCACCGGATTGCAATGCGCCTATTGGCCAAAACAAGCCCCAGCTGCCAGGTACGCCATTTCGCACCCTTACTTAGGGATGGAAGTAGTCCCAGCAAGCCGTGCCTCAATGTTACCTTCGCGCTAACAGCCGTCACTTCCCTCAGTGTCTTCATTGTCTGGTGCTAAAAGGGTTGAATGGAGTTACATGCCCATGTTATGTGTTCAAAAGTAGCTGAGGGCTCACCGCAGCAAGCACATCTGTCAGGCTGTGATGGGAATATTCTGTGTAGGCGATGAGGTGTCAGATATGCTCTATGTAAATAATAAAAGTGTGTCAGCTTAAATCTAGCATTGCTAGTCTCATCCCGTACTAGAGAGTAGGTCCTATTCCATTCCCCATCCGCAAGTGGAGTTCCCAGGTTCGCATCCCATTTATGCCTTGTCCCATTTATGTTTATCTGCCTATCCCTTTTTAGAGCCTTGTAGATTCGGAAGTGGAGACCCCGGTCACAACCAAGGTGAATAAGAGCCATTACAAGGTGGGATTCGGCAGATTCCACGGGAAAAGACGTCCAAGTCTCCTGGCTGTCTGCGATAGGCTAGCATATTGCAGGAATTGTCCCTGGTCAGTTCCAAAGAGGGATTCAGCTTCCTTACGTGTAATAAACGTGCCATTTTGGTATAGATCACCTGCATTGTTACATCCGCCTGCTCGCCACTTTGTGAAGTCCAGTATTTCTGTAGCTCTGGAAAAGGGACGGATCCACCAGAGTGGCAGTAAGCGCGCATATGGCGCTCTTGGCAGTACCCGTATAACAACCCACTCCAAGACCTGCGACATCTGTGCTACCAGGAAGGGGGGCATCCTGCGGAAGCCTAGAGCGGCCCATCAGTAGGTAGGGTAGACGAGACACACATATAGAGTCTTCTAACAATTCTTTTTCCCAACTGGGGGCATCGTCACACCACAGGGCCACATACTGCAGCAAGCCCGCCATGTAGTATAGATGTAAATCTGGTAGCCCCAGTCCCCCGTCAGCCAGGTCTAACTTCAACACCTCAATGCGAATTCTGCATCTCTGTCCCTAGTCTCTGCCCATACTAGGGACAGTAGTAGTTTATCTAACTGTCGACACAGAGAAGGGGGTAGTTCACAGAACGGGTTTTGCATAACATACAGGCATCGCTGGAGCAAGACCATTTTACTACGTGCAATTCTACTCCTAACCGAGAGCGGAAAGGGAAGTCCAAAATTGGACCTAGGCCCGGAGGCCATCTAGCACTCTTCCCATGTTCAAGTCATATTGTAATTGAGGGGAGTGCGCTACCTGCATGCCCAAATACTGAAAGGACTCGGTCTCCAACGCCAGATCCATCTGCTGTAGCTCCGATGCCACCACAGTCGTCAGTCTCGCCATAGAGAATAACACCGTCTTCCGACGGGTAACCCGGAGGCCCGATACCCCACAAAAATCATCCATCATTTTCATCAAAAGTGGGACTGACCGTTCTGGGTCTGTAACGTACACTTGAGCATCATCTGCATATAGTGATTTAATATGTGTTTTTGTCCCTACTCGTATGCCCCACCTCCGCAGGCATGTCTGCAGCTGTATGGCCAGGGGCTCCATAGCCAGTGCGAACAGTAGCGGCAACAGGGGGGCAGCCCTGCTGTGGGCCCCGTTCAATAGCAAATGAGTGACACTATTGCCCCAGTACGCACCCTCAGTGCTCTATATAGCAGATACACTCATGACAGGAAGTATGGTCCTATGCCCATCCTGCACAGTACCTCCCATAAGTATTCCCAGGACAGGGTATCAAATGCGTTTTCTGTATCTAAGGCCACCAGTGCTGCGCGGAGTGCAGAGTCACAAGTCTCATGCATTACATGCGATAATCTCCGTAAGTTCATGTGGGTCCCTCTCCTAGGTATGAATCTGCATTGATCTCCCCGCTCTAAATGAGTTACCACTCACCTTAATTGTGTTGCCAGCACCTTAGCAAGCAGTTTTACATCAACATTGAGCATGGACAGCGGCCTATAGGAGCCCAGGTCTGCAGCATCTTTCCTTGGTTTCAGTATCATAACTATCAATACTTCTCTTGTGTGTTGGCAAAAGGCCTTCTCTACGTGACTCATGAAGCGTTTCCAACAATCGGGGAAGAACCATTGCAGAATATGTTTGGTAGAATTCAACTGGTATCCCATCGGGCCGGGCGTTTTACCAGGTGCCATATCCCCCAAAGCTTCCTGTAGATCCTCCAGTAACACCTCCTCCTCCAACTCCTCAACCTGAGCTTCAGTAAGGCGGGCAGCCAGAGCCCGTCCAGGTACTCATGTATTTGACAACTATCTTTGCTCTTCGGCGAGGTGTATATAGTCTTTAGGTGATCTCACAAATGGAGATTCACACACGCTTGCCCAAAAATCTTTTTTCCGGATGGTCTGCTGAGAGATAGGATTATGAGAATGGAGCATTCACATCGGAGTAGCCAAGCTAGCATGCGCCTGATCGGTTCCACTTGCGATACAGCTGCTGCCTAAAGTCCCTACGAACATAGTTATCCAGCCTACTCCAAAGGGCTCTTATTCTTCCATGCACCATGCGGCAATCAGCCTCTGATGCGTCTCAGTTGTCTACTTGACGCTGTAGGGCAGTCAGGACGTTCTCCTGCTCTGCAAGCTCCTAGTCCAGCCTATTCCTGATACTGTATGATTTACTAAGGCTTTCACCTCTTATGACGACCTTTAGGGCCCCCCATTCTATGCCGGGGGTCCTAGCCGTGGTCCAGTTCACACTAAAATATCCATTCAGCGCTGCCTGCATGTCTGTCTTATATTCAGGGTCCCCAAGTAGCTCAGGCCGCATGCACCATCGGGGGTCCGCCGACCTGGACGTGTGTTTCTCGCACTCGAATAGCAGAAGGGCATGATCTGAAAGGAATCTGACCTGCTAGACACCTCGAAGGATATCAAGTGTGCCGATGTTTGCAAGTAGAAATCTATCTAATCTGCTATATGCCCCATGTGTGGGAGTGTAGCAAGAATATGTTTTGGATGTGGGGTTGCATTTCTCTCCATATACAGTATCTACGAAGTGCAGGTTACTCATGACTTCGCGGAGCTTGGCAGTCATATGAAGCTTGGTGCCCAACTTCAGGTGGTCTCTATCCAAAGTGCTGTCTAAGACACAATTAAAATCACCCGCCCAAATGAATGGGCATCCCCGTGTAGGGTACTAATTCTTATTGGAGCTTTTTAAAGAGCTCTGCATCATCCGAATTGGGGGCATGTATATTTAAAATGCAGAGCTTGCGGCCATCTAATTACCCATGTAAGAATATATAACGGCCTTGCACGTCCGCCGTTAGACTTTTTAGTTGGAAAGGAGTCTCAGGGGCAACCCAGACACCACCCTGGCGTAGGATGAATATGTCTCTGAATATAACTGTCCCGCCACTTTTTCTGTAATTTTTGCACTTCGTTATCCAACAAGTGCATCTCCTGTAGGAGAGCAATATGGGCCCCAAGTCGTCTAAGGTATGTATGTACTCTATAGCGCTTCACAAAAGAGTTCATCCCCCTCACATTCCATGTAACTATTCGCATTAGGGTACCGCCATGATCCTCGCCAACTCACACACATCACCTCACCCCTTGCCCATCCCCCCTCCTCATCCACAGCCTCCCCAGCCTCGCACTCCGGTCCAGTGCGCTCTTAACAGTGTAACTCCATGCCTCTTCTTCATCTCAGTGCATACAGTACGCCCAGTGCATAAAACAGAACTCCAACTCCAACCAGGAACCACATACAACACCCCCATCCCACCCCGGGTAAACATCTCCCTCAACTAGTGCCTGCCTCAATCCGTGTGTGTGCCCCGCTATCTACCCCAGGGTCCTGAAGAGAGGGAGAGCAATCGCTGTCCCTGCTCGATAGCAAGGTACTGGTCTAGATAGTGCCACTAACGTGCACATATGTTTCCAGCTCCTCTCGCACAACTATCCAAACCACGCACACACTGTACCCAGATATCTGAGTTTATCGCTACAGTAAAAAACATAAACTACAACAAGCAATGCACCACGTTAGAAAAAGAAGATAGGAAGACAAGGTAAGTTGTGGTCAAAACAGGGGGGGAAGAGCGTGTACACCATACCGTCTCTGCCCCATGTCCAGTTGCCGTCCCGAGCCTCTGCCCCCCAGCACCAAGAGGTGGCATGATAGAAAAGAGGGGGGGAGAAAGAGGAAGGAGAGGAGGAAGAGGGAGGATCATTATTTCCAAGCCTGAGAGAAGTCCAGCTCCCACCTTCCAATTCTGTGATTCATCAAAATCCCTCAGTTGTTAGCATTGTCCAAGTCTGGAGTCAGTCCATCCTTGCCACGTGGTGATCTGGAACGTGAGGACGTCTCCGAAGTGACAGATTTCACTAACAGTCTATTCTCCTCACGCTCCTGTCTTCTCTGGTCCATACTCAGGGTGCCATCCGGACGTACTGTCACTTTGTCACCATGGCCGATACGGCGGCGCCTGCTGTTCCTGCACTCAGTGGTCTGCAAATCACCTTGTCCTTGGTTCCTCCAGTGACTCTCCCTGCGCCGGGACTCTGGGGTTCTGGCACCATCTCTCAGTTCCAACCAATCCCAGACTGCTTCAGGAGACTGGAAGTAATGGGAGCGGCCCGCATGGAGAACTTTCAACTTGGCTGGATACAACAGCATATAGGTATAACCCAGTTCTTTAAACTTTTGCTTAACACCTATGTACGATTGTCTTTGGAACTGCACCGCTCTAGTGCAGTCAGGAAAAAAGCGGATAGTGGGATTCTCGTAGGTAGGGTCTCCGTATTTGCGCACTTCCCTGTAAGATAATGTCTTGGTCTCTATAGTTGAGAATCTTGCCAATAATCGTTCTAGGAGGGGTTCCCGGTGGCAGCGGGGCGGGGGGGCCAAGATCCTATGTGCTCACTACACCACGGACGCGGATGATAGGGGGCGGTAGGCAACTTTTTTAAATCCAGTCCTCTAAGAAGGCCTCCGGGTTCACCCCCTCCGCACCTTCGGGAAGCCCACTACGCAGAGATTACACCTTCTCGCCCTTCCCTCCGCATCCTCAGCCCTTGCCTCCAGTTTGCCTGCTTTAACTTTGAGGGCGGCCAGTGAGGCCTTCAGCATATCTATGCCAGTCTGCATGCAAGTCACCTATTGCTCAGTGGCCACCGAGCGTTCTGCTACCACCCTCAAATCAGCTCTCAAAAAGTCAACGTTGACCGCTATGGCCACAATTTGTGTTTGCACCACCTGTCTGGATGCCTCAATGGCAGCCAGGATTTGTGCTCCGGTGGGCTCACCCACCCCTTTTCCATGGGACCAGAGGGTTCTTTTTGCAAATTCCCTCCTACATTCTGGGCTGTGTATTGGTCCATCCAGGCTTGCTGCACTCCTTTGCTCGACCTGTCTTTGTCCATATTGTATACTGCCCGTAGCACCGGCATCTGGCGAACTCACAGGGCACGGCATCACCGCTCAATCTCCACACTCTAACCGCTCACTGAATCTTGGTCACCAAGAGCCTCCGTCTAACAGCACCAGGCCGGTGTCCATCGCATGCAGTGCCAGAGCTGGCGTCCCCCATGTCCCAGAGTGCTGTCCCATGAAACCGGCCAGCTCTGTGCCCAAGGGGCCAACCAACAGTGTTTATTCAGCCAGGGGAGACACCGCCTGCACCACCGGCCCACCGATGGGCCCCAGCTGCCTCCGCAATCCAAGCACTATGCTGCACCATTCAGTAGTATTCAGGCAGGGTGCGCGCCCCGGGGGCCAATCAGCAGGGCAGGCACGCCCCAACTCCTCTGCTGTGCCGCTCTCCGCAACTCCGTTCCCCCGCCACCCTCGCCTCCACTGCGCCGCACACTGTCATTCACCAGGTCCCTTCAGGAGGTCCCCCCCGGTCCAGGAACTCACCGCCGACACAGCCCTCATCGCACAGGGAGCGAGGAGGGGAAGCGAAGCACGATCCGGGCTGACCCCCCTCACAGCAGGCGATATTTACAGCATTTTCATACACGGTCACAAGTATGAAACACTAGTCGTAATGAAACTTTAACTTGAGCTACTAAGACCTTTACTGAGGGAGTCATGAGTCACCATCCATCAATGTGTAGTAGACATAGGCCTCTGCCTATGCACACTAAGGATTGTTTGTGTTGGCTACAAGATTGTGAGTGACGGCCCAAGCCTACGACGAAAAGCACAGAAACACAAAGATTGTAGATATTAAACCGTTTAATGTAATAACCAATATTCACTAAGCGTGGATGATTGTGATCACTTGCTGACTGCAGTATGTACATTTCAAAATGGAGGATTCACAAGGCCTGTTGCCAAAATAGTTACTTTATTGCAAGTCTGTAACGTCTGCTCTTCATGGCAGTAATGTTTGCAAATACAACAAGCATTTACAATGCAACGGGTCTCGCATTTGCTCATGTTAGAGCTGATCGCATTGTAAACTCCTAACCCGACTTTTCACCTATCGGGCAAAAGTGCATTTATGTACATAACCTGAAAAAGTGAAATCAACTATGTAAAGCGCTCGACTTCTGCCAAGTGAGATCGCGCTCGTAAATTAGAGAAAAAGAAGTCCACGAGCCCGATGGAAAACAGCGAGCCTCGCATGTTTTCTGTACTTGGTCGCTGCGCTCGAGGAGGGCTAGCCACCGGAAAAGGCATGACGTATGCGTGCCTTCGACTAATGAAAGCAAGCAGATTTTATTAGGCAAGCCCATGAACCAATAAAAAACACAGACGTGAAGTTGACAGGGCTCCGAGCCCTTTTCTAAATACAAAAGCGTCTCGCTGCGATACGCATGCGCGAGCGCATGCAACGCAGGCTCGACCCTAAAAAGCAGCACATAAAAAAGTACAAAAATGATAGAAATCAGTCAACATTGTACCAAGTAACCGGCAAATAAAGAGGGCGCTGTTCTAACGTACAACGAGTGCTCTGCCTGGCTCCTGAAAGGCGGGCCTCGTTGCTGGGGTTGGGATTAGGATCGGTGTTGTCAGATGCCCAAAACCTACCGTATGTCATTTAAGCCTCTGGGTCCGTGACTTCGTATGTAGGAGGGGCCAACGACGAGGATGCAGGAAGTCGAAATACAGCTACAGAAACAGAAGAGAAAACCAACAGTTTACCTTTTCAGCACGCCTTCCTCCCCCCCCGCCCCCCCTTGTGCGCCCCCGATGGTTGGAGCCGTACGTGAGTCTTCCTGCACAGTGCCTGGGAGGCAATCACTGCCATGTTCCCTGCCGTGCTTCCAGCTATTGCCGCTGTGTTTGCTCCCGAGGTAGGGGTTGTGGTCGCACTGTGTTGTCTGCTGCTGCTGTGGTCCGGCCTTTATTACACCTGTGGTCCTGCTGAGCTTGCAGCTGTTTTTACAGCTGTGACTCGTCTGCTGTTGACCTTGCAGTGGTTCGAACCTACCTTGCTGCAGCCGTTGCTGTTAGTCTCTGCTTTGGTAACAGCACTGGTTGCTGCTGTAGTTCCTGTCTGCTGGCAGCTGCTGTTGCCTGTGCTGTGGTGTCCGCTGTGGTTGCTTGCCAGGCTACTGCTGTTTCAGCAACCATTATCGCTGCCGTTGTAGTCCCTGCTGTGGATTTGCACCAACATCAAAGACGCTGTGCAGAATAACTTCCAAATAAACACTGAAAGCCACTTTTTGTATTTACATGTTTAAGCTGTTACTTGAGTGGTCGCAGACAAAGCCTTTTCTAGTCATACCTTAAAGAGTCGGTCTTTGATTTAAGTGGTAAAGATGACATTTCGAGCTGTTGTAATGGCTCATTCATGGTAAAACACGGGCTTTTGTCACTGCAAATAGGTTCATCATCTTAGTACAAACATCTGTCATAAAGTGTTGCTAATTAGCTCCCATATATATGTTTTTTTTCAGTCAGGCGGCAGTGCTGATAGGAGTGCCACGTGATGCTAATTAGCGACTATTGAAACACCACCTAAAAGTGTGAACTGTGACGTTAGATGCTCTTTTTAACCCAGTTGAGGTTTGCTAACCGTGAGGCCCGTGAATGTCAGCTGCTCCAGCATATGTTGACATTGGCGCGGCATTGCATGGAAAGGCGCCTTCTCATTTTGATTGACTGACTAATTACAGTGCCAGAGCGTGTCATCGCTTTTCTGACATTTCCATCTTTTGAGATTTAAAACCCGAGCGGCCTACCAGTTTGCCTTTTTACAACTGACTTTGCCGTGCTGCACTCTTGAGACTCTCTTTAAATATCACTGTCTCTGGGAAAGGAAGTGCTCTAATTTCATTAATGATTACATCTATAAACGATCAATGCATGCGTGTGTGTGCATGACAATTTGCGTGCCTGAGAATTCTATCTAAACTCCGTTTTTACGCCATAACATTGCGTTGTGAAAAATGTTTCCTTTGTAACGCTTGATGTTTGCAGCATACGTAGAATTAGACTCTCTTTATTAATGTGTAAGTTGTGAAAGCCTGAATTACTTAAAAGCGGAGGCAAAGTCCTAACTGTGACTGGCTAACAGTCTTTGACGTATAAACAGACAGTACAATCCTTAGGAGACCGTTGATTATTATTGTTTCAAATAAAATATTGCTGAGGAGGTGTGATTTGCAAGCCAGCAAAATGGCGACGTTTTGCTTTCTCTGTTTCGTCGATGCATCTAATGATCTAATCAGGACATTTAGGAGGTATTTGTCTCGGAATTGAATATACACTGCGCTCTAGCACCCCAGAGCGCCGAACTCATCCACGGAGGTATTTCGATGCCCAAGATACAGCCAAGCAGTAGATCACGAACTTAAAAGCTCTAGGACAGAATGGGAGACCGAGCAGGGACAGAAGTGCTCACATCTAAAGTTGAAGGACTCAACGCCCAGGGGCGTAGGAGACAATACATTTCTGGGGGGGACAGGGACAGCCTTGGGGACTTTCAATCAACCCTATACAAATCGCTTGTTGTTTGCGAACTGCGGGCTCCGATAAATATACACAATCATATATCTTGGAAGTGAAATAGGGAGAAAGGAAGGCATGTTTTCACAGTCTGAAAGTATCTTTTATTGTTATTTTCATTCACAAAGTAATTAGCTCATATGTGAAAATAACATGTTGATTAACCTTGCATCTTCATGCACCAAGCTAATAAAGGTAGGAGGGTAAAAAGGAAGAACATACACTTTGTGCCCCGCACCCATCATGCCCTTCGCCTCATGCCAATTGGAACCACACTGGAGATATCAAAAGCGATTAGGTACAACAGTTGTAAACTGTGCTCAGAAACAATAGTTCTAATAACACGTCTACTCCTGTGTGCGATCTTGGGTAGCTCAGCTCCACATCAGTCATAACTAGAAGCATTTCAACTGAAGAAGCTCTTGGAGTTACAGGCTATATAAAAATGGATTCTTTCATCTCTGTATAAACTGCAGTCACTAATTTCTTTAGAATCGGCTGTTTGTGATGCACCAAGTCACTGCGTATAAAGAAAAAGGCATTCACTGATTATAAAGAAAAGACATCAGAAAATGACTATGATAGGCTTATTACAGTCGAGTTCTGACATTACAGTGCCTTCTGCCAGAGCTAGCAGCCAAGGTGAAAGGCAGATCAGGTCACAGAGCATAATTAATGTAGCTGTTTAAAGCAAAAAATGGAATGTTGCTTTTCTTTCTTCTGCTCTACCTTAATAGCTTGGAATGACAGAATCTATGCTCTAAGGTTTTAAGTGGTTTGTGGGAAAGTTGGTGGTGTGACCATGTATTATATGGAGTAAAATGCCCCCTGCGTACATAAGGATATTACAAGTCACCTTGAAGTTCATACTTTATAAACAAGCATTGGCAAAGCCAATAGGTCTCGCCTATGCAAGTTCTATTGCCTTTGCCAATGTGTTTTAGCCATGCTGTACACTAGTAAGACTACTATTCAGCACGTCTCGATGTTAATGGCATAAAGGAGAATGATGTGTCGTCGACTGGTGTGGCGTAGTGTCATGGACTAAGTAGAGTGTTCTAGAATGGAGCAGTAAACTAACTTTAAAGGAACAGGGGTCCCTTGAATAAAATGCAACACCACTCCCATAAACAATGATATTAAAGTAGTATGCAAATGGAATGTTTCATGCTTTTATTCAATCAAAATATAAAAGATCAAATGTAGTGGGAAAACATCAACAGGGAAAATCGAGAAAGACTAGTATTCGGGCACTACCCAAGTTATCTGGATGACCCAAAGTCACCAATTACAAGAAAAATGTGAAAAATAACCTATATAGTACAGTGGTTTGGAGGAGGCTGGCCTGGTGTGTAGTGGGTACCTATGGTACTTACACCTTATACCAGGTCCAGTTATCCCTTATTAGTGAAATGTAGGCAGTTTCTAGAAGCCAGGCTCTCTAGGGGTAGCTGTAGCCAAGGCTCATCTAGGAGACATGCAAAGCTCATGCAATACCAGTGTAGTCACACTCACACACATGAAAGAAAATACTCAGTGTTACAAAAATAAAGGTACTTTATTTTAGTGATACAAATGCCAAAAATACCATAGAGACTATACTCCCTTAGGAGGTAATACATCAATTATATACACTAGTAAGCAGAAATAGCTGTACAGTTAGAAAACAGTGCAATTAGTGAAAATCACAATGGTTAGAAATGGGCCTGGGGGAACACAAACCATATACTAAGAAAATGGAATGCGAATGCCGGTTTCCCACCTAGGCAAGTGTGATGTGTAGAGGGGCGCTGGGAGTGTTAGAAAACACCAAAGGTAAGTAATAGAACCCACCTCAGAGCCTAGGAAAGCAGGAGTAAATCACAGTAACGTTCCTAGAACACACAAGAACACGAGAAAGAAGATAATGCAAGAACCAGAAGAGACTTCAAGACACAAAGGGTGGATTCTTGGACCTAAATACCTGTTGAAGAATGGGACTAAGTCCAAGAAGCCCAGAAGAGTCCAGGGAGGACAGGAGCCCCTGCTAACCCAAATCAAGGTGCAAAAGAAGAACCACTGGTGAAGAACAACAGTCTGTACTGCACCCAAGAAGATGAATGCCGGTTACTGGTTGGTGCAGATGATATCCCACACCGGATGGATGATTGCAGTGTGGTTTGTGTCACTGGATTCCGATAACAAGCCTTGCCACACGCAAAGCTCACGGTTAGCAGAAAATGGCACTGCCCGGGACCAGGAGGAAACTGGTGGACTCTACCCAGGAGGGGAAGTCAGAGGGGGCTCTCAGCAACTCACAGAGCCCACATAAGACCAGGCAGCGCACACAGAAGTCCCCCAGCATGGGGACAAAGGAGTTGCAAAAGGAGGCCCATGCAGCACAAAAAACGCCGCCAGAGAACCACTCAGGAAGCTGTGCATCACAGGAAGTAGTGCTGGGGACCGGAGCTACATTGTGCACAAAGAATTTCATAGAGTGATGCCAACAAGCTTTGGCAACTGAAAAACACGTGGTGCACAGGGGTACTGTCTTGGATGGGAAGGCAAGCTCTTACCTCCACCAAAGTTGGACAGTGGGACGTCAGGACCATCAGGACCACTTCAGTCCACCACCCGTGATGCAGGATCCATGCAACTCGTCAGGAGAGGGGACCCACGCAGATGGTCGTCATTGCAGAGAGGTGCCTGCTGAAGCAGGGGAGTGACTCCTTCACTTCAAGGGAGATTCCTTCATTCTTCTGGTGCAGGCTGAAGACAGGTTGTCCTCTGAGGATGCACGACTGGGAAACAGTTGCATTTGCTGGCAAGAGCTGAAGATACAATGTTGCAGAAGTCGTCTTTGCTTCTTTGTTGCAGTTTGTGGAGTTCCTGGAGGGTCCAGATGCAATTTCTTCGATGAGAAGGTGAAGTAAAGGATGCAGAGAATTCCTTCTGGAGTCTTGCAATCCGAATCTGAATAACCTTCCAAAGGAGAGACCCTAAATAGCCCTGAAAGGAGGATTGGTCAGCTAAACAGGTAAGCACCTATCAGGGGACGGCTCTGACACCACCTGCTGACACTGGCCACTCAGGTGCTCCCAGAGTTCGCTGCCAACTTGGAATCCAAGATGGCAAAACCCAGGGACCCTCTGGAGGAGCTCTGAGCACCACACCTGGGGTGGTGATGGAAAGGGGAGTGGCCAGTCCCCTTTCCTTTGTCCAGTTTCGTGCCAGAGCAGGGACTTGGGGGTACCTGAACCGGTGTAGACTGGATTATGCGAGGAGGACACCAAATGTGCCCTTCAAAGCATTTCCAGTGGCCTGGGGAAGGAAGCTACCCCTCCCAAGCCTGTAACACTTATTTCCAAAGAGAGAAGGTGTAACACCCCTCTCCCAAAGGAAATCCTTTGTTCTGTCTTCCTGGGCTTGACCTTCTCAAGCAACAGGAGGGCAGACACCTGTCTGAGAGGTGGCAGCAGCTGGGGCTGCCTGGAAAACCACAGAAGGCTGGAATGGCAATACTAGGGGTCCTCTAAGGAGCCCCCAGAGTGCATGAAATCATACAACCAATGCTTGCAAAACCCTTGGGGTATGATTCCAACATGTTTGATACCAAACATACCTATGTTCGGAGTTACCATTATTGTAGCTGGACATAGGTAGTGACCTATTTCCAGTACACGTGTAAAATGGCATCCCCGCACTCACAAAGTCAGGGACAATGGTCCTGGAGGTCATGGGGGCATCTCTGCTAGTGCAGGGGTGCCCTCACACACAGGTGCTCTGCACCCTGCCCTCAGGGCTGGAGGGCCTGCTATAGGGGTGACTTATAAGTGACCTGGTGCAGTGTAACTGGCAGTGAAAGGGTGCATGCACCTTTTCACACGGGCTGCAATGGCAGTCCTGCAGAAGCCTTTGCATGGGCTCCCTATGGGTGGCAAAAGAAATGCTGCAGCCCATAGGGATCTCCTGGAACCCCAATGCCCTGGGTACCTAAGTACCATATACTAGGGACTTATAAGGGGGCACCAGTATGCCAATTTTGGGTGAAATACTGGGTTACCAGTATGCAACAACCATTATTTCAGGGAGAGAGCATAACTATCGGGGTCCTGATTAGCAGGATCTCAGTAGACACACTCAAACACACTGGCAAACAGGCCAAAAGTGGGGGTAACCAAGCTAGAAAGAGGCTACTTTCCTACAAGGTTAGCATCCACAATAATGATTTACAAGCTTTTATACACCGACTTTTACAAGAATGACTCAAATAGTGAATCAAGAAGTAATTAGCTCAAAGTGCCTATGCTTATGCCAACTTATGTACAATATCACAAATTCAAGTCAAGGTACTTTGGCCGACAATATTTCAATCCCCTAGACAAGTATCAGGATCATCCTAAGCCTTCGTTAAGCTTGAGCTAAAAGGATTACAGAGTGCTTGTAACCAAAATGGCGAAGATAAATCTGACTCACGTCTCATATGAGTGAGAAGGCAATCAACGGAGATCTGAATCTCTAATCAAGCGCCAATGCCATAAAGTAGAGTGGAGTAGTGTCAGAGTGTAATAGAGTGTCACAGAGTGTCGTAGAGTGGAAACGCATAAAGAAGAGTGAACTGGAGTAGAGTGAAGTAAAGTAATATGAAGTGGCAAAGAGAAAGTTGGGTAGAGTGTTACAGTGAGCATAGTACATTGTTGTATAGTGGAGTGGCACAGAGGGTTGTGCAGTGGCGTTGAGTAGAGTATCGTAGATTGAAGTGGCATAGAGTGGTGTGGAGTGGCACAGAGTGGAGTAAAATGGAATGGAGTGGCGTATAGGGAGTTGTGTAGGGAGTTACAGAGTGGAGAAAGTGTTAGAGTTTAATGGAATAGAGTGTCAGAGTCTAGTATCATGGAGTGTAATGTCAGAGTGAAGTGTCATAGAGTGGAGGTGGGTGGTCTAGAGTGAAGTGGCATAGAGTACAGTGGTGTTAAGTAGATTGGTGTAGAGTGTAGTGGTATAGAATGCATTGGTTTTGAGTAAAGTGGTGTAGAGTGCATTGGCGAAGATTGCACTGGTTTAGCGTACAGTGCAGTAGCGCAGAGTGGTGAAGAGTCGAGGGGCGCAGAGTGGAGTGGCACAGCATGGATTGCAGTGGTTCAGAGTGCTGTGTCAGAGTGATGCGGTGCATGGTAGAGTGGAGTGGTGCAAGGTAGAGTAGACTGGTGTAGAGTGCAGTGATGCAGAGTAGAGTGCCATAGAGTGTAGTGGCATATAGTACATTGGTGTAGAGTGCAGTAGAGTGGCATATAGTTGAGCGGTACAGAGTAGAGTGCCGTGGTGCAGAGTAGAGAGGAGTATAGTTCAGTGGCAGAGTGCAGTGTTGCAGAGTAGAGTGTCATAAAGGGCAGTGGTGTAGAGTAGGGTGGCATAGAATACACTGGTGTAGAGTGCAGTGATGTAGAGTGATGCAGAGTAGAGAAGAGTGGCTCAGAGTACAGTGGTGCAGAGTAGATTAGAGTTGCATAGAGTGCCGTGGCATAGAGTAGATTGCTGCAGAGTACAGTATATTGGTGAAGAGTAGATTGTTGCAGAGTGTAGCATAGTGATGTAGAGTGCAGTAGCATAGAGCGGTGCAGATCAGATTGGAGTGGCGCAGGGTACATTGGAGTGGTAAAGGGTAGATTGGACTGGCATAACAGAGTGGAGTTGCGTAGATTGCAGTGGCATAGAGGAGATGATTTCAAAGTAGAGTGAAGTGCCCTACAGTGGAGTGGTGTAGAGTAGATTAGAGTGCAGTGGTGCATAAAAGAGTACAGTGGCATTGAGTGCAGTGGTGCAGAGTAGAGTGGCGTGGAGTTCAGTGGCAGAGAGTGCAAAGTTGCAGATTAGAGGGTCGCAGAGTACAGTGGTCTATTGTATAGTGGCATAGAGTGCAGTGGCATAGAGTGCATTGGTTTTGAGTAAAGTGGTGAAGAGTGTGCTGGAAGAGTGCAGGGGTGTAGTGTGCAATTGTTAGAGTAGAATAGCAGAGATTGCAGTGGCATAGTGTAGAGTGCTGAAGAGTAGAGTGGTGTAGAGTGGAGTGGTACAGCATAAATTGCAGTGGCGTGGTGTAGAGTGGAGTGGTACAGCATAGATTGCAGTGGCGTAGAGTAGCACAGAGTGGAGAAAAGAGGTATAGGGTGCAGTGGCATAGGGTAGATTGTTTCAGAGTAGAGTGAAGAAAAGATAGAGAAAAGATAATATACTTCAATATGCTTAAGTATGTAACGATAACAACAACATAAATAATAACGCTAGGCATAATGGCCCAAAATGAAATATGGCTTCTCCCTGTTAGCCACCCTATAATCAAGCCCTTCATTACCTAGATAACAAAACATTAAACATAAATGTTAGAAAAATATACCCTTCTAATAGCTAAATTGTTGTATGAAAAGGTCAAATCTGGGCTCAATCTTGACTTCACTGTTTCACCAACTGGTGTGATCTTAGTCAAATACAAATATTGTGTTTCACAGAATCTCCTTTCTAGCCTGCAGGCATCAGTGTGAGTGGGACTCTGTTTCCTCTTTAGATCTTCCTCATTGTCTTGCAGCTCCTCTTGAAGGCCTCCTGCAGTGCTCCTCTTCAAGGTGGCAGGTGATGCAGACAGTAATCATCCAAAACTCTTCTCCTCCTCCTGCTCTTTGTTCTTATGAGCACCCTTAATGCCCACAGCTGTGAACAGGACAAACAAAAGGGCAGAGGGCGCAGGGGGCCTCCTGGCTCACCTTCATTCTGTTCCCATCAGATTGGAGGATGGTCGGTACAGGGCTATTATAAGTAGCGCTTTTGTGCGCTAATGGCCCTCTGAATAATAGATGTGAGAGGGGAAATTAGTTTGTCCCCTTGTCCCCCCCACCTTCGTCCCCTGTGTCCCCCACCCTCCAAAATCTGGGGGGGATACATCCCCTGCGTCCCCCACACTTCCTACGCCCATGTCAACGCCCGCCCTGAACGGCGGTCACTCCGCCTTAGTCCCCTCTCCCGCCACCTTTGCTGATAGGCCAGTTAGCCTTGGCTGCACGGTGTTCTGTAGGCAGGGTTGGACCCTGTCTCTTCTGTATGTCTGCTACGGCCACACAGCCATACATACCACGAAGCCGTAAGGATTCTGCAAGGACGTGCTCCAAACAGGATGGCGCAACAACAGACAGATAAACTCTTCCCACAATGTAACTGCTTTTATATTACCAGTATCTTCATAACTGACATGAAGTACATCAACTTTCATTTCGCATACGCCGTTGGTGCTGTGCTCTCAAGCTTCTTCATAAATTTGCCTCTACTTTAGCTTTACACAAACCGCACTGCTAAAGTACTCGCACAGTGTAAAATGAAGTGAGTGCCATCTTAGCTCTAGGCTTTCTCCATTGCAACAGATCTCCAATCCTCCATCCAAACGCTGCTTGATTAAAGGCCATCATCATACAAGTCAGGGAGGATTTTGACTCTAGGCAAGTGCTATTTCGCATCGAGTCATCACAGCCGAGTAAATCAAATAATTTCTACTAATGCACCACTTGCTGTGGACCACAGTTCCAGCTTTTTAGTAACTACAATCACTCAACTCAGCAATCCTCAGAATAAAAGAACCAATATTACCAATAAGTGAAAACAGCACATTAGAACAATGTATTTCTTAAACCAGAACCTTTTGCGACCTTTCATTCCGTTAAGGGCATCATACTTCCAGTGCTGCCCTATTACTCCTAATACAACCTGCATTCACGGGCAGCTCCTGAGTGCAATACATATGACTGCAGATAAAGTTAACTGTATAGCACGTAAAAACGAGTAACAGAAAAATGGTAATTGAACACCTCTAACAAACAGTTGGCCGGAAGTTAAGCTTAGTGGGCTTAGGAAACATGCTTGTGAAGAGGGAGGATAAAAATACATTTACAAGGGTAAGCACTTAAGCATTAGCCCCTTAGGCAAGGGTTGCTTCCTGGAGGGGAGGTCCTATTCTGTTAGGCCATTTTGGGGCAGATCAGCTTACTTTTATTAGGCCAACCACTAGACACCAGGGCTTATTTTATAAATTTTAGGTCTGAGTCACTCCCCCGGGGGAGGTTATATTATATTAGGCCATTTGTGCCCCCCTTGGGGCAGATCAGCCTATTTCTGTTAGGCCCATCTGCCACCCGGGGTGGGAGGGGCAGAAACCACTTAGGTACCAGGGATTTGTTGTGTGCAAGTGTTTTGTTTGGGGGGGGGGGGAGAGAGAGGGCCCTTGGGCAAGGGTCGCTCCCTATGGGGGCACTTTACTGCTGGCTATTTCTGCCCCCCTTGGGCAAATCAGCCTATATATTTTTTTTTAACTAGCCCCTTTTGCCCCCGAGGTATTTTAGCTGTTACTTTATGTAGGAAAACCTTGAAGGATCTACACAAATGACACCTTGCTGAATTCAGAATGTTGTCTACTTTTCAGAAATGTTTAGTTGTCCGGGATCCACTATTGGTTTCACACCCATTTCTGTCACTAATGGGAAGGAGGCTGAAAGCACAAAAAATAGTAACAAGCATTTGCAATGCAACGGGTCTCGCGTTTGCTCATGTTAGAGCTGATAGCGTTGTAAACTCCTAACCCGACTTTTCACCTATCTGCAAAAGTGCATTTATGTACGTAACCTGAAAAAGTGCAATTAACTATGTAAAGCGCTCGACTTCTGCCAAGCGAAATCGCGCTAGTAAATTAGAGAAAAAGTAGTCCACAAGCCAGACAGAAAACAGGGAGCCTCGCATGTTTTCTGTACTTGGTCGATGCACTCAAGGAGGGCTAGCCACCGGAAAAGGCATGACGTATGCATGCCTTCGACTAATGAAAGCAAACAGATTTTATTAGGCAAGCCCACGAACCAATGAAAAACACTGGCGTGACGTCGACAGGGATCTGAGCCCTTTTCTAAACACTAAAGCATCTCGCTGCGATACGCATGCGTGAGCGCATG
Source organism: Pleurodeles waltl (assembly GCF_031143425.1). Lineage (NCBI taxonomy): Eukaryota > Metazoa > Chordata > Amphibia > Caudata > Salamandridae > Pleurodeles > Pleurodeles waltl. Next base: position 1,022,729,447 of record NC_090439.1, read on the forward strand.
CAACGCAGGCTCGACCCTAAAAATGGGGTATGTTCCAGTAAAATGCCAAAATTGGGTTGAAAAATGTGGTTTTCTGATTCAAGTCTGCCTGTTCTTTAAAGCTGCGAATATGGTGATGTTAGCACTGCAAACCCTTTGTTGATGCCATTTGCAGGGGGAAAAAAACACACTCTTTCTTCTGCAGCACTTTTTTCAAATTTTTCTGAAAAAAACTAAATTTTAGCTGTATTTTGCCTACTTTCTTGCTCTCCTCCAGGGGAACCCACTAACTCTGGGTACCTGTAGATGTTGGGGGAAAAAGGACGCACATTTGGCGTGGATAGCTTATGTGGACAAAAAGGTATGAGGGCCTAAGCGCGAACTACCCCAAATAGCCCAAAAAGGCTTTGCACCTGAGGGGGAAGAGGCCTGGCAGCAAAGTGGTTAAGACTCAAGACATATAAAGCAAACCTTAAATGCAAGGCCCAGGGGAAAATAATGGCATACTTGGAAATCCATGAAAAATTGAAACTTATTTCTAGTGTCTACAGCTTCCGATCGACCTCCTTTAAGATATGAAACATCAGTGCTGAAGAAGAACCTATACCTGATGGGAGATTCAACAGCCCTAAACAAAGGTGTAGGAGACAGTCTGCCAAAATATTATCTAATAAACACTCTAATTCAGACAACAAAAGGCTGAATTATGGTTCTGTCTGAAACTGAATGCAAATTGATTAGGAAAATGGCCTTCTCGCTGTCAATTAAAAAAAATATTTTTGTTATTTTGTTAAACAAAAACCTAAATGCTGCAATCAACACCAACAACTTTGATAATGAAGGGAGGATGGTTACCATACAGAATATTAGCAACCAACTGATCAACTTATATTTTCTGATATGTGATGACTCTCACTTCAAGAATAAAAACAAGAAGTAATTGGAGAAGCTCTTCGCTAACCAAATAAATATAAATGGGAGACTGCAACACATACTTCACTGTCATCATAGATAATAAGTCTAGATAGAGATTCAGAACGAACAAATTTCCGAAGGTCTTCAGAATTGTTTTGCAACACCTCTGGACATGAATACCAGTAAAACAGCAGGTCGTCTTGGATGCCTTCCATTTTAAACCAATGGTGGAAATAATCTGTATGGTATACATAAAGAAAGGTGCTCTGAGCGATCTGAAAATATTATTAAAAGATATAAAAAAAAAACTGGAAACACAGTTTATCCAAAGTAACTTAATGTCAACTTACAGAAGCTATCATTGTTTCCACATATTAACAGGTTAAGGATCGCTGTCACACCAAAAATCATTGCCCGACTTGATTGATGAATTCTGTCTGCAAAATCATGCTGAAAATATTTACAATCCAAATAGAGCTGATTTTGCATAGGCTAGAGTCACTCACTAGAGAGAATTTCGGAAAGCCTCTGATAGTGTTAGTCATGAATCCAGAGGTGGAGATCTGCCACAGTGCTTGAGCCTTATGTACTGAACATTGCAGCAGAGAAATTGCAGCTATGATGGTAACTGGTCCAGAAAACTCCATCCTTGTGACCTGGATAGAACACAGGTGCATATGTTGTTGGACCTCAAGAATCTCTGCTGTTGACTCCTGCAGCAGGGGTATGTAGGTCAATGAATGGGATTGGGAGCTGACCTTTATGGAGATCATGTAACCACCATCCAAATCGTTTTCTGCTAGGAAAATGGGTTGGCACTTGACATAACATTCCTGGGCAAGTCACTGTGAGTCACCAGGTACACAAACTGGGAAAAGGAGGCATGGGTATCCTTTATATGGTGTAGGAGTACCTCTTTTCAATCCAACAATAAAACAGTCCCAGAAAACATGACTATTTTAGAAAACCCAGGGTGAATAGATTGAATAAAGAAGTTGTGAGGGGAGGGTCTGAAAGCAGGGAAACTCTTTGTAATCTAAACTATACTGCCAGTTGGTGAATAGAGTTTGAGTTGGCAGGAGGAGTACCAATCTCATCAGTTTTTTTCTTTCAGGCAAGTCATGCCCTGAAGCGGATGATTGAGGGGTTGGTGTTGAAGGAAAAGGAGGCACATAAGTAAGGTTCTAGGGGACAAAACTGGGTCTGGCTGGGAGAGTAGTGAAGTTTCCCACCTTTTCTGTTCACAGTGGTTGAGGAACACTCACCCGGGGGCTAGTGCTCACACCCACAGTATGTACTAGCACCTTTTGGGCCAGTAGGAGGTTAACATGAGGATTTTGCTACTGTGTAGTTATAGTTAGATCAGACTTTCCATGCAAAGAGAGTTTTTTGTTTTGCTAATAACTTTGAGGCCTATTTCGAATCCTCACAAAACTTTACCAAAAACGTTTCTCCAGCTCGCTCCTTGAAAAGCTTTGGCATGATCCATCAAGCAGGAACTGAGAAAAAGGGGGTCCCAAAAGGTATTTTCCACATGCAATTACCCCTAGGAATTTTAGACAGAAATCTAGACCTTTACTTGGCGTGCTTTTTGTGATTTGGTATAGGTCCGTTAAGTGATTTTGAGAACTTAAGGTTTAAAAGTTAGTGAGTTCTTGACAGTTGGTGTCCAGATATTCTCTGATTGATTGACTAGTAAATACTGATTTGTTGGTCATAACCTGGACAATGTGTTGTGGAATCCACGGACTCTGGGAGATGGCTACCATGTCCTGAAAATGAATTAAAAATATGTAAGGGAGCAGGATGAGCACATCCGACCCAGGAGGACATGTAGATGAGGCTGTCATGCCGTCCCCATTAATTGGCTGGTCAAAACATTGGCAACATGTTGTGGCAGTCATTACAGGGCTCTGAGACGTGGTCCCCATTGAAATGCATTGTAGTGGATATCTGTTTTTGAGGGTCACAAAAATGAGCACATATAAAGGGTGATAATAGAATTTAGTCACAATATTAATAATTTGTTGGTGATGCCATAGTAATTCTAGGAATTGTGTTTTATTCTAAGGTGATTCTAGCCTGTGTAAAATGCTGATCCTCTGCTGGAATTTCATGAACCATATTTGAGAATGAACTCTTTTCTCTCATGATTTTCTCCTGGAGGTTATGTTAAGTGCTCTTGATGCTAGCGTGAGAGCATTTATATGTTCTGTAAATGCACACTATCACCCTCAGCCACGTGAGACTACTGGCCCTCATTAAGACCCTGGTGGTCCGAAGACTGCCAGGGCCGCTGTGACGGTGTCAACGCCGATGGGCCGGCGGTAAATACCACCAAATTAGGAGTTTGGCCAAAGCCAGACTGCCAAGCCTCCACCTGTCCCGCCACATTACAGCGTTCCGCTGGGCTGGAGGTGAGCACCTCCAGTACTGCTGAGGGCGTGATACTGCTAGTCTTATCATGAGGCGGGACACCGCCATCATTTTCTGCCGGTTGCACTGCCAGAAAAAGCTGGCGGTCTTGCACCCTAGTGACAGGAATAAGCATTCCTGTCGCCAGGAAACACTTGCACACACATCCACATACCCGCACACATGCACTCACATTCTCCACCCCCCCCCCCACCTACGCCGTCGCGTCATACACCCCCATTCACACTAACATACATACACAAACACCGCACTCGTGCATGCATTCTGTCAGGATACTTCAATTCGATTTCCTCAGAAGCAGAAGATAACTCCTCAGTCCCGACCCGAGCTACTCACAACGAATATTAATCCTTCGTGCTGAGTACCCCGGAGGGGCAAAGGGGAATGGGATGGTAGAGAGACTGCCACAGAGATGATGAACGCCAGTACTCAGTCTGCCTCTTCACATCTAAGATTGGATACAGCACCTGCAAGAGTCACAGTCGCAATTACTAGGGACATACAACATCAGTTTTTCACTTTCTACTCTCAACACTTAATTCTCTTTCATTCTATTATTTCTTCACTTACCCTGAGTTCTCTGTAGCCTTGCTTCTCTCTATAAATGATAGCTCTTCTTAAAAAAATGCTTATTACTGATTCTGGAAGAACTTCTCAACCTTTGTTAGAGATTGGTTTTATGTTGCTATATATATATATATATTTATATATATATATATATATATAGTTGGTGATAATGCGTTCTTCAAATCAGCTGATGTTATTTAATTTCTCCTGTCTTATTGTGACTTCTGTCAATACTTGTATTTGTAAATGCTTGTTTATTAAAGTTCGTTTTTCCTTTCTTACTTCGACATTTGTTGATAACTTGTATTTGTAAATGCTTGTTTATTACAGTTAGTTTCTCCTTCCTTACTTCGACATCTGTCGATAACTTGTTGTTGTAAATGCTTGTTTATTTAAGTTTGTTTCTCTTTCAAACTCTATTTTGGTTTATTACCATTGAATTTGTAAATGCTTATTTGTTAACAGTTTGTTTCTCCTTTAAACTTGGCCTTTGTTTATAACCTTGACATTTGTAGATACTTGCTCTTTTAAAGTTCGTTTTTTCTTTGACTTTAATATCTTAAACAAGAACCTTGTAAACATAAGGTTAATTCATACATTAACTCTGTAGCCTTGCGGACTTCCACGGGAACGGTCTACTATCAAACTCTTCGAATAAACCTTGACAATATATATCCGTTTTCTGTAATATAATCTTCAAATGTAATTTTACCTCACAGGAGTTTCTGTTCTGAAGCGCGCTCTCTCTCCACACAGCTGATTCCTTTCAGACCTCAGTTGAAGTGCAAGGCTTCCAGCTGGAGAGCTCGTAACCTAGCAACCAACCGATTGCAAGACTAGAACTGTAACTAACCTTCAGGACTCACAGTGGCCATCTTGGATCTTCTCTTCTTGATTCTTCCTTTGAAATAAGCGCAAGATTACTCTGCAAACCTTCTTCCAGTTTGGGCTTTGCTGTCTCCACTGAGGATATCTCTTTGCTTTTCTCGTGCACTTCTTTGATTTGACTTGGCAAGTTTGTGTGGTCATGACAGTACTCCCCCTCAAGGAACAGTTCTCCAATTTAGGTTTGCTCGGGTAGGTTCTATGAAAGTTTCTCACTAATCTTGAAGCATGTACATACTCGTGCGGGTCCCAGGATCGTTCCTCTGGACCATAACCTTTCCAATCAATTAGATAATAAAGCTGGCCATTACGGATTTTGGAATCTAAGATTTGATTGACCTCATACTCTTCTGCAGAGCTAATCTGGATAGGAATTGGAGGGGAGTTTTGACGTAAATTTGGAGGACTGTTCTTTAACAAGGAGACATGGAAAACAGGATGTATCTTTAGATGAGCTGGCAACTGCAATTTAACTGCCACTGGATTGATCATCTTGTCAACTTTGAATGGGCCTATAAATCGTGGCTGAAATTTGCGATTTCCTTTGAGACGTAAATGACGAGTGGATAACCAAACTTTGTCTCCTTTCGAATAAATGGGTCTCTCTCTTCTTTTTCTATCAGCCTGAGTCTTATATGAGTCTTTTGCTTGAATGATGTTTTTTCTAGCCCTAACTAACGTGGTCTGCAAATCCCTCACCATCTCTTCTACTGCAGGCACTGAATCATCTTCTTTACCCAACATTACATTAGGATGTCTACCATGGTTCAGATAAAAGGGGGTGAACCCAGTGGTGGAATGAACAGCATTATTGTAAGCAAATTCAGCTGCCCACATCAACTCGGGCCATTCCTTCTCTTTATCAAATAAATTGAGTCTTAAATACTGTTCTAACTCTTGATTCACTCTCTCTGTTTGCCCATCGGTTTCAGGATGGTAACTGGTAGAGTAATGAGAATCAATTCCTAATCTTTTACTAAAGGCCTTCCAAAAGTGAGAAACAAATTGGGACCCCCTGTCTGAAACTAGAATTTTTGGGATACCATGGGCGCGTACTATGTGTTGTGTAAACAACTGTGCAACCTGTGGGGCTCGAGGGATTTGTTTCAAAGGAATGAAATGCGCCATTTTAGTGAAGGTGTCTACAAAAACTAGGATAGTGTTAAAACCTTGGCTACTAGGGAGGTCCACTATAAGATCCATAGTAACAGTATGCCAGGCATGGGGTGCAGTGGGCAAAGGTCTTAACAGACCTTGTGAAGCTGTTCTATTTGATTTCTCTCTTTGGCATTTGTCACAAGTTGACACATATTGTCTTATCTGAGTTTTCATTTTTGGCCACCAAAATTCTCGTTGTATTAGATTTTGAGTCTTTTGAATTCCTTTGTGTCCAGCCAATTGATCGTCATGATAAGCCTGAAGAATTTTTTCTTGCAGCTCCACAGTCGGAACATACAGTGCACCTTCAAAGTATGGCAAACCTTTTTTGATTTCTCTTCCTTGGCCTTCTTTGGACCACTTCAGCATTCCTTCGAATGTTAAGTTTTCTTGAATTTCTTTGGTTAAATTTTCATACAATATGGCAGATATGAACTTCTCTTGTGGAATAATCAATTCTTTTTCTGGAGGCTCTTTAACTGCACCGGTATCAATTCGAGATAGAGCATCTGCCTTCCCATTTACTTTTCCTGGTCTGAAAGTGATAACAAAATCAAAGTCTGCAAAATATAGGGACCAACGCAGTTGTCTAGCTGTTAGAGTTCGAGCTGATTTTAAAAACTGTAAATTTCGGTGGTCCGTGTAAACGGTCACTTTATGCATAGCTCCCAAAATGTAATGCCTCCACTCACGAAAAGTTTCTTTGACTGCCAATAGCTCCTTATCCGCAATTGAATAATTTATCTCTGGTGGTGTTAATTTTCGAGAGAAATAGGCCACTGGATGTAATTGACCTGTATCTTTATGACGCTAGGAAAGGATACCTCCTATGGCAACATCTGAAGCATCTGCCTCCACATAATATGGCTCATCTGGATTGGGGTGGAGCAAGATTGGAGCTGAGACGAAGGAATTCTTCAAAAAATTAAAAGCATTTTCAGCTTCTTTTGTCCACTCAAACTTCACTCCTTTCTTCAACAATCGAGTAATGGGTGTAACTGTTTGAGAAAAATTGGATATGAATCTTCGATAAAAATTAGCGAACCCCAAGAAACTCTGGATCTCTTTGACATTGCAAGGAGAAGGCCAATGTTGCACTGTCTTTATCTTGGCAGGATCCCTACTAACTCCTTCTGGTGACAAAATGAATCCTAAGAACTCAACTAGTTCCACATGAAATGCACACTTCTCCAATTTTACATAGAGATGGTTTTCTTGCAACCTTGTGAGGATGGATCGAACATGGGAAATGTGCTCCTGTAGATTGTCGGAAAAGATTAAAATGTCATCTATATAAACCACGGCAATCTGGTTGAGGAATTCTCGTAATATATCATTAACGAAATGCTGGAAGGCAGCGGGAGCATTGCATAACCCATAAGGCATCACTTGATATTCAAATAATCCGTATCGAGTCCGAAAAGCGGTTTTCCATTCATCCCCTGAAGCCACTCGAATCAAATGATATGCTCCTCGCAAGTCCAATTTGGTGTAGATTCTAGCATTCTTTACTTGATCTAATAAAACTGCCACTAAAGGCAGTGGGTATCGATTCTTGATGGTAACCTGATTGAGGGCTCGATAATCAATGCAAGTTCGAAGACTCCCATCCTTCTTTGGTATGAAAAATAGTGGGGATGACACTGGAGATTCAGAAGGACGAATAAAACCATTAGCAAGATATTGATCCAAATACTCCTTTAAATGTTGATTCTCTGCTTCGGTCAATGCGTATATTCTGCTACATGGCAATATCGCACCTGGCTCCAGTTCAATTTTGCAGTCGTAGGGTCAATGTGGTGGCAATTTCTCAGCCTCCTTTTCATCAAAAACGGCGACTAAATCCTCATATTCTTTTGGGATTTCTGCTGTCTTTAGTGCACAGATCATTGAAGAGTGTGATGATAAACAGGCTGCTTGGGACTTGGTTGCCACTTCCACTCCATCATGAAAGCAATTCTCTTTGCAGTAAGAGGAATTCATCTTGATCGTTCTTTTGCTCCAATCAATTTGTGGATTATGTTCGGTAAGCCAGGGCAGACCCAAAATGAGTTGAAATTGTGGAGCATCTATCAAATTAAAGATTATCTGCTCCTGATGTCCACCAAAACCTTGCATCTGAATTGGTTCGGTCTCATGGGAAATGGGTCCTGAAGAAAGATTGGTTCCATCCACAGCTCTTACTACTTCCAAAGTAGATTTCTTGATAAATCGAATACCCATTTTACGAGCGTATTTGATATCACAGAAGTTGCCCGTAGCTCCAGAGTCTATCATAACTGAGATCCCTTGAATTTCCTTCTCAAGGGTCTTAACTGATACTGTTTGTACCAAATGTGGCACTGCGGTTTGTAAGGTATTCGCCAATCGTTGATCTAAAGGAGTTGTCTTGGGTTCTGCTTTCATCAGGGCAACTCCCTCTACTAATGAAGCTGGCCTTTTCCCGACTGAAGAGCTTTGGGTTTCTTGTGACAGTTTTTAACAAAATGCCCAGATGCACCGCAATATAAACATAGTTGATTCACTCTTCTTTTCTCTTCTTCCTTAGATAAAGGACCTCGGATGGAACCAATTTGCATTGGTTCTTCTATCGTTATCCCTTCTCCGGCTCTCGTATGATCATTTCTTACACGATCAATTCTCAGGGGAAATGGTCTATACTCTCTTCTCTTTTCTGCTCTTCGTTCAGTTAACCGGTGGTCAATCTGTAACACAAGATCAATTAACTCCGAAATTTTGGTGGGTCTATTTGGAACTTGTGCTAAGGCATCTTTCAATTCATCTCTCAGTCCACGATAAAATATGGCGGCTCTTTTTGACTCCGGCCAGGCAGTCTCTACAATGAGTTTATTGAAATGAGCCAGATAGGCTACTAGATCTTTATTACCTTGCCTGATTTCCAGTAGTTCATTGTCAGTGGCTTGAGCTGCAGTTCGCCGATCAAATATTCTTAAGAACTCTTCCTTGAAATTTTGGAAATTATATAAAACAGGATCATTTCTGGAAATTATTGGCATGGACCATGCGGCCGCATCTCCTGTCAGATAAGACAATATAAATGCCACTTTGGACTGGTCTTTGGAAAAAATGACTGGTCTACATAAAAAATGCAATGAGCATTGGGTCAGAAAAATCTGCGCCTTATTTGGATCCCCACCGAAGCGCTCGGGTTGAGCCAAAGGAATAATAGGGGAAACCGCATGAATTACTTGAGTGGATATACCTGCAGACTGTGAAGGGCTAGGGATTTGTGAAAACACAGATTCATTTGATTTAGCGGTGTTCCCTAACTCATTTATTCGCTGTTTTATTTGGACTGTTTCTTCTATGGTGTTATTTAATTGTTTCTGTAACCCTTCCAAAACGGTGGCTAATGCTTTTATATCAATTCCCTCTGCCATTCTGCTCAGGAGGAAATCTGTTTTTTCCCTAAAATTAGGGTGATGGCACTTCAGTCTGTCAGGATACTTCAATTCGATTTCCTCAGAAGCAGAAGATAACTCCTCAGTCCCGACCCGAGCTACTCACAACGAATATTAATCCTTCGTGCTGAGTACCCCGGAGGGGGAAAGGGGAATAGGATGGTAGAGAGACTGCCACAGAGATGATGAATGCCAGTACTCAGTCTGCCTCTTCACATCTAAGATTGGATACAGCACCTGCAAGAGTCACAGTCGCAATTACTAGGGACATACAACATCAGTTTTTCACTTTCTACTCTCAACACTTAATTCTCTTTCATTCTATTATTTCTTCACTCACCCTGAGTTCTCTGTAGCCTTGCTTCTCTCTATAAATGATAGCTCTTCTTAAAAAAATAAATGCTTATTACTGATTCTGGAAGAACTTCTCAACCTTTGTTAGAGATTGGTTTTATGTTGCTATATATATATATATATATATAGTTGGTGATAATGCGTTCTTCAAATCAGCTGATGTTATTTAATTTCTCCTGTCTTATTGTGACTTCTGTCAATACTTGTATTTGTAAATGCTTGTTTATTAAAGTTCGTTTCTCCTTTCTTACTTCGACATTTGTTGCTAACTTGTATTTGTAAATGCTTGTTTATTACAGTTAGTTTCTCCTTCCTTACTTCGACATCTGTCGATAACTTGTAGTTGTAAATGCTTGTTTATTTAAGTTAGTTTCTCTTTCAAACTCTATTTGGTTTATTACCATTGAATTTGTAAATGCTTATTTGTTAACAGTTCGTTTCTCCTTTAAACTTGGCCTTTGTTTATAACCTTGACATTTGTAGATACTTGCTCTTTTAAAGTTTGTTTTTTCTTTGACTTTAATATCTTAAACAAGAACCTTGTAAACATAAGGTTAATTCATACATTAACTCTGTAGCCTTGCCGACTTCCACGGGAACGGTCTACTATCAAACTCTTTGAATAAACCTTGACAATATTTATCAGTTTTCTGTAATATAATCTTCAAATGTAATTTTACCTCACAGGAGTTTCTGTTCTGAAGCGCGCTCTCTCCACACAGCTGATTCCTGTCAGACCTCAGTTGAAGTGCAAGGCTTCCAGCTGGAGAGCTCGTAACCTAGCAACCAACCGATTGCAAGACTAGAACTGTAACTAACCTTCAGGACTCACAGCGGCCATCTTGGATCTTCTCTTCTTGATTCTTCCTTTGAAATAAGCGCAAGATTACTCTGCAAACCTTCTTCCAGTTTGGGATTTGCTGTCTCCACTGAGGATATCTCTTTGCTTTTCTCATGCACTTCTTTGATTTGACTTGGCAAGTTTGTGTGGTCATGACACATTCACTCCCCCAGCGCATACATACATTCACACCCCGCTCCCCAGCCCATACATACATTCACACCCCCTCCCTCCTGCACCGCATACATACATTCACAACTCCTCCCCCTGCACTGCATACATACATTCACACACCCCTCCCCCTGCACCGCATACATGCATTCACACCCCTCTCCCCCAGCGCACCCACATTCACATCCCCCTCCCCCAGCGCATACATTCACTCACCCCTTGACCAGTGCATACATACATTCACACATCCCTCCACCCCAGTGCATACATACATACATACATACATTCACCCCCCTCGCCCTGCACCGCATACATACATTTACACCCCCTCTCCCCTGGACCGCATACATGCATTCACACCCCCTCCTCCTGCGCTGCATGCACACGCTCTCCCTGTTCACTCACACCAACACGCACCTCACTCCTCCTGTCCACTCACACAAACACGCACCTCGTCCACTCACATACACATGCTCACGCATACACGCACTCACCCCTTCCATCCACTCACTCGCACTCAAGTACGAAATTGCTCACACACGCACTCATGCACCGACCCGCACTCATGCACCGACCCGCACACACGCACTCACGCACTCATGCACCCACCCCCTCCCCATCAACACTCACTCACCCCCATCCACAAACACTCACCCCCACCCCATCCACACTCTCACCTCTCACCTCCCACCTCATCCACAATCACTCACTTCCCACCCCATCCACAATCATGCAGACACGCACCCACAATCGCCCCCTCCCCCTGCATTCATAACATTCACGCACGCACGCACTCACACACACACACACACACACACACCCTCCCCTGTTGGACGAGCCACTTATCTCGTCTGTCGAGGACGTCGTCCGGGACAGGTCCTGGCGCTTGCAGTGGCTTGCCATCTGGACACTGCCACACGGTATTATGGGTTGTAATACGGTGTGCAGTCTCTTTTTGACGTGGCTGTACCGCCGACCACCAGCATGACTGATCTCTAAATTCCATCCAAAATCGGGTGGAATTCCGATACCAGTCGTATTAGGGCGGTCTTAATACCTCCAGCACTGGTGATATTTCGGCGCTTGCGCTTCCGGCGGTCTTTGGAAAAGACCACCAAAGTCGTGATGAGGGCCATAGTCTGATAAACAGAGTAAAACATACACTTCCAACAGAGGCAGCAGCCCGTCAGTTGATTCCCCAGTTCTCTATTGGAGACTCACACAGTGCTCTAATGAACAACTAGAGCACCAGTGTGGCAGACCTGAACCCAGTCTGATTAAATCAAAGCAGTTAAGCTTAAAACATTTCTTTCAGAGATGAGAAAAATGAGGGTGGTTGGTTTGTCATAGAAGTAATCGTTAGTGCTGCAGAAAGCAAAATTAAGATACATTTTCTATGAGTTCCCAAATATTCTACTTACCCATTTCAGTAGAACATTCTGACTTGGAGACTGAAACGTACTTTAAACGCCATCAGCCACCTGCCATTTAACTCTCTGGTGATTAACTGCAGCTTTAACACTGTGTTCTAAAGAGCAACTGGAGAAGAAACGTTTTTTATTTACAATAGATATGTGGCTCAACTTAACGCCGTCTTGATGGAATTGGATCAGAGGTGGCAGGAGCACACATACAGAGGACAGTTAGGGAGGGGGTAGAGGCAACAAGCTGACTACAGATGGCAAGAGCTGGGGGGTGGGGCATGCAGATGGAGAACCGAGGGAAAGCAGAAGAGGAACAGGGGCAACTGTAGCAAGCGGACAACGGAGGTCCGGATGTAGTGGGTTGGCCACTACCAGGAGGTGTCTCTGTGGCAAACTATAATTGCGAATGTCTGAAGGCTGTGCGCATTTGAGATGGCTGAATATCTTCAGACACCCTAAAATGCACTGAAAAAAAAGGTTAAATAGACTATAGTCAGGTATGGTAATATGATCTTCCCTAACATAAAAAAAAAAACTGAAATGTATTTGTAAAATAAGTCAAAGTGATGTTTTAATTAGGTATGGTAGCAAGATCCTAGCCCAGCTTAAAGTAAATCCTAGAAATTCATTGGAAAAAACAAAGGTTAAAGTATCATTATAGTTTAGTGTCAAAATGAGTTAACAATGAATTTTTAAAAAACAAATAAATTTTGAATTTTACCAGTTAGTAAGTGAGCTAACTATATATTGTGCCCCTGTTATGCACTGCTTATGACCTCACATATTATATCACTCATAACACATTAAGTGACGCCGCTCACTGATGACAATGCTTTGACATCACTAATGTCCTCATCCAAGCTACTGCTCAAATTACGCTGTAAACCTATTGATCTTTTTAAAATTGAAAGTATTTAGGTGGGGCCCACATGCATCACAATGTACGTTGACCCTATATAAGGATGTGTATCTATGAAATTTAAATTTCGTTCTGGATAAAAGTCTGATGCAGTATGGTAAAGTGTACATTGTGCACAGTTTAACTGCCGGCAAAAATGTAAGTGTAGACTGTACTTAATCTGAAAAAGGTAGAGACTGAGCACAACTACTGTGACTTGGAGATGTCCCTTCCAAATTGGTTGTGGCTTAAATGAAAGTCCTGTTTCTAGAATCTGTGAGAAAACATACACATTCTTTTTACATCAATCCCCACACTTCATTAACTATAACTTGCCATTTCACCATACATTGGTTATACCCTTGCATATTTCATAACTAAAGCATGTGAAGTCATAGCAGTCATAATAAGACTTTTGACATCTGAACTGACATAATTTCTCAGAACACAGTGCATGGCAGAGTGGCAAGTTATAGGTAATGTAGTGTGGCAATTGATGTGAAAAGAATGTGTACGGAGGTGTGCAACGTGTTGTAAATTGAAGGTGGTATGAAATTATAAATATAAATTCTGATTATTGGTACTTAAATTAGAAATTTAAATCTAGAAATTAGAAAATTTGAGTTAAAATTATAGCTTTAAACTTTCTCTAGTTCGTATAGTTTAAATTGTGTTTGTATTGTAAGAATAAATAAATAACATTGCCGTATTTTGCACCTCAAACAGCGGGCAGCTGGGCCCTCTCCTTACTTCCACTAGGCCCATGAAACACTGTTACTGGATTTAAGTCCAAGTGTGTAATGGGTTAGAGCCAGGAGGCATGCTGGTTTTGATTGGCAAGGAATAGATGGATCTTGAACAGCGATATTTAAGGGATTAGAGGAGAGGGTCCTAGATGGGCAGGTTCATGCTTATGGGAAACGGATAGTCAGTTCTAGCAATAGGGTTTCAGAACTTCATTCTCCTTGCCAGACTACCTACATTTATCCTTGTTAATGTGGCACAGTTGTTAAAGTACTAGACTAATGGGGTCAAAGTTGAATTTAAGCAAGTTTGTGACAAAAACTGTTGGCGTTCTTGCTGTCGATTCTAAAGCGTTAGCAAATAAAGTTCCACTACTGTTTTTAGAAAGGCTGACCAGTCAGCATGCCTTATGTTTCATTGAGGATGTCTAGATGTTTTATTTTGCTATGAATAATAGAGGTCTTTGTGATAAGAGTAAGGATCAGGAGGTCTTTCATGAACAGTTTGGCGTAAGAGGCGATAATGTCGAAGATTACAGATGAGAACTCATTATAATAATTAGTTCTTTGCATAGCAATGACATTCAGCTTTAATTTCAGAGCCATCAGGAGCTATTATTCAGTAGGCTGGCTTTCTGAAGTTTGGTGGGTGGCCGCAGCGTCCTAGGGGAATGAAATAGATTCTGAGATGGTAACAGACTTTAAACAACTGAACACTCTTAGCCAGATTTGTTGCGATACTTAAGAATCTCACAGTGTCGCAAAATCTGCTATTCTGCAGTTCCATAGCTCCTGGATATTGGCATAGTACAGCTTGTTTACTTAAGCTGTTAAATGAATACCCGGATATTTAAAGAAGTCATACAGTCTTCTAAATGGGGCATAGTACTGAATCCTTGATACCTCTTTTTTTGAGTGATTAATGGGGAATAGTTCTGATTTGTCAGTTTTAATATTGAGGCCTGAAACTGTGCAATATTTGTCCAGTATCCTCTGACATTCCCAATCAGGCCTCATAGCAGTCACTTCCTTCAACTGTGATCCCATCACATACCCGGAGGGGGTTGTGAGTGACTACCTACCTAGTCCATGTGCAGTTTTTAGACTGTCCTGCTAAAAAATAATGCATACTTTGGGGTAGGAATCTGTCTGTATGTAGAAGCAAACTCCAGGGGTTTCCCAGCAACGTTAGCTGGTAATGTTTAGGCCGTGGGTAACAGCAATTGATAGATCAGGAAGGATCTGTACCACGCCTACACACCACAAAGTGATAGTGTTTTTTATTTATTTATATTTTTATCAACCACAGCATTTTTCTTGGCTGCCACAGGAATTACTGATTCTGTCTCGCTGTATTGACTTGTGGCCTACAAGTTCGAAATAGGTCTCTACTATGGGTGCCTAATCCACCCCGATTTCTTATAAGCCACTTATCATCCACTTTCGTTGTACCTGTTAATTGTATTTATACAGGTCTCACTACAGACAACGAGGCATCTAATTGCTTTGCCGCTCGCTACTCTGGAACCCAAGGTTAGAGGTTAATAGATATATATATATTTCTTTTTGCATTAGTTGTATTAGGTTTGTGCTCTTGATTTCCTGTGTGTTTAGTAGAGTTTAGAGTAGTCCTCTGTTAGTTTGGCATCATGGGTAGAACCTAGGTTAATCTTGAGAAGGAAGTTTTGACGTTCATAGTAGTTCGAACAGTTTGGGATGGGTTACAGAGAGGAGGGATGGTAAAAAGGTTGAAAGGATAAAAAAAATATATATACATACACAAATGCACTTGATACGGTTACATTGTCTGGAAAGCGCCCCTCTGTGTAATATATAAATACAAATATGTGCACAGATGCAGTAATATTTAATATGGGCTGATGTGCCCAGTTATTTTGGACAAATGTTGTCATGACATTAATTAGGGTTTTAGTAAAAGGCATAAACTCTTCTATATATGCACCTATATGTACATAGAGGCAGGATTTATGAAATGTATTAACCTGCACCATAGGTTACTCAGTGTATATCTATCTTGCATACCTCTTCTACGTCCTGTCTTTCAGGTAATACCACTATTAGTCACTGAATTGCTTTTCACATGACGTGTTATGCAGATAGTGAGCCATATTGGTTGTTCTAGTCAGAATAGACTGCAGCTGTCTTTTCTCATTTGGAAATATGGCCTTCAAAACTGGACACAATTCAGGGTGTGTGACTTCATCTGTGATTTATTGAGTGTTAGTATAGTCTCACTCCATTTTTCTTACCCTTCCCAATGTCTTGCCAGAATATTAGAACATTTTAGGCCTCTGAATAAGACAATCTTAACAGCTTTCTTCATCCCCCTGCACATCTGCATCTCTAACTCAAACACATGAAGCTACAGTTGAATGCTGTAAGTCTAATTTCTTATTTTACTAAACACACGTTTGAAGCATATCTCCTTTGTTCGCTCTGCAGTATGAGCACTGGCACTCCATAGTTTGTGTAAAGGTACCTTTGTTTGAAATCGTTTGTAGTGCCACTGAATAGGTTTTGAAATATGGGCTTCAGTCATCCCACTTTCCTGCAGTAAAGTAGTTTGACTAGCAGCATTTTTTCTAAGTCACCAAATCGCAACCTTATGTAGTTCATCACATTTGGTATTGACATCAAGGCACCTCAGCTTACGTTTTGTGTGAACCATGTCAGAGACCTTCTTGAAATACAAGCGTATTCAACCGACCCAATCATCTGTGGTGTTTTTCAGTCTTTGAGAATAATATGCCAGATTTATAGGGTAAACCGCTGTTTTCGGAGGCAGACATACATTTGACCTTAAAATACACTTTCAAGGTCAAACACGCATGTTTAATTTTGGTCCAACACTTTCATGCATACATAGTGTTCGATGGGATGTATAGCTGTAGATACACATGCTGTGCATAAGCTCGCCATCTAGTGTTGGGTTCGGAGTAGCACAATTTGTTTTTCCTCGAAGAAAGTTTTCAAGTCACGGGATCGAGTGACCCCTTCTCTTGGTAATACTGCGCATGCGCATTGAGTCCTTGGTTAGATTGTTTCTCTCCGCCGTCTGGTTCGAACGTGTGTTCCTCTTGCTCGGAGTTCTCAACTCCATGCGGTCTAAAACGGTATTCTTTCCTCCTTATTATCGTCGGTATCATTTACGATTGCGTATTCCTTAATATTTTCCATACTCTGAATCAAATTTTTCAGCCGTCTTCCGGCCCACATCTTCCACGTGGTATCGAAGAATGCAGCCCTAATGGAACATACTCCATTCCAGTTTTGCCCTCAATGCCTTTCAATGTTTCCACACACTGACCATCATCAGGTGTGTAATTTGTGCCTTTTACCAGACCACAATGACCAGACCTGCAAAGCGTGTCGTTATTTTCGATCGAAGAAGACACATAGAGATCGAAGAGCTCGTCAGATGGAAATGGTGTCTCGACATCCAGATGATACACTGGACATCTTCAGCGACGAGCACGCGCAAGAAGACTTGTAGCAAGAGGGGGCCTTCTCCGTTCAAGATTCAGACTCTGATGTGCAGTCGGACATCGAAAGTCACCCATTACAACCAGCACAAACTGTAAGTGAAAAGCCCCCTTTCCCATCGGACAAGACAACAACAGAAGGTCACTGGTCCGCCACTGCCTTCCAGCCATGGTTGAAGCCAAGAAACTTATTTGGACACTTCGCATACCAGCTCTGCACCGAAAAAAGCCAAAGATAAATCTTCGGCTTTGACCTCCAGTACCTCCACTTTGCACCCACAAAACAGAAAATATATGATGCTTCAATGCCGGCCACTTCAGCACCGAGAAAGAGACAACAGTCAACTAATGTTTCGGCACCGAAAAGTTTCCATCCACAAAAACCTTCAGAACCGAAATTTATCACAGAAGACTTTCAGTGACTTTCGACAGTCCATAACAACCCCTACATCACAGGTGTAACTAGTTTTAGAGGTTATGGACGCTAGACAGTGCTGACTTTAGATTCATCAAGGAACAGGGTGGATTATAACATAACCTTCGCTACCTTTAAAAAGGATATTAACTTTCCAAGAGAGTCTTGATTCCGCTACACCTCCAAAAAAAGACTGCCAAAGAAGAGACTTCTCTTCGTACTCAAACTTCTCCACCTTGATCTACTTCTCCACAACATACTCCTCCACTAACATCTCCCCATCCTCCAGGGTTCTCACTATGTGGTTCACCACCTGGTGAGTCTCGAGATATAGGGGATGTATTCGATGAACAGGACCCATGGGATGAGTACAATCCGGATCCTATTGCACCAAATAATCTGGATCTTTACCCAGCTAGACCTTCACCACCTGAGGATTCCACCTCATATCAACAGGTTATAGCTAGAGCAGCAGCATGTAACAATGTACATATGTACACTGCTCCAATAGAGGAGGATTTGACACCCTTGGCACAACACATAAGGAAAGTCAATTCCTTCCAGTACTCTCAGGCATGCTCAGAAATGCAGAATAAATATTTAAAGAGCCTGTGAAAACAAGGGTTATCACTCCCAGAGTTGATTTAAAAGTACAAGCCTGCACCCACGGACCCTTTATATATGAAAACACAAATCCCTCCAGACTCTACTGTTGCCTCTACTGAACACAAAAGGACTAATAGCCAATCAACAGGAGACATAACTCCTCCTGAAAAAGAGTAAAAAAATTAGATGCAGCAGGGAAGAGTGGCAGCTCAAGCAGCCAATCACTGGAGAATTGCAAACGCAAAAGCTTTGCTATCCGAATTTGATAGAGCTCACTGGGATGCTATGGAGGACCTTTTACAATACCTACCAGAAGTACATCGTAAAAGAAGGGTAGAAATTGTAAATGAGGGACAAACAATTTCCAACAACTCCATGAGATATGCGCTAAATGCTGCTGATACACAAGTGTCATCATAAGGTGCCATGCCTGGCTAGGATGTTCAGGCTATAAACAAGAGGTACAACAGGCAGTTTTAAACATGCCCTTTGATAAAGAGCATTTATTTGATTCACAAGTGGATACCACACTTGAAAAATTAAATAAAGATAATCAAACTGCCACAGCTATGGGATCTTTACAAGCCAGCACAGGGTTTATAAGAGGATTTAGATCATCATTTCAAGAACATTCCACAAATCAAACTAAACCCTCTTCTCAATACACCAGAGGGTACTTTAGAGGATCATATAGAGGAAACCATAATAAGGGAAGAGGAAAACCATCTACATCCAGAGGTTCCTCATCCGTCACTAAACAATGACTTAAAACAGACAATACCAACACACACCACTCCTGTAGGGGGAAGATTACAACTCTTACCCCAATGGACTCAAATTACCACAGATCAATGGGTACTTCAAATTATCCAAAAAGGTTATTGTCTGGAGCTCATTTCCACTCCACCAAATATACACCCTCGTACTCACAGACTATCACAAGATCATCTCACTCTTCTTAAAGAGAAAGTACATTCTCTTCTTCTAAAAGGGGCTATAGAACCAGTACCGTTCTAGTGTTGTTGGACCACCAGACTTCCCTCTCTACATTGGTGGAATATCACAAACCTTATGAAAGTGTGGCCCATTGTAGACCCTGTGCTTCAGATCACTCTCACAATAGATGTCTCAAACAATGGTTGGGGTGCGCATCTCCTCAACCTCACAATTCAGGGGTTATGGGACAATACTCAACGATCTCTTCATATCAGTTACCTCAAACTGCAAGCAGTGTTCTTGGCAATGAAAGCATTCCTTCCACAATTGCTACACAAGACCATGTTGATACATACAGACAACATGACTGCCATGTACTGTCTTCAAAAACGGGGGAAGGGGCAACAAACACACAAGTGGGAACTCCACCCACAAATCCTTCAACAGTCCTTAGAAAGTGGGGAACACCTCAAATAGATCTGTTTGCAGCATATCAAAACACAAAAATGCCAAACCTTTGCCTCTAGGTACCCACACCCTCAGTCCAAGGACAATGATCTATGGATGAGTTGGTCAGGGATATTTGCTTACGCTTTTCCCCCCTCTCTCATTCTGACCATTTCTAGTCCGGAAGATAAAACAATCTTCCCTCAATATTATCTTAGTTGCCCCTACATGGGCATGTCCACTATGGTACACAACACTTTTGGAACTCAGTTGTTCCACATAAAAAACTTCCCAGCAGACCAGTTCTCCTGACACAAAAACCGGGCCAAATAAGACATCCAAATCCCAAATCGCTCAACCTAGCGATATGGAGTCTGAAGTCGTAGTATTTGGATATTTACAGTTACCACGGGAATGTATGGATATCCTTAAACAAGCACTTAAACCTCCAACTAGACAATGTTATGTGGCAAAATGGAAGCAATTTGTTTGTTATTCTCAAACAAAAAAAGTTGACCCTCTCAAACCAACAGTACAAGACATTGTACAATATTTATTACAGTTACAAAAAGCAAATTTAGTTTACACATCTATTCGTTTACATTTAGCCGCTATAGCTGCATATCTTCAAAATAGACAACCTACTTCTTTGTTTAAAATTCCAGTTACGGAAGCATTTATGGAAGGACTAAAAAGAATAATTCCACCAAGAATTCCTCCAGCTCCATCTTGGAATCTTAACATTGTACTCACAAGGTTCATGGCTCCATAGTTTGAGCCACTTCACTCCTGCTCATTACAATTCCTTTCATGGAAAGTACCCTTTTTTAATCGCTATCCCCTCCCTTACACATGTCAGTGAGCTCCAAGCTTCAACTTTGGTACAACCTTTCTTTCAAGTTCATAAAGAAAACAATTGTGTTAAGAAGAAATCCAAAATTCCTTCCAAAAGTAATTTCGCAATTCCATATTAATCAAACAATAGAATTACCAGTTTCATTTCCCACAACCAGATTCGGTAGCAGAAATAGCTCTATATGCTCTAGATGTTAAAAGAGCTCTTATGTACTATATAGATACATCAAAACATTTTAGGAAAACAAACCAACTTTTTGTGGCTTTCACCTTACCACACAAAGGAGATCCTATATCTAAAACAAATATAGCCAGGTTGATAGTCAAATGCATTCAAACTTGCTATACTAAAGCTAAACAACAATTACCTGTACCACCTAGAGCACACTCCGCTAGGGAAAAAGGTGAATCTATGGCATTTTTAGGTAACACACCTATAGCAGATATTAGTAAAGCAGCAACATGGTCTACACCACACACATTTACAAAATATTGTTGTGTAGACGTCTTTGCAAGACAACAAGCAAATGTTGAACAAGCTGTACTTAAAACACTCTCAACCAATTGCAACTCCTGCACACTAGCCACTGCTTTATGGAGGGAATGCTTTACAGTCTATGCACAGCATGTGTATCTACAGCTACACATGCCATTGAAAGGAAGATGTTACTTACCAGTAGACATCTGTTCGTGGCATGTAGTGGAGTAGATTCACATGCGCCATCCCTCCTCCCTGGATGCATTTAGACGTTGCAATTTAGTCTTATATAAATAATGTACATATGTAAATATACAGCATCAACATATTTTCTATCCTACTCTCTATTTTTCACTACTTCACTCTCCCGCCTGTGGAGAAACAATATAACAAAGGGCTCGATGCCCGTGCACAGTATTACTGAGCGGAGGGGTCACTCGTTCCCGTGATTCGATAACTTTCTTCAAAGAAAGACAAATCGTACCACTCTGAACCCAACGCTAGATGGCGAGTTTATGCACAGTATGTGAATCTACAGCACTACATGCCACAAACAGGTGTCTACTAGTAAGTTACATTTTCTTTCTAGTTTAATGCAATCAAACGTCCTCATTTACACCAGTTTTTATTGGGTATTCATAGTATTCTCTGCCTTGCTTTCGTAATCAAACAATGTGATATTCCCATAACTGTTCAGAATTTCGAAATGTAATTCTAGAATATCTGTGTAGCTTTATGGTACTGATATGGTCCAGTGAATCTGAAAGAAATTGCATAGGAACCAATTTCAGTTCCCGTAGAAGGGTAGCTTTTTTGGAATTTTCGATTGCCATTGTAGGGCGGGCTCCTTGATAACATCATACACAGTTGTGTTTTCAGTTTACACTAAAATCTGTCACACTACCTGAAGTCTCAACTCAACCATTCTTCTTTGATTACTAGAAGATTTTGAACCACTTTCTGTGAAAAGCTTGGAGAGTAATAATGTCTCATTTCCTTCTGCTTTAACTTTCTGTTCTATTTAACGTTATATTTTTCCCTGTTATCTGTCGATTTGCTATACTTTCTTTTCTACCTTTTGCAGCCCCCTCTTCTTTTTGTTGGCACCCTTCTTGCCTTTTCCTTTGTCTTTCTTTTTTCCTTTAGTCCTGCGTCAACTCGCCAATTGTCGTCTATGATTAGTTACGTCTAATGTAATCTCTAGTGAAATTATTTTGTTATGTTAAATGTTACAGAACCATATTTCTTACTGATTCCTCTTTGATGTTAAATAAGAATTTTTGAATTATGCTACATGACTTACCTGTACTCACTTTGATTATTAAACTGAATGTTTTTTCCAGTCAATACTTTTTAATTTTAAAACAATGTTTGCTGGTTTCCACTCGTTTTTTGGTGGTTGTGGGGCAGGGTGCGAGAGGTAGAGAACTTGAAAGAAACACTCCATAGCTGAAGATGTTTGTTAGATTTGGCATCCTTGGCGTGGTCTCCCCTAACGTTTTGCCTCTGTTTCCCAGGTTGTTGATGTGTGCTGGACTCTGTTTTTACTGTTTTTGATACTCTTGGCACTTTACCACTGCTAACCAGTGTTAAAGTGCAGGTGCTCCTGTGTAAAATGTATGTATAATTGGCTCTCCATGATTGGCATACTTGATTTACTAGTAAGTCCCTAGCAGAGTGCACTACACATGCCCAGAGCCTGTAATTCAAATGCTACTAGTGGGCCTGCAGCACTTTTTGTGTCACCCACATTAATAGCCCTGCAAACATGGCCCAGACCTGCCACTGCAGTGTCTGTGTGTCCAGCTTTAAACTGCCGATTCGACTTGGGAAGTGTACCCACCCGCCAGGCCTAAACCTTCCCTTTTTATATATGTAAGTCACCCGTAAGGTAGGCCCTAGGTAGCCCCATGGACAGGGTGCAGTGTATGTTGAAGGTGGGACATGTACTTGTGTGTTTTACATGTCCTGACAGTGAAATACTGCCAGATTAGTTTTTTCACTGTTGCAAGGCCTATCTCGCTCATAGGTTAACACAGGGGCTGCTTTTAAACATTATTAAAGTGCAGATTCCATTTGAGAGCAGATAGAAAGGTGGAGTTTAGGGTCCCTGAGCCCACAATTTAAAAATACTTCCTTTAGTGAAGTTGGTTTTTGGTTTGTGAGTTTGAAAATGCCACTTCTAGAAAGTAGGCATTTTCTTGCTTAAACCATTCTGTGACTCTGCCTGTTAGTGGATTCCCTGTCTGGGTCAGTTTGACAGTTGGGCTGTTTGCACCTCTCCTCTAGAAAGTGACACAAAGGGAGCTGTGGTGTAGCCTGCTTATCTTAATGAGCCACCTGTGCTAGGAGGGAAGGTAGGAGTGGTCACTCACACCTGAAAGGGCTGTGGCTGCCCTCATAATGTAGTCTCCAACTCACAATGTAGTCACCAAGGCATGGTGTGTGTCTGGGGCCTGGCCTGGGCAAGGCAGGATCTTGCAAACAAGAGAGACTTTGCTTTGAAGTTTACCAACTTCAAAGGCAGAAAGAGTTAAACGTATTGGTCCAAGAAACCCTGCAAATCAGATTACTTCAAGGATTCAAGGGGAACCTCTGCCTGGAGAAGAGCTGAGTAGAAGTGCTGCCCTGGACTGTGACTGTGCTGTGTTGGGCTATCTTGCAGTTGCTGCTTCTGCCTGTGCAAGGGGACCGGGTCCGGACTTTGTTTTGCATTCCGTCTTGAGAGGTGTATCCAAGGGCTTGGAGTAGAGCTTGCCTCCTGTTTTGAAGCATCAGGGACAGCAGAGGCTTCACCACCCATTTCTCAGTCTGCCTCCTGTGGACTCTAGCTTGCCAGAGGGTGCCATTCCAGGTCATGGGCCCCTGGAAGTGAATTTCTGGAGAAAAACCTTTTTAACGACCTCAGAAGATGCAGTGTGACTTCGCAAAGGGGACCGCAATGCTGCCTGCCCCGAGGCCGTGGACCTCACAGAAGTGTGATGACCATGTAGGCTTTGCATTGCTGCAGCCGCTGACCCGGCACGACTTCGCAGACTTCGGAGTGTCGTAAGTTTGACGTCCGTGACATCTGACACCATTGCAGCACCTGCCGCCCTGTGACGTTATCGCGACCTCGTGAGGTTGCCCCACTGCATCGTGACTTTGCCTGCCGGAACCAAAGGATCGACTTCGCAACCGATGCCGCTTCACCTCCATTGCTCTGCAGTAAGGCTGTGACGCCGCTGCGCGGCGCTTCTGGACTTCTGCCTCATAGCACCGGAACCGACGCCTCATTGGATCCAACGACGTCTCGCTCCCCGACTCCGTGCACCGACCTGTTTTCTAATTGTTCACTAAGGTACTGTACCTGGGGGTCGAGCGACTCCGTAGATGGCGCCAGTGGCGTTGCATTGTAAGAAAGGACTCTGCATTGTAAGAAAGGTATTAAGTGGCACTTAATACCTACTTGCAGCATTTGTGCCTTTAGTCACAATTTTTTTGCTTTTAAGTGATAAAAATATGAATTTAACTGTGTATTGTGGATTTTTATCATATTTGATCCTGTTTATTTAGATAAAATAATAACTATTTTTCTAAACCTGTGTTGTCATTTTGTAGTAGTTCACTGTATAACTGTGTGTGTTGGTACAAATACTTTACACATTGCTTCTGAGTTAAGCCTGCCTGCTCGTGCCAAGCTACCAAGGGGGTGAACGGGGGTTAACGGAGTGTGATTCTCCTTTACCCTGACTAGAGTGAAGGTTCTTGCTTGGACAGGGGGTAACCTGACTGTCAGCCAAAGACCCCATTTCTAACAATGTTGAAGCAGAATGCTCCTCATGTCTTCATCTGATGTTTAGCAGGTCCATGGGTCAGTCTTAGACATTTAAATTACCTATGCAGGGTAGTTACAATGGACTATCATTACGTTTTTTTATACAGAAGTGGTAGATTGAATGCACATAAGACTAACCCACACAGGTTCCATTGGTAACATGAAAGATATGTGTCTTCAGTTGTCTGAGGCATAATAGAATAGGAACAGTGTACTCTTTTTGTGTTTATGATTAATATGGGAGACTGTACACTGGACCTTTAACCTCCCGGTCCCTCCCCCCCTTTTGATTTTGTGATAATAGAAGCTTGACATTTTGTCTTCTACATCTTGTTCTGTTTGATTTCATCATAACTATAATACAGTACATGTAAGCCTCTCATTGGCTAATAGTATCTAGTGCATCACAATGAAATGATGACTATGTACACTGCATGACATAGATATGCAAGGATGGCATCTGGGTTTTACTGTTTTAGGAGGATTTCCAGAAATTGAAAACGTACTGCTAGAGAGACCATAAAATAATCTGCGGAATGTAGGTTAGGTAATCCGTTTTTATGAGTAAAGATATGGCTGAAGGGTAGGAAATAGTTTGGCAGTCAGCTTCTGCACAAGAAGACCGTGATATATCTTTTGGTGAGTTCACAGTCTAAACTATCTGTATCCTAGATAAATAAAAATAACTCATGTTCTTGTGCTGGGAATTCTAGAAGAAAGATGGTCTTTAGATTTCATTACTAGACGTGATCATCCCTTTGCTAAAGTAAGGTTTTAATTAAAGAGCTGTAATCCCACTTCATGTCACTTAATGCATTAGTGCACTGAAAGAAGAGTAGAGCCCCCTGGTCACCCATCTGCATAGAGGTGGTGAACAAGAGCTCTAGCAAAAATAGAAGAAACGGCCTGAGAAGTAGCCAGAGAACCTTTTAACTTTGTGATTGTGACAGCAAGTGAGTACTGCTGGGTGCTGTCTGTTACACGTCATACAGAAGCCAAGCACTTTGAGAATGAAGGATAAAATATAAAGATAAGCATAGAAGAATGAGTTAAACATATGAAGACTATATAACCGTAAATGAGTTTTTTTTTTTAGAAAGATAAGTGCAGTGAGATAATTTGTATTATGGTTCAATGCAAACATTCAAGCCGTTTGGAGATGAATTGCACTGAGAGGCGTGTGGTTATTTGGCAGGGGATGCAGGAGTCGGCGGAGTCTCTCTATCATAGACAGAACAACAGCTTCTCTGAAGCATGTAAGATAGGTGCCTTTGAGAACAGGTTGAGTGTAGTAGGAGCTCTAAAGACAAAAGACAGATTTTAGTTTTTTTTATGACTGGAGTGGTCCGAAATTGCACAGAATGGATTACTGTATTGGTGTAGCGTATAGGAATTAGCTTTATTGCGGGTAGTGGGAGAGAACCAAGTGCCAGAAAGTTCGAGCAGGACTGGAATGGTAACTGTTTTGTGAAAAGGTAGGCGGTGAAGTCAGAGAAGGATCTGTAAGTGATGATTTTGCAGCAAACTTATATTAGTGAGTTTATGGTCCAGGCTTGGAATTGGATGGGGGTGTACTTTGGGAGGTGATGTTGATTTTGTGTTAAGTGTTGATTGGAAATCTGAAAAGTGCAAGCTTTAATCTGTAAAGTGTTTAGGGGTTCAGCTGTTTCTTCACTTGCCAAGGTGAGAGCATATTTTTTAGACACAAGCATATCTGCTTAATCTTGCCGCCATGACTGAGCAACCGTTGCATTAAGGCATGATGCAAATGCAAATAATAATACCAGAGTGCCTGATCTTGTTTGTATTCAGGGGGAATTCACTCTCTTATACCTTACAGACAGTATGTTACAATAAACGGGTACGGTAGTGACAGCCAAGTCCCTGCAGGTATTTTCTAGCTAGAGTCTGGGCCCTGATGAGCACTCTGTAATGTTTTTGTTAAGGAAGATGGTGTCATTTCCCATACTGCTAAGGCAACTCAAGGTACTGGACCTATCCAAACCAGCCCTTCATGAAATGTAGAACCCAGTGGGCCAGGCTTACTCCACCCAGGATCCCAGGGAATCTACATGATATCTACTTGGATCCGTTCAATAGTCAAGACGAGAGACATTAGCTCCCATTTGGACCCAAAATTATTATTATTTTCTGTTAGGGAATCCTGTCACCTGGCTTAAGTTATGTATTTCATTTTTAAAATTTCTTTCACAAACCCCTTCCAACTGGACTGCTCTTGCTCTTGAAACTTTATTTGGAAGTGTGTAACATTAGGTAGGAGGCGCTTTTAGGTTTCATCTGGGGGTGACCTCCCCTCCCAGTGAATTGTAAACATACAATTTCCAAGATCTTGTAGAGGCTTAACATGCAATTGTTAATAGAGCTGGATTAGTTTGCTCAAACATTAGTGTTCAGAATTTTGTGATTTCATCAGTCTAATGTTGTTTAACAGCTGGAAAGTGTTGCAGTGAAGCTACAATATGCCTAGGAGTTTTCTAATGGCCTTACTCGGATTTCAAGAAATTGGATCATCAAACGGTGTTCTAAAGGTCTCTGGGGCCCGCTCCTCATTGAACATGTGACAGTTTGAAAAACCTAGGGCCTGATTTAGAACTCAGCGGATCGGTTACTCCTTCACAATGGTGACGGATAACCCCGCCTGCCGTAATCTAAATCCAATAGACTATAACAGGATTTACATTTCAGTAGATGGGATATCCATCCGCCGAATTCTAAATTAGGTCACTAGTCTTTTATTATTTTACTATTTAGAAGAAGTATAGTTGCTTGTACAGTGTTCTTGCTCTGTATTGGATGAAGTCCTATTTGAATATTTGGCGATTGTAACACTGGTACAGATTCTACTTTCTTTGCATATGTTAGAGTGTTTTTTGCAGTGCATCTGCACGACAGTGTCTACTGTATCACAATTTTGTAAGACTACATTGTTTTTTGTCTTTTACTTTCAGTCACCAATGCTTCTTTTAAATCATTATGCAAACATTCAGTAATGTGAATATTTACCACATCCTGGTAAGAGTAGCAGACCTTCTGAGGCATCATGAGTTGGTTATACAGATGTGCTTTGATGGTGCTCATTGCGTAGCTGAATATGCACTCTTGGTGCGAATCAGCGAACAGTGTAGGTCGTGCCTTTGTGGCAAAGAGTGCCGCAGATCCTTCCCAGACCTCTAGAAACAGCCATTTCCCTAATGGGACATCTTGTTCTACTTCCATGCCACTCATTTCAACTTTGCATGTAAGTTAGATGGGCTACCTACATTTCAGTATCCCCACTGATTAGGTACGGGTTGAGTTTTTTTCAGGCATCGTATTCTAACCAAGAAAAGGATCACAATCGGACTGTGGTGGAAATAACCCAGCCTTTCCCGGTTCTCAAAGGAGATTGTTTGCTCCCTGTCAAAGGTTTGGGTATGGGTGGTTTAGCAAAAACAGCATAGCTGCCAAGTTTTCCCTTTGAATTCTGGCACTTGTGCTGTTTTATAATGGGATAATTAAGACTACAAGTCCCGGAATTCTAAGTAAAAACCTGGACTGGAGCATCACATCACACATGGAACTGGGAAACTTGGCAGGGCTGAAATAGTACAGTAGTAACCGTACAAGAAAAGGCAATGTCTTAGTCAATGTCTTAGTTGTTATGTAGGGGCTTATCGTCTCCTCTTTTACTATCAAATTTGTTTTCAGTAACCTAGGATTTTATAGTGCTAACTGCACTGTAAAACCACAACTAATTAAATAATTGTGGGTTTCTAAACATGTTTATCAGATGCAAGAGAGAGCAAGTGCTATAGTGTGTGAATTATGACCTACTAGGGCCAAGGTCTTGCTCCAGGCGCGTTGCAATATACGTTTTTGTAGTAAAAAAAGACACACCTGACTGTATAAACCGAAAATTAGGTATTCCTGTTAATAGTGTTTGTTAGTGTCTACATCAGAATTGAAATCCCTTTTTTGTTAATTCCTTTTATTTTTAATTAACCGATAGTATAGGCGCATCAGTATCTTGGTTCGTTTAAATGGAGGTGTCAAAGAATAGCTACAGCAGTGAGTCCAATCCTGAGTGTGACACAGCGGGCCAGGACCAAGAGACACCCATAGAAAAGCAAGTACACTTTGCACCACAGCCTAAGCGAGCACATCGAGGCCGGAAGAAGAGTTCTTGCTGGAAGTGCTCATGTATATGTAAAGCCACCAGCCATCCTGCAAATGATGACAGGAGGGGGATCTGCAAATGGTTTTTACGTCATCGCAAAAGAGGTAGGTTAAATAGATATGAGCAAGATAGCATGAGCCAGAGTGAGTGAGGGAGGGAAGGTGATGGGTGAAAAGCATTCAGTTTAGAAGAATCATCTTTATATAACACTTATGTTTCTAAAGCGCACATTCACTCCTTCTGTGGCATCTTGGTGCTGATAAAATAAATATGGTTATTTTTACTTAACAATTAGAGGAGGAAGTTAATACACAAATGCAAAAGAAGATGCAGAGAGGAAAGGTGGGATGAGTCAAAGAAGATGAATGGGTCAGAGACAATTGAACTAATGCCCACAACAGAGTATGCCAATGTGTTTAGCGCTCACGGCACGCAGTCACTTTTAGGCACTACTTACCTGTGCATGGACGGAAACCAACAGAGCAAACTGTCCGCTCATGACTTAAACTAGACAATATTTAGTTGTAACGTGAAATAATTAAATCATTGACAATAGTCCAAGGGTGAAAGGCTGATCAGGCCTTTAAAAAATTATCAACTTTCTCATTTAGTAGGTTAGTATGAGTTAGGAACGTTTTTGAGATGAAGAACGATCATGATACAGATTGAGGGAGGAAATAATCCAGATGATAGAGAAGAATGAGGGAGGCAAGCTCTTGAGATAAAAGCAGTGTGGTTAATGTGTTAATCAGGATTGAAAAAAACGGACAGAAGACAAGCAAACAAAAATCTGTTAAAAATGAAACAAAATAGTAAAAACATAATCTAATCTAGGTGGTCTGGCCTTTACTGTTTGACAAGGGCAGGAACTTTTGATAATACTATGGCCCCAAACAAAGAAGTCAGGGCTGATGGCTCATCTAGCAATGAGACCATTTTCCTAGGGAGGAAGTTGTATAAACATGCAGTCTCCACATGAGGACTTTAGAGAAGTCTCAACTTTTCATCCCCAATCAAACAAAGGATGTTTGTACTAGGTAACCTAGTATGCAGATGATTCCCCTCCCTCCTCGGGTCTATCTCATCCCTACTTAGATTCCAAATAAATGCACCGAGGCTGGTAGCAAACCTGACATGGTTTCATTAGGTCTGGGTTTAAGTTCAGTTCCACTTGTGTAGTAGAAAAGCTTTACTACAGTGATGCTTCCACGGAGTTTGGCATTTGCAGAAATCAGATTCTGATGTCGATTGCATATTACGTTTGTTTGTTTCCATGCTAAAGAATGGATATGAATTGTTTTGCAAGCACATCAGCCAGTGTCTCGGCAAGCAGACCTTATTGGACAAGGAAATTGATTGATCGGAGGGCACTTTGCGTCCCATATGAACTGTCTTTTACTTATGTGCCTAGCTGCCGCTATCAAACACTTGATGGACCCGAGCATAGTTGTCTTTATCAAAGACTTGATGGACAAGAACAGCTTCAAGTTTAATAGTGCATAGGCTGAGCTCATAATCCTAGGGCAGTGTCACTTATTCCATTCCCACAACCACATACCTTCATTACCCATCTGTTTCTGTAATACTTTGACCTAGAATCACATCTCAAGACTCTTGGGCTTCAACTTGGGCCACTGCCTTCATGCAAGTAGGCACAGTAACTTAATGCCTGTTTGTCCCACTAAACCTTTTGGAACAAACCCTGGATTCATAATTCTCCCACTCAATGATCATCAACTCTTTGGACGACTCTGAATCAGACTACGCTAGCACCTTCTGTTCAGGCCTCCTTCAGTTTAAATTGACCAAAAAGAAAAAAAGCTCAATTTGCAGCTGGAAAGCGAACCAGAACACTAGTACCAACCAAAAGATCTTACTTCCCATTCCTGGCCAAACTCCAGTGACTCCACAGGAGAATAAGTCCACTTCAAAATCCTATGCCTGATCTGCAAGCACTTAATGGACACTACTTCTGCCTACCTCTGTGAAAACGAATTCCATATCCTATTTACATTAACCTCTCATATCTGTGTCAAACTAGCTCCTTTGCACTGTTGGCAACAGATGTATTGGATTAGATGTAGGGCTGTTATCTCAAGTACCAGTCTCTCTCATCTCTTCCATATAGGTCTTCATCCTCTTCTTCGTCTGGAAAGTCATAAACACCCACCTCATGCCCCCTGCCAGCCCTTCCCTCCCCAGGTTGGCTTTGCTAGCAAGGAGCAATACCACTTCTGAGGTTCACCAATAACTCCTCCTTCATTCCATCAGTCTTTCTTTACGTCTCTCTTGACAGCACAACTGGAAGGTATAATGCTACAAGTCCTTTACCGTATGCATTGGAGAATTTGACTCTGCTTTGAGGACTGTGACTCTGTCCCATGGTATTGGTTGTTTGGCGTATCATTCTACTTCCTATGGATTGCTTACATAAAAACGACCCTCTTTGCATTTTTTTTGTTTGCTGCAAAAGGCTTTTTGTTATGTTTTTGTCAGTCTAGAGTATGAGCCTGACCATAAGTTGCCCCCCAATCTCCACTTTGCTTTTCATGCATTGAGTGGCGTGACCACATCATTGACGTCCTGACTCGTGAGACGCCAGCGTCCTTCTGTTGCTTGCCAGTGCATGCCGTGTCAGTGTTCACTGCAGCTCCTGTGAGGCTGTCTCACTGTGTGCACCCATGGAGCTCAAGACAGGTGATTGAATACAAATCACAGCGCCCTACTGGCTGCTCTTAGCCAGGTCTTGCCCAGCAGCTTTTCTGCCGCTGGGCGTTCCTGTTGGTTCTGTAGCCACTCCCCTTTGGTTTATCCAGAAACGGTAGCACTATCTCCCTTACTAACACCACCGTTACAACTGCCACCACCGTCATTACCACCAACTGTTTCTAGTAAAACGGCTGCCACCACCACTAGTGCCAGAACCATCATTACCACCGCCACCATTTCCACCATTGCTATAATTAGTACCTTACCAACAATGGCTCATCCATTGCTACCATCAAAGATTATAGGTCAGGTTATCAGCCAACGTAGGTATATGCATGGACAGATGCTCTTGGTTCATCAGAGGTATTGCCCGTGCTTGTTCTCTTGTGCTGCCGGCCAGGGCGCGTCTTCAAAGGTTTGAATTTACCTTCCCGAGTTCCCTTTTTGTGTAGTGTGTGCATTACACATGCAGTAAATACGGGAAATCGCCTTGAGACGACGTGATCTTTGTACACGCCAGCAAAACATATAGCTCTGAACAAATAGTGTAATATTTAGCCAGGGGAAAAGTGCAATGATCCAAACTGTAGGATTCTGGAATAAAGTTTAATATCACTAGGCTGGGAAAACAAAGGTTTGGACTCTTCATGTTGTAGCCATCCGATGTTTAATTGTTTAGCTGGAATTTGAGAATTGATTGCCTACTGTACAGGCACATTCAAGAAAAGCAGTGTAGGTCAAGTCTTGCAGGGTGCTAAAAATATGGTTGCCCAGCAACAATAGCCAATTATCAAACTTTGCTGGTAATGCACAAAGAGCAGCCATAAACCCCAAGCAAAATGAAACCAGCAGAACTGCGTCTATTCTTCCTTCCCCATAAACCACCGTGCAGCTGCCTTGTTATTGAGCCCGCCAGTGACATTTAGAAGAGAAAACGCAAAAAACAAATTGCTTTATGGTGGTCTCAGGCAGATCTCATTAGGGCATTTTTCGGTGCAACATTTATTTTACAAGAGCAGCGCTGATATTTCACATTTAGTAAAGAAAGGGGGAGGGCATCTTCATTTCACTTTAAACATACGTTTAATTTGCTGCATGTCTTATGTCCCAAACTAAAGTGAACACATTGAGAAAATGAAAATAATGAAATAGTAAGTGGACAGTGTAATGTTCTGGGCCCTAGGCCCACATGCTAGAATGAATGACTTCACAGACACGGGTAGGTAGGGCAGAGAACTGGCCACGAGCAGGGACCCTTTTATTGACAAGGTCACCGGACCAGTGACACATGTATTGGATGGGTGTGGGGTGGCTGGAAACTGCTGCATGTCAGTCAGGGCACTACATTCCTTCACAAATCCAAATGAAAGGACAAGAAGTCCAACCTGTGGGAATAAACAAAATAAACTAGACATCACTGAGTCTCTCAGTCTCTAGAGTCAATGAGTTGGATAGCCATGGACAAATTAACAAGTGCAGCTGGGGGCACCCGGACAGCACCTCTCACATCCATAATTTAGCCATCTGATTCTCGGCATGAACACAGGTGTGGATTGAGTCCGGAACCTTAAACGGCCTGTCCACCCATACAGTGTTGGTTGGTCCTGCCTGCGCTCCTGGTGGTGTGGTTGATGTCAACAGTTCAAAATGGGTGGCATCAGTAGCATCGGCATAGTCTGCTGCAGAGCTTTCTCTTGGGGTGTCTTGAGATAGATGGCAGACAGGCCCTTACTTTTATTTTAATGGGGAGTAGTGCCAGTCTCCTCCTCCCAGCATCAGTGGTGGTACCTCTCTTATTGGCTCCTGGCAGGTAGCCACGCTCTTTCCTTCACGCTTGCATACTCTGCTCTTTGCTGGCTCCATGCAGGCCTGTGTCTGTTCTCTTGTTGTGATGGCGGTTTGCTACCAGGGGCAGTATGATGCTCTCTTCCCCCTTCACAGAGAAAGCCAGTCTTATCACACCGATAGTCAGCTTTCTGACAGCATGCAGTGGCTGACCACCGGGGGGCTTGCAGCACCCTCTCAGCCAGTTTCTGGTCTCTTACAGCCACAGGCTCTGCTGTAGCACGGGCAACGGGAAGAAGTTCACACCACTACCCAGATCTGGAGAGCTTGTGCAAAGGGAAAAATAGCTGAAGTTCAGGTTTGATATTGTGCATTTGACCATTTCCGATGTATTGTGGGCAGAGACACGAGCCTGGAGCCTCTCATGTCCATACCACTCCTACCTGCGGATTCTGCCACTGAGGGCAATGTCGGTCACTGTAGTCGGCCACTCTCCGTTTCACTGTGTTTTCTCTGCCTGGGGCGATGTTGCAGGGGCACTTCAGGCTCTTTGCCATGCCCGGCGGCAGGGCGTCTTGTACATTGTAAATGTGATTGCTCCATCGAGCCCACCTCTTTGTGAGCGGTGTGTTCTGCCTCTGGTCTCCAGGGCTCGATGCAGTGAGCGACCGCTCTGTGGCATTGCAGCCACCCCTCCCAGGCTGCGGCTGATGCTCCATGCTTTTTCCTGATGCTGCATGCTTTTTTGCCCACGCGGGCACCGGGGATGCAGATGCGGGGGTGGATCCCTCAGTGTAGATGTAGCCTCTCTTACTCCTACAGACGGATCATGGCTCACAACCAAGAGAGCTGTTGCCAGAGATCTCTTGTCTTCCCAGTAGCAGTGGCAGGCAGGGGATCCCAGGGGCGTGCAGTGCTCTTAGCACCCACCCTGGCTGTTCCTCACTGCCTCGGGCTCCAGTCTAGCGAGGGAAGTAGAGAGCTGCTATTCTACCACTGGGGCTCAGGTGAGTTGTGTGGGGGAAAGGTTGGTTCTGGTTTGCAGGCATCAGCCACGTTTTACTGGTGTCGCCTGTGTTGAATGAGTGTAAGTCCAGCTCACAGGAGTGGCTACACGTCCGGCAGAACACTACAGACAGTAGGCGGAGTGCATTTCCCTGATTCTTTATGGAACAGCACTTTCTGGCCTGTAAACTTGGGATCTTCACCTAACCTGATCAATGTTATAAAAACCTTAGGACTTCAAATTGACAATCTTTTCTTTGAAGACAAAAATGAACGCTGTAGTATCTGCATACTCCTACCCATTAAACATAATCCATCATTTTCATGATTGACTGTCGATGCCTATCTGGACTTGAATGAAAATAATTGTTCAGGCTTCAATTGATCGATAATACAGCAATAAGGATAGCTCTTAGAAGATGCAAATTCAAGCACGTCACTGAAGCCTGGGCTTCCACCTAAGTAAAGGGTACTTTTTAGAGCTTTACACCTTTCCCATTAAGTGATACTATTTGCTCTCATGATCTACTTTATCAAATATACTCCTAGTGTGTTTTGCGATCTGCCATGGAGGTTAGAGAAATTGTTCCTCTTTAAAAAAAAAAAAAAAAAAAAAACAAGGGGAAAATCTTTTTCAGTTTGAGCCTCTGAAGAGTGGAACAACTAACAAGTGCCCTCCATTTGATTATGAAGTATTTTCAAATAATGTAAACAACCTATATTTTTGCCTAAATGTAAAGTCATTTCTGACCTACCTGTTAAGATACGTTCCAAATAGCCTGTGAGACACTAATATTATTTCGTTCCTTACTTCTCTCGCTCTCATAGCACCAAAATTCCTCCGTGGTGCATGTGTCTAAGAAGTATTTAATTCATTTGTTCATTAGTAACTGTTGTGATATTGGTAATTGGCTTGCGTTGATAAGGGGTTGATGGTGGTATTTATCAGTATTGGTATTGCTGATAATAGTGATGGCTATGGTGATGAGGTGATGAGGCCATTATGTTACTGATTATCTTATGGTGGTGTGGTATTGATAACTGTGGTATATACTTCCATTGTACCTATATTACAAACACCTCCTGCTTGCTTTTTTGTCTGTCATTTCGGGGCTGCCTAACCTCAAGATGGACTTCTGCTATGATGAAGAAAAATAAATTATTCGGTCAGGTTAGATTCAGCCATGCAGACAACTCGTGACAAAATTAAAACGAGCATTTGCAATGCAATAGATCATGCAGATTTCGACCAAGTAATGGCAACAGCGCCAACGAGAAAAAAAAAAACATGAGTGGAAACTGAGAAATGACAACTTAGCAAAATACAATAAAGTTAGCTTTAAAAATAA
This sequence comes from Pleurodeles waltl, assembly GCF_031143425.1. NCBI lineage: Eukaryota > Metazoa > Chordata > Amphibia > Caudata > Salamandridae > Pleurodeles > Pleurodeles waltl. The sequence goes on from NC_090439.1 coordinate 1,022,765,322, forward strand.
AAACTTGCAATTTTGTTTGTCCTGCTAGGCACGTGTTTGCTAGTCACAAGCCTTCTGTTTGCTGGGCAATAGAAGTTAGAACAAAGTAGTACCTTGATCACTTCAGGAGCAGCGGACGGGCACTAATTAAGTTGCAATCAATTAGTGCTTGATCCCTGCTCCACACGGAGGAACACAAATGATGCCAGACATGCCTTGACAAATTACAAGGCTGTAAAGAAGAGTGCCATGCAAACCAACAAATGGTGAGTGATAGACGGGCTCCAAGCCCTTTGCTGGACACAGCAGCATCTCGCGTACATGACGTATGCACAAGCGCATGCACACGCAGGCCCAACCCTACAAATGGCTGCTGTAGTAGAAAAAGTATACAGCGAATGGTTGGGATAAAGGTTTCAATGTGACAAAAAAGTATGATGGTTAATTCTTCTTTTTAGATGTGAAATAGTTGCACATGCATTGCAGTGCAGGCACTCTGTAGGAAATGTAATGATACACCAAACAGTCAGTACCATGGCAGACATTCAGAAATACGTTTCTGGACTGACCTAAGATATGGTGACAATGTGTCAAACCAATGTCTGAAAGAGACTTATCCAAGCAAGTCAAAGGTTGAAGGGTGCTGAACCAAAGCTTACACTGTGTATATTCCAAGTAGTATTTCTCTTAGACAACTGTGCTGCTGAGCAGGACCGAAAATGGAGGGTGAGCAGATGTTTCTATGTCAGATTCATTCTAGCATCTATAATTGTAATTTTGTTCACCTTTAACATTTCTAGCAGAAGTAACAAGTAAAGTTCCCAGAAGTGATGTATTGAAATAAATTGATATCATGTATACATTAACTAGCAGTTGCAATGAACGGGTTATGATTGTGACCATAACTTAAATTATTTGGAACACAATCATCCTTTAATTATGGGGTGATCGCTTTGTTCTGCATTTACATTTATTGAGTCCCAAATTTGTGAGATTGCCCTCCTTGTGTAGGGATATTTGAATTTTATTTCTTTGAAAATTCCCACCTTTACATCTCGTATTATACCATGGAGATAACCAGATCATAGCCTGTTTATGTCTAAATGTCCAAAATTAGTTGAAGTGTTTGGGCTCCAAGCAAATAAAAACAATACACAAGGAATCAGTGCAGTAGTTGATGCATATGACATAGTGTTACTCGGAGTCTTATGATGTGATGTTGAGTAACTCGACACTGGTGTCTGCTTGAATCCCAAACTGTGTTTCTACATCGGATAATGTCTGGTTGTCAATGTTTAGGGAGGAACTGTGACCCTTTTCAACATCTAAGTTTGCGGCAGTTCCTGTCTTTGATGTTGGTCAAGTTGACTGGCAAAGTCGGGAGTGATAAGATTGATGATGGCTCTTGTGCTATTTTCTAGTCCTAGGTATCCCCCTTCAAGAGATTTTAGCATCTCCGTGGACAAGGGTTCTCTACAAAGTCCGTGTAGGATCCCTGTTGGACTTCTGCTTGTCTTTGCAATTGAGGTTCACCACTTTCCTCTAAGGCGAATGTCTTCTCTGTCCTTAAGCGTTCCCTTGGACATATTTATACAGAAGTCACATTTTTTGGTAGAATATCATGATGGTATGCAAATCACACAGAATGAACATAAATCATTTGCTTCTTTTCTCCCCTACAAGAGATGCACTTCACAAACAGTGAAGGCATGGTTTCTCTTGAAGCAAAAATATTTCACATGAAAAGTTATTAAAAAAAAAAAAAAAAAAAAATCGGAAAAGCTTCACGAATGGAAAATATATTGAATAAAGTAAGAAATAATCGAAAACTGAATGAAAATTCTCTTTAAACAGGATGATAAAATCCATAACGGTGTTCCCAGCCAGTAAAAACGTGACTTTCTGAAGCAGATGCTAGTAAAAGGCATGTTGTGTGAGGGAAGCTGCTAGCTCCTTCAAAAACTATTCATTTTTTCCGTTTAGTTATCAGGGCTGGTTTTCAGACAACATTTCCTTCATTTTCTTTGGGTTTTTATTAGTTCCCTGGCAGGAAGGTTAGGATTTATGCAGTAGTATTCCCTTGTGCAAAATGTTTTTTTATTTATTTGGAGTCCTAACACTTAATATTTTTTTACAAAATGTAACTTCAGATAGGCTAACATGTGGGAATCAGGATTTTACATTGCCAGATGTACTCTTAAAAGTTTTCAAATATGTGCCATAGTGCGTTCCCCCTTCCATGCAAACAGGCAGCAATATTCTAACATTTAGAAATTGCAGATAGCCACGATACAGTGCTTTGAATACCAATCAGTAACTTTTCCTTCTGTGAGGTATGAAGGATGTCTGTGCACTCTTTCTGTGGACATGCTGTGTTGTATTTAGGACAAAGTTTTAAGGTATTGGTGGGGGATGGTGGGTCTTGGAAGGGTTTGGGCATTCCAGTGGTTTTTGGAATGGCTTCCCAGTCGAGTAGTGCCGGCAGTCAAAAATCACTACTGTCCAGGTACTAAGAGGTTTGGAGATGGTGGGCTGATGAAAGGCTTCTTGTAGATTGTAGAAAGAGAGAGTTAGAAGCCGATGCACAAAGCATCAATAGTTTAAAAATACAGTAATATGGAAATGTAAGCATTTCATCTACCTCACTGCTACATAGCCTTAATAAGGGACACAGCGGTGAGGTTTTTCTGTGCTGCCTTTTCTGAGTGCTAACAGTCTGTGTTGATGTCTTTTGAAACTTGTGGCTTCTTGGGTCAGTGGTCTGCACTGGAGTTTACTCCCTTGCTGAAATTGGCACTTGGGTCATTTAGTATTTGAACTGTTCAAAAGCAATGACAAGGTTGATCTCCTCTGGAGAGCTTTAATAAAAGGGAAATATCATGATGGTCAGGAGATGACCACTGTGAAAATCTACTATTCAAAAGAAATTAGATCATCTCATTGAATGTTTATCAGTATTTTGCTGCTTGAATGAAGATGGAAAAAGGAAATGAAAACACTAGAAATGGTATGTGCGCCTACTGACCGAAGTGCCTGCGGTAGGTTTCTGTGCTGCTGTGTCGAAGTGTTACCACAACCTGCCTAGATTTAGTACCGGAGTCAGGAATGTGAAGAGAACTGCACTGAGAGCCAGATTAGGGATAGATGTTAATGTTGAATATCCTGAGACCAAATCCAGTGGTTCACTCGCTCCATAACCAAAGTCCTCTTCTCTTTTGCTGACGCTTTATTTGCTTCTCCCCCAACTAAAGGCTTCGATCTGCTTCCTCTAATCTGCTGGTCATTCGTCGCCTCCAGCACAGGTGCCTAGGAGGCCAATCATTCTCAGTGATAACTGCCACCTACTGGAACTCCCTCACTGCTCTTGTGAGCATTCAGGAAGAAAGTAGTCTGTTTAGCTCCCATAGGCGATTTCCAGTGCCAGGAATCCACGAACCAAGGTATCAGCCACGTTCTAGAGATTATATGTATTCTTGAATTTAGAGGATTTGTGTCCTTGTCGAAGTAAACGGCTCGGTCGCAGGTGAGGGGGTAACGACAAGGGCAATTAGGTGGCTTTCTTTTGCATTAGATGAAGGAAGGGTTCGTCGCCAGGGAGAACCTTTGTAAACTAATAGATGATTAAATGTAGAGAGCAAAATACGGGTAGGTTATTACGGGTGTCTCTGGTGGAAGCTTAGAAGGCATGCCAACATTTTATTAAAATGAACAAGGGAAAAAAACATAGAAATTCACTGAAAAAACAAAGATTACAGGGATGGTATAGTTAGGAAATAAAATTAAAACCACCCATAAAAATTAATTCAAATAGCACCACAGAAATTCAGCAGTTATTTTTATGGTTAGCTCAAGTAACTATAACTTGTGTCCTAAGGTAACTATCCCTGTAACTTATTTTGTGTGAAAATATATAAATATGTATATCTCTCTCTCTATATATATATACATATATATATATGTATATATATAGAGAGAAACACATATATACACACACACACTTCAGTTATAAAGTGACAGGAAATGATCTTTCCTTTAATCAAATCTACTTGACTCTCCTGTTTAGTCTGACACAGTTCCAGTTTTTAAAATTTGTTATTTTGCTCTGATTCCTCTTGTGTTGCATCTGTTCTGTCAGTGATCCTGACAGGGGCTTCATACCTTCAGAATCATCCTGCTTACTTTTCAGATGCAACCACTATTCCAACTTTGCTGTGAGTCCTCTCCACGAATCCGTTAGATCACATGCATCCTTGTAATCTTAGAATCTCAAAATGCTACTAAATTCCAACCAAATCAAGGCTCCTAGAATCTGTTCATATGTTATGTGAAATGAGAATTTTATTTTTCCAGTAGATGTCTTCTATAGGTTCATGGCCAGTCATGGGAAACCATAGTTTGACCTTGTTTTTTGCCGCAGATTATCAGGGTTATCATTGCAGTCTGTATCTTTCAGAATTAAAACTGTGATTGCGTCTGTACTTATTTGGTCTTTAACATTTCATTTATAAGGGGACACGTTAGAGGTTCGATAGACCTTTTGACTACACTTAGAGCGATCCCTCCATAAATCCCAAATACATCGCAATTACAGCATCATAATCAATAAGCATCATCAAATATTCTTTGGAGTCAGTAATCTTTACACACCATGACCCATTTGGTCACGAATAACCACACCTTTATGTAAAGTTAGAATGTTTATTAACCTATATTAACAATGCTAATATCACGTAAATTAGCCTCAAAACCAACTGATCAACATATAAGAATAATAGTGGTTGACCAAATCTTCTAAAGGATCTCAATTTAGCTAACACTTTGACAATTGGGCATTCAAGAGTCAGAGTACAAAGTAAAAGCAAGAACAACTGCGAAATAGAGATAGCATACACCTAGATTCAGCAGGTGAATGACATCAATTCTTTGTTATTACCAAGTTAACATTTCAGGGCTCCCTAACTAACCTTCTGATTAGAATAGCATGTTTGGACTTCATGCAAAACAATTTATTCAAAGTTAATTTGGAAAACATCTAACGATGGCTATATCAAAATTAGCAGTTGGTACCTAGAATCAAAAGACAAACTTACAACAAAAACAAATAGCATTCTGTTATACCTCTCTTCATATGGATCAGCAAGCCGCGATTATCATTGTCAGTAGGACATCAGTTCGTCCAGCATCAGCAATGGGCAGTGAAAGGGGATGATTCAGTTACGGGGTCTGTAAACTACCTGAACCATTTAAGAAGCAATGTCTAAGGCATCAGCATTCAGCATCAGAATTTTAAGTAATAAAGTTAAAGATTGAAAATACCATCAGGAACTGTTCAGCTTCTCAAACAGAATAATAAAAAAATAAGTGCCTTTCTCCTCTGTGCAGAATCACATTAAAAAAACTTCACACATTGCCATTAGTCAGGAAATCATACATTTACAATTAGTCCAATAAGGATTAAAACTCAAATCTAAGATATAACTAAACTGTCTTTCACATGTCGATGCCTCTTCTGTTCCACTGCTCCAGTTCGTCAGGAAACATTTTTGTTTCGGTCCGTACTTCGGTCAGTGCATCCATTGTTAGCTCCTGGGAACATCTGCTTTCTCGCGTATTAAACTATACAGTGTAACAGCTACTAGTACAAGATATTCTAGCAAGCAGTTCTCATGAGAAAGTTAAAGACATTTTGCTAACGTTTGGTCAACACAGTTTGAATAATACATGATTTAATTTTGCTAACCATGCATTCCCAAGATTTTATTTAGACATTGCAGTTAATATGAGACTGTGCAGACTAGGCCCAAACTTCGCTAACTTAAGGCCTTTGGTTATTAGAGCAAATACATAACTTGTAATCATTAATATAACACACTGATATATTTTTCTTACTTCAGGTACTTCAATTAGTATTATTATTCATTTTAATAAAGACACTTTGTAACGGATGGTGGCCACTCAAGTGGGCACCTTTTCCAAGTAGTGTGTTTTTCTCTATATGTAGTGCTTTCCTCTTATCTAGTTTCTAAGCACCAACATAACACAACAGAAATGCACTTCTGAGGTCAAAGAAGACTTTTATTGTTGTTAATTCTTCCTCAACCACAATATTTATGAATGACGAATTAGTAGCTTTCAAGTCCGCGTTAATCAAACAAAATATATCAGTTTGCAATATACACAGCAGGTTATATTTATAAGATATTGAATGCAAAGCAAAACAAATACTTCACCGTGTGGGAACTATTCACAGCTTCATCTTTCTAAGGTCTGCAAGCTGATGACCCCTGTCAGCCGCGAGAAAGAGATTCATCTACCCACACGGGATTGCTGGCAGCTGGCGCCAAGCTCCAGCACGAGGTCCGGCAGATTCGAATCTGACCCTCTGCAGCCTGTTACATTCGTTACATAGGTGTGCCCCCTCCTCTCAGACCTGGGAAACTGAGCAAGCCTTTTGGAGACTGGCCAGGTCTCCAAGACTACTCCTGTTCCCAAGCTCAAGCGAAGAGAAAACAACACCCATGTACTCTCTCTTATCATGTCTAGTCTACTGTGAGAAAAACATCTTGGTTCATCTGGTGCAAAAACACAGCTTGGAAAAATACAGCTTGGATTCTCAACTGCAATGTCTAACTCCACGTTAAAGGCAATAGGCAGCTAACCTAGATATCAAATGCAATGTCATGTTAAAGGCAATAGGCAGCTAACCTAAATATCAAATGCAATGTCTAGTGTCATGTCAAAGCCAATAAGCATCTAAGCTGAATACAAAATGCAATGTCTTATATCATATCAAAGCCCATAGGCAGCTGAGCTGAATACAAAATGCAATGTATAATATGTCAAAGCCAATAGGCAGCTGAGCTGAATACAAAATGTAATGTATAATATCATGTCAAAGCCAAAAGGCAGTTAAGCTGAATACAAAATGCAATATATAATATCATGTCAAAGCCCATAGGCAGAATATCTAATAGCATGTCAAAGTCAATAGGCAGCTAAATTGAATACATCATGTCAAAGCCAATAGGAATGCAATGTCAAAGCCAATAGGCGGCTAGACTGGATACAGCATGTCAAAGCCAATAGGCAGAATACAGAATGTAATGACTAATGCAATGTCAAAGCCCATAGGCGGCTAAACTGAATACAGAAAGTAATGGCTAATGCCATGTCAAAGCCAATAGGCGGCTAAACTGAACAAAACATACCATGTGCTACTGGTGAACATTGAGCAACTAATATGCGCAGTGGTGAAACACAAAGTCATTGGTCAAAACAAAATTTAACAAATGGCAGTACATTCCGCCCTTTGACCAATGAATTTTTGTTTCACATATCTCTTGTTTCAAACAAAAACAAAAACATCAGCACAAACAAAAAAACATTATGATCAAAGCAATCCCTGTAAAGCAATAGAAGTGAATTAACACATTGATTTCATAACCTTTCACATCAGATACATCTACATAGAAAAGACTGGGCAATTTTTATACTCTGAATGAGTCTCTAATTCAACAGTGTTAGCAATTTGATGTGGCATGAGTTCTGCTCATGTAAAGGTGCACGGTCCATCTAAAAGGTTCGCTGGAAGATAAGCAAAAGTCAGAGTTCCATACGAGAAGGAAAAAAAAAAAAAAAAAAAAACACAGCTTAGTTCCAGTGGAAGAATGCAATCAAACAAGTTGAACTTGAACTGAAGGCGCAGTTTGCGCAAAATGGATCCATGGTGCTGGCACTTTACTCAGCCAGGTTCAGGTTGGGGATTCGGTCCCTTCCCCGACCCCACACGCACACACCGGAAGGGGGACCACACAGCACACTCAGGGACAGTGGCGAAACGTGGTAGGATCTGCAAAAGAAACAAGTATGACTTTTCTTGCAAATAACATTTTTCATTTAAACTGCACCCTTCCTCTTTCTTTCCCTGTATTATAATCATCAGGACGTTTTTGAGGCCCTTTGTTATATTTTCTGCAGGGTCTGGAGGATCACTTAGGGCTTCAGCCCACACATCAGCACTGAGGTTTTTATCTGCTGCACCACAGCTTCCCTTTTCTTGCACTGTCAGAAGGGCTGGGGCAGACTCATTCTTTACCAAACCTCCATTCACTGCATTTTTGTCAAGTTGGGCCATTCTGTCTCCAATTTGTATGAATGAATCAGATTCTTTTCTAGGTATCAGCATAATTTCGATTTTTCCTTGGTAATTTGCAGCAATCACTCTCCCTAAAACCTGATCACTTTGCCATTCCTGTCCTGGTAACGTTCCTCTCCCCAACTGCTCTGTGACTGCTTGCATGACAGATTGCTTTTGGGCGTACTGCACAGTTTTTATCAAATCTAGGGGAATGTGCATCTCTCTCATCTCTGCCCACCTGTAAGTGGCTTTTTCTCTCAGCTGTTCACATTTCTGGGGCACCCACTTAGCCATCCCCACTAAGGCAGAATTCTGGGTGTACACTTCTCTCTCTGAATTTTTCTCATTAACATCTGCAAGGTAATTGAACCAGTTAGGTACAAGCCATGTGGCTAAAACATTATCAAAGAACCAAAAATCAACATAAAAATGACACATCTCACGTAGCTCTTGCTTTAAAATCTGACACACATTATACAACGCTGTTTCTTCTACTGTGCCAGAAAACAACATTTCAGTCAATGAATCATTAGTAAAACAAACATGCTTTTTATCTTCAGTAGACACGAATTCAAATGGTGCACACAATTTCATTGGTAATTCTTTTATCTGTGGTACTCTAGCCCTGTCTTGCAAGTACCAGATCCATTGTATGATTCTAGCTAGGGGCACTATTTTATTTCCTTGTTCTTGAATTACATGTACATAAGTATTTCCTTCTTGCACTGCGCAAAAACCTAAAGTCTGCATTATTTCATTTGCCAAATCACAAGCGCGCAGCTGCATATTATTTTTCACAGTGACCATATACAAAAGTGTTGGGATTTCTCTCAAATGAGGGCTATTCTTTTTCCAAAAATCAAACAAGCTAATGAAACTCGGGGTGTCTTGCTCTAAAATCCTTCGTTTTACTTGTGCATTTTGCAACGGTAACTCGTAAATCACATTCTGGTCTCTCTCGTCCGTGTTATCAGTTAAGGAATGCATTTTGTCTGCCAAAAACCCTGGCTCACACGAAAACTCAAAGCAGCTCGGAGCTGTCTTAACCCCCTCATTACTGGAATGGGACAAGAAAGATTCTTCATTTTTATAACTTTCAGCATTATTTTGAATTATTGTATCCTGGCTAATTTGCTCACGTAAATTCCTATTTTCATGTTCCAACTTCCTACATTTCTCCTGCATTTCTCTGTAAGCAGATAAAGGTATCCAGACCTTTCTGTCATCATTACTTCCAAAAGACACGTTTTCTACATATGTACAACAGGAATTATTTCTCAAAACACCATCAGGCATTTTAGCTACACATGCATTTTCTTCTGTAATTCCCCAAACAGAAAACAATTCACAGTTTTTCTTAGCACCATCAGGCAGTTTATCAACACATGAATTCTCAGACATGGTCTGCCGTGCTACTGTGATTCTCCAAAAACAAACAATTTCTGTAATTCTCCAAACAACAAAAAAACAATTACACTTTTAAAGTGTGCACTTAGAAATCTACCAACTCGTCAACACCCTCTTAATCACCTCTTAATGACCGACCCCACTTCTGGTACCAATTGTAGTGCTTTCCTCTTATCTAGTTTCTAAGCACTAACATAACACAACAGAAATGCACTTCTGAGGTCAAAGAAGACTTTTATTGTTGTTAATTCTTCCCCAACCACAATATTTATGAATGACGAATTAGTAGCTTTCAAGTCCGCGTTAATCAAACAAAATATATCAGTTTGCAATATACACACAGGTTATATTTATAAGATATTGAATGCAAAGCAAAACAAATACTTCACCGTGTGGGAACTATTCACAGCTTCATCTTTCTAAGGTCTGCAAGCTGATGAACCCTGTCAGCCGCGAGAAAGAGATTCATCTACCCACACGGGATTGCTGGCAGCTGGCGCCAAGCTCCAGCACGAGGTCCGGCAGATTCGAATCTGACCCTCTGCAGCCTGTTACATTCGTTACAAAGGTGTGCCCCCTCCTCTCAGACCTGGGAAACTGAGCAAGCCTTTTGGAGACTGGCCAGGTCTCCAAGACTACTCCTGTTCCCAAGCTCAAGCGAAGAGAAAACAACACCCATGTACTCTCTCTTATCATGTCTAGTCTACTGTGAGAAAAACATCTTGGTTCATCTGGTGCAAAAACACAGCTTGGAAAAATACAGCTTGGATTCTCAACTGCAATGTCTAACTCCACGTTAAAGGCAATAGGCAGCTAACCTAGATATCAAATGCAATGTCATGTTAAAGGCAATAGGCAGCTAACCTAAATATCAAATGCAATGTCTAGTGTCATGTCAAAGCCAATAAGCATCTAAGCTGAATACAAAATGCAATGTCTTATATCATATCAAAGCCCATAGGCAGCTGAGCTGAATACAAAATGCAATGTATAATATGTCAAAGCCAATAGGCAGCTGAGCTGAATACAAAATGTAATGTATAATATCATGTCAAAGCCAATATGCAGTTAAGCTGAATACAAAATGCAATATATAATATCATGTCAAAGCCCATAGGCAGAATATCTAATAGCATGTCAAAGTCAATAGGCAGCTAAATTGAATACATCATGTCAAAGCCAATAGGAATGCAATGTCAAAGCCAATACGCGGCTAGACTGGATACAGCATGTCAAAGCCAATAGGCAGAATACAGAATGTAATGACTAATGCAATGTCAAAGCCCATAGGCGGCTAAACTGAATACAGAAAGTAATGGCTAATGCCATGTCAAAGCCAATAGGCGGCTAAACTGAACAAAACATACCATGTGCTACTGGTGAACATTGAGCCACTAATATGCGCAGTGGTGAAACACAAAGTCATTGGTCAAAACAAAATTTAACAAATGGCAGTACAATATATTAATCAAGTTCTATGCAAATTCATAATCTTTTTCGTTGCAGGTTATCAGGGTTATCATTCCAGTCTGCATCTGTAGGAATTATAACCTGCATGCAAAGTGACTGATAGAGACCCTCCAGCGTTTGCACTTCAGCCTGGCTCATTGTAGGCCTCTTGATTGAGGGAGCTCAATATCCATTTTACATTTGTGTGAGAACCTGACATTGAGGTGAACTTGATTAGAGCAGTGGTTGCCTGCATTTATAGTGATCATTTAGTCTCTTTACCTTAATTGTGACAGACAATTGGCAGACCTGATTGATGAGACTAAAAGTAAGGTGTGTCTTTCAAAAGCTGATATTAAACGTCTTTAATTACTGTTAGCCTTTCTATAATGTTGTTACTGACTTTTTTTTCTGCTTTTTACATGCTTTATTCGGCCCTTGAACCTTTGAAAGGATTCTTTGTCGAAGTATAAATGACATGGTCTATTCAGAATATAACATGCAGAAGCAGGGATTGGAAGAATAAGTGACCTCTCCTGTTACCTTCTCTGAAGGCAAAATCTGTTTATTACGTGTTCATGACTGCTCAATTTATCTAGATCGACGAATCAAAGGTTTCGTGATTGTAAGGAAATGCCTTCCTTGGCATGGTTACCCCCACACTTTTTGCCTTTTGTTGATGCCATTTATGATTGAAAGTGTGCCGGGACCTTGCTAAACAGGCCCCAGCACCAGTGTTCTTTCCCTAAACTGTACCTTTGTTCCCACAATTGGCACAGCCCTGGCGCACAGATAAGTCCCTTGTAAATGGTACCCCTGGTACCAAGCGCCCTGTGGCCAGGGAAGGTCTCTAAGGGCTGCAGCATGTATTATGCCACCCTGGGTAGCCCTAACTCAGCACATGCACACTGCCTCACAGCTTGTGTCTGCTGGTGGGGAGAAAATGACTAAGTCGACATGGCACTCCCCTCAGGGTGCCATGCCCACCCATCACTGCCTGTGGCATAGGTAAGTCACCCCTCTAGCAGGTCTTACAGCCCTAAGGCAGGGTGCACTATACCACAGGTGAGTGCATAGTTGCATGAGCACTATGCCCCTACAGTGTATAAGCAAAACCCTAGACATTGTAAGTGCAGGGTAGCCATAAAGAGTATATAGTCTGGGAGTCTGTCAGTTACGAATGCCACAGTTCCATAATGGCTACACTGAAATCTGGGAAGTTTGGTATCAAACTTCTCACCACAATAAATGCACACTGATGCCAGTGTGGGATTTATTGTAAAATACACCCAGAAGGCATCTTAGAGATGCCCCCTGAATACCAGTCCAACTCCTAGTGCTAGGCTGACCAGTTTCTGCCGGCCTGCCACAACCAGATGACTTTCTGGCCACATGGGGTGAGTGCTTTTGTCACTCCGTGTCCAAGAACAAGGCCTGTACTGGGTGGAGGTGCTTCTCACCTCCCCCTGCAGGAACTGTAACACCTGGTGGTGAGCCTCAAAGGCTCATGCCTTTTGTTACAGCACCCCAGGGCATCCCAGCTAGTGGAGATGCCTGCCCCTTCGGCCACTGCCCCCACTGTTGGCGGCAAAGCCGGAGGAGTTAATGAGAAAAACAAGGAGGAGTCACCCACCAGTCAGGACAGCCCCTAAGGTGCCCTGAGCTGAGGTGACCCCTGCCTTTAGAAATCCACCATCTTGAGTTTGGAGGATTCCCCCATTGGCTACTGCCCTCCTGACCTAAACACACCCATAAATTTAGTATTTAGGGGCGACCCTGAACCCAGGAAATCAGATTCCTACAACTTAAAACAAGAAGGACTGCTGACCTGAAAGCCCCGCAGACACGACGGAGACGACAACTGACTTGGCCCCAGTCCTACCAGCCTGTCTCCAGACTCAAAGAACCTGCACAGCAATGCATCCGACAGGGACCAGCGACCTCTAAGGACTGCCCTGAACCCGAAGGACGAAGAAACTCCCCAGACCAGCGGGACTGTTGAAAAACTGCAATAACTTTGCAACTTTCAAAGAACTCTCTCTTCCCGCCAGAAGTATGAGACTTCACACTCTGCACCCGATGCCCCAGGATCGAGTTCAGGAGAACCAACACCGCAGAGAGGACTCCCAGGTGACTACGACGACGTGGGCACCCTGAGTCGACCCCCCTGAACCCCCCCAGCGACGCCTGCAGAGATGATCCAGAGGCTCCCCCTGACCGCGACTCCATGGTAACAAGGAACCAGATGCCTGGACCAAGCACTGCACCCGTAGCCCTCAGGACTGAGAGGAACCACCTACCTGTGCAGGAGTGACCAGTGGGCAGCCCTCATCTTAGCCCAGTCAGTGGCTGGCCCGAGAAGCACCCCTGTTCCCTGCTTGCATCGACTAAGTGACCCCCGGGTCCCTCCATTGCTTTCAATAGCAAACCCGATGCCTACTTTGCCTACTGCTCACGGCCGCCCCTGTGCCGCTGAGGGTGTGTTTTGTGGGCTTGTGTGTGTCCCCCCAGTGCTCTACAAAACCCCCTTAGTCTGCTCCCCCAGGACACAGGTACTTACCTGTAAGCAGACTAGGACTGGAGCACCCCTGTTCTTCATAGGCGCCTATGTGTTTTGGGCCCTCCTTTGACCTCTGCACGTGACCGGCCCTGTGTTGCTGGTGCTGTGGCTTTGGGGTTGCCTTGAACCCCCAACGGTGGGCTGCCCAGGCCCAGGAGACTGACTGTGTAAATGCTTTACTTACCTGAGAAACGTAACCAAACTTACCTCCCTCAGGAACTGTTGATTTTTGCAGTGTCCCCTTTTAAAATAGCTTATTGCCATTTTAACCTAAACTGTGTGTACTACTGTTTTAATTCAAAGTTCTATATTTACTTGTGTAAAGTACCTTGCATTTTATGTACTTACCTCAAATCTTGTGGTTCTAAAATAAATTAAGAAAATATATTTTTCTATATAAAAACTATTGGCCTGGAGTAAAGTCTTTGAGTGTGTGTTCCTCATTTATTGCCTGTGTGTGTACAACAAATGTTTAACACTGCCCTCTGATAAGCCTACTGCTCGACCACACTATCACAAAATAGAGCATTAGTATTATCTAATTTTGCCACTATCAAACTCTAAGGGGAACCCTTGGACTCTGTGCACACTATCTCTCACTTTGAGATAGTTTATACAGAGCCAACTTCCTACAGCGATCTTCTGATTATTTGCCAATCTACTTGCATGACTAGAAATATGTAGAAAAGTGCTGATGCCAGATAAGACTCATGGGTGGGAACTCAATGTAACATGAAGCTAGGGGCATAACTTGGGAGAGGGGTGTTTGGGGTGTTGCCCCCCCCCACCCCCACACAATAAACGTATTATCTGCGTGATGGTTGTGTGCCCGGACTCCCAGTCAGAAAGGCAGTGTTGGATTTTGCTTGGCATTAGCAGCTTTGGAGACAGTTGAAGTTTTAAGACCACATCCTCACACCCTTATAACTCTCTCTCTCTCTCCTGCCTCCCTCCCCTGTAACCACTTGCTACTCCTCAACTCCTGTGGAATAACACAAAAGTCATCCTTGTATGAGCAAAACCATACCTGTGTTCAAAAGCTAAATGTACCTAATTATGAAAATGTTGATTGGCACTCAGAAACAAGGTTGTGCAAAAATAATGTTGATCTTTGGGAAGGGACAAAGGTGGTGCTGTCAATAGCTCTGAGGTGGCACCCCATCTTCCCACCAGATCATGTAAAAAATATTTTGGTGAATAAAATCAGTACTAAACATTACCTGTTCGGGAACTCAAAAACGAACTTGCCAATGTGAGTCCTCTACAGGATAGCAGCTCTTAAAGCATCCTATTCCCCAATCCTGAGTCTTAGCACACAAATAGTTCTGTCTGAACAGAATGAGTAAGCAGGTAATTTTTAGTATTGATTCTATTTAGTAGAGTGATCACTAGTATAGTAGACTAATCGGATATCCAGGGAGGTCTCCAGTGGGAGAATAATACAATTTATACTAATACCCAAGTGAATTGGGAACTGGAGGGTAACAGTAGATTGAAGGACCCTAAAGGGTGGAGTAGTGGAAGAGTGCGTAACCAATTTTGGAAGGTGTCTATGAGGGTATCTCCCTCAGTAATTAGAGGTAAAATAGTGATGAGAACGTACGTAATCAGGGAGAAGGTGTCTTTTATGATAATAATATGTAGTTTTGACAAACACGGGTGGGGATATTCTTTGAATGAATTTGTGTTAGGAACCTAAGAACACAAAATACCAAAAATAAAACATGAAGCAAGTTTAGGTGTTCCATAACATACATAGAGTGACTTCACATTTTTGTTGTTTTGTTCTTAAAATTTCAGTCCTGAAGAAGCTGCATATATTGCGGCTAAACACGTTGGCTGAAGTTGTGAATCTGGTAGAGACTTCTAGTTGCAGATTCCATACCTTAGAATTTCCCACTGGCATCAGACTGGATCTGGAGATTTTTTCTTTGAGCAATACCCTTGCGCATCGGTAGGTGGCGTTGGTCGACTCTGCAGGCATTGTTGACATCATAATCGCTGTGATGACGTCGGGAGTAATATATAGACGCCGCCTTCGGAAAGTGTTGTCATTTTTTTTTTTTTTTTTTGGGCCACGCGCTGATCCAGAGAAGAGCTACCCTGTCTCTTTTTGACCGACTTTGACCGTTTTGTCGAGTTTTTGTGAGAAATTTGGTGCGTCGAGGATGTCCCCCGAAGACCGGTTTCAAGCCGTGCAAGGACTGTCATCGTACGATGTCGGTGACAGAGCCTCATTGGGTTTGTCTGTGGTGTCTCGAGCTCGACCACGACCCGAAGTCGTGCTCCGAGTGCTGGACCATGCACCCGAAGGCTTTGAGGGAGCAGTCCCTAAAGCTCATGACGGCCTGGCACTCGACTCTGTGTAAGTCCCGGTCTCGATTGAGAGGAAGGTCTTGAAACCGGTTGCGGAGCCATCACCACTCATCTTCTTCCAAGTCCTCGGGTCAGGGAAAGAAGACGTCGAAAAGATCCCATCGCTCTCCGACTTCGCCCCGTCGCTCGACTGACGCGGCGCGGGAGGCGCGTCCATTCACAAGGCCTCCGTCCTCTGCGTCTGTGTCGGCTCAGCACTTCCCTAAGTTTGCCGGAGCGACCCCCTCCCAGCTTAAAGAGTTTTATGAGGCCATAAGCCTCATCTTTGGGCAGACCGACCCCGATACGGCGCCTTCGGGCCCAAGGGGTTCAGATGAGGGGCCTTCGGGTTCCGCGCCAGCGGCTTTGGCTCCGTCCACTGAGGTCACCTCCGGATTCGCACACGAATCCGCACCGGCCACAGTCGCACCCTTGAGACCTTCCCCGGCGCCAGGTCGATAGTTGACGCTCCTGACGTCGGTAGTGCCCACTATCGACGTCAACCTGATTCTTATCCCCAATGACACTGACGCCGCCTTTGCCTTCGATGAGGCCTATCCGCCCCAGGTCGGATTTGGATCCTTTTTCTTATGGGTACGAATATGAGGTGGGATTGGAGGGGTCTCTGGTCCCTTATGAATACCAGGATGACCCATCTTTGGACTGGGCTCAGGAATTGGGCAATGCCAGTGGTCTGGGTACTTCTCCTGATGCTGGCATGCTGTCTCCTTCTACCGTGGCTACGGCGGAGGGAGCGACTTATGGTATGGTGGTCAGTAGGGCAGCTGAGGTCCTTGGTCTTGAGCTTCCCACTGTTGAGGTCAGGTCTAATCTCCTGACAGAGGTGCTTCAGCCTGGGGCTTCTACTTCAGAACCCCTTTTGCCATTTAATGAAGCCCTCACCGATGTCCTTTTGGGCATCTGGTTTAAACCCAACATAGGGGCTCCTGTGAATAGGACTATTGCACGCCGTCATCGGCCTGCTCCGAACGACCCTAAATTTCTGTCCCAACACCCCACGCCTGAGAGTCTTGTTACCCAGGCTTCCTCTTCTTCAGGCGCATTTCCTTCCGCACCCCCGGACAGGGACTCCAAAAGACTGGAACAGTTTGGCAAGAAGGTATTTTCTTCCTCCAGTCTTGCGCTACGGTCTGTGAACACCGCATGCCTTTTGGCCCGCTATTCCCACTCTTTGTGGGATACGGTTGCGCAAGTCCTGCCGCAGATACTGGAGGAGGCCGGTGCTATCGTCTTTCAAGCTGTGAACGATGGGAGAGATGCCGCAAAGTTCACAATCCATTGTGGGCTGGATACGACTGACTCTCTAGGCAGATCGTTTGCTATGATGGTGGACTTACGACGCCACGCCTGGTTGCGTACTTCTGGTTTTTCTGGGGCTGTCCAACAGTCAGTCATGGACATGCCCTTTGATGTCTTACATCTCTTCGGAGACAAAGCGGACTCGGCCCTGGAGAGATTCAAGGATTCCCGGGCTACGGCTCGGTCCCTTGGTCTTTCCTCTGCACCTCGCCTTCCACAGTTCGCTTTTCGCCCCTTTCGTGGCCACGGAAGGGGCTCCCTGTCGCGCCCTCCACCCAGCCACCGTGCCACCCATGCTGTTCAGCCTCTGCATGGCCGGGAACGCGGGATCCCACGTGCCCGTGGGATAGGGAACCAGAGGTCTGCCCAGTCCACCTCTGCCCCCGTTGCAGCCTCCAAACCCCCCCAGTCTGTTCCCTCACTCCTGTCCAGTTGGTGGCAGGATTCGCCATCAACTGCCCCACTGGTAATACATCACCACGGACAGGTGGGTTTTGCAGATAGTTCAAAAGGGCTGCTCCCTCCCTTTCAAATCTGCTCCACCAACCATGTCTCCATCCTTCAGTTACCTTCCAGAGGATCATTTGGCGCTTCTCCGCCAGAAGTCGCAGCTCTCTTGGCCAAGGGAGCTATAGAAAAGGTCCCTGTGCCCGAAGTAGGTTGTGGTTGTTATTCCCACTACTTTCGGATACCAAAAAAGGACAAGGGCTTACGTCCTATCCTATACCTTCAGGACCTAAACTACTTCCTCAAGACTGAATGGTAGCGTTGCCACCCATAGGGAGCTCTGACAATTCTTACACAGGCCTGCCAGTGCAGCCTGAGTGAAATAACGTCCACGTTATTTCACAGCCATTTACCACTGCACTTAAGTAACTTATAAGTCACCTATATGTCTAACCTTCACCTGGTGAAGGTTGGGTGCAAAGTTACTTAGTGTGTGGGCACCCTGGCACTAGCCAAAGTGCCCCCACATCGTTCAGGGCAAATTCCCCGGACTTTGTGAGTGCGGAGACACCATTACACGCGTGCACTATACATAGGTCACTACCTATGTATAGCGTCACAATGGTAACTCCGAACATGGCCATGTAACATGTCTAAGATCATGGAATTGTCACCCCAGTGCCATTCTGGCATTGGGGTGACAATTCCATGATCCCCCCGGTCTCTAGCATAGTACCCAGGTACTGTCAAACTGCCTTTCCGGGGTCTCCACTGCAGCTGCTGCTGCCAACCCCTCAGACAGGTTTCTACCCTCCTGGGGTCCAGGCAGCCCTGGCCCAGGAAGGCAGAACAAAGGATTTCCTCTGAGAGAGGGTGTAACACCCTCTCCCTTTGGAAATAGGTGTGAGGGCTGGGGAGGAGTAGCCTCCCCCAGCCTCTGGAAATGCTTTGATGGGCACAGATGGTGCCCATCTCTGCATAAGCCAGTCTACACCGGTTCAGGGATCCCCTAGCCCTGCTCTGGCGCGAAACTGGACAAAGGAAAGGGGAATGACCACTCCCCTGACCTGCACCTCTGGGAGGTGCCCACAGCTCCTCCAGTGTGTCCCAGACCTCTGCCATCTTGGAAACAGAGGTGTTGGGGGCACACTGGACTGCTCTGAGTGGCCAGTGCCAGCAGGTGTCGTCAGAGGCTCCTTCTGATAGGCTCTTACCTCTCTTGGTAGCCAATTCTCCTTCCTTGGTAGCCAAACCTCCTTTTCTGGCTATTTAGGGTCTCTGCTTTGGGGAATTCTTCAGATAACGAATGCAAGAGCTCACCAGAGTTCCTCTGCATCTCCCTCTTCATCTTCTGCCAAAGGATCGACTGCTGACGGCTCAGGACGCCTGCAAAACCGCAACAAAGTAGCAAGAAGACTACTAGCAACCTTGTATCGCCTCATCCTGCCGGCTTTCTCGACTGTTTCCAGGTGGTGCATGCTCTAGGAGTAGCCTGCCTCCTCTCTGCACCAGGAGCTCTGAAGAAATCTTCTGTGGGTCAACGGAATCTTCCCCCTGCTAACGCAGGCACCAAAAGACTGCATCACTGGTCCTCTGGGTCCCCTCTCAGCCTGACAAGCGTGGTCCCTGGAACTCAGCAACTCTGTCCAAGTGACTCTTCAGTCCAAGTTTGGTGGAGGTAAGTCCTTCCCTCCCAACGCTAGACTGCATTGCTGGGTACCGCGTGATTTGCAGCTGCTCCGGCTCCTGTGCACTCTTCCAGGATTTCCTTGATGCACAGCCAAGCCTGGGTCCCCGACACTCCTTCCCGCAGTGCACAACCTTCTGAGTTGTCCTCCGGCGTCGTGGGAATCCCTTTTGTGACTTTGTGTGGACTCCGGTTCACTTTCCTTCCAAGTGCCTGTTCAGGTACTTTTGCGTGTGCTGCCTGCTTCTGTGAGGGCTCCCTGAGTTGCTGGGCGCCCCCTCTGTCTCCTCCTCCAAGTGGCGACATCCTGGTCCTTCCTGGGCCACAGCAGCACCCAAAAACCTATACCGCGACCCTTGCAGCTAGCAAGGCTTGTTTGCAGTCTTTCTTCATGGGAACACCTCTGCCAGCTTCATCGCGATGTGGGATATCCGTCTTCCAAAGGAGAAGTCCCTAGCTCTCTTCTTTCTTGCAGAACTCCAAGCTTCTTCCATCCGGTGGCAGCTTCCTTGCACCCTCAGCTGGCATTTCCTGGGCTCCTGCCCACTCTCGACACTGTCGCGACCATTGGACTTGGTCCCCTTGTCTTACAGATGCTCAGGTCCGGAAATCCACTGTTGTTACATTGCTGGTGTTTGTTCTTCCTGCAGAATCCCCCTATCACGATTTCTGTGCTCTCTGGGGGTAGTAGGAGCACTTTACACCTACTTTTCAGGGTCTTGGGGTGGGGTATTTTTTCTAACCCTCACTGTTTTCTTACAGTCCCAGCGACCCTCTACAAGCTCACATAGGTCTGGGGTCCATTCGTGGTTCGCATTCTACTTTTGGAGTATATGGTTTGTGTTGCCCCTATACCTATGTGCTCTTATTGCAACCTATTGTGATTCTACACTGTTTTTATTACTTTTCTTGCTATTACTTACCTAGTATTGGTTTGTGTACATATATCTTGTGTATATAACTTATCCTCATACTGAGGGTACTCACTGAGATACTTTTGGCATATTGTCATAAAAATAAAGTACCTTTATTTTTAGTACTTTGGTGTATTGTGTTTTCTTATGATATTGTGCATATGACACCAGTGTTATAGTAGGAGCTTTACATGTCTCCTAGTTCAGCCTAAGCTGCTTTGCCATAGCTACCTTCTATCAGCCTAAGCTGCTAGAAATACCTCTTCTACACTAATAAGTGATAACTGGACCTGGCACAAGGTGTAAGTAGCTCTGGTACCCGCTACAAGCCAGGCCAGCTTCCTACAATCTTGGAAAGGGGTGCTCGTCGTTTAACCACGACACTCCCTGAGATATTGCACTATTGAGTCCATGCGTAAAGGCTGCCACAAATCACCTTTTACTATTTAGGTTTTTGGTGAGGTGCTGCTTGTGAGCCAGGAGTGTTGGGACGACAGTTGCGACTTGTTGTATGACTGGCATAGTCACCTACAAACATAAGTACTGTCATCCTTAAACCAGCAGTCTTGCCTAGAGCAAGAGTCAAACTATGACAGCTTGAATTTTGATATGATATCTTGTAAATGTCATATGAATATGAATTAGTTGTATTCTGATTTATATGTGGGTAAAGCTTTGGAGCGGGTTGTAACTTGATACATGGGAAATGTTTTATGAATATAAATATTTGTCTTTTGATGTATTTGTTGGGAAACCCTTTGAGTGGTAATAAATACAATGTTTATTCCAAGAGTTTGTGTGATGTGCTCCCTACAAAACATATGATTGTGCATCCCTGCTTCAAGCCCATGTTGGTGTAGATTTTTGGGTAGCATGAGATTGAGTTACTTTAACTTGGATCCAGGTGTCTGAGTATAGGGCAGTTATGGCACCCAGTAGCTACTTAGGGATCCCCCACTGAGCAAGTTTAGCCCAAAATGTTTTTTGCTCAATAGCATCAAAGGCCATGCTGTAATCTATGAAGCATGCATATAGCGGGCTGGCTCCTTTGTTTATTGAGCCTGTTTGGTAATATGGTATTACATTGCTAATAGGGACCCAGGCGTCTAGCTCACGCAAAAGTATCTTAATGAATGCTTTCCTTTCTACATCCAACAAGTCAATTAGTCTGCACATTTTTGGAGCCGTGTTATCACCGTTTTTATGGATAGGGTATTGAATGGAACCCCTCCATGAATCTGGAATATTGATGATCATCAGGCAGGACTTGAAAAGAATGTGCATGTGAGGGGCCCCTAATCTATTGCATCCCTGAACATGCTGCCAGACAGGCAATTTGGCCCCTACATATGGTTTTAAGGATTTTGGTTATGTCCACCTCTGTTACCATAATTTGCTCGTCTGTGAGAGTCTCACTCAGATGGTCAAAGTATTCATGGAGGGAACCTGCTGGCACCTTAGTGTCAACGTAATGACAGTGTGCATGGGCTATCCATTTATCTTCGAAAACTGCATTATCGTTTCCGATGTTGTTACTTAGGAGTGTGTTTCCATGGGACCAGAATTGGCATATTTGCCTTGAGTTAGAAGGTCCAATAAATTCAGCCACTCTTTCTCCAAGTGTTTTTGTTTTAGAGCCCATAGGACTTTTTGTGGCTACTCCTTGAGTCTTTTAGTTGTTTTTAATGCCACTACGCATTTCTGCTTTTTGCACTTTTATTTGGCAAGTCAACCAAGCCTTTTGCTATGTTTAGTTCACTATGCTTAAACATTGGCTTGTGAGTAGGCCTCTTTGGTAGCCATATTTTGAGCCTCGTGCTTTGGTGGTTAATGCAGTGAAGAAGGTCCTTAATCAGATTCTCCCAAACTTTGTCCACCTGTTTCATGTTCTGAGTAAAAATGAGGAGTTTTGCTGTGCTTTCTATTCCTGGCACGTAAGGTTGTTTCCAGGTCCCCACTTGACCCTTCTCTGTAGGGGGTTGGGTGCTGGTGTTAGCTGAGAGCCAGAAGGTATGGCCAGGTTGTGAGTGGTAGGGCACATAGTCGTTGTCCCTGGAGGATGGTCACTTTCTGTTCTTACCAGGACCTTATCATCAACACACCTTTTGGCAGTTGACAAATTAGGAAGATGTCAGGAGCGTGGCCAAGGGTCCGGAAATGGCGCATGCCTAAATTCCTCGCTCCGGAGGGGCCGACTGAAAGTCGAGGAGAAGGGTGCCATCTCCGGGCCGATCTGAGCCCGTGCGGGGGCACTGAATTGGGGGCTGGCCCGGGGCGCTGCCGGGGCCCCGTCGCGGCTCCAGAGAGTGTAGCTGAGCGGGCCCGGCTCGGCCGGCCAGAGAGGAGACCGGCGGCCTGTCGGCCTCGAGTTGTGCGGGACTGGGCCCCGTGGAGCGGCGCTGCTGATGGGTGCTAGGGCCGTCCCGCGAACACGACGCCTGGCCCAGGCGGGGCACGGAGGCATTGAAGAGGCGGCGCGGCCCCGGAGCTGAGCCAGGGCCGGCTGCCACACCTGTGGCAGGGGGCTAGTGCCCCGAATATGGTGAGAGTGGCGGGCACGGTCGACTGAGGACCCCGGTGGGCCCCTGAGAGCCCCTGCAGTATCGTAGGAGGCTGGTGAGACAGGTGGGGGAGCGGCCCAGCCTGGGGCAAGAGCCGGCCTGTGAACACACTGGGCTGTGGTCCCTCGGAGCTTGAATGGGGACGAAGTGAGGCCAACCCCCTGGCTGGACTTAGCCAGCGAGGGAAAGAAACGGTTGGCGGAGCTGGCGAGTGAGGAGGCAGACCCTGCAAAAGGAGCAGAGGGCAGATTGCCTGGCGGGTGAAGACCACAGACCGCCCCGGGTATCCTGGAGCGCCAACGACCCCTGAGTGAGTAGCACTGTGGACGGAGCGCCTGGAGAAGTTGGAGCTCGAAGGGCGGGTGAATGCGCTTGGACGTGATGCTGGAGCCGCAGGGGGAACAGTGAAGAGGTGGTAACGACGCCATGAGGAAGGGCGACCGGACCGGGACTACGACGCACTAAAGGGACTGGGCAGAGGGGCGTAGCCCTGGACACGCAGCGCGCGGAGGAGCGGCCGGGACAACCGGAGCTGAAGAGTGGCAGTTTGCCACGGTCCGACAACACGGAGCCCCCAGCTCTGCAACCGGAAACTAGAGGTAACCGGCGGGGTGTCTGGGACCTGCTCGGGACCGCCTAGGGGCTGCGGAGTGGCCTACAGAGACCAGGGCGCGGAGGCAAGGACAGAGAAGAGCTCACGATAACGTTTGGCCCACTGTCTGGGCCCCTGGGGTGCGACCCCTTAATCATCCGATGCCCCCCAAGAGCCGTCACAAGAACAGAACCATGGACCCCGCGGTGCCGCCGGGGCACAAAGAAGCGGACTCACAGGACCATGCACAAGTTAAAGTACAGGACACCCTTGATAAAATACTTGGGGCGATAGAAGACACAAAGACAACGTTACAGCGGGTCATCAACCAAGTCGCGGTTGAGGTTGGTCTACTGAGAGCAGACCACCATAAACTGGTAGACAGAGACAAAGAAACGGAATCCACGTTGGCGGACATCGTACCGAAGCAGAAAGACCTGGCGGCTGAAGTGACTTCCCTTGCTGACAGAGTGGCACGACTTGAAAAGAGAGCTGAGGATGCGGAAGGGAGGAACAGGAGGAACAACGTACGCATGGTGGGCCTCCCTGAGGGGGCCGAGGGGACGAACATGGTGGAATTTCTAGAGAAGTGGTTTAACACGACAGTTGCACCTGGGTGCCTGACTCCCTTCTACACGCTGGAACGGGCGCATCAGGTGCCTTCGAGGCCTCTTGCCCCTGGTAGACCTCCCCGTGCTGTGATCGCCAAACTATTTCATTATAGAGACAGAGACATCCTCTTGCAGAAAGACAGAGAGTCTGGCCCGTTTAAAGTAGCAAACGGGGAGGTGACACTATTTCCGGACTTTACACTGGAGGTTCAGAACAAGCGAGCTTCATTTCTGGCAGTCAAGAGGGCCCTAAGAGAAGAAGGGATCCAGTATTCGCTGCTTTATCCAGCCAGATTAAGAGTGATGTTGGAAGGGAAGACCACGTTCCTCCAGTCCCCTGAGGAGGCATGGGAGTGGCTAGAGACATATGGGTCCCAAACGGGGCGGTCGGCAAGAGAGGGCCGACTGGGAGCGGGACTCGCCAGGCCCCAAGGGGACGGAGACCCAGGGATCGCCCGCGACTAACGCCAACGCAAACACAGAAAGAAAAGGGCAGGAAAGCGGCCCTGGAGGCGGCGGCCTGCGTGGGTGGAGAGATATCTCCCCAGGAGGGCTCCGAGGACACATTGGTGTCCTCTGCCGGAGAGTTGGGGTGCTCGGCCCGTGCCCCGAAGGTGACCCCGCAAACGGCTGACGAACTTGGCTAATCCAAAATCGCAAAAGGCCCCGGAGATATGGCACAACGTGTGAACAAGTGGCCCCTCCAGACCTGGCCACCCCCCCTGACCAGAGCCTCGCCTGTCTAGCCAGGCTGGCGAGTACTGCTGATATACGTTTGAACAAGTTGCACTGTTGCACAGTTTTCTGGGCAACCTACAGTTTGGGAGGCGCCCTGGGGTTTGGGAGTTGGGGTACACAGTTACTAGTTAAAATGGCAAAGTGGGTGGTGAAGTCCGTCTATAGCAAAAGTCTGAACATGCAAAGGGGCAAATCCGAGGCCCGGGAGAGCCGGGGGCACTTTTACCAGACTGATATACTGAGATGGCAGACTACAATCTCTTAACATGGAACATCAGGGGGATGGGCACGCCGGCTAAAAGACATAGAATTCTCTCCTACTTAAAGAGAAGGGGTGTACAGGTGGCAATGCTGCAGGAGACACATCTGGCACCGGGGGAGGGATGGAAACTGAGGTACAGATGGAGGGGACAGGTGTTTGCCACAGAGTATTCGGCTTATGCAAGGGGTGCACTGATATGGGTCAGAGCAGGGGTCCTTCTAACAATAGACTCTTCCAACCTAGACCGGGAGCGCAGATTTGTGATACTGGAGGGGAGGTTTCACGGTACCCCGATAGTCTTGAGTTGCATTTACGCCCCTAACCAGGACCAGGACCCCTTCATGACAGGCCTATCGAGCTACCTTACCCGTCAATGCACTGGAGAGTTATTAATTGGGGGGGACTTCAACGCAGTACTAGACATAAATATGGATAGGTCAACCCCGCCACTACAGGGGGCAGTGGCAACTAAAACAGCCAAAAGACTGTGCGAATGGCTGGGCACTTGGGGGTTGGTGGATGTCTGGCGAGAGCAACACCCAAATATTAGAGACTACTCGTATTACTCGGGCCTCCACCGGGTGCACACCAGAATTGATAGAGTGGTTTGCACAGCGGGCCTTATGAGTAACATGACACACTCTGAATATCTGGCCCGCACCCTATCTGACCATAATCCCCTGTTGCTGACGTTGAGGGCATCGGAGGATAGAACCCCCCATACCGTCGTGGAGATTGACCCCCGCAGCACTTGAAGATCAGGCACACAGAGAGGCCCTGCGCTGCCACCTGGCAGAATATATCTAGATAAATAGTGGGTCGACCCCTTCCAGGGCCACGGAATGGGAAACACTCAAGGTGGTGACGAGGGGCTTCTGCCTGGGGCAATCGGTGGGGGTGAAACGCACACTTGAAAGGGAATTGGCTGCCCTAGAGGAAGATATGCATGAGGGGGAATTGAGACAGGGACCTGCAGCTCAGGAGAATGAGGAATATAACCGTGCCCGTAGAGAACATTCCCAGATTGAGGAGCAGCTTAGGTGTCACAGCAGGCAAAAATATCTGGCATCCCTACAATCGGAGGAGGGCAGATCGGGGAGACTGCTGGCGTGGCTGGTGCGCCCAGACGGGTATAACGAGCCCATGACGAGTGTACTGGATGGGGGTGGACTTCGCAGACTCAGGCCAGGCCCCATAAATGACACATTTAGGGAATATTATACACAATTATATGGGAGACCTAGCGACCTGGGAACGGAGACCTTTGATAATTTTCTACAGCAAATCCCACTGCCAACACTGAATTCAGAAGAGAGAGATAGCCTGGGGGGACCAGTGACAGCGGAGGAGATAAGCGAGGCCATAGCACAATTAGCCCCCGGGAAGACCCCTGGTACAGACGGTCTCCCCATGGATTTTTATAAAAAATATAAATCTCTATTGGTTCCCCAGGTGGCGGAAATGTACACGGAGGCATTACACTGCGGGGAGTTGCCGCGCACACTACGTGAGGCCTTGGTGGTGCCACTCCCCAAGACAAACGCCAGGGAAGCATCGGTGACGGACTTTCGTCCTTTATCAATGCTAAACAGCGACTTTAAGATCCTTAGTAAGATCATGGTTGGCCGGTTGCTCCCTCTCATGACCACACTCGTGCATGCGTACCAGAACGGCTTTGTTCCTGGTCGTAGTACCTCCCTGAACCGGAGACGGATTTTCACTGTTCTGCACATGCCTAACGAGTCGAAGCCGCCAGCAGGGGTCTTGCTTGCTGTAGACGTCGAGAAGGCCTTGGACTCGATCAGATGGGACTGCCTAAGAGCTGTGATGCTAAAAATGGGACTTGTGGAGGGTTGGGTAAAATGGGTGGACCTGTTGTATTCGTCCCCACTAGCAAGAGTGAAGACGGGCAGAACAATATCCAGTGCATACCCAGTATTTCGGGGAACCAGACAGGGATGCCCCCTGTCCCCGCTGTTATTTGCCCTGGCAATTGAACCCCTGGCGTCCTGGCTGCGACGGGAATGTGTAGGTAAGGGAATTGAATGGGGACCAACTGAACATATTGTCTCTCTGTACGCCGACGATATACTTATTTACCTGAGGGATGGGACCAGTGGACTCCCATGGGTTTTGAGGATCCTAGAGGACTTCGGGGTGTTGCTGGGCTTCGCTTTAACCGAGGAAAAACATTTGTGTTTCCCATGCTGCCAGGCAGTGTACGCCCTGGAGCATGCCCAATGGACATGAACTGGGCCCCGCGGACCTTCAAATATCTGGGCATTTAAATATTCCACGAACAGAGTGATCTCCGGGATGGTAATCTTGGCAGGGCACTCCGATCCCTGCGGTCTTCGATTGGGTTCTGGCGCTCAATGAATGGCCAGAGTAGCGCTATCTAAAATGATTATGCTTCCTCGCCTCCTCTACTACTTCGCTAACTTACCACTACTGGTCCCCTCGGCGTGGTTTCGCGAGTTGAACGGTTTGCTCAGGGAGTTATATGGGATGATGGTCGTAGACACACAGCACTGACGACCAGTTGTAGACCAACTCATATGGGTGGACTGGGTGCCCCTGACTTCGGAGGAAAGGGATAGGGGGGGCTAGGGCTGGGACTGTGGACAGGAGCAGGAGTAGTGACAGTCGGGGGGCTGTTCAACGAGGGGGTGCTGAATAGCTTCACTGACCTATCGGGGGTGGGGAGTTCCTCAGGGACAGTTTTTACTGTTCAGGAAGTTAGTGCATACCTTGAAGGACCATTGGGATACGATTAATGCGGAGCCCACTGTCCACGGGGTGTTACACCTCCTGTTGACCTCAGGAGAAGAACCTCATTTGGTTGCTAAAATATACCGGACCCAGATTGAGGCTGCATTAGACCCTCTGCATTCCCTGAGAGAAAGGTGGGTGAGAACGATTGGGCGGGACCTGTCCGAGGCAGAGTGGAGCAGAGCACTGGCTTATCCCCGGACGATCTCACGCAACACGAGATTAAGATACATCCAATACAACAACCTACATAGGACGTACCTCACTCCTCACCGACTGTTCCGTATATATGGGAGGGACCCCCAGGACATGCCCCAGATGTAGGGACGGGAGGCTGACTTTGATCACATGGTGTGGGGTTGCCCGGTGCTCCAGGCTGGTTGGGGGGCGATGATGGCGGTCCTGTCAAGGCTATTTGAGGCGGAACTGTAGCCAACGCCTACTATGTGCTTGCCGGGCCTCAAGACCGGTGCCCTGCGGGGGAAAGTTAGGGGCCGTTTCCTGGACCTGAATCTGGCCCTTTATAAAAGACTGATCACGAGGGTCTGGAAGGCCTCTAGCCACCCCTCGCCGACTGAATGGAAAGGCGATGTTACGAGATGGGCCAGGGCTGAACTGCAGGTCTTAAAGGCCGAGGAGGCCAGGGGAGTTCGTCAGACCCCCATTGCTCCGAAGTGGGAGGACTTAGTGACAAGCTGGGACAACCTAATGAAGAGACCGATAGCTCCCGAGGTGGTAGGATGAGATGACCAATACGTCCAACAGACTTGACCCTTGAGGAAGGTCCCCGGAACTAGAGCTGGGGTATTGACGGACACACCAATAGGCCGCACTCAATGACAAAGGGTAGAGAGGGGCTGGACACAAATAGCTACATAACTGCTGGAAGGGGGGGGGGAGAACAGATGGCTGGCCATCCCCGCTCAATGAAGTGCCCCAGCAGAGTCTTCCTTTAAAAGATGCAAAGGCCCACCCACATAAGCCATTAGGTTTATACATAGTTTGAAGTTGAGTTAAGCCTGTTATGAGGTCACATAATTCAAAATGGTAACAAAGAATCACGAAGTAAATAACCACTTAAAGTAGAAATGTTAGTATATTAGAATCAGTGATTAACGAATACTATATGGTAATCAAAATGACTAAGAAGTTATGTAACAAAGTATCTGTAAAGTATAACATGAACACGGATTGCTTGACTGATATGCATGACAAGAACAAGATGTTGCCACAAATGGACTCGCATATGTAAGACAATGAATAGTTAATAAACATATATTTAAAAAAAAAGAAAAACTTAGGAAGATGTCATCCAGTGTTGAGATGTTTCCATCGATAGGTTGTTGTTTACTATTGGGAATATCCTGTTGATCACTTGTATGTAGGTCAGGTTCATTAATGCAGGTCTCTAGGAGGTCCCTATTGACCTCCGTCTGGTCACCTTCTGATTGACCTAAATTTCGAGTGTTATCGTCATCTGCAAGGTCTGGGTTTTGATAGGCAATTTCCCATATTAGATCAGAATCTTCCATGATTATATTTTTTTTGCGTTTTTTTGTGTGAATGTTCAGAACTATTGTCCTAATGGATTGGTCCCCTGGACCCAAGCCACAGAGTCCAAATGCTTGTAAGTCGTGGCTTGGGATTTTTAACTCTTTTGCTTTAACTTGAAGAACAAGTTTTCATTTCTAGCATTGCGAAGAAATTTATTTCCTGAGCCGTTTTATGAAGTGTGTAAAAGTCTGGGATCAAGGTGGCCACTGTTTACTAAGCTTCCTGTAAGCGCAGAATATCACTTGTGGTCAGAAAGTTAAGGGCTTCTTTTTGCTCTAGAAGACTTGCTCTAACTGCAACATTCCAACTAATAACCCCAATAATCTCTTTGACCCTGTTTTTATTTAGTTTCATGGTGTTAAGGATGCTGCTCATCTTTAGATGTTGAAGCTGCTGATAGCCATCCCCATTTGGATTGCTCATCCGATAAGAGATTTTCTTTTAGACGATTAGCAAAAGTGTGATTTGCTGGACTATTTGTCAAATGGGCTGTTATTTTTCTCTCCCCTATAGATACCAGAGACTGTTTTGTCCCTTGCAGGATGTCGTTTCTTCTACTGGCCTCTGGCTTGTTGTTTGATATCGGTGATAGCACCTAAGGATACTCTTCTGCCAGTGGCATGTTAATTCCAATTTCCCATACCTCAAAGTGCTTACAATCCTTTAGTATTTTTTACGACAGCAATGTCCCGCCATTCTGTAATCGTTGATTCGTTGGGGCTTATCCAGGGGCATATTTTGAATCACACTGCTAGTGGTTCTGAGGTAAGCTATGCTAGTGCTGGAATGTTTTTTAGTAAGTATAAAATATTTGTTCTATTTAGTATGTTATGGTCCCCTTGTGTGGTATAATCAGGAGTAAATATTAAGGTTCCCGGTGTGGGAACAGAATGAAAGTGACTGCCTGCAGTGAATAACATGGGACCCATGTCTTGTTGGCCATGTTCAGGTATAGGCCCACAGGCTATGTGTTCATCCTTGCGTTTGACCTCATTGTTGGTAGTTGCAAGGCTTGCCACCTTCCAAGTGCTGCAGGTCCCCTGCAGTTCCCTGAGTGGCAAGTGGACTTGTGCCGCTTCCAATGGTGTGGGTAGCTCTTCATGTGGGGCAAGTTTTGCTCATGAGATGCTCCCCGCCTTCTGTTTGATACAGGAAGCCTGCTGGTCGGTCTCTGACTGGCAGTCCAGGGCCGGTTCCATTGTCATACTTGTCATTATTCTCATGGCCTTTGTCTGTGGGAGTGTAGTAGTGGACCTGCAGCTAGTGCACCTCTGCTCTGCCCTGGTACTGATTTTTGGAGTTTTCTGAGGGCATAATTTATGGATTGGAATTGCGGCTAAATTTTCCCTTTGGGTGAAAGTTTGGGTACAATTCTGTTTTGTCCTTTACCTTGGTTCCACTTTTCAGTGTTTGGAAGCTCTGGTTGGTTCTCGGTTATGTGAGAAGTTGTTTTTTTCCTATGCTAGGTATAAAATTTGTGTTTCTTTTTTTTAAAAAGTCAATGATTTTCACAGTTTCTTCTCCCTACGAATGAGGGATTTTTGTTGCTTTTCCACCACTGTGGCAATCTCGTTATGCTGTGTTTCTAATTGATTTACATTTACTATCTCTCCTTTACTTAGGGTGTCTGTTAGATTGTGGCAGGAAGAGATATGTTGTTGCTCAACTATGATATTATTTTACTGGTATACCTCGTGATCCTTATTTTGAGGAGTTCTGTACTGCTCAGCCTCCCCAATAACTGAGTGGTAGGCTCCCCAGTTGGCCAGCCGTTATGACGTTTTCTAGATAATTGCTTAGCTGTGTCCTTGCTTCTGCCCTGCAGTTCCTTCTTTTCTGAGAGGTGATTTTTGAATTTTCAGCCCTAATGCTCATCAAACTAAGTGTCCCTGGCCTCTTGTACTGGCTTTTATCACTAGTAATGTTTATTATCTATATTAAAACTCTTTCTAGTTCCTCTATGGGTAAATAAATTATAGTTATGTATATGATACACAGGTAATCTCCGGTTTGGCACCAATCCAGCATCCATTTTTGTGGTCTCAGTGCAAAACACTGAAAAAGGGTACTGATCTAACGTTGTGGCACATGTTGAGTGGGCTGTTTGAAATGGTTCCGATCGAGCCATTGTACTGTCAAATGACACAGTTGTGATTATTGTGCTACTTAGATTTGTTCAATGTTCATAAATCAAGGATTGTCAGAGTTGTGGATATGCTATGGAACAGGCGAGAAAAGTCACCTAATCCCCCTTCATATTCTATACAAGAACCTTTACACAGATGACCAGTGTTCTTATCAAGGCACATATTCTTACAGGTGATGATGCTATGAGCAAAATTAGAACAAAGCTTGGAACTTTAACTGCTGAACTTGTGAAGTTTCTAAAAGGATTTGTTGAGACAGAAGAAGAATGTGATATTAAAGACGTACAAAAATACCTCATGCGTTTGTGGAAAACGAGTTCTGACTGTCACACATTTGACAATCTTCGGTACAGTGAGTTCAAGAGATTAGTCCCACTAATTGACCGTCCACCAATGGCATATTCTGTGTGTGACGCATTAAAAGAGCATTCTGCTTGATCAGAAGATGTGTAAATGTTTTGGATCATGCACATGTAGAGAAAGATCCGATTAATTTGGTTGGGAAGATATTGATGGGGTGGTAAAACCTACAAAATTTCTAAAGCCTCTACCCACAGAACTTACACGTACTTGCAACACCTGTGCTACAAAAAGATGTCCCTGTTGATATGCTCTTTTCAAATGTTCAACATTCTGCAAATGTACCACCAGCGATTGCCGAAACAAATAAATAAAGTGAAGTATGAAAATGTGTCTAAAACTGGAGTGATAAACATTATTTATTATTCAGATCATAAACATTGCTTGGTGTATACGTAAAAGGATTTACCGCTTCTGTGCCTTGGACGAGATGATCTCGTCCAAGGCACAGGGGAACTTGGGGGAGCGCTAGCGCGCCCCCCGTGCACCCCCCTTCCCCCCCAAGGCGGGGATGGAAGGGGAACACCTTCCCCTTCCACCTCCAGCCCCCCCCTGTGACGTCAGCGCGCGCTGATTTGTCTGAGCTTCCAGCGCGATTGAAAGAGAAATGCAAAAGCATTTCTCTTTCAATCACTGGGGGAGGCCCGGAGGGGCTTCAAAGGGAAGGAAAAGTATTTCCTTCCCTTTGAAGTCTCCCCGAGGGTTTCAAAAGCCGGATTGCTCTGACCCCCCACCAGTGGGGGGCAGAAACCTCTAGGCACCAGGGACCTTTTTTTTTTTTTAAAGTTTCATTTTATTTTTTTTAGGTGGGGAGCGACCCCTTAGGCAAGGGTCGCTCCCCTTAGGGGAAAATTATATTTAGGCCATTTCTGCCCCCCTTGGGGGCAGATTGGCCTATTTTGATGAGGCCAATACAATCTGCCCCCAAGGGGGGCAGAAACCACTAGACACCAGGGAGTTTTTTCTTTGCGTGAATTTCACGCAAGGGGAGCGACCCCTTAGGCAAGGGTCGCAAATTTATTTTAGGCCATTTCTTCCCCCCCGGGGGCAGATCAGCCTATTATTAGGCCGATCTGCCCCCAGGGGGGGCAGAAACCTCTAGGCACCAGGGCAAATTTTTTTTGGGTGTTTTTTTGTTTGTTTGTTTTTTTAAAGATGGGGAGCGACCCATCAGGCAAGGGTCGCTCCCCAGGGGGGCAAATTGTATTTAGACCATTTCTGCCCCCCTGGGGGCAGATTGGCCGAGTTTAGGTCAATCTGCCCCCAAGGGGGCAGAAACCACTAGGCACCGGGGATTTGTTTTTTGGCGCCAATGTCACGCAGGGGGAGCGACCCCGTAGGCAAGGGTCGCTCCCGGGGGGGGGGGGGGCTGGGGGGGGGAATTTATTTTAGGCCATTTGGGGGCTGATCAGCCTATTATTAGGCCGATCTGCCCCCGGGGGGGGGGGCAGAACCCTCTAGGCGCCAGGGCAAATTTTTTTTGTGTGTTTTTGTTGTTGTTGTTTGTTTGTTTTTTTAGAGATGGGTAGCGACCCATCAGGCAAGGGTCGCTGCCCTGGGGGGCAAATTGTATTTAGGCCATTTCTGCCCCCCTTGGGGGCAGATTGGCCGATTTTAGGTCAATCTGCCCCCAAGGGGGCAGAAACCACTAGGCACCTGGGATTTGTTTTTTGGCGCCAATGTCACGCAGGGGGAGCGACCCAGTAGGCAAGGGTCGCTCCCGGGTTTGGGGGGCGGATCAAATTTATTTTAGGGCATTTCTGCCCCCCCCCTCCCGGGGCCGGCTGAGCTTGAGGCCAAACTCCACAGGTAGGCACTTTGCAAAAAACACCTCTGTTTTCTGTGAAAAAATATGTTGTGTCCACGTTGTGTTTTGGGCCATTTCCTTTCGCGGGCGCTAGGCCTACCCACAGAAGTGAGGTACCATTTTTATCGAGAGACTTAGGGGAACGCTGGGTGGAAGGAAATTTGTGGCTCCTCTCAGATTCCAGAACTTTCTGCCACAGAAATGTGAGAAACATGTGTTTTTTTAGCCAAATTTTGAGGTTTGCAAAGGATTCTGGGTAACAGAACCTGGTCCCGAGCCCCGCAAGTCACCCCCCTTGGATTCCTCTAGGTCTCTAGTTTTCAAAAATGCACAGGGTTGGTAGGTTTCCCTAGGTGCCGGCTGAGCTACAGGCCAAAATCCACAGGTAGGCACTGTTTTCTTCCAAAAATTTGGATGTGTCCACGTTGCGCTTTGGGGCGTTTCCTGTCGCGGGCGCTAGGCCTACCCACACAAGTGAGGTATCATTTTTATCGGGAGACTTGAGGGAACGCTGGGTGGAAGGAAATTTTGGCTCCTCTAAGATTCCTGAACTTTCTGCCACAGAAATGTGAGGAACATGTGTTTTTTTAGCCAAATTTTGAGGTTTGCAAAGGATTCTGGGTAACAGAACCTGGTCCGAGCCCCGCAAGTCACCCCTCCTTGGATTCCTCTAGGTCTCTAGTTTTCAGAAATGCACAGGTTTGGTAGGTTTCCCTAGGTGCCGGCTGAGCTAGAGGCCAAAATCTACAGGTAGGCACTTCGCAAAAAACACCTGTTTTCTTCCAAAAATTTGGATGTGTCCACGTTGCGCTTTGGGGCGTCTCCTGTCGCGGGCGCTAGGCCTACCCACACAAGTGAGGTATCATTTTTATCGGGAGACTTTGGGGAACGCTGGGTGGAAGGAAATTTGTGGCTCCTCTCAGATTCCAGAACTTTCTGCCACAGAAATGTGAGGAACATGTGTTTTTTTTAGCCAAATTTTGAGGTTTGCAAAGGATTCTGGGTAACAGAACCTGGTCCGAGCCCCGCAAGTCACCCCTCCTTGGATTCCCCTAGGTCTCTAGTTTTCAGAAATGCACAGGTTTGGTAGGTTTCCCTAGGTGCCGGCTGAGCTAGAGGCCAAAATCTACAGGTAGGCACTTCGCAACAAACACCTCTGTTTTCTTCCAAAAATTTGGATGTGTCCACGTTGCGCTTTGGGGCGTTTCCTGTCGCGGGCGCTAGGCCTACCCACACAAGTGAGGTATCATTTTTATCGGGAGACTTGGGGGAACATAGATTAGCAAAACAAGTGTTATTGCCCCTTGTCTTTATCTACATTTTTTCCTTCCAAATATAGGAGAGTGTGTAAAAAAGACATCTATTTGAGAAATGCCCTGTAATTCACATGCTAGTATGGTCACCCCGGAATTCAGAGATGTGCAAATAACCACTGCTCCTCAACACCTTATCTTGTGCCCTTTTTGGACATACAAAGGTTTTCTCGATAGCAATTTTTTACTCTTTATATTTCAGCAAATGAATTGCTGTATACCCGGTATAGAATGAAAACGCACTGCAGGGTGCAGCTCATTTATTGGCTCTGGGTTCCTCGGGTTCTTGATGAACCTACAAGCCCTATATATCCCCGTAACCAGAGGAGTCCAGCAGACGTAACGGTATATTGCTTTCGATAATCTGACATTGCAGGGAAAAGTTAAAGAGTAAAACGTAGAGAAACATTTATGTTTTTTTCACCTCAATTTCAATATTTTTCTTTTTCAGTTGTTATTTTCTGTAGGAAACCCTTGTAGGATCTACACAAATGACCCCTTGCTGAATTCAGAATTTTGTCTACTTTTCAGAAATGTTTAGGTTTCTGGGATCCAGCATTGGTTTCATGCCCATTTCTGTCCCTGACTGGAAGGAGGCTGAAAGCAAAAAAAATTGCAAAAATGGGGTATGTCCCAGTAAAAAGCCAAAATTGTATTGGAAAATTGGGTTTTCTGATTCAAGTCTGCCTGTTCCTGAAAGCTGGGAAGTTGCTGAGTTTAGCACCGGAAACCCTTTGTTGATGCCATTTTCAGGGGAAAAACCACAAGCCTTCTTCTGCAACCACTTTTTCCAATTTTTTTGAAAAAAACGAAATTTTCCCTGTATTTTGGCCAATTTCTTGGCCTCCTTCAGGGGAACCCACAAAGTCTGGGTACCTCTAGAATCCCTAGGATGTTGGAAAAAAAGGACGCAAATTTGGCTTGGTTAGCTTATGTGGACAAAAAGTTATGAGGGCCTAAGCGTGAACTGCCCCAAATAGGCAAAAAAAGGCCTGGCACAGGAGGGGGAAAAGCCCTGGCAGCGAAGGGGTTAAAAACCATTATTTGTTTCATTTCTGTGTATGTCTCTTCTTCCGCTAATATAGCCACCATTTTGGAAAATGGCGGAAGGGTTGCTCTGAGAAGTTATTTTCTGTCTCTATAAGACTACTTGACCTCCAAACCCTATGTTTTGACACCAAAATGAAGTATATGGGTTTCATGGTTCCTGAAATATTACATCATCACTGCAACACATGCGCCATTTTAAAAAATGTCGTCCAGAAAAAAATCAGCCCGGATTAGCAATGTCTACCCAAGCAAAATGACTTCTCTAATACAAAAACACAAATAAAAAATGAAAATCTCTGGATAACAATTTGTATCAAGGGACCAAGACTACTCTCAACAAGTGGCACCACAGTGCTATTCTTCTATATTATGGTCCCTCCACACCAGAACACCTGAACTAGTTCTCATTCCACTCATCACCATTCCTGGCCTTTGGTGGATGACTTGGGCCCATTCTCTTCTCAACTGGCACACCTACAGGCAAACTGAAAATGAACTCATGGACACTTATTTCAAACAATGTTTGCATCCTAGGTGTGGAGGCCATATAATAGCCAAAAACTCAGAAATAAAAATGTTTTGTGTAAAAGAAATGACTGACCTTGTGAAGATTTGCCGATTAGTTTTCTTTAAAGCAAATGTTCACTGTCATTCCTGTTGATTAATGTGCTTTTATCCTCATATTTTAGTACAAATATGATTTTTTTTCCACAAAATAACATTTCTAAAATGAGACCAGAAAAATCCTATTTGCTTCTGCTGTCTCCTGAGTCACGATTTTAGGAGTCACCTTCTACCATGCACCTTAAATAGAATACTTTTCTGTAGAGGTTCATTTAGCTTTCCTTGAAACAATCGTCTCCACAGGGACAGCTTTAATACTCCAATAAGTAATTTTTTTTTCTTAAGTTGTCTGAAACCGGGCAACTGCTTTGCAGATTTTAGAAGCTTTAAGGGATCCATTGAAAAAGATGAACATAAAAGGAAGGAAGCGCCCTCCAGGGGATGATAGGTATTGGTTGGTGGTTGGTGTGTACTTAATATAACAAATCACCAAATGCCTCTTTGGGTCATTCACCTAGTACTCTGAGTAATTTTCAGTAGACCACTTTCCTCCTAAATCTTTCATAGCAGATATTTGCACAACTTCTATGAAAGGTACTGTATCACAGTAAAGGTGCTATACCCGAATATCTTGCTGTGTTCCTGGCTGCTGCCCATGATCTGTAATTTATCTTGCTTACTTAATGCCAGGCCATGTGTTTTGTTTGCAGTAGCCTGTACCTGCGCTCCGAGATTCTGCAATACTTACAGTCCCTGCTACGCCTGTTGCTGTGGTTTTATAAATCATCTTGTGTAGCACTTCTCATATCCGTCTGTGGAAATCTGAAACTCAAGCTGCATCTAACGGCAAGGATGTTTATATTATTTTATTAATTCAAAGTGCTAATGTATATGGCACCGAAAGAGAACAGAGACATTTCGTTCAGTACTCTGAAAAACCTCTTGAGAACCTTTTCATTATCTTTTTCATTATGATGACAAGCAGACTGTTGCATAATCACCTAAGCCCCCCCTCAGGAACCATTTTGTTTAATTACATGTTTTCATCATTGTGAGCTCTGGAGTCTGAGCTACTGTTTTTCTCCTTCTTTGTTTATTAGCACAAGCAATGGTGGTATTTTTAGAAAGAGCCACTAACGATGGAAAATGAAGTGTGTACTAGGTAAAATGGAGTGACTGTGGCATTGACTGTGACCTTTGGTTTCGTGTCCTGATATTAAACAGTGTTATGTTTGGATTGTGTCCTGTGTTAGAGCAAAAAAGTTGGAAATGTTTTACGGGCACAGAAGTCAGCATTAGGTGACTTTATATTCACATTAAAAGCCTAACCAAGATGCACTAATGTGTAATTTTAAAGTGTACACATTTTGTCCCTCATTTTCACTTTGGCAGTCTTTTTGAAGACTCTTTCTAGAGTTTCATAGCCACTTCGACTTGGCATTTGAAACCTTTAGTCAAGCTTTAAACTCCCCTTTTATTACATATGTCACACCTAGGGCAGGCCCTAGTTAGCCCATAGGGCAGAGTGCTATGTAAGTAAAAGGTAGGACATGTACTTTTAGGTTTTACATGTCCTGGTAGTGAAAGGCTCTCAAAGTCGTTTTTCACTACTGTGAGGCCTACTCCGCTCATAGACTAGCATTAGAAATTTCATAATAAACTTTCAAGCCGTAATTTATGATCAAAAATGAGTTGCTTTGTCGTGTTTCATATCTTTAGAATGGTAATGATAAATCCTCTTTACCAGTAAAGTTGGATTTAATACTGCTATTTTAGAAATGCCACTTTTAGAAAGTGGCCATTTCTCTCCTCTTACTGCTTTGTGTGCCTTGCAGCCTGTCTCCAATACACGTCCAGAGTAGGTGACAGCTACACTTTGTGCATTTCTAGATAGCCACAATCACAGGAAGGGTGGGTGTGACAGAGAATGCAGAAAGAGGGAGAGGAAGTTGACACTTATACTCCAAAAGGCAGTGTTCTCTGTCTTAGGCAAGGGGCTGATTACCCCCTCCTGATAGTCTGGAGGCAGGGCTGGGATGAAAGGGTGACCTGTGCACTTCAATGAAGTACTTTAAAGGCACCCCTACATCAAAGGCACATTTGGGACTCTGACCCCACCAAAACAGTTCACCACTGGACCTGGGAAGAATTCTGCTGCAGTAAGGACTGCTGTGTTACAAGGATTGCCACTCTGCTTGACTGACTGTTCTGAGGAACTGCTTCACTGCTTTGCTGAGCTGCCACTGCTGCCTCCGGATCTCTACCCCTCTGAGGACAAAGACTGGACCGATCTCACTTAATACCAAAGTGATTCCAAAGGCTTGCTGGCTTGCCACCTGTTTTCTGAAGTCTCAAGGACACAAAAGACTTCTTTCAACTCGCCTGCTACAGCGCCTGGATTCATCTTCAATTAGTTTCTGACCCCTTAGATGTGCCTTTGCAGTCCTGGGGCCTTGGAAGTGGTCTTTCTGCTCTTTTTGCTGTTCAAATCAAGCTTTTGGGCTCTTCGCGAAAGTGAACGGACCTGTTAGTACCGGAATTGTGCGGCTCGCACAAAGGATCAGTGTGAGTGGGTGCAATTTCATCTCTTCACACAGCAGCATCGCTACTTACAACCACCAAGCTCCAGCCCGCTCGTCTGCGATGCCCGGTGGCTCTTCGCACCCGTTAATTGGACTCTTGGCAACAAACTGAGAAGGTAAAACTTCATCAGACTTACCTGGAATTGTATGTGACCCGTGC
Organism: Pleurodeles waltl; assembly: GCF_031143425.1. Lineage (NCBI taxonomy): Eukaryota > Metazoa > Chordata > Amphibia > Caudata > Salamandridae > Pleurodeles > Pleurodeles waltl. The sequence continues at coordinate 1,022,804,650 of NC_090439.1, forward strand.
TTCATCATGGTCGTCTTGACTGTGGATTTGACCCGGTCGAGCACGAGCAGATAGCCGTGGTTGGAACTTTTGACTTCGAAGCTCTTTTTTTAGTTTATTCTTTAAATATTCTTAGCTTGACTGCTGCTCATTGGTTTTATGTTGTTTTTGGTCCTGTCATACTCAGATAAATATTCTCTGTTTTCTAAACCTGTAAGGAGTCTTTTTGTGGTGTTTTCACTGTGTTACTGTATTGAGTGTTGCACAAATACTTTGCACATTGCCTGACTGCTCTCTGCCAAGTTACCAGAGAGAGCAGAGGGCAATTTTGGGTGTGTGTCTGACTTACCCTGACTAGGATCGTGGTCCCTCCTTGGACAGGGTGCATACCTCTGCCAACCCAATTTCTAATACAATTGTTCAGTGCAGTAATGGAATCAACCCCAGGTAAATTGAAAAGGAAAAAATAACCCAGCAATATTTATTAACATTATGACTTAATCGATTAGAGGTTGCTGAAGAATAAGAGAAGGTTTTTCACTTGGCAGCATACCCTGCAATGATAGTTGTTGAATTAACATCTTACAGATAGCGATTCTACTTCAGTGTCTTTTGCTCTAGGTAGGTCTATTTGTTTGTTTGGAATAGTCCTTTTTTTTCCATTGTTTTAAATCTAGTCCTTTGTCTGTCCTAGTATAGCCCATCACGTTAGTCACAAGAAGCAAGGCTAATCATTGAGTAATGGTTGCTGAGTTGGCGATGGCAGCCAGTTGTGTCTGACATGAAGTTTACTTTGTGCTGCTTCAGATTAAGTCCTTCGCTGAGCGTTTATTCCACAAAACAATGCTTTGCTTAAAGAGCCGTTTGGACAGATAACATCAAGATATGGCACTTGAAGCTACCTTTGCAAATGTCGAAGTCTCATTCTTTTCTCAAACTGAGATGAAGAACAATAATGAATTTGTTCTGCAGTTCATTAAAGAAAGAAGCTAGAAATGTAATGTCACTCAACTGTGTGTAGGTCAGTGTGTAGGTCGGTCCTAGCAGAAAACCCTTTTTCCCTTGTAAAACTACTGAAGAGGGTTTTTGGTAATGGTTATGGTTATCAGGGATGACTAGTCATTTGATGATAAGAGTGGGCTTGTGATGCTTTCTTACCTCGGAGAAGAATATGATCTACCACATTGGATCTCTTTGTAAAGTTAAGTGTATTGACGTCAGCTGTGTTCAGAGAGGGGAACAGATTTACTTTCCTCTGTTTTAAGTCTTCGAATACATAGGTGTAATAATGTGTGCCTAATTTTTGGGAAGAAATTTGGAGCTTACATTTTCTGGAGATGTCTGGACCTGCTTAGGAGCTGCTTCGTTTGCTGTTTTTGAAAGCTAAGTCTGATATCCCTTACATTAATAAACAGTCAGGTATTTTAACACAATGGGCAAAGAAAACACCACATTAGACGGTTTTGCAGTTTTTTTTACTGAGACTCATCAATAACAGTATTATTCCAGTAAATTGGGTTACAGTAGCGACCCGTCACCATGCTAATTGTATGTGGATAAAATGCTAAATGTTGAAGACATTCACAAGACATGCATATCACACAATAGTGAAACCACTCAATCTTTGGACAGCTCGTGCTGCAATCAAAAAGTTTGATGTGCCGCCAGTACAGTATGTCAGTTTCTCAGTTTTCTTAGTTTTGTCAATGGTGTTTCCACACTACAGGTAAAATAATCCATGGTTCATCATCAGAATGTGTGCTAATTAGAGTAATTACCCATTGGGCTTTGCTGTATGTATGGACTTTAGAGCTCCAAAGTGTGCAGTATAAATCAGAACAGTCAGTGCAAAATAAATTTAAGAAAATATGGCCACTGGATGCCAACATGGTATAACTAAGAATAAATCCAGATTTAGAAACAGTGGTCTAGATTGATCCACAGTACCATGGGAGTATGATCCTCGCATAAATCCCTATAAATGCTATAAAGCCCACATGTTATAACCAGTGGCTATCCCCAAAACAGTTCTAACCCACGATTTGAGAATTTTGATGGTGAGCATGTAGACAATGGATGTATGATGTCTAGATGAACCTGAAATTAGATTTATTTTTATGGCCTCTGTAGAAAAGTGTATCATTATTTGGGGTGGACAAAATTGTGCTAGATGTCACTAAATTAAATATAATAAACATGTGCTTAATTCCTGGTAATGTGATACTAAATAGTCAGGCTTAAATTAAAGGTAATGTGGAAAGAGTTTAAGCTGTGCATACACCGTAGAAAAAGTCATACAAACACAAATCTTTACAACAAATTTTCAAATTATGAGAAACATTTTAAAAGAATCAAAGTAAAAAAAAAGTGCCTAGCAAAATAAAGCCCCCATTGCAAGTCTGTAGTTGTGGTAGACTGGGACCAACATGCAATTTCAACCTGACAGTGATGGAACCTGGGTTAGATAAGCCAAGTGGATTGGTTCCAGGTCAGCGACTAGAATTCAGAAAGTTAGAAAATGTTTCTATGTCCCACTTCAGAAATTGACACAGTAACTTTCTTGAAGAAATATTTTGAACTTTCATCTAAGCCCCAACACAGAATGGGACTATGTCACTTTTTGAGAAGAAAATCTCTTCTGTGCGTGATGCTGCTGTGGAACTGAAGACCAGATACCTGAAGAAGGCTGGTCCAGCTCTGGCTTAGGTTTTGAGATATTTTGCTGAAAATATTCAAAATCATAACTTAGAGTGGGACTAAATTATTTTTTCAGACTACAGAGATCTCTGCATGGGACAAAGCCGAAATTCAATCCATTGCTGTGGAACTGCCAGTTGGATACTTTTGAAGCTCTGAATAAAAATATTTCAGTAGTTTTTCAAACCTTCTTCTGGTGCTCAAACAACCACGGGAATACATTAATAAGGCCCACAAGATCTTAGGGGATAGCATTAGGAGACGCCCAGGCTGTCAGGCCAACAGCAAAGCTTGTCCCAGTCCAGTTGCCACTGGAATTCTTCACATGAATGTTCTCCTGGTCATTTTTTATGTTCCTTGAGCAACATGGGGGATCACCCTTATGATTCTTGGCGATCTTTCGGATCTAGGATTTAAAGCGGAAAAGGTCCAACTTCCTTAGGTTGCAAAGAGCAGCAGGCTCAGTCTGCCTAGAATCCTTTCACAAGTCCCGCAGTTTTCTGAGAAAGGCTGGGTGAGGGTCCAGCTTTGAAGTATTCACCAACTTGTCGGTGGGGACACCCTAAGACACTCGCAGTTCTTCTCTGACCAATGGAGTAAATGTTCCCAGGACCGGGTCTACCTGCTTTTTCATTAGTTATGTTTGCCTGACTGCAAACTATCTCAAAATGCAGCGTGCCAGGGAAAATGCAGCATGACTAAAGTCTTCAGCCACACTAAGTTTGGAATGTGAGGGCTAGGGTTGTGTAGTATGGGAATTACTAGTGTCCTCCCACATCTAACACTAAAATCCAGTTTGAAGCAGGCACTGGGCCCACAATATAAAATGAGATAGAAATCTAGTATGTCAAATCAGGGTCCTTCAGGAACCAGACGGGGATGTACAAAAATTGTATTCTGGGCCCGCTTGATCCCTTCCAAAGGTGTACAAGTTGTACTTGTCCTTCAGACAGGCCTGACACACAGGACCTGACACTGTTGTGCCCACAGGTGGGGCAGCAACCCCACTTGAATATTCTGCCTAGTTCAGATGGGTCATTCCTGTCCATTCAGGTTGATGCTTCAATCAAAGTGGTCTATTGCACAGCTTCTGGAAGGAATTTCACACCTCTTTACAGACAGGACAGAGGTAGCTAGCAGCTGCAGACTAAGGCTAATTATCCTATAATGGCTCAGGCAAGTAACTATAACTTTTCTTAAAGTTATATTTCTTAACTAGTTATAAATATTTTGACTTTATCATTTAGTTGGGTTGGTATAAGCAATTAGGAAGTTCTTGAACTTTTTCAGTAGTTGTTTCCAGCTGGCTAATGCAGAAAAAGTGTTTCAATTTGCTTTACTAGTATTTCCTTTGGGAAAAGCTAAACCCAATACAGTGAAATAGCTTTTGCCGATTTATTCACTGTAGGTGCATGCTAACATTGATAGAAGTATGTTCCATTTATGGGCACTATGTGAATTATTTAGCATTTAGAAGCAATATTTAAGCCTGTAAATGTGTTCAATTTCACTGATCTGCCGGAACCAGGCCTCATTGGAAGTCTGTGTTGTGTTTTCATGTAACAAAGTGCTTGAGTCCACATATGGCGTTTAATTTTACATAGCTTTTAAATCATATGTAATTGCCTTATACTAAAATTAAGTATGCTAAACTGGATTAAAAGCCAATTTTTATTTGTTTAGGGGTCAGCACACATACACTGGAGATTGGAAAGCAGTATCCCAGTGTTAAAGTTCAAAATTACAAGTAGACGAGCCCGAGAAGAATGGAAAACTGAAGGGGACCACCCAAAAAAGGTCACTTTGGAGCAGGGTCTTTGTTAGTAAGGCTATTAACATTAATTAAGCGAAAAAGCAGAAGTGGAGAAAACGAAGCGGTTAGGTGAAATCCAATAACCGGGATGTATGTGAGATTACGCTTGTGTATAAGAAAAAATACATTTGTCCTGCACCCTCTGCAAAGATGTATGTATTCTGGAGGCGGCCATTTTGAATCCCTCCTTGCAGACTCTGCCATTTATCTTTGGTGAGTGTTGTGTTCACCAATGTACAAATACGAATCACACGAGTCCTTGTGCACTCAACTTTGTCTGGAGCCATGACAGGCACATCTTTCCCAAGCAACCCTCTGCCGTTACCTCCTCCCCATATTCCATGTCCCATATAGAATATTCAACTCCCTTCAACCCTATACATAGCAACAATGGAACTAAAACTATGGAACATAACACCCCTTCCCCCCTTAATACCAAACATTTTAATACAATTTTAAAAAATGGATTTAGAAACAACAAATAAGATCCAATCATATTGGCTTATTACAAGAACATGAATTTGAAAAATAAAACATCTCTTATCCACTCTTTATAATTAGTATGAGTAATGAATAGTTGCAAACTCAAGAGATTTTTTTCTCCACACACAAAATCTTCCAACCTTCTGGGGGGTTTCCTTACTCATGCTTCATCTCTCATTTTCAGTACTCACTCCCTCACTGCTACCTTACCACTTCCTTCTGCATTGTCATCACATCCACCACATCCTATATTGTGACTCATCCTATTATCTTCCGCTTTTGGAATATTTGAATTTGTATCATTTACTGTGCCGCCCGCAGCCATATTCTCAAATTCCAGCCTCTGTAAATTTCTCTCAGGAGTGTATAACCATCCCTCTGCCCATATTTTGTTTGAAGTAAGCACGCATTTTTTAAATTCCCCACCTTTCCACTATTCACTCTGACCTCATTATTTAACACTTCTATTACTTATTCTGTTTCATAAAATTGTGTCTGACCTTTCCTAACTTTAACAGTTTTTTTCTATTCTCGTGGCCTCATTGTAGTATTCACCAGCGTCCAAAGTCCTTGTGCACACAACTTTATTGTCTGGAGCCACAGAAGACACCTCTTTCCCAAACAGCCCTCTGCTGTTATCTCCTCTCCATATTCCATATGGAATATTCGACTCTCTCCAACCCTATACATAGCACCAATGGAACTAGAACTATGGGACGTAACAGCGAGGGCCAGGAAATGATAATTGAGTTCTCATTCTTTCTCACTCAGTCGCTCATATCAGTAGAGCGTGTTTCTCTCAGTGAGCTATTTTTGCAGTAATGAACCTATTTAAAAGGCGTTTTTGGCAGCTGTTTTGTGTAATTTAGAGCTGTTAATGCCTTGAAGTTTTCGCATTTGATGTTTGCAGACAATGTATGCTTATTTATTTGCATTAATTGTCCCATGGAAATTGGCTTTTCCTGATCAGTCAACACCCCGAGTTTCCACAGCGTATCCTCTTTATTTGCGGTTCCTGCTGTTGTCACCATCATCTGATCTGCGCCGTTTCCAGGTGTTCAGTAGCCCGGGCGTGCAGTAGATGCCACGTGCTTATTAGATCAGTTACCTGCCTGCCTGTGAGCGCTGGCGGCAGCTGATCCTCGGTATACTCGGAGCAGAGAGGAGGAACCGTCCCGCGCAGAAAACCACAAGAGAGGAGCTAGAAAAATGCTCGCCCGCATTAGGAGGCGCTATGCCCACGTACCAACTGAGGAACGCGAAAGATCCTATGCCTTCAATCCGGCGTGGGAGCCAAGCCGATTTATGTGTTTGGGTACGTCAAGATGCATTCAGTCCGATTGTGCTATTAATAAATCGTCACTGTGTCTTAAATTATTAGCAAATTTGTTAGATTATTTTAAATTATCGTTTATTATGTTCACCCACGGAAGACTTGGCATTCTTACCCTGGTTTCAGACTTACAAATGGCTCTAAAAATGTATCTGTGAATGCAGTTTCCAGGTTTAAAATTAGCGTATGCTTGCTGCTTGTGTTGTTTGTTTTTGTATGCTGGGATTTCGCAAACCGAGAGTGTCTGTATCTTTGAATAAGTCTGAAGTTCTTATTTAAAACAATTGCACCATATGGCCCGGGGAAAAAAGGTGTGCAACATCTCTTGGGAGCTCAGCCTTTAATGCTGACTGTTTGCTCCTGTGGGGATTGGTTGTATATACCTTCAGGGGAACGGTTTTCAGTACCTGCAGGCCTAGCTGAAAAAAAGCGTCTTAATCTTAGTAATATTTTACGATGAAAAGGGTAAAATGAACTACAATGGGAATTGATTAAATATTTTCTTCTCTTTAATGCTTTTATGGGGTTAAGCCACAAAATGTTTCTTTTTTTAATTATGACGTCTGAAATGTACTTTTGGTAGGCTAGGATTTGACTAGATTACAGACTTTTTGAGGATATTCAAACGTACCCGGAAAAACTCAGGGACATCTATGCACGTTGTTCGATTCATGTCAATATTGCAGTTTGCCGCAGGATGAACAGTTTGCTTGTGGTTTGTCAATATACGTCACCAACATCATCTCTCCCCTTGTCAGTTCCCTCTGTAGTGTTTGTTGAATGCCTACGATGTCGCAATACACACACCTCTGAGGACCACCTTCATTTCCTCCCATTCAATTGCCCTTCAGCTTGCACTGTCCCAGTTAGAATCACAATACTGATGAATGGCTTTTCTTAATGTATTGAGAAATACCAGGTCCATCAGTGCTTCTGCCCGGAGGCCACAGTGGTATCCGGCATCCGGTCGAGCGAGTATGTCAGTAGCAAAGGAGAGTGATTGGTTATGTAGTGCCCCAAATATGAGATATCTATTACTCGCTCTGTTGCTGTGGATTTTACCAGGAAGTATTCAAGTCTACAATATGTACCAGCCGTAGGGGTGTAACATGAATGCGTTCGGGTTTGCGGGTGATGTACTCACCAGATGTTGACCAGTCCCAACCCCGTCTGTACCTGTTTGAGGTCCGTCGTCATATTTGGTTTATTGTTGGGCCACAGAGGATCTGTCTATTTCGCTGTCCAGCACCCAGTTGAAGTCTCCTGCCATAAGTACCTTAGTCATGTGGTGTACCTGGGTTGCCACCAGCACCCTGCCAAAGAATGTACCATCATCAACATTTGGTGTATATATATTGATTAGGCAGAAATCATGACAATCCATTTTTCCTGTGAGTATGACATACCGCTCCTCAGTGTCCACTTGTACCTATTTTTTTTTTTTTAAACGTTATCCCTGGTGGTTCCTATGTGAGTGTCCCCCATGCATAACCCGAATGGATGTGGTATAAATCTGCCCCCACCACCTCATTCTCAAGGATAAATTACAGTTCCACCCCAAGACATGAGTCTCTTGAAGAAACACCACGTATACCCTGTATCTTCTGATGTATGCATATACCCTGTTTCATTTCTTAGGGTTATTTAAACCTCTCACATTCCATGTGAGGACTTTGTACTTAGTACCTTTGTCTCTCATTGTGGATTTGTACACACAGTCCAAGTTCCTGTAAGATTAATACCCGCCTGTACTCCTCCTCATTGTAACAGTCGACTATAGAAGCTCCCCCACTCAACAACAAAACTAGTGTCAACATGTCCCCAACATTTCCACCCTCAGTCCCTTCTATAGGCAGAACAAACGGAGCCCCATGACACAACCCAATAGATAATAAGGTCCAGATTCCTACCGCAGGTACTCCCAACTAAACTGTAAAAAATGTAACTGTAATTGTAGCTATCACCTGAGTCACCAGAGCCCCCCCGAATCGTAAGACTGTTAAGGGTCTCGGCGATCTGTAGGAGGCAGAGCTTTCGGTCTCTCCCTTCCATGAAGTCAAAAGAAAATTGCAATAAAGATAAGCATGCATTGGTCAAATAGCACCACTAGTTTCATGTTTTTAGCAGTAGTTCACTAAGAGCTGCCTGCCCGTCTCCACCCCCGCATACCGAAAGCAATAATATGTAGCAGGGCAAGTCGGGTCCTGGACTCCTTATCTGCTACCTGACATCCTGTAAAAAACCAGTGATGCCAGCCCAAGTTTACTTAGTCACCCAGCATCCATGCTATCTCTCAGTGTGTCAGACACCTCTCGGATATGAGAAAAGGAGTACTGGGTTAGCGCATTCATAGGTGCATTTTGTAACGTCCCATCTGGGCAAACCAGGATCAGCTCCTGATCCTATAAGTGTCATCTGGAAAAATGAGGATTTGTTTGTCTTAGAACCTCGGGGGCCTATGAGTGCGCACATGCTCAAGGGACGCGGTTAAATTGCTATAATTCAACAAGCCTGCAGTGAGGGCATGAGGGGGTTTAGAGGATTGCCCAGCCGTGGGACCACGCCAAAGTGCTCTGTGTATGCTCAAACATGAAAAAAATTAGAGAGACGCTTGGGTTTGTGTATTCACTACCTAGTCCTCTACGAATAATTCTACAGAGGAGCCTATACTCTCTCCGGCAAGCTAATGAGGCGTATATTATTTCACCAAGAGCTGCCCCCTGCATCCTCCAAGCCATCTTTCTTTTGTGAGGCACTGCACTTGAGGCCTGCCACAGCAGCCAGGAACTTCTTGATTTACTGGTTGAGAGTTGTGATATCATTCTTAGTGCCTGTCACTCGCTCAGCAACCTTACGCAAGTCCAAGCTATGCTATGGTGTCCATCTTGGATTCCAAAGCCTCTATAGTGCCCAGTATGGCCTCCAGGAACTTGGCCCAAGCCTCTATCCCGTACACAGGGCCAGGCAGTTCCTCCTGCAATATTCCTTGTCGACCAGGGCCTGGGACCATGGATTGGTCAATCTTGTTTGTCTGCGCTGCCTTAGGACCTTTATCCTTCCCCATGCTATGAGGAGCATGTCAGCGCTTATTGCATTATGTAGTATCTCTGTGGCTCATGTAGCGACTGAGTGTCCATCAGCGGGGGTGGGGGGGAGTAGGTGAGGCCTGCATTTGGCAGGTTCAGGTCAGGAGTTGAATGGTGGCCAAACATATAATAGTATTTTCCTCTGCCTCCTGCACTCCTTCCCAGGTTGGGTCAGATAGCTGCCCCATTAGCTACTGGGCCGGCCCAGTGGACAGGGACAGACACGTTGTCCAATCTCCAGCCCCCTGCAGCTGCCATCCGGAGAGGCCCTCATGGCCCAGATCAGCAGTACCAGGCACAACAATCCTTGAAAGGGCAGCCCTGCAGCACATCCAAGCATGCAAGACCCCAGGGGCTCTCCACCACCTTCAGGCTAGTTCTGCAGGGGACCTGCCACTCCTTCTGGTCTCCAGCTCCAGTCCCAGTGTGTATTATGGGGCACAGGTGAGTTGACACCTCAGTCCTCGATATGCAACAGGCCCCTGTAAGAATATGCCGACACTGAAGAGACTTTCTAATTACTTTATTTAACTTGAGTTATATCGCAGAAGGGAGACGTGCAGATGCCCAGTCCGTCTCAATAACCGTCCTTCTCCACACCTTTCTCGAATGCCTCGGTGCGCGTACAGAATTCACAGCGCGAGGCATTCAAGAACGGCGGCACCCTACACTACATATCTTCTCTCTTTTCACAAACAAACATATAAGAAAAAAAACTCTATATATATATATATCTATAAATAAACAGTTATCTATAAATAAAACAGTTGGACATTCCAATAACCCATTTCTATAGAACATTACTATGAATAATAGTCTTTTAACTTCTTTGGTTTTACAATTCTCCTGCCAAATCTACTCCATCTTCCACTCCTACAGCAGATTCCCTCCAGGTCACTAAAGTCTCTGGAACGGTTAGATGACCTCAGGTCATTTGATGGAAGATGGCGATCATCAGTACTCTCTGAATCCACTCTATGTTGACATTGATGAACAAGTTCTTCTCTTCCCTCATTCTTCTCTTCTAACCATTCTTTCCACATATGACTCCTCGGAATCTCCGTTCTTGAGTCCGTTCCCGAGACAACTCTGGTACTCTTACACAGTGACAAAGCCGATACATGCCACACTTTACCATCATCGAGTCGTGCTGAATTATTGTATACAGCAATTACTCTCATGGGGAAAGAGAACTTACTTTGTCCTTTAATAATGTGTTTATTGCTCTTGACTCTCACCACATCTCCAACACACAACTTCACCTCCTTACACTTGTGTATGTCATCATAATACTTCTTATATTTATCCTGAGCTTTCTCAATATTTGTCTTCACCTCCTCCGGACTCCATTCTACTCTTTTTGCAGCTGTGAGCCAACCCACATTATCTTTAGACATGGGAGTTCTACCCCTCATGAGTTCAAACGGACTAGCATTGGTACTGATACATGCAGTAATTCTAAAGGCCCACAAGGTTTTCCATAACTCTGTTTTCCAAACCAAATTACTGCAATTAGACCATTGAATCATTCCTTTAAGTACACGGTTAAACCTTTCTACAGAACCATTACCTGCAGGATGGTAAATTGATGTAGTATGATGTTTTATTCCATTTCTTTCCACATAATCTTGGAAAGCAGAGGACGTAAATTGTGTCCCATTGTCCGACACAATACATTTTGGTAAACCCTCTCTTACAAAAATGTTATCCATAAATTTGATGATACTACTTACATCAGCCTTACTTACAATACCAACCTCTGGCCACTTGGAAAAGTGATCTACAAGCACCAACAGGAAAGTCTGCTCTTCACCTACACCAATTGGACCCATGACATCAATTCCTACTCTTTCCCATGACATGTTGGGAGAAGGAATGTGATGTAAAGGCGGTTTCAACATCACATGCGTTTTATCTGCATTATCACAAACATGGCAATCCCTCACCATTTTTTCTACCTCCTTATCTATCCCCGGCCACCAGTACCACTGTTTCACTCTATTCTTAGTTTTACCAATGCCTAGATGGCCTTCATGACAAATCTCAAGAATCTTCCTTCTTAAGGTGAAGGGAGGTATTACCTTTCCATTCCTTAAAAATAGACCTTCTTCTATGGTTAATTCGTCCCTTACTTCCCAAAAAGGTAACAAATTTGTATTAATCATTTTCTTTAACGGCCACCCTTTAGTTATCATGACACTCAATTCTTCCATCACCTCGTCCAAATTCTGCTCTGTATTCCACATCTCGCATGATACCTTTGCATAAACCTTCCTCCACAACAGCCACCCACATGTCATCTTTACCATTTTCATCGGTATTCTGAAACTCTTCACTGTTGCTAGATGGCAAGGGCATGCGGCTTAAGAAGTCTGCAACCGTATTCTTCACTCCAGGTAAGTACTGTACCACATAATTATAATCAAACAAACGCACAGACATCCTGGCAAGCCTGGGAGAAGCTTTATACAATCCTTTCGTGGTTAAAACTTTCACCAGTGGTTTGTGGTCACATCTTAATATGACTGTAGTACCCCACACATACTGTCTAAAATGTTCCAATGCCCATACACATGCAAGCGCCTCTCGCTCAATAACTGAATACTTCTCCTCTGGAGGAGTTAATGAACGTGAGGCAAAAGCAATAGTATCTTCAATCCCCTCCTTATTAATTTGAGTGAGAACTGCTCCTATTCCCTTGCAACTAGCATCAGTTGTAATAACACACTTAAGACTAGAATCAAAGCCTTGCAATGGTGGAGCTTTGCAAATATCATTTTTCAACCTGTCAAACGCATTTTGACATGCGTCTGTCTATAAAAAATTTGTTTTTTGCTTTAAGCAGTTGCCTTAGATCATACGTTTTCGTAGAAAAGTTATTAACAAATTTGGAATAGAATTCCACAAAACCCAAAAAAGCACGGACATCATCCTTATTGTGAGGATTAGGTGCTTTGCTTATTGCAGACAATAACTCTTCCTTGGGTTTAATTCCCTGAGCAGATACCACATGCCCTAAATAATTGACATGGTCACAAGTAAATTTGCATTTACTAAATTCTGCCGTCAGGCCCTTTTCATCCAATGTATTCAATACCTTAAATAAAGTCTGATCATGATCATCCTTTGACCTGCCCATCACTAGGATATCATCTTGGAATACCATAGTATTATCTATTCCTGCAAGAATTGAGTTCATCAACCTTTGAAACATGGTTGCTGCAGACGCCAAGCCAAATGGTACTCTCCGAAACCTGTAACAACCAAAGGGTGTGATGAAAGCAGTTAAATCCCTACAACTGGGATGTAACCGTACCTGATGATAGGCCGCTTTTAAATCAATAGTGGAAAACCATTTCATTCCTCTAGTGCGTGATAACATTTCACTAATATGCGGTAGGGGAAATTGATCAACTAGTATATTCTTATTAAGATCTCTCAAGTCGATGCATAATCTTAAACCCCCATTGGCCTTTTTTACCACGACCAATGGGGCCACCCACTCAGAAGATTCAATGGGTTCTATAATTTTCTCTTCTTGTAATTTACCCAATTGCAGTTTAACATCTTCTTTTAGGGGAATTGGAATATTTCTTACTTTATGCACCTGTGGTACCGCATCCTTTTTTAAATGAATGAGGTGCATAAAGCCTTTCATTTTTCCAATCTTCCCCGTGAAAACTTTAGAGAATCTTTGCAGAACTAGTTGACCAATTCCTGACCCTGTTTCAATGGACAAAACTGGTTCAGGATTATTGGGGTCCAATATTATGCCCAATTTCCTCTGATCAATCCATCCCAAAACGGAAGGACCTGTGACTGCAATATACAATTTTCCGGTCATTTGTCTGTCCTTATACTGGAATTCCAATTCCTTGTAGCCTAACAATTCGATAATTTCACCGGTAAAAGTCTTGATTGTTATGTCCGGTGAGCATAACTTTTCACCTACAATATGCTTGAGACATCTCTCCCACACATTTTGATTAATAATAGTATATGGAGACCCTGAATCTACTACAATGTGCATAGTCACACCTCCCTGTATAATCTCACAGCTTGGTTTTTTCATTCTATTTTTCTCTTCTTGTTTCATGCAAAGAATAGTGTCTTCATCAGAAGAATTTACACACAAAATACACATGTTCAAATCATCATCATCCTCTGAAGAGTTTGTGTCTTCAATATCTAGGATCTTGCTACCTCCACCCTTTCTCTGACAAACATTTTGGAAATGACCCACAATTCCACATTTTAAACATTTCTGTTTCTTTGCCGGACACAATTTATCATTTGCCAAGTGGTCAAAACTGCCACATCTATAACACTTCTTTTTATCATTTGACTTATAATTCTTAGATTCTATTCCTATTCTTCCTGTACTTCTCTTTTTAGAATCTTTATTATATTTTTTTCCTTTCACTCTTGCAATTATGGTCTCCTCTCCTTTATTTTCGTTTAAAATTTCTTTCGCACACCTTCCCGTCAATTCTGCCCTTTTTACAATATCAATGACTTCCTGCAAAAAGCTTTCTCCTTTGGCCCACAGATTGTCTTGAATGTTCGAATTTGACGATTGCATAACAATCTGGTCACGAATAAGCTCGTCATGTAAATCGCCAAATCTGCAATTAATTGCTAAATTATTTAAGGCAGACACGTAATCCTCAACTGGTTCCTCCTTCCCTTGTTTCCGATGAAAACATTTATAGCGATCCACAGCTATGCAAACTCTAGGTCTGTAATAGTTATCCAAGTCTTCAAGTGCATTCTTATACAGGTCGCCATCACCAGCTTGCCTAGGTTTCTTATTAATATTTTTTAAAAATTTCAGACCACCTGGTCCTAAACAATGCAAAAGAATTCTATATTTTTTTTCGGCAGGAAGTTCTTCCTCCTCCTCAATGGCAGAAATATAATTCTTGAAATATTCACTCCATTCTTCCCATTTTAATATTGGTGAACCAGCAACAGGAATAAATGACTGTGGAGGTGATAGGTTCCAAGGGTTGTTCGCCGCCATGTATTTGCACTGTCTCCCTTCTAAAGATTAATATAACTGTTAAAAGTATTAACGATGGTTTAAATGATGTGTGAAACTACTAATAAACCAATTTTCAAATTCAAATGAACTGTCCCAATTCAAGATGTCTTCCAAAGTGTTCACGTGTGACTAAAATGGCTGCCCCTCTGTCAGCAGAACTGTCCCAATCTAAAATGGCTGCCGCTTTTAAGTGACGTGTGACCGACCATCACCAATCAAAAATGGCCGCTGAGATTGAATGACGTAATGGTTAGAGGCAGTACCAGTAGTAGTACACACCTACACAATGAAGACGATCATAAGCTGCCCAGTAAATGCTGCCCAGCACCCAACTCACAACAGCTTACAGGAAAGACGTTCTTCGGCTGCAGCGTGAGTGCCTGCCAGCACTTAACTGTCACGATTTGCTGCTCTTCATCATGCAGCGACGTTCAACAACGCGGTAGGGTCGATACTTCCCTTGTCGCCAATTGTAAGAATCTGCCGACACTGAAGAGACTTTCTAATTACTTTATTTAACTTGAGTTATATCGCAGAAGGGAGACGTGCAGATGCCCAGTCCGTCTCAATAACCGTCCTTCTCCACACCGTTCTCGAATGCCTCGGTGCGCGTACAGAATTCACAGCGCGAGGCATTCAAGAACGGCGGCTCCCGACACTACAACCCCCCAGCCATCCAAATGATATGGTCATAGTGCAGGGCCCAGTCAATATTTCATGCATCTTCAGGTCTGGACTCGGGCAGCAGAGCCCCTCTCCACTGACCCAACAGTTCAAGCCAGCCTTTCTCCTTCTTTGGCAGCCAGTCACTTGCCTTTTTTAATGGGGGGCTTATTTAGGCATCTCACTCATCTACCCAGCACCCACAGGTTGAGACCATTATGGCCCATGTACCTTCAACATGTATAGCACCACCACTCTTCCTCGTGGGCTCCCCCATCTGACCGTCGCTGAGGCCCTTTGTCACCCACAAGCCTAGTTATTGCGCCACATCGCTGCTTGCGGGGCCCTGGCCGGCCTTGCCACCCTCAGAGCAGATGTTGGTGGGTTCTACTGCACCCCTGTGAATCAGGGGTGCCGGGTGCAACTGGATTTCTGATCGTCACACGATGGATTGTGCAGTATATTTAAGGATCATTTTTTTCACGGCAGGAGCCGCAGAGAAACACGTCTAGTCAGCCATCTTGGCTGGCCATGCCCCCCTTCTAAAGTACGATTTTTTTTCTTGTGCGATCCTGAAAATGTGTCAGATCTGCATTTTTGAGAGTTATTTTAAGTCCCCTTGTCTTATCTACCGCCGCGTGTTTTCGCTCTCATTGCTTGAATTGCCCTACAATTAAACAGGATTAATACATTTGGAAATGATGCTTGAGTTGCTAGTTTCTGTTACTCAGCAAAGTAGCCGTTTTGGATTACATAAATGTACTTTAATGGGAAAAAAATGTTCCTCTGTCTGCAGGTAGTACATTCCCTGCATATTCTGCTCCGGGTTAACCATAATGGAGATTGAACAATGTAGTTGTGTTCACCTAAATAATGTACATTTTCACAGCTTCGGTGAACAGAAAGTCTGTCTTTTATTAAAGACATGGAGGCTAATATTATGCATTAATTCCTTTATTGCCACCAATGAGCAGCTATTATGAAGTCACCAGAACTCCGAGCAATAAAACATTCTAAAGGTTATAAATCTCTTTAACAAGAGCCCTCTTCCTTTTTTTTATTGAAGGTGCGAGGATCTTGTCAAACAGTGTTTGTGCCAGCAACCTCCACATTCTTCATGCTTGACCAGAGCATCTCCTGGAATAAAACTTGTACTTTTGGAAGATTAAGAACAATTTAGGGAGGGACAGTACATGGTGGGATAATGTTAGCCTCCCTCAGTGGCTTTAATAAAATCCAGATCTTCTGTTCAAAGCTGATGAAAATGTACATTTATGTCAACCGATGAAGTCTAACATTATGCAAGTTTAAAGCTTTGCAATCGAAGATTTTGTTACATTTTCTGTTGGTTTAAAATAAAAGTATCTAAAAACAGAATCTGAAGATTAATCAGCACAGTGCAAGATATCTTGCAAACTGACACCCATCATACAAGCTTTCAAAGTGGCTGCTCCTCTCAATGAATGGGCACTCGATCTGTACATACATTCTTTCACCCATTTGGCAAGAGCTGGAGGGCGAACTCCTTTGAAAGGATGTCTAAAAGAAATCAGAAGTTGAGATTCATTACTCTGTCTTAAATACATGGTCTTCCTTTTGTACTCCTCACATCTAACCACACACAGCTTCTCGCTCTCTCATCAAAATATGGGTAAAAAACTGTACTTGAGTGTTTTTTTTTTAATCCTTTGTTTTAGATGAAAACATATCCCTTCAGGAGTAAAGGCTCTGCTTGATACCGCCATTTCTGATGGATACAACTACCTGTGGATTCCTCACCTAATGAATACTCCCATGGCGCCAGCATTCGACGGAAATCTTCTTCCTAGTCTCTGCACGTCGACGAGGACGTCACTCTAGCCCACGCGACGCCGTCTGACGTCATACAGGCAATAAGAGGTCCTCGCCGACGTCAGTTCCCTTTTTTCCGTGCATTCGAAACGGTTATCTTCGAGGGAGCTACTGTGACTTTAGTTGTTACAGTGTATTTTCTGCTGCATAGTCCGTTACAGATCCTCACTCCGACTGTCTCTGGTGTTTGAGCTCCGACCACGACGTCGTGACTTGCGATTCACGTCAGCACATGAATCCGAAGGCCCTCAAAGAACGTGAGGCTAAACTATTCCTGGCGAAGTCGAAGAGAAAGGAAAAACATCACAAAAAGTCTTCCTCGCCAAGGTCTCTTCGGCGTCATCGAGACTCCCGGCGCCGTAGAGATTCACGGCGTCATTCCAGCAGGGAGACTCGTTCGAGGTCGCCTTCGGCTCCGCGTCGGAGGACTTGGGAGGTCAGTCCCACGGTCACGCTGTATCCATCGACGTCGGTGACGCTGGAGAGGGCAACGGCGTCGATGGATACAGCGTGACCGTGGGACTGACCTCCCAAGTCCTCCGACGCGGAGCCGAAGGCGACCTCGAACCCTCTCCAGCGTCACCGACTTCGCCTGGACAAGCGTCTGTGGTTGAGGTGATGCAGCCTCTTGTGATGTCTCCGGCGTCGCGGACGTCGAGGTCGGGGTCGCCTTCGATTCAGGCACCTCAGTATCCGGCTTTTCCTGCCCCTGGAGCCGATAGTACCGCATTTCTGAATGCGATGTATACCATTTTTCAGCAGATGGCTCCAGGAGGTGCTCCGGCTGGTCCGTCGGGGCCTTTGGCCTTTTCATTGGGTGATCCTGCGCCTCTTCGGCCGGCACCCTTTATGCCCTTTCTCCCTTTTGGGAATGTGGGCTCGGCGCCGGTGGCCGCTCCGGTGGCTTCAGAGGGATTGGCTCCGGAGGTTTCCATCCCGTCGACGTCGGGATTTCGTCCTGTGACTCCGGTGGGTCCATCGGCTCCAAGATCTCTTCGTCCTGCTCCTTCATCGGCGCCGAAGCTGCCTGTGGCGCCGGATGCGGCGTCGGATGCTTCTGGAGATCGGCGCCAATCTTCGACTTCGGCAGAGGCCATGTCGACTCCGCGTATTGAGCAGAGACTACATTTGAGGAGGCGTGCTCTCCGTCTTTTGGAAGAGCAGGAGTACCAGCGAGTCCTGGAGGAAGGAGAGGTTGAGGACTCTGGTGATGGACTGCATGGTCTGGATACGGCCAGTGGGCTGGATACTTCCCCTGAGTGGGACCTTTCATCTCCAGGGGAGTATACGGAGGAGGCTGCTACCTTTCACGCGGTGGTGAGGAAGGCAGCTAACTTTCTGGACCTGCCTTTGCCGGTGGCAGAGGCGAAGCAGAATTTATTGACGGAGGTGCTGCATCCGGCCTCTGCTGCAGCGGAGCCTCTCTTGCCGTTTAATGAGGCTTTGCTTGATCCGGTGTTGGAGGTGTGGAAGAAGCCTGTATCTTCCTCGGCAGTTCATACGGCTGTGGCCAGAAGATATCGGGCTGTACCATCTGACCCTGGCTTTCTTTCAAGACACCCTACGCCGGAGAGCTTGGTGGTGCAAGCCTCCTGTTCATCGAAATCAGCGCCTGGATCTTTCCCGACGGGACCTGGAGACAGGGACTCCAAAAAACTGGATGCACAATCCAAGAAAATATTTTCATCTTGCAGTTTGGCGTTGAAGGCCACCAACGCAACTTGCATTCTGGGGAGATATATCCATGCTCTTATGGATGATATTTCATCTTCCTTTACGGAGCTTCCCCAGGGACTCTTGGATGTTGTCTCGGACGCCCAGGCTGCCGCAACCCAGATTATCCAGTCTGGGCTGGACACGACCGACTCGGTGGCTAGGGCGATGGGCACGGCTGTGGTGGCGAGGAGACAGGCCTGGCTCCGTAATTCAGGGTTTTCTGCGGACGTGCAGTCGACCCTATTAGACCTCCCGTTTGATGGGGACAAACTGTTTGGAGCAAAGGCAGATTCGGCCTTGGAGCGATTTAAAGAGAGCAGGGCCACAGCCAAATCGTTAGGGCTTCAAGCTCCTTCTTCCTCTGCCTCTTCCAGGTTTTTCAGGAGGTTTCGTGGATTTGGGCGTGGCTCTTCCTCTTGGGGGAGGTTCCAGCAACCCGCCTCTTCTCACCCCTATAGATCATTTAGAGGGAGAGGGAGAGGTAGGGCCCGCACCAGAGGAGCCTCTCAACAGCACTCTGCCTCTTCCTCGTCCTCTGGAGGGGTGCAGCAGGGAAAGCAGCCTTAGGCTTCCACCATTTCCCACTCACTCCTCTCCTGTAGGGGGAAGATTACGGCATTTTCTCCACAAGTGGGAGACTATTACAACGGACACTTGGGTTATCAGTATTGGGGAAAAAGGCTACACCCTTCCCTTTCGGGAGTTTCGGCCCCCCCTCCCGCCCCACCCATCTTATTGTTCAGAAGAACACCTCCTGTTGCTAGAACAGGAGGTTCAAGTCCTCCTTTCAAAGGGCGCGGTGGAGTTGGTTCCAGAGCAGGAAAGGGGTCGAGGTTGTTACTCAAGGTACTTCCTGATTCCCAAGAAGGATGGTCGGTTAAGACCGATCCTGGATCTGAGGATCTTGAATTGGTTCCTCAATCAGGAAAAGTTCAAGATGCTGACCCTAGCACAGGTGCTTTTGGCGTTGAACAAAGAAGATTGGATGGTGTCTGTCGACTTGCAGGATGCTTATTTTCATATTCCGATACTCAAGTCATACAGGAAGTATCTCCGGTTTGTGGTAGGGTCGCAGCACTATCAGTTTGCGGTCCTTCCGTTTGGTCTTACTTCAGCACCTCGAGTCTTCACGAAGGTGATGTCAGTGGTTGCGGCAGAGCTCAGAAGGAAGGGGATAGCAGTATTCCCTTACTTGGACGACTGGTTGATCAAAGCCAAGTCCCCGGAGCTTGTGTTGTATCATCTGCAGTCAACAACCCAGTTGTTGTTCGACCTGGGCTTTTCGGTGAACATGCCCAAATCTCACCTGGAGCCCTTTCAGCGCCTCCTGTTCATAGGGGCAGTACTGGATACAACATTGAATCGAGCCTTTCCTCCGCCTCAGCGGGTTCAAGATATTCAGGAATTGGTTCCAATGTTTCGAAATGGAGCGGTAGTTCCAGTCCTCAAGGTCCTTCGTCTGCTCGGTCTGTTTGCCTCCTGCATACTGTTGGTCACGCATGCTCGCTGGCACATGAGGGCTCTTCAGTGGTGCCTCCGAAGGCAGTGGTCTCAACACAAGGGAGATCTAGAAGGTGCGGTCAAGATCTCCAGAGATGCTGCTGTGGACTTGAAGTGGTGGATTGCGAGCAACAATCTTTCACAAGGAAAGCCGTTTGCGCAGTCGCCACCAGTGGCCACGGCCATAACGGATGCTTCCACTCTAGGGTGGGGAGCTCATCTGGGGGATCTGGAGATCAAAGGACTTTGGTCTCCAGAGGAACAGATGTTTCATATCAATCTGTTAGAGTTACGGGCTGTACGTCTGGCTCTCAAGGCCTTCCTCTCTTCCCTTCGTGGTCAGTCGGTACAGGTCCTGACGGACAATACTACCACGATGTGGTACATAAACAAACCGGGAGGAGTAGGGTCGTACCTTCTCTGCATAGAAGCTCTTCGACTATGGTCCTGGGCAAACGACCATCAGATTTGCTTGGTAGCAAATCATTTGGCCGGGGTCTTGAATGTACGTGCGGACAGTCTCAGTCGCCAATTCTCGGCCGACCACGAGTGGTGTCTCCATCCAGATCAAGTCCGTTTAATCTTTCAGATGTGGGGGTTTCCTCGGATAGATCTGTTTGCCACTCGGGAGAACGCGCATTGTCCGTTATTCTGCAGCCTCCAGTATCCGGTGCAGGGAGCATTGGGGGATGCGTTTCTGATAACCTGGTGCGACCAGTTGCTTTACGCGTTTCCCCCCATTCCTCGAGTGTTGAGGAAGATTCGCCAAGACCGGGCCCAAGTCATCTTAATAGCTCCGGATTGGCCAAGGAGGGTGTGGTACTCCGACCTTCTCCAACTCTCGCTGTGCCCTCCGCTCCGTCTCCCTCTCAGGGCAGACCTCCTCTCGCAGTCGCAGGGGCAGGTTTTACACCCCAACCTCCAGAGTCTACACCTACATGCCTGGAGATTGAACGGGGCAACCTGAGTTCCTTCTCTCTCCCGCCTGATGTAGTAGATGTTGTATTAGCGGCCAGGCGACACTCCACTAAATCTATCTACGCTAATAGGTGGTCTAAATTTGTTATGTGGTGTGGAGAGAGACAGATTGATCCCTTACATGCTCATCTGTCGGACGTTTTGTCTTTTGCTCTGTCTCTAGCGCAGAAAGGTTGTGCAGTGGCTACCATTAAGGGTTATTTGTCGGCTTTGTCAGCCTTCATTTGTCTTCCAGACCAACCATCGTTATTTAAATCCCCTATTGTTCTCAGATTCTTGAAAGGTCTTCTAAATAAATATCCTCCAAAACCATTCGTTATGCCTCAATGGGATTTGTCCTTGGTCCTCACTTTCCTTATGGGGTCCCCTTTTGAGCCTATGCATTCTTGCCCCTTAAGGTATTTGGTTATTAAAACAGTCTTCCTGGTGGCTATAACATCTGCAAGGAGAGTGAGTGAGTTGCAAGCCTTATCGGTAAAACCCCCTTATACAACTTTTTATGGGGATAAGGTGGTGTTGAGGACCAAGGCTGCTTTCCTCCCGAAGGTTGTTTCACCCTTCCATTTGGCCCAGACAATTACTTTGTCCACGTTCTATCCTCCGCCTCATCCTTCAAAGGAGGAAGAGAGACTACATCGCTTGGACCCAAAGAGGGCGTTAAGCTTCTACATTGATAGAACGAAGGACTTCAGGCTGGAGTATCAGCTGTTCATCGGATACATGGGCAAGAGGAGAGGAAAGGCAGTCCACAAGAGAACACTCTCCAGGTGGGTTGTTCTTTGCATTAAAATCTGTTACTCTTTGGCAAAGAAGGATCCTCCGGATGGCATTAGAGCTCATTCCACCAGAGCTAAGTCGGCCACTTCGGCCTTGGCCAGGGGTGTTCCTGTGGTCGACATCTGCAAGGCCGCAACTTGGTCGTCCCTTCACACTTTTGCGAAACATTACTGTTTGGACTCTGAGGTCAGAAGGGACGGCCATTTTGCACGGTCAGTGCTGCAGGATTTCTTGGTTTGACCATTTCGGCACCCACCACCGGGAGTGGTACTGCTTTGGGACTCTATTCATTAGGTGAGGAATCCACAGGTAGTTGTATCCATCAGAAGAACGACTTACTTACCTTCGGTAACGACTTTTCTGGTGGATACATTAGCTACCTGTGGATTCCTCACGGTCCCACCCGCCTCCCCGTTGCCTTTCTGGTCTTACCAAGTAGTCCTTGAGTGCGCTCCTCTTGGTCTTCAAGGTTGCAATAGATGTTGTATATATGGATACTTGTATATATTTATATGTATATATATGTATATATCTTTGTGTATATACATGATTTGCATATATTTGTTTGTTTTGAAAAGAAAAAAAAAAAGAGAGTTATATTAAATCTACAGCCATTTTATTGCAATGTTGTGTATTTTACAATGTTATGGGATGTTGCCTTGCTCTTTCATTGCATTGGGTTGTTCTCATGCACGTAAAAAATGTTGGTACTGACGTCGGCGAGGACCTCTTATTGCCTGTATGACGTCGGACGGCGTCGCGTGGGCTAGAGTGACGTCCTCGTCGACGTGCAGAGACTAGGAAGAAGATTTCCGTCGAATGCTGGCGCCATGGGAGTATTCATTAGGTGAGGAATCCACAGTTAGCTAATGTATCCACCAGAAAAGTCGTTTCCGGAGGTAAGTAACTCGTTCATCTCTCACATCAGATACCCTTCTAAACAAAACCGAACAAATCAACATTGCCAACTTGAGAGACAAATCTCTTAAAGTGAGATTCTCATTGTAATCCAAACCTTTGATAAACCCCAGCACCAGTCCCAGAGGGAATTGTATCTAGCTCATGGGAGGTTGGCTATCCTAATACTCCTCAACATTCTTTTCTCCACATTGTCCTGTCCCACAGACAAACTATTGACCAAAACATGTGCAGCAACTATAGCCAATCTATACAAATTGATCGTTCTAGAAGCTAAACCCTCTGTAAATAGCTGAGACAGAAAGTTCCCTACCTGCACTACATCTACTGAAATTGGATCAAATTCCCCTTCCAGACCCCAGCAAACCCATTTGCTCCATACCAATCAATATGCTTTCCTAGTTCCAGGAGCCCAGGATTCCTCAATAAGTCTGAAAGACTCTGATGAAATCCCTGACTTTCTCCAAAAAGTCTCCAAGCCACCAGTACCAGTTGATTGGAAATCACCAGATTTTGGAATTCTCCTTGAGGTCCTTGCAGATGTCCTGGAAATCTCTGCAGTAGTAGTGGAAAATCTACACTCCTATCTAGCATGACTGGATTCCAAGCTTGGGACCGCCATAAGGGGGTGACACTACAACATTATTCTTCCATCTGCAAACCATTACCGTTACCCTGCCAATCATTGAAAACGGAGGGAACGCTTGGGGGAACAGACCCTTCCAAATTAGCAGGAAGGCATCCACCCCCCCCTTCTTCCGGGTCTTGCCTCCAACTGAAGAATCTCCTCAATAGGGCATTCAGCCTGTTCACAAACAGATCTACCTGAAGTGAACCCCAAATCTCCTCTATTTTCTTTAAAACATTGTGATCCAGCATCTAATAGCTGGAATCTTGGAAATGCAGTGAAGACCAATCTGCTTGCACATTTTTCAGACCGGGCATGTGTGCTGCTTGCACTCTCAGCCACCTCTGGAGACAATATTCCCGAAATATTCTTGCTAAGTCTGGTGGGCCCTTCGACCGCGGTCCCCCTAACTTGTTCACATACCTCACGGCTGACGTATTGTCCAAGCGAAGCAGAACTGAGCATTTCATAGAGTTACCTGCGAAACACTTTTGGCAAAGGTACTTTCCAATAATTCCAAACAATTGATATGTAAATTCCTTTCCTGATCTGTCCCATTGACCATCAGCTGAAAAGCACCCACATCTTGTGCTCAAACCTTACAGTCTTGCGTCCGATTCCACAATCAGACTTGCCCTTGCTCCAAGTATCGAACACCCATTCCATGCTTTCATATTTCTTAACCACCACTCCAGCTCTTCACTCGCTTCCAAACTCAAAGCAGTTTTCTGTGAGTATTGTAAACCACTTCTCAAGTGTTTTCCTATCAACCTCTGTAAGGCTCAATAATGCAATGGACTAGGAAAAAAGGCCTGAATAGTACATAAGAGACTCCCAATTCGAGGCAATATTCTTAGGGAAATAACATTTAATTTCAGAATATATCTCGTTCCTTCCTTATTCTCTTCAAAAACATTTTTTGGCAAACATAACACACTTTTTACTGTATCTACGTGAAGCCCAGAAATTGTGTTTTTTGACTTGGTACCAAATCTGATTTCTTTCTGCTGCCGACAAAACCCAAATTCTCTAGAACAAGTACAGCCAGGCTTGTGTGTCCTTTCGAAAGGTATTTGTCCGGATCCATTAGTATAGCGTCTAAATAGATAACCAAACGTATTCCTCTTACCCTTAAAAATGCCACTACAGGACGAAGAACCTTCATAAAGCTCCAGGGAGCCGATGAAAGGCCGAAAGGGAGACACACAAACTTCCAGATCTTGCCCTGCCATACAATTCTCAAAAACCTCTGATGTGCCTGCCATATTGGAACAGTCAGATAAGCATCTTTTAGATCCAAACAAGTCATCCAATCGCCTTCTTGCAAAATATCTTTCAATAAACAAATACCCTCCATTTTGAAGTGATAATATGCCTTCCATTCATTCAAATCTCTTAGGTTCATAACGAGTCTCATCCCTTTGTCTTTTTTCTCTCCCAGAAAGATGTTGCTTATAAATCCTGGCCTTGGATCCTCCTCCAATATTACTGCACACTTTGAGATGAAATCATGAACCTCTAAATCTATTAGTTTCTCCTGCTCTTTCGAGAAAGACATACTTCTTGGCAGTATATTTTGTACTTGCTCATTTACAAATTCTATTCAAAATCCTTTTACTGGTTCCGAAACCAGAGGATCTCTCATTATCTGAACCCAATTCTGATAAATCTGGGCAAGTCTGCCACTCAGTTTTAAGGGGATAACAGCCGGAGGGTTCACACTTACCTTGAAGTCCACAAATGTTTCTCTCTCCTCAGGAGCCTCTTCCCCGTGATCTTTGTCTCTGGGGATAGAAATTTCCTGATTGATATGTGGTCTTTCCTTGTGAATTATGAGAGCTTCTTTAAAATGAGTTTCTAGAAATTTCTTGACCTCGGCAGGGGAACCAACCCCTTGTTCTTCCGGCTGGTCTTCCGGCCGACCCAATAACACGTTCCTGAAACACGTTTTTTATGTCCACTTGCAATTTCTGCAGGGAGCACAGCGATCCCTCAAATTTCAAAAGATCTTTGATGAAGGCCTTCCCAAAGAGAAGACCAT
The DNA here is from genome assembly GCF_031143425.1 of Pleurodeles waltl. Lineage (NCBI taxonomy): Eukaryota > Metazoa > Chordata > Amphibia > Caudata > Salamandridae > Pleurodeles > Pleurodeles waltl. The sequence goes on from NC_090439.1 coordinate 1,022,830,157, forward strand.
TAGCTGAGGGACCTTCCTCTTTCCCAACTAACTCAGCCATTTTGGGATCTATTTTTAAAAGGAGATCTTTGCGTCTCTCAATCGATAAAGCACTGCTGGTGTTTTCCAGAAGACACACTGTTCTTGGAACTCACTGCCGTAATTCATTAACATCAGTTCTTTTGTTACAAACATAGTCTTCTTCAGTCATATCGAATATTTTGGTCAATGGACACACAATATTCAGAAGCCTAACCTGGAAGGACCTTAAACTATTGCCTTTTTTGAGTCACAGCCCCCTTTACCTAGGAAGGTGATGATTTTTGGATCCAACTCAGGGGTAACCAGAACTCAATCACTAATTGAGGGCCTGGGGCATTTAGGTCCTAAATGAGCCCGCACTTCTTTAGCATTTCTCTTCTCATCCAAAATTTGATATAATCCGTCACAAGATCTGACTGTGTCCATTCAGGGGAAAGTGGATGTTTGTAGAGAAGGAGGTCGAACATGATTTGACCGAAGGGGTCTGTCAACTCACCAGACTCTTTAGAAGAATGACCATCATCCCATACTTCCAAAAGAGCATCCGAAAATGAATTTTTTATTTACTTTGGTCCATGTCATCGGAATAAAAATCTGATGAACAACTTAATTCAATTTCTACACTTCCTGAAGAGTCTTTGCAAGAAACAGTTATATGTTTTTGACCCCTGCCTCCTTTCTGCTTGGGCCCTTATGCCCATCATGTGTGCCCTCAGCACTATCCTCATGTCTGTCTACACAAATGTTATGGTCTGCCTCCGCAAATTTCCTCTTGTTCCCCACCACATCTGAGGTGAATTCAAATGTTTTCTTTTCCTGTCTGCTTTACACTCTTTTTCTAGTATTCAATTCGGCCCCATTTGCTGACCAAAATATTCCTCTTGTAAAACATTAGCTTTGGACAGTAGCAAATCAAATTTCTTGTCAATTCTAAGAGAAGCCTCCTCGGTTATTTTCTTAATAGCCTCATTCAGCTTCTCCTCTAACCTAGAAATACTTGACCCTTGCTCCATTTTGAAAATACATATTCCCCAACTAATCCTGCCACCCAAACTTCATGGAGTACTAATTCCCCTTCGGTGCACTCACAACCTCAAAATTACCTCAGCAATCCATCAACAGAATGTATGTTGTGAACTGCCAGAACTGACAAAACAATATAGGATAACATTTAGCCCATAATTTCTTGAAATGCGGTATGTTTCGAGATAGCGCATTTAAAATGGCTGCCAAACTAAAGAGAGAACGCGCACTAGTTTATAATGCTACAGTGGCTCGGTACGTCAATAGGGTGAGAGGCGCATTCCCCTGAAGGAATAGCGAGATGCGATGGCCATGCGTGAGGCAGCATGCAGCAGAGCTTTACGTGGTTAGGCCTGCCGGATCAGCGCGTCCCTCAACTCGACTCGGCATGCCAAGACGTGCCAGAGTAGGCACGGACGCAATGAAGAGACGCAGTTGAGACCGTTGGGCCTGTGTGTTTCTAAACTGAATTCGAGGCTCATCCTTGAAATACAAAACCTCCCCCCAGGTTCATATGAGGAAAGAAAGGTATGTTAACATGCGCTCAAGACGGTATCTGAACAGTTACAAAAGAGTATTAAGGCTTGCCTATTTAAATAACACTCTTGTCGGCACAGAATCACCCAATCAGACATACTATACTTAATGACAAGAAAAAACATTATCTTATCGCAGCACTCATGCTGTTCCCTAAAGTAATTAAAATCATACAATTAGCAGATTATACAACCATGTAGAAGATAAGGATATTGTACTTATCTCTCCAGCAGCAGCAATAAAAGAAGGAAGAGTGCTGTTGTTAAGGAGATTTATAACCTTTATATTGTTTTATTGTTCTAAGTTCTGATGACATCATAATGGCTGCTGAGTGGTGGAAATAAAGGGATTAATGCATAATGTTAGCCTCCGGGTCTTGACATAAAATCATTGTTACTTTTAAAACATGAGAAGGTTAGTTATTGCAGGCTGCTGCTAATACTTTTTGTTGACTATAGCATAATTGAGTATTGTGTTACTGCATTTAACATTTTTTAAATAATTGTAGGTGACCAATATATAGTTATCATTACTTATTATTCAATTGTACTTTAGTTTCTTTTTAGTAAGTGAGGAGTCTTATGTCCTCGGCGGTCCAGGCACTGGATAGGAGATTGGTGCAGTGTAAATGCAGGGACACAGCAGTGAGTCCATAATAACAGCTGTTGAAGCAAATAGTCTGTGGAACATTGAGCTCGACCCTCATAGCCTTAAATTGGCTTTGATAGGCCTAGGTTGGATTCAATTGACTTCTTGAACTATTTTGTCTCAGGCAGCTTGGGCCCTGAGGGCTGTAGCAGAGACCAAAAGAGACTTTCTCAATCTCAAGAAAAACATAGGTGTTAGCCTTGTCTGTGTTATCTAGAGTTAAAAAAAGACTATCAGAGAAAAGTGTGGGCATGATTTCCAGGTTCCTCCCAATCTCAGCTTTTTGTGGTGAAGAACTGGCTTTTATGGAACCTCATGATGAAAGCATCTGAACTTATGTAGCTGTGCCTGGCTACTTTGTCCTGTTTTGTCCTGTTCGAGGCCTGTGAGAACCAAAATTATGCCTAATTTTCAATGTAAAACGTGGACCTGGGAGAGACAGCAAAGTCACCACCAGTGGTAAAGTACTTTTGGCAGCTACAAAATTCAGTTTTGTACCCCTCAGAGGTCACTGTGGAATTACTAAAGATTTCAGTCGGAGTGTGATTACCATGCACCAAGTTATAAGGACACCTGCTGACTTCAGTTTTGCTCATCAAAGTATTTTGAGGTCTAGAACTGTAACTAAGTCTGAAGGTAACAATGTTAACCAGGGGGATACGCTACATTTTTCCAGCCGTGTTGTATCACAGTAAACATGAAGTTGCACCTAGGCCCTACACTACCACAAACACCGGTTCTGAAAGATACTGTGTAATTTCTTGATGCTTTTTGCCTTAAATGTTTTAAAATCTATTGTGATCTTTGCTTATTATATTTTCTTGACTTTTACTACATTGTTTTGGGAAATGTTTTTGTCTTCTTTATGTTAATGTTGTTTATTACAGCTTGATCTTACCTCACATTTTGCTGGGGAATGGCCTACTGCTTCTCACAATATTTCCAGGAGTTAGGTAGAAATTGTGTTTAGGAGTTTGTAGGAGTACCTTCTCCCAAGCTGAAAACCGTATTTCTGGCAAGCAGGAGCACACAACTTAACTGAAGCCCTCTGAATTGCCAGAAGAATATTCTATTCTTCTGTTTTTTTTACAATACATTTTATTGAATTAAAACATGGTAACAACCATCAGGTGTAACACTTATTAGTACTTCTTGGGAATGTTGATAGCTACACAGTGAACATACAGACTATAAGGGTAGCGCTCTTTCCGAACGTTCTGTCTCAAATACATTGTCTCCTTAGTGTTATCACTTCCTTTGCCTCTTAAGACTACCTTGATGGCATCCCTTAATGTATTCATCTGAACATCACTTTTGTTCTTAAGCTTGAATTATTATTTGATTCAATTCCTGAGATTTGTTTCACATAGCCCATCTTTTGGGAGTTGGGGATCAAATTGGCATGTGTTTGTCTTTTGGTCTCTCCCCCATGCAGCATACCCTTTAACTGTTGCGTTGTCTCATTTAGTGGTTAGTCCTGTCTGTTTCTTTATTCACAATCAATCCAGCCATACTCCATATAATATAATTTATCGAATAGGTTCTTTGACTGTGGGAAAATAAACATTTCTTTTCCACACAACAAAGATACCTTGTTCCAAGAAGGACCTCAATAAGGAAAGAGATATTCCACTACAATTGTACCTGCTAGGCTGCTGCCTGTCTGCTGATTGTGTCTGAACGACATTAAAATCCTTTACCCAATTAAGAGTCCCTCTCCTTTTGGGGTTTACCATATGCATGATATGAAGATATGGTTCTCGGTTTGAGTTTGGACACAAGGAGATATTAGCATTACAGTATTGCTCTCCAATCTCCCTATGGCAAGTATGCATCCTCCATTTCTGGTATCTCTTGAAAGTTACTTTGAATGAGATATCTTTGTGTGACCATTCCATACTCCTCCTGATTTCACCATTACATAGTTTTGGGTTGGATAATACACATGGTTTTAGCCTAGTTTCTCCGCAGCCAGATGGGTTTCTTTTCAAGTAAACAGGTGTACCATTGTCATCATGAGTGATGATCATCAGCTGTTGTACCTCTGCCCCTATTTCCTCTCCCTTGCATGAGTAGATGTGCGTACAGCAGTTTTAAACTTCTCCACAGTCCTGTCCCCCAACTCATTAACAGAAAAGAAAACAGCATAAATGTAACGCAACATGGCTCGTAGCAATCTATGGTGTACAATACTCCCCCCCCCCCCCCCCCCCCCCCATCTCCTTAGACTCCAGATGTAGTGGGAAGTCACTCCCACTTCCAGGCTCTCTTGGCCTAAAATATTGAGGGTCATATATCTATTGCTCAGCAAAAATAATCCATGGATCTATCAGTGTAAGCACTCATCTTATTTTGTAAGGGCAGAATCTGCTTTGTCCAGGCTGGATAGTAGGCGAGCTTCTATTGCCTCTTTACTGTTGTAAGTTTGCTTCCACCTGAATAGATATATTGTCCGTCATTGCTGTAGTTCTTGCTGAATAAGGAAGTATTCTATTTCATACTATGCCTTCCCTTTTATGGATACCTAATTATGTTGGTTTTCCCATCCATTTGGATCACAAAGGCAAAAGGGAAAGCTTATATGTATGTGAAATGTCTATTCCTCAGTGTCCTAGTCTCTTCTTGCAAAGCTGTCCTTTTGTTCAGTGTAGCTCATGACAAATCCTGATACAGTTGCATTCTTCAGTCCACGAAGTGAAAGGTACCCAATCACCTGACCTCTGATAATATCAATATCTTCTCCTTGAGAATAGTTTAGTCAAAATGTCTCTCGGTTGTGATATAGTTGAGGATCGTGGCGCGAACGTGCTGTGTGCGCTCTGACAATGCCTATTGCATAGGTTTTCTCTCGTTGTGGGAAATGTTTAAACCGATTAGGGCAAAAAGTCTGTTATATCCCTCTAAGGATTCTCACATGTTTTGTATTGTTCTGTTATCCCAGAATTACTAACTGAATGTCTGTGTTTCATCCAGGCCTGTGTTTATTGTTTCTAGGTCTTCTATTACGCTCACCCTCTTGTACTGCCTGCATGTTCTTCAAGATTTTAGGCACTGTAGATTTCATTTCCACTTTTGTGTTGTGTAGCTGGTCTGTAAATAACTTGCTTGGCCTGAACAGTAGATCAGCAAGGCGTTACAATAGGTCTTTCTAGCGAGTGGTGCCAACTCATTTGTTTAGTTGCCATTGTTTGTCTAGTTACGAATGTGGTTCTCTCGCAGTACCCGCTATACTTTTCTTTTTCAGTGGCTCTCGTTTTACCCTACTTAGAGCTCAGATTGTGTTGCTGTCTGTTTCGTTGTTGGTTCTCCTCACAACGTGAGAATTAAGCATGTGAGGAGCTCAAGTGTGAGGTGAGAATCAGGAGTACCACTCAGGTTATCCATTTAGGGAGTTCTTTGACACCTGATTAGCACTAGCACCTTGTCCCTTGTTTAGCACCCTAAAGAGAACATCAGCATTTTATTGGACGTTGCTGCCGTGCCCCTTATTTGGCATCTAATAGAAGCTAAGCGAGGAGCACCTATTTTTTCCCCCATTCAACTGTGTGTGGCATTTAATCTCTTAGGGATAAGGGGATTTATATTTTATTGCCCTTAGTACCATTTCCCAATTGCCTTAGTTGTGCCAGCCAATCCCCTCCCCACTTGGTTACCTATCTTCCTTGTATGTCAGCGTCAGTGTGTCCTTAATTTTGTGGTGTTTTGCCTCTGAGTGTGTCTCTCACAGCTTGCCTCACAGAGGGACATTATCACACGGAGTGCAGCCGTGTCCTAAATCAAGGTCTTCAGCTGGATCAGGGAAACAAGGGCTCTTGCGCTGTTCTTCTATGTCTTCATCATGGTCTCAAGATGACTGCAGCCTGTGAGAAACATTTCTCTTTTAATCCAAGTCTCCGCTCTTTTCAACTTTCCCATGCCGTGTCCTAAATCAAGGTCTTCAGCTGGATCAGTGAAACAAGGGCTCTTGCGCTGTTCTTCTATGTCTTCATCATGGTCTCAAGATGACTGCAGCCTGTGAGAAACATTTCTCTTTTAATCCAAGTCTCCGCTCTTTTCAACTTTCCCATGTGCAGGAGTGGCTTCCCCTGCTACTAAACTGCTCCTTTTTAAGCACTGCAGTTCTGAAATCAAAGGGTCTTGCTGGTTATTGCTATTTACTGGGGTGTGAATGTGAGCTCACCACCTGAGTGTCTGCATTGCTTTGGTGCTGGCCATGCCCCAAGTTATTTGGTTTTGAATGTTTCTAGACCTCAAGCCCTCCCAGGTCAGGAGCCCCAAAAGACATTCAACAGTTTTTAGTAAGGTCGATCCACTTCTCCTTTTGGAGTAAGTTAGGAAATTGGGATCAGGTCCTGAAGAAGAAAGATTCAGGCAGACTTTGTAACAGTTCTTGCTGTGTTGGCCTTGACATCAGGCAGGCTTCTTGTATACCCCAGAGGATGCCGCCTTGTTTCTATTCTTCCAGGCTGGTTTCGAAGTACTAGTCAAGCAAGCATGCACGTTGTTTAATTGAAAGGCTGGGATTGCAATAGTAATTTAAATACAGTCACTCAAAAGTACTTACACTCTACATTTCTCCCTTTAGCATAGTGTGACGTTTTGTGAGAGTGTTTATAGGTAACATCAGAATATTCCCAGAACACCTTGCATGAAAACAAAATCAAACAACAGACTTAGCTGAAGATTTCTGTCCTGCCCTCCACTGTTATATACCACTGTACCATTAACAAGCTTGGTTTGTTGCAAATGTATTCCGGCACCTTCTAAAGGCACTATGCCAGTATCTCCCACAGAGCAGAAGAGATTTGATCTGGAATGAACCACTTCTTCAAATAATTACAAGCTGTAAAGTAGAGGAGTCCTTCTGTGATTGGTGTGCATACCACATTAATTAACACATGCTTCTTGGACATACAGTAGTCTAATTGCATAATTACTGAAACTAACTTCAGTGACTATCTTGTATGGTGATAATTTCACATTAAGAATTCAGATATATGCATGTCTTTGTCATGGCGTTGGAGATCGGTGTAGCTTCCTAAGAATAGTTATATCAATTCTGAATTGTGAGAAAAATATCTAGTTAACACTTCCATAACTGATCAAGTTACAATAGGTATGGTGGCTTGATATTAGGATAGGTATTAATAATTTAATATGCCAAACCGTCTTCACTATTAGCCAGATCATTTTCAGGGTACGAGGAGCTATTCTCTTGTATGTAGTTTTTCGTTATTTAGCAGACCACACGTAGGTGAGGCCTGTTAACCATATAAGCTGAAAAATCCACTGGTCCAAAATGAAAAGATAGCGATCCAAATGACACAGATGGACTTTACAGATGGAATTTTCTACACCACTCATTCTTACAGTAGATGTTAGCCTTTCTATGAGCTGTTTATTATCTACTCGGGATTGCACAGGACACAACGAAGAAGTCGTAACATGGCAATACAGGTCACTTTAGCATTGTGTCAAGAGTAGGGAAGGCAGCTGTCAGAATCGCCAGAATGCAATGTGATGCTTTCCGGTAGCACTAAATATAAACGAACACACTCCTCAGAAAGCTCTTCAACACATCCAGACACAACCTCAGTTCACATCATGTTTGCCTGCCCCTTATTCAATATTACGACATACAACAGACACATGCTGCTAACATTTTACAGTGCACCTTTACAGACAACAGTAGGTGACCCTCACCCAAAATCCATGCTTAAGCAATGAAAAAGCCAAAGGTTAAAGTAATGTTATACTCGGGTGTAATAAGAATATCATTTTTCGATTTCATTAAAACAAAAAAAAAAATCGAAATTCACTGAAAAAGACAAAGGGTAAAATATCACTGAAGTTAGATGAACCTCCCAGTGATATTAACATTTTGAATTTTAAAAAAACAGACACCGAAATTCACCTGTTGCAGTTAGCAGCACTATTACTTGTGCCCCCGCTGTGCACTGCTGATGACCTCACACATGACATCACTCATGACATACTCTGACATTTGACATCATTGATGACATCTCAAATGACAATTGATGACATCACTGTTTACAACATTGATAACATCTCACATTATATCATCCAATAAGTGTTCTAGTTTGTATTACTGATTACATAGTGGCACCTGACTACAGTAGTAATTTTCTACCTAATTTTGTACAGCCTAGGTCCAGCTAACGGCTGTAAGCATGTACAAAATGCAAGTGCACCAAATGCACCATGTAAGGGTATTGAACACCTTACAAATATTTGCTTTGAAGAGCAACTCTGTGTGCTAGGAACAGTTGAGTTGTATTCATTATGGTCTCCACAAATGTTAGGTGTTGCACAAAAACTTTCAAACAGGAAGAACCCTACTTAGTAGATACTAACTTTTGTAAGCATCCCTGATCGTTAGAGAGAATTGTGTCAGCATAATAATTTATACTCAATATAGAAGACTGTGGGCACCAGATACCAATCTATGCACGTTTGCTTGTTTTGCTTCAGAAAATGGCCTATCTGTAAAGTATGCAGTATGAAGGGTGCAGGTAGTATGATCTTTCGCACCTTAAGATCTTCTTTTTTTTTTTATATTTGTTTTTAGCAAGTAAGTCATTTTTGACAACTGTTGCATAGAGAGTACACTGTTAGTAGTAGATTATTTTGATTATTCTGTGGTGCATATCCCACGAGAGTTTCACAGTTCGCAATGTGGTATAGAATCAACTTGTTTCATAGAATCAAATTGTTTCATAGAATAAACACTGTTTACAGTACTCAGTTCTTGATAGAAAATTAATTTTTAATGTAGGTTTGGTGTGTGTCTGAACTTCAATACAGATAAAAGTGGTCCCTAGTAGGGTATTTGTTTTTGAATTGGCATTCACTATTTTAGCTTTGTTTGAACAGTTGTCTGGATGTTGAGCACCTTGTGCAATGAGGGTTTCCCATATATCTGTGGTTTTGATAGTTTGAACTATGCTTTGTGTAAAGTGTATGGTATAGGGTCAATTTTGCACATAATGCTTGTTTTCAACATGTAAAGGATTTGTTTCTGTGTTGGTTGGAAGGATGTCTGATCCTCTACTGAGTTATTTTGTACCTACTGTCAGACCGCTAATGCTATAGTTATTTATACACCTGTATAAAGAAAAACGAAGGTTTGATGATGATGTCATTTGAGACATCAGTAATGCCATTGGTGATGTCAGAAATTTTGTCATAAAATGTGTCATGAGTGACGTCATATGCAAGATCATCAGCAGTGCATGGTGGGGCGCTGGTGCTGACTGCTTTTTTTTTTAGTTCAAAACTTTAATGTTGTCACTGAGAAATTCACCTAACTATAACAGTACTTTAACTTTTGTTTTATAAATTGAATTTCTAATTTTTGTTTAATCAAAACCAGATATTTTTATCAAACTATACCCTTTGTTTTTTCAGCGAATCTTTAGGTGTTAAAGTAATTTAACTATTTAGTTGTTTGTATCTATGGTAGAATGATTTTGTAAAATATGTCGTGCTTAGATATTTTGTTTAAAAAATAATCTTGTCACATAACAGGGCATTAAACAGATACATATTCAGTATTTCAGGAGTGAATGTGTATTTACTAAGTTCTTGTAACTCTCATATGGATATATGATACCATCAATCTATTTAGAAGTTGCCATTACTCACAAGAGCCTCTAAACTGTTAACTAAAACAGCTCTTTACAGAGGTACCCTTGAGTGTTAACATGTATGTTGTTTTGTACTGTTTTCCCCCTACCCCCCACCTTTCTTTTTGTTTTTAAATTCACTTGCAAGACTCTTGCAACAGCCAGAGAAGCCTATCATAACCAGTGGCACCTGAGAGCCAGGGAGGTAATCCCCGTGTGCTGTCTGAGGGGGCAGTGCTTCTTGGTTTGCTCTTGCAAGCCTCTTGCAAGATCCTACTTTTTGATTAAGTACGTCTGTCAGGGTACTCTTCTTTACTTTTTTCTTTGTTTCATGACTGTTTTCAAATTGGTATTTTGTGCAGTGTTTGGTGACTGCAAAAGGGGCTGGACACAAGGACTTGTTCTTTACATATGGTGATACACTTGTAAAGTGTTAATCTTCGCCTTGTTTTTTGATTTTTGATCCCCAAGAAATTCTAGTCAGAAGTGATTTGAGAGTCATGGAACTTTTGATGTAGAAGTGATTCAGGAGGCAGCCACACAGTGGCAGACGATTCTGTCACCTAAAATGACCGCATATGTGACGTTCTATTCCTTTGTGACATGAGTCATGCACTCATTCTGGCGCATTTTCTTGGTGTGGAATTTGAGTTTTCCACATCTCTCAGTACACCTTAGTACTTACCTGTGGTCAGGCACCTCTTAGGGTACACCGCCAGCCCCTTCTATCGCGGTGCAAATGAAAAAAAACTTCAGAGTCCATACCCAACCAATCACATTTCTTAAAAGAAATTGAGTCCTAACTCTTGTAATAAAATGGCAGAGAGATACATAAGTGTTAACTGTTTAAAGCCTGCTTGACAACGTTTTAAAATGCTAATATTACAAAAATTACTGGACAGATTTACATCAAATAAAGACAAGCATGTTTTACAAATGAAGTTCTACTTTCAAGGCAAATATGGTGTAAATCCAGCACACTATTTGTGAGTGTTATTTCCCAGAAAGCAGTATACTGATATATATATATATATATATATATATATATATATATATATATATATATATATATATATATATATATATTGGAATGTGTGTGTGTGTGTGTCTGTGTGTGTGTGGATATATATATATATATATCACAGATATATACAGCCCAATGGAAGTTGCCACTAGGTAGTTATAGTTCAACCATTTTTCTATAGGAAATTGATTTTTTGGTTCGCTTATAACTTTACTGCCGTTTGATCGATCGTCACAATATTTTCTCCTCCACTTCTGCTTCCTTCTGGAAAGTTCTGGGGTGATCAATCAAGCGGGGACTGAAAAAGAGGAGGTGTCCCAAAACACGTTTTCCCCATGCAGTTTTCCATAGGATTAGTGATCAACGACACCGAAAAAAATGACTGAATGGAATTATACCAAATTTGGCAGAAAGCTAGACTATAGTCACAAAAGCATGCTTTTTGTAATTTGGTATCAGTCCAGTCAGGAGTTTATGAAAAATGAAGGTTCAGAATGTAGGTATATATCAATCTGTGAAGGCCACCACATCAACAAAGATATGGCGGCATCCATTTTAGGACTTGAGGACTCAGCGCCCTGTCTTGGAAAAAGATTTTAAAAAACATATTTGGGGTTAGGGTAGGGGTACCTTGTCCCGCTAGGCCTTGGTGGGGGAGGGGTCCCAGAGGAACTCCCCCTCACCACCCTCTAAAACGGCATTTTTTCATTTGACTGCACCACAGATCTGCATAAGATCTGTGGTGCAGTAAAAAAACAGCAGACTCCCACCTATGATTTTTTTAGACAATTTCCCTCTTTCCCCCTCTGGGGTGGGCCATGACCTGGGGAATCGGCACAAATTATTTTGGGGAGGAAGCATGCGGCCCCTGTCTTCAAGCTATTTTCTGGTCTCGTGGAGCATACTCCCCCTCACTCCCCCCACCTCTCCAACAGGGCTGCATTTGCTTTCATGGGGAGGAGGGTGTGCCTCTCCCTCTCCTTGAGCCATTTTTAGGCCTCTGGTATCCCATTCCCTGGTATGGTGTAATTTATTAGGGGGAGGTGCAATTACAGAACACCTCCCTAAATTGTAGTATGACCCTGCAGATCCCAACCCCTGGGGCCAATTTATTTTTATTTATTTTTTGGTGGGAGTCCGCATTGTGTCCCCCTCCCCAAAATGCAGTATGGCTCAAGGACCTCATCCCCCAAAGGCTTGACTTAGTACTCCTGCCCCTGACAGCAGCAGTAATGCTCCCACAGGGCAGGAGCAAACGTTTCATTTTGTTTCCTGCCCATAAGCGCTAGCAGGAAAATGTTTGCTCCAGCTGCCGGATCAGAGCTAAAATCTGCTTCTGTAGGGTGGCACCATAGATGTTGCTGGCTCCTGCTAGCACTCATGATGGGGAGTCAGTGGGTGCATTGGGGCTTCCCCCGAGTCTGCCTACAAATTCTCCTGAAATTGATATTCAGCATGGGCAGTGGGGCACCTACCAAAAACAAAAAAGTGGCCTGTTTCTGCAGGCACCCACTGTGAATGCCTGTAGGGGCTGCAGGGGTCCCGGGACTCCCCTCATGGCCCCCAATAAATTTCCCTAATAGGGTACCTTCGTTGGGCACCCACCAACAACAGTGTCCAGCTCCTGCTGGTACCCACAATAGGGATGTATAATAAATGAGCAGCTGGAGCCACGTCTTTATTATTCACTGCTTCTGGGAATGAGCAGTACCCTTTGTGGGGTAATATAAATATATTTTAGAGCCTTGTGGTGCCCCAGTCTCGACAGAAGCATCTCCAGCATATTTTTTAAGTGTTGTGGGGGGCTATAAGGAGTACAGCGGACACCCCACCCCTCCCCCTCCCTCCCAACGTACTTTACAAAAAATTACGTTTCTGTTGCTTGTGATCTGTAACACAATATGCTATTTATAAGGATTCCCAGAGTTGAAGCTTTGGCTCTTTGGTATGGGAATGCAGGGACCCCTTGTGATTGGGCGTATGCCTGTATTATGTGGCTTGAAGAGTGTAGAAGTAAGACTTTGACACTTGTTTAATGTTGTTTTGATTATAAATCTTGTATTTAAATGTTTGACAGACATTGCAAAAAGGCTTGACAAAACCAGTAGGCCTTCCTTTACTATATTTATCAGTGACTTGCAAGAAAAACCATAGAAATTCACTGGAAAAAAGAAATGTTAGAGTGACAGTTATAATTAGGTATTAAAAAAACCTTGGAAATTCACTGGAAAAAAAGGTTAATAGTATGTCATAGCTAGAAGAAAATGTTGGTTTTAAGCTGAAATGCACCAGCTATAGTTATCTCAAGTAGCTATAACTTGTGCCCTAAAGAAACTATAACTCGCAGCTTTACCATGCACTGCTATTACATCACTCATGACGTTCTATGACATTAGTGCAACGTCTGAAATGATATCATTAATGACAACACTGTTGATGGTGAGGACCCCAGTTATAGTTAGAGTTATTGGTACTTGAGATAACTATAACCTGGTGAATTTCAGTGGTTTTGTTTGTTCAAAACTGATATTTTCTCCTAACTATAACACCACTTTAACCTATGTTTTTTCAGTGGTTATATAAATACACACACACACACACCATCATGAATTATTCATGGTTCATGTTTATTATGGTGGAATTTCATTAAAGCAGTGCTTGGTTTCGGATTAGTTTCAAGCAGGGAAGTGAAATAATGGACAATACAAAAAAGAGGCACTGGAGACACATTCCCTGATTTCAGGGAAAACGTAAAAGATGAATTCTTAGCAACAAACCAAGCTCCTCCACAAAAAAAATGTGCTTCTGCTCTCGGGTCCAAGTATTCACAAATGTGTGCGTGGAGCAAGCTTTAAAAAAAAAATCGATAAACTTTGTACCTGAAGAAAATGTAAAAACAAATTAGCAGTGCAACTATGCATGGGGTAGAGCATGTGCGGTATGCACTGTGGACCTGGGGCATAGTTTAGGGCCTGATCTAGGGCCATGAGCTGAATAGATTGGGTGCTTAGGGCGTTGGGCACAAGACCTGCAGCCAACCGCCGCCAGTGCACAGTAAAGGCAATGTGTAGCCTCAGTTAGGCATGCAATAGATAGGATGTAGGGCCTGCCCAAAGGGTGTTGCTTAATTGCATTGAGGCCATTATGCTTGCACCCCTGCTGTACAAGGGCAAAGGCTGGGCTTAGCAGGGGATGATCACAACAAAGGGGTATTAAGTATATCATTAAAGAACCCTCAAATGTGACTGAAAAAGCCTTGTTAATGATAATATTTGGGTCGTAAGCCATTATTGTATATTTAAACAAAAAATCAACTCACTTTTTCTTAACAGAAAACTACAGGTAAAGTGACGTTATTTCTAAACAAAACCGAATCCCCTCTGACATTGTCCATTTATGGTTAGCCAAGTGAACCATAACTCACGCCCTCACCATACCATCGATAACTCTTACCATTTTGTTTTCCATTTTTGTTAAAAGAAAACTTGAAAAACCCATATGTTTTTAGTATATTTGTGATTTCTAAAACATTGGATTTGAAACCAAATGTATTTTTTTACTTAAAAGGAAACATATAACTATTATTAGTGCATACATTGTATTCTAGCATTAACTCAGCCAATCTGAATTCTTTTTAATGCTAAAAATAATTGCTGGTTTTGCCTATATTCTGAGCTGAGGAACACTAAAACTTATGGCCCTCATGCTCCTTTTATTTGACCTTCTTCGCCCATTTGCCTTTGGTTCATACCTGTCATTGTAAACTGGGAAATTAACTGTGCCTAATGACTCTTTGGAGAGCGCCAACACACTGAACAGTGATCTGTAAGGCATGATTATTGACGGATCCAAAAAGCCCACTATAGAGGATTCAGTAACAAAAATCTTGGCCGCGTTGTCAAAATAAAGGAAACTGAACTTACTCAACTAGAATTGCACATGAAGTATGTGCACCATAGGAGCATTGTTCACGAACTGTGGTACTAAGCCTAAACCAGAGCTATACAGGAATTGAAATGTGCTGACATCAGCATTTTCCACTGGTGCTAATCTGACCTACATATCATTTTACTAGCTTTAACTTCTCTGCAATGCTTGAACAATGGGATTCAGATGACCTTTTTAACAGTGTACGCTGGCTCCTATTCGCAGAATGTAGTGTTCTTGCTATCTTAAAGTAAGCACTGGCCTTCCTCCAACTTGGTGTTAGCCTATGGTTATCATTCGAAAGAACCAATTAACATACTTATACAGTGCTTCTAGGCACTCGTGTATTGTGGTTGCGCTATTACTTTAAACGTTAAACAAATGACTGCCAGCCAGCTATGTATTTGACACAATTTCCTCGTTCGTACTCTTTTCTGTGGCTGTACTTGATCCTTCCGCCTTTTGTAACTGGATTCTACTTAATGGCACTTTCGGTATTGTCAAAAAAAACGGCATTTGCCATTATCATTGCGAGTAGCTGAAGAAATACATTTCACTTTTCAATCAAAATTAAATGCAGACGGTTAGTATATATTACCGCTAAACGGTTGGCTCGCATGCTTTTTAAGGTTGTTTTCAGACCTCCGTGGTCTAAGGTCTCCGTGTCTTGACTAAGCTAAATGGTAGAATTGCCTTCGTCCCGACGATACAGACGAGTCTCTCTTCCTCCCACTGCCCCCAGTCACTGGGTGGCTCTTTCCAAGTTTACAAATGAAATATTTGCTGAATCCTGATTTTCACAGATTGATTGTGTGCGGCATTGTTTTATCATTTTCCAGCAAAACTGTTTGTTTGTGCAAATTTAGAGTTCATTTCTTGAAAAATGTGTTGTTGTAAATGACTGGGTGCTACCACACTTTGCTTTCGTAATATATTTGTGACAAAGCTCCAAAATGTTCTACCAGCTACATACTATACCCTTTCACTCTCCTCTAAAAACGCTCTTTCTACACCTGTTCTTTGTTTAATTCATGGATTTTTTGTTACAATCCCTGACTTCAGTGGTATAACATTAACGCAGCATGTCGACTCTGAAAATTGTTCCAGCACGTCCGGTGCATGCCAGTTGTGTATAGTCCTTATCCAATGTTGGTACCGCTTCGAAATGGTCTTTTTTTCTATACAGGACTTGAAAGAAGCAGCATTTCATAACTGAAATAGCATTTGTCTAACTATCTGGGGCAGACATTTCAGCTATTACTTCAGTATTAACCCCTTCTCTGCCAGGCCCTTTCCCCCCTCAGGTTCCAGGACTTTTTTGGGGGCTATTTTTGGTAGTTCGTGCATAGGCCCTCATAACATTTTGTCCACATAAGCTATCCACACCAAATGTGCGTCCTTTTTTTCCAACATCCTAGGGATTCTAGCGGTACACACAGTTTGTGGGTTTCCCTCGAGGAGACCAAGAAATTACCCAAGATACAGCAAACATTTCGTTTTTTCAAAACAATGGGAAAAAAGGGCTGCAAAAGGCAGCTTGTGTTTTTTTTCCTTGAAAATGGCATCAACAAAGGCTTTGTGGTGCTAAAATCACCATCTTCCCAGCTTTCAGGAACAGGCAGACTTGAATCCGAAAAATACATTTTTCAACACAATTTTGGCATTTTACTGGGGCATACCCCATTTTTACTATTTTATGTGCTTTCAGCCTTCTTTCAGTTAGTGACAGAAATAGGTGTAAAGCCAATGCTGGATCCCAGAAAGCTAAACATTTCTGAAAAGTAGACAACATTCTGAATTCAGCAAGAGGTCATTTGTGTAGATCCTTCAAGGCTTTCCCACAGAAAATAACAGCTAAAATAAAACAATATTGAAATTGAGGTGAAAGAAACAGCCGTTTCTCTCCACGTTTTACTCTGTAACTTTTTCCTGCAAT